>NC_051189.1:1875000-2500000 GCF_015220075.1 Falco rusticolus | reverse complement strand
TAGTGTGGGCTCCTCTACACAGGCCACAGATTCTGCCAGAAAATCTGCTTCTGCATGGGCTGCTCTCCACAATCCACAGTTCCTGCCAGAAACCTGCTCCTGTGTGGGCTCTCCACAGGTTTCAGCTTTCTTCAGGGCACATTCATTGCTCCAGTGTGGGGTTCTCCATGATCTACAGTTAGATATATGCTCCACTGTTAACCTCCATGGGCTGAAGGGGAACAGCCTGCCTCATCGAGGTCTTTACCACAGGCTGTGGGAAAATCTCTGCTCCATCATCTGAAAGATCTCCTTCTCTCTTTCTTCACTCACCTTAATATCTGCAGGGACGTTTCTCTCACTTTTTCTCCCTCCTCTCTCATAGGTGCTGTGCAGCATTTTTCACTCTTCTTAAATATGTTATCACAGAGGCACTGATAATGTCACTGATGGGCTCAGCTTTGGCCAGTGAGTCTTGGGGTTGGCTGGAGCTGGCTCTATTAGACATGGGGGTACTTCTGTTCTCATAGAAGCCACCCCTGCAGCCTCCCTGCTACCAAAACCTTGCCATGCAAACACAATTCAACAGTTAAGAAGCTGATGTTCTGTTGTTTTATTTTCTGTAGTATTAAGCAAGGACAAGGTGTTTCTGTTTTGTTTCTCAATATTTCCATTATTTGGTGAGCCAGGCTTGGGAAATACAAGATAATTCTAACCACTATCAAATAATCCTGGGTATTTGTGGAGCCTCTTTCATGTCAGAAACTCCAGTTTTTCAGACCCTCCTTATGAAAGCCAAGTGTAAGAACTGCACCTTAGAGTAGTTATTTGAACTTCACAGGGCTTGGTTCATAGAGTTTGAGAGAAGTTTGGTTTGCAGGGATTGGAACTGAATCGTCTTATGTCAAAGCACAGGGAATGAATCTTCAGAAGGATTCCTTACATCAAGGCTCTCCTTATCTCCATAGTCAGCAGGCTTTATCTGTGCCCAGCAAAGCACCGAAACCCAAGAAGCCAAGAAGTTCAGGCTGCCTGCCACACAAAAATCACTTCTTTTTCCATCTGTCATTCAAACGTAGACATCGTCTGGTCTGTGCTGGCTTTGAAAGAGCCATCATTATTTCTCCAGGTCGCTGAGCTGTTGCAGCTTTGGGATGGTCTGGAGACTGATCAGCTCTTTTTACTGAGCCATTCCAACCACTTTAGAGATCGCCTTAGAGATTGGAGTCATTATCTAAAGCAGGGAAGTGAACAGGAGATTTCTCATCATAAAATGAAAAAGTGGGAAGACGACTTCTTCTGGCCAGAAAGAGAGGCTTCTTATTTTGAGAATGAAAGGGGTTTGATGGAAAGAAAAAATGATTCAGCAAAGATGCTTTGGTTTAAGACACTATCCTATAAAGAGGACATTTCTCGCAATATGTTTGCTTTTAACGCTTGGAGCAGCCCCAGGGAAGAACAGGATCTCTGTTAGTGTCTGGGTTTTGTCAGAGCTGTAATTTGTGCAGTTGTTATTTACTACTATTTGTTATAACTTTCTCACACGTTCCCACATTCCTTATGAATAAGGACACCTACTTTTCTTGGGATCCCTGAATTTCAGGTTTTCCACTGAAATTGAGAATTTTGAGTTGCCAACAAGTTACTGAGGGGTAAAACCTGTGCATCAAGATGGGATTAGAGCAGATGGGGTAAGCACAGCTAACAGTTTGAAATAATGGAAAAGGAGAATGAGCCTGGTTTTCCTCCCCATCCTGCTTCGTTCATCCCTTTTCCCCACCTTCTGCTTTCTCATGCTGGCTTTGGTGCCTGTCTGGGTCCCTTATACAAGAGAGGATAAAACACTACTCTGGCAGAAAAAGGGAATGGTATTTCAGTAGGTTATCAAGCTGTATCAGCTGCCTAAGGGATCCAGCTCTCAATCTCTGCATCCACTCCTGGAGGAGAGGCATTATGTGTTCAAAAGGAAGGGCAGATATTTCCACAGGGTATGGGAAATAAACGGATGGAGCATTCCTGAATCTAGTTACCTAGGTGAAGGCTAATTATGTTTTCTTCACCTGAACTGGTGGTCTCATCTTTTGTCAAAGATCAAATCACAGAGGAATGGACAATCTCAGCTGCCAAGTTGGCACATCTACTCCAGCCACCTTACATATTTGTTTCTGAAGACACTTCAACAAAATTTATGTATTATTTCTGTTAAATGAATTAAAGACAGAAACTTCCTTTCTGGGAAAAAGAAAAATGTTCAGGTATTATTTCTGTGAAGCAAAGCATATTTAAATAGAAAGCAAAGCTCTGAAAATTTTAAGTGCCTGCCACTGCATCCTGCACGGTAAAAATACAGGTAGAGGTCACCGTCAAGATATGAACATCTTCTGCCATTTCGTATGTGCCAAGGGTATCTGAAACTCCTGCATGGGCATGGCAGATTTAGCAGGACCTGTGATGGTGTATGCTCCCTGGAGTGGCAGACGGAGGCTAGGAAGCGTGCCTAATCACACCAAAATGGCACTATTTGTCTGTGCTTACGCATCTGGATCCCCAAGTTTCTGAAGTGTACATATGCTCTATTTTAGTACCTGTCATTCCTCCGATAGGAAATATTGACATGAAGATTTCAGATATTAATGAATAGCAAATACTAAAATGAGAACAAATATTTACTAAATCTCTTTTTCTGATGCATTTAAGTCTACTGAGGGAGACGATAAATTTTATTTTCCTTAATTGCAACCTATTAATACCGCACAACTCATCCTACATTGCTGTTATTATTATTATTACTTCTTTACACAATATTTTTAACTGCTGCCTCTCATAAAATATTCCAGCTGTCTTATACAGGTCATTCCCACTATACAATCCCAGTAGATTGGTAAAGCAGTTATGATATCTTGTCCCTTTCCATGATGTTCTGAAGAGTGGGCTGTCATACTTTGCAAGCCTTTGTACTTCATATAAAATGCAAGCAAGCAACCATGTGTTTTCTGTTAGTCTTTATACCATGCCAGTTATCTCTGGCGTGATACATATCATTTAGTTGTTATACATAAATGCACTGACAGAATCCAAAGTGATTTAAAAATTCACAAAAAACTTTCAGAATAGATCAATAGGTAAATAGATGATAGAAATGATTGTGCAGTAAGCCATGGGTATCTTTTCCATTCATATCTATCACAGATAATAATTCAGGAAGTTCAGCAATGATTTTAAAACCCTCTTGGATGTGTAGTAGTATTCAGCTAATCACAGTGTAAACTGATAGAGCTGAATGCATTTTGGTATCAAAGATGCATTTTTGCTTTCTTTTATTTATTTTTTTCCATTAAAGGAACCATTTATGTAAGCAGTATCATTTGTTTTCTTTCTTCCCTCCATTGAAAACCTGGAAAACAGAAATCTAGTCTAGAAATTGATTGTTTTCCTAACAAAACAAAGGATTTTCAGGCATTTGGTTAATTTAACAGAATGGTAATAATCTAATAATCTAATGTCACTATTTGACTTTCCTTACCCCCTCTCCTCCCCCCCCCCCCGAAAACAAACAAACAAACCAACCAACAAAAAAACCAATAAAAAAAAGCAAACCCAAGCAAAGAACCAAAACCAAAACAAAATATGCTCTGCTTTTTAAACAGCTCTTCTAGTTCCCCCCAAAAAGCCAAGTCACTTGCTTGAGTTCCTTACATTATGCTCCCAAGGCTGTAAGCATCTGTGTTTTCCATCTCAGATACTTGGTCATAACAATGCTCCCTAGCATTGGTATTGCATACGTGTGCAGAGTGGAAAAGGAAAGCTGCTGAGTAATTGTCAGTGTACAACAATTATCTTAATAGACTCTTCATTATGTCTTTGGAAGGAAACTTTGCAGAGCGTAGGTATTTTAGGCTACACATTTCTCAATTCAGAATATCATTTAATCACTCTAAAAGACAATTTTCTTGCTGTACTAGAAGAAAAAGAAACTGTACCAAGTTAAATACAAAATAAATTTTAAAAGTTCAGAAGGACAATTACAAAACCAGCCAAAACTGTAGCTTATCTAATTTAAGTATCTTTTATTGAACTGCATGACTAGTTCCTATGAATGCTGAAATATTGTGCAGTATTGTATTTCTCTTGCAAAAATTTGCTGAAATCAACTCAGTAAAAGTTTTTATTTGGATGGGTTTGATTTCATCGGCTTGAAACATATATTATTCTTCAATGAATTATAACAAAGCAGAGGAATCGGAGGGGTAAGTTGCTTGTAGGTATTACAGTTCACACTCAGAAATCATGTTTGCAGTTACTCAGGACAGTTTTTTCTTAAAGAATTGATGAAACCAAAATGAGATAGTACTGAGCAGACGTCTCAGAGGCAGTTTATTAAGGAAAAGAGGAGAATTAAAGGAGGTAAGGGATCTTTTATTATGGCCTTGGCTTATGTATTCAAAGGTCAGCTGAAAGTTACAAAGAAAATCAATTTGTCACATGCTGCTCCGCGTGAGAGTTTTTGCTGTCAATGACCTGGAGTGAAAATGCTCCACAGACGGTGCCTGACATCCTCAGTATAATAAGTACATACCTTTGACTTTTCTGCCCTGCAGTAATGCCTTTCTCCCCTACCAGCCTCCCCATGTTTATCTCGCTCCAGCAGGCCCTCCCATGCAGGTACCTTGTGGCAATGAAATACAAAATCTGCCTTATGGGCCTGAAAGAAAAGGAGGAAGTGGATCATAGAATCAAAGAATGGTTTGAGTTGGAAGGGACCTTAAAGTTCATCAAGTCCTAACCCCCTGCCACGGGCAGGGACACCTTCCATGAGACCAGGTTGTTCAAAGCCCTGTCCAACCTGGACTTGAACAATTCCAGGGATGGGGTAGCCACAAGTTCTCTGGCCCACCTGTGCCAGTGCCTCACCACCCTCATAGTGAAGACTTTCTCCCTAATATCTAATCTAAATCTACCCTCATTCAGTTTGAAGCTGTTCCCCCTTGTTCTATCACTACATGCCCTTGTAAGAAGTCCCTTTCCAGCTCTCTTGTACCTCTTTAGGTACTGGCAGGCTGTTATAAGGTCTCCCCAAAGCCTTCTCTTCTCCAGGCTGAACAACCTCAGCTCTCTCAGCCTGTCTTCCTAGAAGAGGGTCTCCAGCCCTGTGGTCATCTTTGTGCCCCTCCTCTGGACTCACTCTAACAGGTCCATATCCTTCTGATGGTGGGGGTCCCAGAGCTGAATGCAGTAATCCAAGTGGAGTCTCATGAGAGCAGAGTAGAGGAAGAGAATCACCTCCCTCGACCTGCTGGCCATGCTTCTTTTGATGCAGGCCAGGATAAAGTTGCTTTCTGGGCTGCAGGAGCACATTGCCAGGTCATGTTGAGCTCTTCTTCAACCAATATGCCCAAGTCCTTCTCATCAGGGCTGCACCCAGTCCATTTTCCACCCAGCCTATAACTGTACTTGGGATTGACCCAACCCATGTCCAGGACCTTGCACTTGGCCTTGTTGTACTTCATGAGGTTCACACAGGATGATAAAACCTAAGCCATACTGCCTACCCCATCAATCAAGGTTAGTGATGTGAATCCAAATTACTGCTCACCTTTCACTAAAATAGCTTTTGCAGATGAGAGTCTATAGGCCAAAGATAGTTGAATATCAGAGGATGTTATGAAGCACAGACTTATTGAGGAGATAATGCTTGGCGTGGTTAATGAAGCTTTAATGCTGCCATTAACATGTGTCCCAGGGTCCTCCCTGGGATTCCTTTACCCCCATGATGTTTTTTTGGCTTTTTAGTCCCCCTTTTATATCCTGAACTCTGGTGTACAAACCTCAAACGTACAAGCACAGCAGCTTTGCCACAAGCACCATCAGGAAGATGAAGCCATATACTGTAAACTCAACGAAGGTCTCACAGCAGTGGTGCAGGGGAGATGGTCCCCCAGTGCATGGAGTGATGTAAGAAGCAGCAGGACGTTAGCTGTCCTTGTTGCAATGGCACATCGAGGTGCAGGTTTCCATTCTGCTGACATCAGGGATGTGTCTGTGCAAAAGGTTTTTCACGTTTCCATTTTAATTTAAGAATGATGTTTCTTAACTGGCATGAAGTTGCTGGTTTTGTCTTTTTTTTTCACATCAGTCATTAAAATGTTTAATGAAAAAGGATTTTTAAAAGTGATCAGTGTGTCACAATAAGCCTGCTACTGGGAATATCCCCACCATTACCAGATGAATACAGAGCACTTGAAAGTGCTTTAGAAGTTTTTTCCTTCTAGAAATGGAAAACAATATAACTTTTTGCAATAGTAAAAATCCAAGTCCTATTTAGCCTAGGAAACACTGATTCCTCAAGAAGAGTCATGTTGAGATCATAAGAACTGAGCCAGAGAAAAATGAGGTAATAAACTGATCATTCAGATTATTCAGTCAGGGGTGGAAATTAATGGAGCTTGATTATTGATGCCTCCCCTGGCCCTTCCCCGTGTGGATTCTCTGATGTCTGGTAATGGTGCCTTAGGCCTTTTCATCAGTGGGAAATTTTGTCCTCTCCTCAGTCACCTGCTTTCATGGAAATTGTAGGAGTACAGTACAGCTTTGGCCCTGAGTCCATAAACTTTCACTGAAGTTGGATAACAGATTCAAAAGTTACTGGGGAATGCAGGAGAAAATGGAAATACTGATTGATGTGAAAATACGCAAATATTTATATGCCCTTCATGATCATCCAGCAGTTCTTTCCATAAGGAGCTTATTACAAAGAAATATATTTTTAAAAATACTTCATTCTATATATATTTTTTGAATTACAATTATTTCTATCAAGTTTGTCTTGCATAAAGGAAGTCTAGGATAACTACAATATACTGCTCCAGAAATACCTGGGAATTTCAGGGCCATTACATTGACATCAAATGCAAGATCAAAGGGCATGCTTGATTTTAGAGCCCTTCTGAATTACCTCAGTGAGGCCAGTTCTACAAATAGAGAACTACATTATCTTCTAATCATTCGTGCTTATTTTTCAGTTCTGTATTCAGATGTTTTAGAGAAGAGCATTGTTTTCCTAATAACCTCACCAGCACCCCACCCCCATAAGCAACAGGGGTATTGAGTATGGGGGGTAGTGCAATGAAACATGCTGGGAGCAATCACTTAGTTATTATCACTAGGGATTGATTTGAATTACAAGAAAGCGTTATCTAGATTAAACTACGTATCACACATCTGCTTGGATCTAGGAAATCATTGTGTTTTTACCCATATCAAATTTCAACAGCTAAAGCTATGTCTTCCCTAAGAGAAATATGTGCGCTTGCTCTCATCAAGATTACAGTCTGGAAATAAATTACATGTGCAGACAATACATTGAAAAGTTTACCTCTGTTTTGGTGGGTTGAAGTAAGTTTGGGAGAAGGAAGAAAGGGAGTGTGATGGTCTGTCTTTTGTGGATTGTGGTTTCTAGGAGTAAGTGTACATGAAGAAATATTAATTTTTTTGTTTTGAAAATCTATGCAGATTAGATGTCTAAATATCTGTTTACTTTTCATTTACTATTGTTTTCTGCATGCAGTTCTTTCAAGACAATTCAGTTTTTGGCTTACAAGACCCAAAGTTAGGATTTGGACAGCTACATGAAAATCAGAAGGGATACCATAGCTTTCAGATGGTATTTTTATGTCAAGAGTAAAGCTTATTGGGCTGAAGTTTACAAAAACTTGGGCACATTTAAAATTTGTTTTATGGTTGATTACTTTTGAAAAGACAGGTCAAACTGAAATTGACAGTCCCCTTAATATAGAATATTAATTATAGATGTACCTAGAGTATATTGTTAGTCACAGTGGCTAAATAAATAACATGCCAAACATTAATAAATAATAGCATGATTAAAAATCTCTCTTAAACTCCCCAGTGCCACAGAGAACTTAAACCCATATTTAAGCTTCATTTTTAACTAAAAAACATTCAGAGTATCCAACGATTAAATAGTCTGTTCAGTTAATATATTTGTTGAGAAAACTATTTTTCCTTCAAATAGTGCATTCTACTTTCCTATTTTACATGACAGATTTCCTTTGATATTTGGGAGGGTTTAATTTTAAATTTTTTCTTTCACTTCATTACATATTTTTCTATATTAAACCTGTAATTTGACAGAGAATAAAATAAGATGACGACTTTTTTAGGAAACTGCCAGTCATGAAATAAATGTAGGGCATTATTGATCAGAAACTGATTATCAAACTGAAACCTCAACTTTGTAAGGAGATGTCATACAGGCAGTAGCTATAAGAACAGAGCCGTGATAATAAGAAATTTCCCTCAGGTACAGTAAATATGCAAAGTGAGAGAGAAGCTTCTTACACTTGTGTAGGCTGAAGGTTTTCTCAGCTGTGTAGACTGATCCCAATGTAACTGAAGAAATGTGTATTTTTTCATGGCAATTTACACTTTTCTTGGGACACTCCCTGCTGACAGCTTTTAACTTTATGGGGAGCCCTGCTTCTTGACTGTAGGAATGGCCAGAGGTCTAGCACAGTAATAACCCAGGAGATTTTTCCAAGGGTGACCCTCAGCACCAGCAATACATACAACAATCCTTCCCACCTTGCCTCACAAGCCATCTTTACTTACCATGCAAACAGATTGCAGATCCCAAGCTGTCTTATCTCTCCTTACAGAGAAGGAATCAAGCAGAAGAAAATCTGCCTCCTTGAGAGGCAGCAGAGTTCTCCCAGAAAAAAACTTCTGACACAGCCTTACCCCCAAACCAGGTGGGATTTTTTCACCATTTTACACTGTGACTCAGTGCAATCTTTGTGTACTGATCATAAGGACACAAGTTGCAACACCTGATTTCAGAACAGGGACTGCTCATTCAGAGTTACAGCTGCCCAGGATTTTATTTTATTAGTAAGGTTTTTTTTTTTAAGTTGAGGATTTTGATCCTTCGCATAGACGTGTTTCTTAGGGCGCCACATTGATTGCCACTCCACCACTGAAATCACATTTTTTCTCTCTGTGTGCTGCTTTCGGGTGAGATCAGGGTTAATCCATGGTCCACAATCTGTAGGACCTTTCTTGGTCTCCAAACACTCAGCTGAGTTTGCATGCATTTGTCTAAATATTGTTCTTCTCCCTCTCTTGTACACTGTGTGGAGGGGAAAGAATATGTGATTTGTTGTTCCCTGTAATTAGAGTGATTAATTTTGTTGTTAAAATGTCTTCTATGAACAGTATTAATAAAATATCTAAAAATAAAGTATTCTGAAAAATAGGTTTGTTTATGCAATTTAACGAACTCATTTTTTCATGGAAAAACTTTTTTCTCTGATATTGTGTGATTCAGACTGCATGTCAAAGACAAGACTACACATTTTTAGAGAGCAGGGCATCAGTAATCAAGACCTGTCATGCAGATCTGCTGGGAGAATTTTGCTTTTCTTGTCTTTTCCTTAACAAGCTGGTACCTAGTTCATGTCAGCAGGACTCATTTGACATGATATAATGAGAAATACAGTTGTGCCAGTCCTGTGCTAAGTAAAAATTGGGTCAGAAAAGTTTACCAAGGATCATGCTAATGAGTTCAGAGCCCAAGATGTACCATAAAAAAGTCTCTTCTCAAATGTTGCTGTTAGACAAGAAGCTTTATTCTTCTGCCAATTTTATAGCCTCCTACTCAGCATCCACTTAATTTAAAAAAGAGGGATACCTAGTTCAGTACAGTCTCATGTGAATTCCTATGATTAGATGGAAGAGCAATACCTTTTACGTACAGCAAAAGAAAGTGAAGGCTAGTTCCAAGTAAGGACTCCAGTTCTAGGTAGAGCTTTTCCTTGTTGTTTTGTTTTGTTTTAAAATTTGTGATCATGTAAGGGACTGATAGTTCACAGTATTTTACAGCTCTCTGACTGAGCTTACAGGAGTTCTTATTTACATTTTGGTGGCATCCTGAGATTTCATGTGTAGTATTGCTAAAACCACATATCCCAAGAACACTGAGAAAATCCCCCAAACCTCATTCTATTTTATTATGTCTCACGGCTTTGGGCGGAGGGTGGGTGAGTGTGCACAATTTTCCAAATTCTGAGCATTTTACTTACATTCAAGTCAAAATTTCTATTTTACTTCTCTTTCACAGGGGAAAGTTGTGGTAACTACAGACGGTGGTTACAGACATAGCTTTATTTAAAATCAAAGTAAAAATTATCAGATGTTATAACTAAAAGACTCAGTGTAAAATTACAAAGCTGAGTGACAAGACCCTCAGGATAGAAACGCCACTGTGCTGTGTGCAGAGCAAATCTGTGCTGCCATCCTCACCGAGCAGATCTGATTGCTTAAAAAACTCAGACTGGATGTGAAAGCAGTTGTTAGGCTCTGATCTCAGACACTGCAGTAGAAGTCCATTTTTATTACATGCCTTGCCTTGATTTTGCACCATTACCTGATCAGCAGCTGGTTCATTCCACCTTTTTCTCTTTCTTGCACATACAGGAAGTACTTGCCTATATTGGTAATATTCAGGTGTTAAAAAAAAACCAAACAAAAAACCCCCCCAAAACCTCCAGAAAAACAAACAACAATAAAAAAGATGTATTATGTATCTATCTTGTCAGTATGTCAGGAGACTGTTATTCCTATTTTGCAGATTGGAAAAGAACTCAAAACCTGTGGGATTTATCTCACCTAATTTAGACCCCTGTAATGAAGCTCTCTCTGAGTTGCTCAGGAGAACTCTCTATATAACAAATGGAGAGAAACGGGTACAATTCATCTTCCCTATTCTGTATCTCCTGTAAGATGAAAGGACTCCTACACTAGAAATGCTATTTTATTTCCATTGACTGTAAAACACAGCTCAGGTCCAGATGTCTGCAAAGTGAAGGTGTGATGTACCTTATCCTAAGTGAGCAATCTTCCCAAAATAACATTTGTATTCCATGGGTATTTCTACACACAGCATTCAAATACCAAAGTAACTTCACACTATTTCTCACTGCAGGCTGATGTACTTTGCTCAGAACTGCTATAATAAACTACTAGTCATCTCTGAAAGAAGAGCGGAGATATATAGCCACACTGCAAATGCCTTAACTGAAGTGTATTTGTACTTTCAGCATCAGCAAGGAACTAAACCCTGGTGTTCAAGTTTAAAGTTTTGACCGCTGCATTATTTTTTTCTTTGTGAATTAAGACCACAGGGGAAGTAGTGGTTGAGGGCAATTCTTGGAGCAGTTCACCCAAGAGACAAAACTGAGACATTACATGTTCTTCTACAGATCCCTTGCTGACTCACAGGGTTGTGGAGTCAGTCTCACGTTTCACCCTACAGTGAGAAGATGCTGCAATGCCAGCATCTGTGTTTTTGCAGAACAGTACAGGAAAACCTCTTGTATGAGATTTCTCTTCTGGGGTGCTCTTTAGGAAACTAACTTTCAGTAGAATGCTAACACGGAGCACTGGAAATAAATTTCTCACACCTAATGCTTTTATATACACAGAGCATTTTCCAGGCACAACAAAATACCCATGTCCTTAGGGGAAATTTGCCAGGCCATATCTTCTCTATCACAGTGTCAAAAAGTAATCAGATTATAATTGCAGTGTATTCGTTATTGCTAACAGCAACCTGCCTACACTGGACAGGGTAAAGGAATAAAAGAGATTAAATATATATATATATTAAGGTTGTTTATGTCTTGCCTTATAGCACTGGTAATATAATTTATTCATTGTTTTGTCTATAAAGATTTGTGTTTACTATAAATAAGAATACCCAAACTGAATTTCCTTCGGGAGACCTGAGGGGAAAAAAACCTTATAATAGTATCCTCAAATCACTCAAAATCTCAATGTTCATTATAAGCAACTTGATTATTCTAGCTATATTACAGAAATCTGAGTCTTTAGAAAAAAATATAATTCATTACCTTCTACATGAATAATTTGTCCTTTCCTGCAACTCATCCCTTTGGGGGGTCCTTGCTTTAGATGATCTAATTCTGTCAATATAAAGGCATCAGTACCTCTGTGGGAAATGTATGCCTTTATAAATCACTGTATTAGAGAATGTATGCAGTATGCTCTGTGACTATGTGGATCTGTGAGAGGGCTGCACTATGACAAGCTAAATATTGAGTCATATAACACATATATATAAATATGTGTTATACTCTGAAATAAACTTTTTACCCATTACTGAATTCAAGGGTAAGTGGCACACACTCAGTTAGAGGAAAGGCTTGCATATTATCAGCAAGAAGTAGCAAAGCAGCCAGCATATTGTGGATGCCATCCAAGGATACAATCCCATCAGGTCTCATAAAACACAGCCGATGGGGTCAACCCAATACCCAGGGAGAACAGCCTTGAAGGCGAAGCACTGGAGGATGCTGAGCAGATGGTTAATTCTCTCCCTGCTAATCTTTTTTCAGCCCCTAAAGAATTAAAGTTTCTTATTGGTCTTGTGGCTAAAAGCAGTTACCTTTTTCCCTTCCCTTCCCTTTTCTCACACAAAATCAGTGTCTCTACAATTTATCCCATTGTTAGTTCTGTTACTGTAGCTTGGGCTGAAGTTGGATTAAGCAAATGCTTAAAGTGGCTTTCGATTTTCAGTAGTTTCTTGTGCTAATATATTCCTCAGAATTTCTTTAAAAGTTCATCTGGTATAAAGACAAGTTTGTTTCCACTTTTCACTGTAAAAAATGGTTGCATCAGCATCTATTGATCCATGAAACATAATCTGAATAAAAAGATACACATTTAAAATTGAATGCTCATTCCATATTAGCCTATCAATATATTCTTATTCAGAAGGAAGAGAATTTCTTACTAATCTGGTTAAATCTATTTTGGAATAATAAAATTATTTCAGAATAACAGCATCCACATGTGTTATTGTCTAGAATATTTAGTCCAAACTGACTGTGGATACAGATAAACCTCAGCTGCTGACATGACAAACCTTGAGCAGCTGAAGAGAAAAAAATGATTGGGACTGAACCAAGCTGCACCAGGTATATCAACTACCGAAAGCTCTTTGCTTTTGTGTATCCTTTCTCCTTGTCCGGGTCAACTGATGTTGAGATTAATTAAGTTCTTGACTTTCTCTTGAGGCAGGATGAATTCAAAGCAATTGTGTAAATTATAGTTGTTGCAATTAATTAGAGTCTCAGACAGAGAACAGGGGAGCTATTTTCAGTCCTAGTTTGTGGAAAAAAACAGTATCTGTGTTTGGACAGTCTATGTATAGACATGCATGATTGTGTCAGAAAGCCTGGGCCTCGAAACTCTTTCCTTCACTGGCTAAGTTCAAACCAAATTATGGCAAGATACTTTTTTGTCCTAAATTATACTGCTAAGGTACAGAAGCATTTAGTTAACATGCTTGCAGTAGCACAGAAATTTGGTCCATTGGTAACAATCCTTGTCTGCTACAGAACAGCATTGTTTCCTGCTACAGAACAGCATTGTTTCATGTCTTAAGAAACACTTTCAAAATGTACAACTTACATGTCAAGACATAAGAAACAGCTTTTTTCATCTAGGAGCTAGTCTGGTTTACATGAGAACATTTGACAGCAGGTTGAGGGAGGTGATTTCTCCCCTGTGCTCAGCACTGGTGAGGTCACACCAGGAGTGCTGGGTCCAGTGCTGAGCTCCCTGGTACAAGAGATACATGGACATAGAGGAGGGAGTCCAGTGAAGGGCCAGAGAAGTGATTCAGGATCTGGAACACCTGAGGTATGAGGAAAGGCTGAGAGAGCTGGGACTGCTGAGCGTGGAGAGAAGGCTCAGGAGAGGGATTTTATTCATGTATATAAATACCTGAAGAGAGGATGCAAAGAAGGCAGAGCCAGGCTCTTTTGAGTGGTGCCCAGAGATGGGACCAGAGGCAACAGGTGCAAACTAAAACACAGGAGATTAATTCTGAACATCAGAAAAAGTTTTTTACTGTGAGGGTGACTGAGCACTGGCACAGGTTGCTCAGAGAGACTGTGGAGTCTCCATCCTTGGAGATATTCAAAAGCTGTCCGGACACAGTCCTGGCCCACTGGATCTAGGTGGCCCTGCTTGGGCAGGGCAGTCAGACAAGCTGACCTCCAGAGCCCCTTCTAACTTCAACCATTCTGTGATTCTGTGATTCTGTAATCTACTGGGCTTCCCAAGATCCCTGAAGCAATTAAGCTGCAGGATCTCTTTCTCCACCAACAGTGATGATTTGCATTTCTAAAGACTCTTCAGAGAGTGAAGTCCTTGTGATTCTTGTAGCACAATACCTTTTATCTTGGTTGAAAGGTGTGTAAAGGAAAATAAATATTCCTGCACACAAAAATGTCACCTATAGGCACCTATGCAAGGGCAGGACCCATCCTGTTCATGATACATTCACAGACAGAATATTTCAGGCTCTTTTCTGCTGTCCTGTTCTAGCCATATTATGCCATTTGTAGAAATCATCATTCACATCATCCCTGATCCTCTCAGAAAGGTTACCACCCCTTCTGACCCAATGACTGAAACGTTCCTTGATTCTGATTTAATCCAGTTCGGTAAAAATGGGACAGATGACTTTTAAAATAGCATGTCTTTGTTAACTTGGCTTGTGGAGACTGAAGTAATTTTGGTAGCTACATTTCAAGCACATGAAACGAAGATCAAAGGGACATGTTGGCAGGGAGGCAGTGACAAGAAGCTATGGTTGTGGTGAAAGGCTCTTCACTGGCACAACTGCACCTGCAAAAATAATCCTCTCAATAGTTAGAATAGCAGCTCAGTAGTTAACACCCACAGTGTTCTCACCTCTTAGAAAAACGTAAAGAAATGAGAGGGAATGAATTATAAGATTTATTTGTTTTCCCATGATGTAGTGTTCAAATTCCACTCAATCTTTAATGAAGCTCTTTTTACTTTCACATGGAAGAACACCACAGACGTGGAAACAAGTGTCCTTAATGTATCATATCTAGCCTTGGGCACTGAGCTGAAGCACTAACACGGGGAAAGCTTTCCTGGGCTTTCTGTAGCATTAGTGAGTTCAGGCCATCAAAGATCTCTTTGCCTCAGAAGGTGCTTAACTCTTCCATGTTCTTTCAAGGATGTTCTTTCAGGGACCCTGGAGCAATTATACTCATATTTAGGACACATTTCTTCACTGAGAAGGTGGCCAAACACTGGAAGAGGCTTCCTAGTGAGGTGGTTGATGCCCCAAGCCCATCAACGTTTAAAAGGCATTTGGACAATGCCCATTACGACATGCTTTAATTTTTGGTTGGCTCTGAATTGGTCAGGCAGCTGGACTAGATGTTCCTTGCAAGTTCCTTCCAACTGAAATAGTCTATTTACTCTCTCCTTCCCTTCCCTTCCCATTCATCGGACCACAAGACAGTCTGGAATGGCTAGCCCAAGCCACACAAAGAATATACAGCAGTGAAATAAAGGAACATCATGCTGATAAGAAAACATTCTTTCCTTCTAGGTGCTCACTTAGCAGCGACAGGGAGAGTACCCAGCTTCCCCTGACATTAAAAGTAAGGCAGACACAGGCACGGCTGGAGCAGTGACAGAGTTATTACCCTGCTGCTAGCTGTTTTACTCACCTGCTTGACAGATACCCTCATACAGCCCTGTTCACATGGCTTGCTCCACCTTGGTTTTTTTATTTCTTTTCCCTCTTTTTTCTTCTCCAGAGCTGTTCTCTCTTATAATCTACATCCCCTCCAAAATAGCAGCCCACCCACTTTTGTCAATTGACCCCGATTTTGTTCTTCTAGGTCATCAGTATGGTAAAGCTAGTACCTCTATTTTTTAAACTACAGTGTCCTACAGATCCCTGTTTTGTTGTACTAGCACCACTGGGGATCAAGGTGGAACAGCTGCATAATCATTACTACCAGCTTTTTTTTTTTTTTTTTTTTGTGTGTGTGTGTGAAATCCTTCAATTCCTAATGTTCTTGTCTCATTAGACATGCCACAAGTCATGGTCATCCACATGGATGCAAAGAGCCCTTTGCTACTCTCTGTTCCTTTCTCCCAGTTACAACAAATATAGTGTCATCTGTGGGCTTGATCCCCAAAAATTCACCTGTACTATATCCTTTCTGGATCCCAGCAGTATTTTTCATTGCATCTGTTTTGCGTTGCCATTACAATACATATCAAGAGGGTTTGAGACAGGCTGAGTTTTTTACTGTTTATGTCTATATTAGTACACAAAAAAGGGCTTTTTTCTCAAACTGTTATGAAAATTGGGAAAATATGGATTATGGCCACACAGCTAACTGCTTCACCAAAACAGAGTGACTCCATCCACACTGCCTAGTGGGAACTTTTCCTGATCCATGGTGTCCTCCATATTACAGATGGGTGTTGTCTGGGAGAGTTTTTGGTAGCATGGGCCATAACTGTGCCAAGGAAGTTCTGATTATTAAAGGGTGTGGATGATCATGTATCAGTGCTTGAGGCAATTCCCTGGCCTTGCTTGATTTTCTAGTATAGATGCAGTCATTAGAAGACATGATAAACACAGACAATTTGATCCCTGGTTTCTGTTGTGGTTCGTAATAACATTATGCTGCAACTATTGCAAAGAAGGTGAAGACATCATTAGCACAAGTACTAAGGACAGACCATTTAGAAATACTCCCTGAAACATGGGGAGTGATTCTGTACTAAGTTCCTCAGATTGTAATTCAGGCCACATTCACATATTTCCACTACCTACGTGAAACTTCTCCAGAACCAGACCTGTGCAGGAGGCCATGGAGGAAAAGAAATGTTTAGGTTTACTGCATAAAATTTCATTTTTCATTCAAATTATTGTTCATGTGTGCCAATATCTAGACTTCCAAATGCAGAAGTTAAGTTTACATCCTGCAGATCACACAATAGCATAAATAGAATTTATGCACATTTTTCTAAGTGTAATTATCGGCAAGTGAGGCAAAAAAGGGATAAAAGCAAATGGGAACAAGAGAAGAGCATTGGCTTCCCTTTCAAATCCTGCGCGCAATCTGCTCTATCCATATTCCATTCCAGCACAGGACAACATGCCAACTGCATATGGTATTACGCTACACTCCCATTTGTCCATTTGAATTGTACCTTTCAAAACCTGGAATAAAGACACCAAGGTTTTAACCTTTCATTTTTCAGCAGGATAAGAGACAGGACAAGTAATGTAGACATTAATCAAAACTTCCATACAAAAGAGAAAATATTTTTAAAAAAATATTAAAAAAGAGGGTCCCTTACACACACATCCCTCAAAGAAAGAAAGAAGAAAACCATCTCATTCAACTTTCTAATAAGACAGGCTTTCAGTTGTAATGATAATAGCAGCTTTCCAAGGATTGGAGATCCTCCTTTTTAGAGGAGTTGCTTCAGAGTCAAGGTCTCCTGATCACTCCAGCTCAGGCTTGGACACAACATTACATTTTATGCTATTTATGTGAGGATTTTTTGTTTTGTTTTGGGTTTCTGATCTTGAAGAATCAGACCAGAATTTTCTGGAATCGCTTCATAGTGTCACATATTCACACAGAGTATAATGCAATTAACTATGAATAAATTCACTGGGAAATAAAATACTGTATTACATGGAATATGAAATATTGTATTAGGGAAATCACAAAACTATTTGGCTGCTTCAAAGCAAATTAGGGTAAGGTTGCTCTTGTTCCAAACAGGAAAGCAGAGTTATGCATTTATCACCTAGATACCCTGAAGGCATTAGCATGGATGTAAAGAAATAAAGCATATATTAAAGAAAGTTCGATTTTAGAATAACTAAGAAAACCTCAACAAAACAAAATAAAAAAAAAATAACACAAAGAAAAAAGCAAGATTGATAAATTCTGGCCTCAAAACTAATGTATCAAGAATGCAGATTATTAGAAAGAAAGAACCATTTAGGTGATAGATCAATAATTCGATGTACACAAAACTTTCAAGATCACTTTTAATGCTAAAAAAAGTTTTGTTTTATTTATTTATGATAAATGGAAATAATGTATTCAAAATAACTTTTGAAATTAAAAATAACTTATAATTACTGTTTAAATTATATTTAATAATATTTCAACTACTATTTTTAATAAAGAAATATAGAAATAGATAAATGAAGACATATTTATTAGGAATGCATACAAAATTACTTGAAAGATTTGAACTACTAGAAACTGTACTCCAGGCTCAATTGAGCGTTTTCTACAGGTATGTACAATTTTAAAAGAATTGGCATTTTCAAACAGTTTATTTCCAGCATCATCTTTGAAGCATTTGATTGATGATATCCTGAATACCAGGATATTACTAACAACTACCTGACTGCAGTTGTAAACAGTATCCCTCTAAATTCCTCTTTCCTTTTGATAAGTTAAACAAACTGAGGGCTAGCTCCCACTAAATACGCAGATTGATTAGGGACCTTGAATTAGAGATGGCAATCTGCAGCAATTTTGGGATGTGAGAAATGTGGATTTGAGCCTTTGCCATCCTCGAAGATGGAATTTAGCTAACAATGTTGGGTTTTTGGTATATAAGCCAATCTCTGCACTACTACGTGTGTACACTCAGAGGTGCAAAAGGAAATTTTGCAGAAGCACATACCTGTGACCTTCCCTTTGTTTCCTACGTGTGTTTGTGAGAGACACAGTTCAAACGTACCCTTCTGACAGGCACAGATTGGCTCAGCATGCTGCCTTTTTCCACTGCTGTGCGAAACACCTACTCTTGTTCATTTCCAGCACAGTGGACCTATTAACTGGGCACTGGGAATTTGTCTCCTGGAGGAAAACATGCCATTGTTAAGCATTTAAATACTCAGTGTGGCAACATCTAAATTGTCTATGAATCTGGGACAAAACCAGGGAACTTTGATTAAAGTATTATCTAAATCATTCATTTGCATTATTCTTCGGACTTTGTGAGTGTGCAAAGTAGATGTGTACATTGTGCTCAATTTCCTTGGGCAGGGGGAGGAAAAGTTTATTTGTTCCCTCTGCCTAAAAGGGGAGAAGGGGCCTAACTAGTAACAGCACTTTGTTAGTGACTTTTGTTTTCAAGCCAGCCGTGGAAAATAATACAGTAAAATATGTCAGCATGCTTTATCACTACCATAAGAAATGACACAAAAGGAAAAATAAAGAAGTAGTGAGAATCAGTAACTAGCACAGGATAAAGTTCCAACTGCTAAAATAATCTTAAAGCTCAGCAAAAAATGATGGGAAAAGCCTGGGGAAGCAGTGTCATTTTGTCAGCTTCGTTTCATGGTAATCACAGTAATAATAAAACTAATTACATCACATAACACCTCTGTGAGGCAGGTGAGAAATGCTGGTAGGGATGTAATGTCAAGATAGCAGATGAACAAGCATAATAAGGAAGCCAGATGAAGCTCTTCTCTGAACAGCTCCCATCTAACCATGTACAGAGCCATAAAAAGGGGGAGCTAAGTGACTAGAATAATTACTTTTCTAGGAAAGCAGTCATAAGATGCTTGAAACAATTATTGTTTGTTTGATAAAGGCTTATAACTACAAAAAGAAGCAAAGAATTCTTGAATGTCTGCAATAACCAATTGAAGTGATTGGGCTAACAGCTTTGATTATCAGACAGTCAAGGCTAGGCAATATGGTTCAGAGAGACACAAGATGTTATGAGTGGTTGCTGATGCTCAAAGGAGTCCTGTACCACTTTGTCTTCTTCCCTTCCTCACTCTGTACTCCACTTAGATGACTCAAGAATCCATCCGGCTTCTCAGCTTTTGACAAAAATGCTGGCAGAACTTTATTCTAGTTTTGGTGGGTGTTTTCCTGCCTGTTTAAAGATTTAAAACAAATCACAGAAGGGCCAAACAATTAACAGCCAGTGCTAACAGGGAGGTACGAACGTGCGTCTGGGAGCAGCAGTAGCAGGAGTGGGGCTTGGGGGAGCAGATATGGGGGAACCGCACACACACTTTCTGCACTAGGTAATGATTGGACAGGCTCACTAACAGCCTGCCTCCGTGCAGTACTGACACAAAGAAGATAATAGATCATCCTTTCCATGGCTGTCAAAATTAGCTGTTGTGATTATGTTTCCCCAATGACAGTATTGAGGTGCAAGATCTGACTGAATCACTACGTGGTGTCTCGGATGTTGCCACCACAGAACATTTGTGAACATAGCCCATCAGCACACTGCTCATCACAGCATTGTCTAGTACAGCCCAGGGGTCGTCATCTACACTAAATCAGTCATCCAAGTTCCTTCTGCAGCAACCTGACAAACCCATCTGTAAGACAATTAAGTCCCTTAATTTCAGATATTGCAGAATTTTGATGGGAAGAAATCCTATCCATTGGAGTTAGGTCAGATTACTTTTACATGTGATATGTTAGCTTCTTACCTCTGAAGCGTGAACGATAGCACTTCCATGCACCAAAACAATAAAAGCATATTAGTAAGATGGTGGAAGATCAGACAGCACTCCAAGGCAACTTATTAGCTGGTGAACTAGGCAGAGCCCACAAGGAATTCCAAGCACTGGAATTCAATCATCCATGCTGTTGAATTCATGGAACAGTCCCTGGCATGGCTTTGGCAGCACTCCCAGTCCCAGACAATTCCTGGGCCTCATTTAGATGTTAGAACTCCCAATAAAGAACATAGGCAAGGCCACCTTATCTAGAGAGTTAGTTGACTGGCATGGAAGCAAGCCTCTGTGCTGCTGCTAGGTGTCAGGGATCATAGCAAGGAGCGCTTTGGAATTTTAGACACGCTGTGCAAGTGTGTAAGCCAAGTATGCCATTGATCTCCAGCTGTATTTAATAGATATGATCGGAGGTGTCTGGTGTTAACACACATTTTCTTGACAGAGTGCAGGTAAAGACAGCTCTTACTCAGACTTCTTCATTTATGGATCGCAGAGCAGCTGTATTGGGTTTACATGGCAAGATTTTGGTAGCAGGGCTGTCAGAAGACACCAGAAGCAGCCCCCATGTCTGATAGAGCCAGTTCCAGCTGGCTCCAAGTTGAACGCACTGCTGGCCAAAGTCGAGCCAATTAGTGACACAGCACCTCTGTGATAACATATTTAAGAAAGGGGGGAAAATGCTGCACAACAGCAACTGAGAGATAAGAGTGAGAAAATGTAACACACTAAGGTCAGTGAAGAAGGAAGGGGAGGAGGTGCTCCAGGTGCTGGTGAAGACCATGGTGGGGCAGGTTGTCCTGCAGCCTATGGAGGACCATGGTGAAGCAGATATTTACACTGCAGTCTATGAAGATCCCTACACTGGAGCAGGTGGATATGCCCTGAAGGAAGCTGTAGCCTGTGGAGAGTTCGTGCAGGAGCAGACCATGGAGAGTCCATGCAAAAGCAGGCTCCTGGCAGGAACTGTGGCCTGTAGAGAGAGCCCACACCGGAGCAGTCCATTCATGAAGGACTGTACCCCATGGAAAACACCCATCCTGGAACAGTTGAAGAACTGTAACCCATGGGAAGGACCCACACTGGAGCAGTTCATGGAGGGACTGTGTCCTGGGGAGGGACCCCACAGCAGAGCAGAGGAACAAGGTGAGGAAGAAGGAGCAGCAGAGACAAAGCATTAAGAACTGACTGCAACCCTCATTCAGCATCCCCCCTGCACCATTTGCAGGAAGGAGATAGAGTTGGGAAGCTGAGAACTGAGAAGAATGGAGGGGTGGAGGAAGGTGGTTTTAGTTTAGCTTTTATTTCTCTCTATCCCACTCTGTTTAATTGGCAAGAGATTTATTGCCCCAAGTTGAGTCTGTTTTGCCCATGATGGTAATTGGTGAGTGATCTCCCTGTCCTTATCTTGACCCATCATATGTCTTTCCCCTGTCCTGTGGAGAAGGACTGATAGAGCAGCTTGGTGGGTACCTGGTGCCATCAAGGTCAAGCCACCACAGCAACTTTTAAGGTAAGGTAACTGTTGGGGCTGCATTTTTAAAAATTAGCACACCAAAACTTTTAGAAATAAGAAGTGAAATTATCTTTTAATCATGATTTGACAAAACCCTCCAGAATATTGCGTACAAAACGTTAAGAAAATGGAAACCCTGAGAAGGAAGAAATACGGATGGGTAAGTCAAAACATTTAAGTTTGAAAATTTGAAAGGATTTGTTATCAATATGGTATGCATGGCAATATAAATTAATTAGAAATTCAAAGTAAAACATTTTTTAAAATCGGGCGGGAAAAGTCCCTAGAAACATATTATAGTATCCAGAACTTAATTTTTCAAAATTTGACTGAAGATATCAGTCAAAACATGTTTTTGCCTGCAGAAGTGTATGTTCTGATAAATCGGTATTCTCTACTGCAGAAAAAAAATATAGTAACAATGAATTACCAGCCAACTGTGGTAAATATCAGCCCTTCATTGAACATCCTGGGAACTGAAGCACGCAACAAGAATTAATTGCAAAGGCTGATTAACAGAATTAAATCTTCACTAGGACACGCTATTATTTTGAAACACTGGTTCAGAGCCAAATGAAGGGAACAGAAAAAATTAGGTTATTTTCTTCTGGCTTTGGAATAAAGCCTTTAATTCAACACCTCATGGATTCAAATTTGTTGGTTAGGACTTGTGAGAAGAAGGCAGTTGCAAGGTTCAACAGAAGACAAACTTCATCAGGTGGATACGGGGAAGAGCCTCTTACTGTACCTTACTACCATCAGCAAGGCTGAAGTATTCATAGGAGGCTAATTTCATTGCTAGAATCTGTGCAACTTCATTTTAAGCTGGTTCAACTTAACTAGCAACTTTGTGTGATTACCCACTACTTGCTGTTTTCTATTGTGTTTTCTCAGTACACTGTCAATAGCTTTTAGGAACACTTCCTTTGTACTTCAGTAATATCAAAATAGTAGAGAAAACAGCAGGAAGGAGAAAGGAGTAAGTACCACACTTGTGCTTTCTCTCTCCAGTTTGCAGTATCACATTGTTCTACTTATCAGCCTCATCAGACTCTGTACTGGAAAACTTAACTGCCCATGTAACTTTTGTCTTCCTTTTCGTTCTCATCCATGACTGAACATACAAAGAAAAGAAACAAGTCTTCAGCATTGAGCAACTGAGAAAAACATGTTTTGATTATCGGTACTGTTTATTATTCTGAAGCAAATCATTCTGCGCTTGATCAGTCTCAGCAATGTCTACTTCAAACAAACCACTTAATATGAAATGTGATGTCTTCTGCTTGTGGATGATTTTCCCCCTGAAAATCACCAGATGATTTGACAAATCATGTTTGACAAAAATTCAACAAAAGCAAACTAAAATTAAACAAATTCTCTTTTTGTCTTTATGAGAAAAAATTATAGGGAGATCACTATGCACAAAATTCCCAGTCAGGAGTTGTCCTTGCAAGAGGAAGGTCAACACTAACATCTCAGAGGAGAGTGGCCCTAGCCAACTCTGATAACACCATGTGGCTTTGTCTTCATGGTGGTGTGGGCTCAGGTCCCATACTTCCCCTGTGGCCTAGCAATGAAGATCTGGGGCTTTCACTCAGGTGACCTTGAGTTGAACCTTTATGAAGTACAACAAGGCCAAGTGCAACATCCTGCACCTGTGTCAAGGCAACCCCCAGTATCAATACAGGCTGCGTGGAGAATGGATTGAGAGCAGGCTTGAGGAGAAGGACTTAGGGGTGATGGTGGACGAAAAGCTCAACATGGCCCTGAACTGTGCACTTGCAGCCCAGAAAGCCAACTGCATCAAAAGAAGTGTGGCCAGCAGGGTGAGGGAGGTGATTGTCCCTCCCTGCTCTGCTCTCATGAGACTCCATCTAGAACACTGCATTCTGTGCTGGAGCTCCCAGTGTAGAAAGGGTACGGACCTCTTGGAATGACAGCAGTGAAGATGATCAGAGGGATTGAGCATCTCTCCTAAGATGACAAGCTGAGGCATGCATTGTTCAGCCTGGAGAAGAGAAGGCTCCAGGGAAATCATGTAGTGGCCTTCCAGTACCTAAAGGGGCCTCATAAGATGGGGACAGACTTTTTAGTAGTGCACATAGCAACAGGACAAACAATAATGGTTTTAAACTAAAAGAAGGTAGATTTAGATTAGATATTATGGAGAAATTATTTACTGTGGCATATGAAGGCACAGACCCCAAGTGAGCTCCCCCATTGCACCCATAGGTGCTGGTTATATACAATCACTTACCCACCCAGGCTCTGCTCTGGAACGCGCCTACACGCAGCAAAGCACCTCTGCAGCCAGGTCATGCTCCACCAGGCTGTTTATTCCCCCCATGCTCATCTGAGGAGCTCTCTTCTTCCCCCACACTTAAGCTCGGGGGTGCTTTGGGCAGCCCCTCATTGCAGACAGGTGCAGGATAACCACTCTGCAACCTGGCACCCAGACAATGACCAAAGCCTTTTCTCAGGAAGGGCCCTTATAGTTCCCATTTTTTGTTTGTTAAATTGGATAAGGTTAAGGCTGTGTATAGCCCTTTGTATCATGGCTTGCATCAGGTTCAAACACAGCAGACATAACAATGGCCAAAAATTCTAGCAATTTAATAAACCCACACATCAGTATTTTTCGTATCACATCCTAACTTATTCAGTGTGGCTAAAGCTTGTGCAGCAGCAACATCAGGTGCAAGGAAAAAAAACAGCAGGAAGATCCACATTATCTGCCTTGTTCTCTGGCTCATTGTTGGTAGGAAGTCCATGATCAGCTCCTCAAACAAGCCGAGCAGGGATCCACTGAGGCCCCCGATCTATATCTTTCGTGTTCATTAAATTATCGATTGTCTGCACAGTAGCTCGGTCCTGGTACTCCATTATCCAAACTGTATACGGCATAAAAGTAAGCATCACGCAACACAGCACTTTACAATCATAGAGGGTCATTACAATTCCTTCTTCAATGGCAGTGTACAAGTTCATGGTAAATGCTGATCTGAGTCCAAAAGTCTTTAACTGAGCATCTGAGTTCTTTTACAGCTTCGTACAGGAGTTGCTGTCACACAGCTGGTTGCCCTGGCTGGTACCAGATGTGGAATGCACTGAATAATTTTACATCTCCCTTTCGTATAGCCTCCTTTCTGCACTGATCTAAGGCACCATAGTACACTCTCTTTCTTTCTCTTGCTTTCAGAACTGCTTCAGCTCAAGTCCCTCTTCAGGTCTTTGTCAATAAGATGCATAGTACAATTTAAATCTACAGATCTAGTCACACTTGCAAAACAGCACAGAACAGATTCAGGTTTTTCTCTTGCTCCTTGCTGCAAATACATGAATGAAATGATTACCAAGGGAATATTTGTTTCAAAAGACTATAATCCCAGACAACTCGCCAGAATGTGATGACTCAGTCTGTTTTGCCCAAAATGCAGAATCTGTGAGTGGGGGTGATTTTGACTGTTTCAGTCCAAAACATCCATATGATTTTCCCCGTTTCAAATTTTTCTATTCCCTTATTAATGATCACCCCATGGTTCCCAGCCACTCACCTACCATCCTGCAGATGAGCATGTGTGAGAGCACTTACATATCTGTCTTCATTTATCCATCTTCACTGGTTCAGCTGGGCTATGACACCTTTTTTTTTTTTTCCTCAAGTGTCTGTTCAGGCACAATTTGTGACATATGAAGGCACAGATCCCAAGTGAGATCCTTTATTGCATCTATAAGTGCTGGTTATATACAATCCCTTATCCACTCAAGTTCTGCGCTGGAATATACCTATACACAGCAAAGCACCTCTGCAGCCAGGTCACGCTCCACCAGGCTGTTTACTCCCTCCATGCTCATCTGAGGAGCTCTCTTCTTCCCCCACACTTAAGCTGTGGGAGGCTCTGGGCAGCCCCTCATTGCAGGCAGGTGGGCACAGAACTGATTTGCAGGTGAGCTCAGAGAGCCAGATTGAGTGCTAATTGCTTCCTCACTACATTTTGAGGCATAATCACTCTGCAGCCTGGCACCCAGACAGCGAACAAAGCCTTTCTCAGAAAGGGCTCTTCCACTTTACTGTGAAGGTAGTGAGGCATGGAACAGGTTGCTCAGAGAAGCTGTGGATACGCCATCCCTGGAAATGTTCAAGGCCAGGCTGGATGGGGCTTTGAGCAGTCTGATCTCATGGAAGGTGTCCCTGGCCATGGCAGGGGAGTGGAACTAGATGACCTTTAAAGTCCTTCCAACCCAAACCGTCCTCTGATTCTATGATTCTGTGACCCAGACTGGACATGTGGTGTGGACCACCTTGGAGGAAAAACAGGAGGCAGACTGCTTTCAGGAGCATCATTACTCCCCAAGGCAGCATGCACAGATGTAGACTACTATAAAGTGGGTAGCCATCTCTGTCCGTGAATTGGAAAATGTTCCTGTGAGATGGATGTTACTTGTCAAGAAACATGTAGATGCAGTCTTTTAAAGAGTCAGGTTGCGTGGTCCAGGTTCAGGTTAAGAAGATAGCAGAAAACATCTGGAAGAGCCCAGAAGAATCATCTATACTGTTCTGGTCAGCTGCATTCAGGAGTGATACATTCTGAAAGAGCAAGTTCAGAGAAAGGCTACTAGGGAGACCCAAAGAATACACAATACTGTTACAGAAAGGGAGCCTTAGAAAAGTGTCTTATCTTAGCTAAATGAATATTAGGTGGGGATTCGATCATATTCAAAAGGGCTAAGCATTACAGAGGAAAAGACCTACTTAACTGTCAATGTTGACATAAGAAGAAACGGTGCGCTTAAAGCTAGAAAACAGAAGAAGGATTCTAGTAATCTAAGTGATATCTTAAATAGCTTTCCACAAGGTGTATAAGGACTACAAGCCGGTCTAGTTTTAAAATGGAATTTACGAGATTTTCCAAATAAACAAAGGTGCATACTTACTTTAGGAAGCTGCAAGACAGGATGTTTTTAAAAGTCACATACATTTCTACCTACCAAGTGAAAAAGAGAATTCCCCCACAAATTTAATGATTTTACAGGACTGCCTCTGGCAGTTTTGGTACATGCTGGATTTTTGTCCTACAGCTGACAGCACAAATGTAAATGTATTGCTGTTTTCACAGGAAACAATAAAGCTGATGTTAGTGCCTCAAGGAAATTTTAACCTGTGAGCATTATGGTATCTCTGAAGTCCTACAGTCTAGTGGACTTGATGGACTAAAATTATAGAGAAAATATTTATCACAGAATCATAGACTCAAAAATGGTTGAGGTTTGAAGGGACCCTGAAGGTCACCTTGTCTGACCACTCTGCTCAAGCAGGACCACGAACAGCCAGTTACCCAGGACTGAGTCTGGATGGCTTCTGAATGTCACCAACAGGGAAGACTCCACAACCTCTCTGAGCAACCTGTGCCTGTCCTCAGTCCCTTTACAGTAACAGTAAAAAAGTGTTTCCTGATGTTCAAGGGAATGGAAGGATACAAGCTCTTTAGGAAGGACAGGCAGGGGAGACAAGGAAGGGGTATCAAACTCTATGCCAGAAACCAGCTAGAGTGCATGGGGCTCTGCCTGGGGATGGGTGAGGAGCTGACCGACAGCGACCTTATGGGTCAGGACTAAACGGAGAGCAGGGAAAGGGACAGGCGACATTATAGTGCGCGTCTGCTACAGGTCACCAGCAGCAAGACTGAGCAGATGAGGCCCTCTATAAGTAGGTAACAGCAACCTCATGTTCACAAGTCCTGGTCCTCATGGGGGACTTCAACCATCCCGATATCTGTTGGAGAGAGAACACAGCAGGGCATAAGCCATCCAAGATGTTCTTGAAATGCACTGATGTTAACTTCCTTCTCCAAGCGACAAAGAAGCCAATGAGGAGAGGTACCATGCTGGACCTTGTTCTCACCAACAAGGAGGAGCTGGTGGGGAATGTTGAATCTCAAGGGTAGCCTTGGCTGCAATGATCAGGAAATGGTGGTGTTCAAGATCCTTAGGGCAACGAGGAGGGTGCATGGCAGGATCACTAGCCTGGACTTCAGGAGAGCTGACTTTGGTCTCTTAAGGGATCTGCTTGGTAGAGTACCATGGGATACAGCCTCGAGGGAGAGGGGCCCAAGAAAGCTCGTTAATATTCAAGGAGCACCTCCTCCAAGCTCAGGAGTGATGCGTGCCAACTTTAGTTGGGCAATAAGCCAAGAGGCCTACATGGATGAACAAGGAGCTCCTGGACAAAATGAAACACAAAAAAAGGAGCCTACAAAGGGTAGAAGCAAGGCCAGGTACCTGGGAGGAATACAGAGAGATTGTCTGAGCAGCCAGAGATGAGGTTAGGAAAGCCAACATCCTCATACAATTAAATCTGGCTGGAGACATCAAGGAGAACCAGAATAGCTTCTATAGGTATGTCACTGATAAAAGGAAGACCAGGTAAAATGTGGGCCCTCTCCAGAAGGAAATGGGAGACCTGGTTACCTGGGACATGGAGAAGGCAGAGTTACTCAAAGACTTTTTTGCCTTGGTCTTTACTCATATTCAACCTGGTGTCCACCAGGACCCCCAAGGGCTTTCCTGCCAAGCTGCTTTCCAGCTGGGTGGATCCTAACATGTATTGGTGCATAAGGTTGTTGCTCCCCAGCTGCAGGACTCTGCAGTTCTCCTTGCTGAATCTCATTAATTTATTGTCAGATCATTTCTCCAGCCTTCTGAGGTCCCTCTGGATGGCAGCACACCCTCTGGTGTATCAGCCACTACTCCCAGTTTAGTGTCATCTGCAAACTTGCTAAGGGTATTCTCTAGCCCATCATCCGGGTGAGTAATGAAGATGTTGAGCAGGACTAGACCCAGTATTGATCCCTAGGGTATACCACCACTAGTCACTGGCTTCCAACTAGACTTTGCAACAGTGATTTTTACTCTCTGGACCCAGCCATTCATCCAGTTTTAAATATACCTCCCTGCTCATCCAGCCCATACGTCAACAGCTTCTCTAAGGGGATCTTACGAGACAGTATTAAATAACTTCCTAAAGCCAAGGTAGACAATATCCACTGCTCTCCCCGCATCTACCAGGCCAGCCTCCATATCACAGAAGTGTATCAGTTGGTCAAGTATGACTCCCCCTTGGTGAAGCCGTGCTGACAGCTCCTCATGATTTTCTTGTCCTTCATGTGCCTGGAAATGGTTTCCAGGATTAGCTGCTCCATCAAAGCAGCTCTTTCATTTTTTATAGAGTGTCTAACCAATTTTCTCCCAATTACTGTGTCAGGTACTAAAACCATCTCTCATGATTTCCATTTCACTTTTAAACAGTTGAACAAAGATCCTCTGTACTGAAAATTTGGAAAGTGCTATATTCCACCAGAATTTTAGTCAGACTACACTGGGTTTTACTGAACAGTCCTAAAGGCCAGTTGGAACAGTTTCAAGAGTTCTTAAAGCTTTATTAAAACAACTATAATGGAAATACACAAGTTTGTCACATTCACTATGGTTAAACTAGTTAAGTGTCATACATACTGTACTTTTGTTTAGTAAAGTAAGAAAGTGTTGCTCAATTCCGTGCTTGCTTTACTTGCATTTTCAGACAGCTCACAAGCTGTGAACTAAGAGCATAAAAAAAACAATCACCTGGAAACATAGTCTGGAGCCTGACTTATAACCCACTGAGGCCAACATGAGGTCTAATGAATACTGCTATCAGGTCTTCTCTGCCTTTCTAAAAGAAATTATAAAATAAAGGTCTCATTTTTTCTTCATACTGAATAATGGCTACCTGTATGATTTTATCACATTTCTATGTATATACAATGAAGCTATACACATTATGTTCTATTCTACCAATTAAAATAAACTTCCACTTCATACTTATCACATCTTTTTGTATAACTTTATTGACCATGATCATAATCTTGTGAATCAGACAAGACTAGTTTCACAGCACTATCAAAACTAGCCAGCTGCAGCAAGGGTTTTACCATCCCATCCATACCAGGTTAACTTCAATAAGTAGTTACCGTGCCTTGCCCCAGCACGGCCACCAATGCCCCACAAGGTTTCAACAGTTCATCTACTGCTCATGCTGTTTCCTCATACTCTTCAGGCCAGCCCCTCTGCTGCATCCTTCTCCTTGTCTCTCCTACATCCAGGGCACAATCTTTCCCCTTCCTCTACTTCCTCCAGGTCTCTCTTCAATGGCTGCTCCTCTTCCATCCCCCTTAGAGCTATTTAACTACTTAGCAGGAACCAGCCACAGCTGCACCTTATCCACATCAGCCAACCCACAGCTGTATATTGTTAATTAACCCAGCTTCATTCCTCTACAATTCACCCTTCCCTTTTTCTCCTTAACATTTCATGCCTTATGTATTTAACAATCATCACAACTTTTTCACAAATAAACTTCTCATACAGTCCAGACAATTTGTCCCTGAACTCATACACATATCCCTTCTTCACTTTTATCTTGGGCTTTTCAGCTTCTGCTGGCTGATCACCTTACTTCTCATCTGCTTCCTTGACACCTAGGATTTTGTTTTCTTCAGAGGGGAGTTCTGATGAGCTTATAGTACCTAGTCCTTTCACCTCTTGAGTCATACCGGACAGTAACCTGAGTGAGCTTTCAGCAGCGGCAGATCTAGAATACAGCACTAACACATCATTGTGTGTCCTTAAAAACTGGACACCCTTGTAGTCGCCCATTTCCTCTACAAGTGGAGACACCTTCAACAAGCACATAAACGCTGGCAAGAATACCATCAGGCCAAGCAGCAGCAGCAACAGCTGCCCACAGCACTGCACTGCTCCTGCACCTTCCCCCAGCACAGCCATCACTGTTGTCTGGCTGGACCTGCTCTGGACCCGCCACTGCTGTGGGCTGCTGCCACATCTGGCCATGTACTCTGCCACTGTCACCTGATACCCTCAGTCTCTTAACTCCCTGACAGTCAGGCTTCCTTCTCTTTGATCCCAATGGCTCACTTTTACCGGTGTCTGATCCGGATCCCCAGGCTCTTCCCACCGATACCAATGTGTTCTGGATCACAGGCTATACCCACCTGTCTGCTACGTTGGGCACCACCATCACCAGTCAAAGCTTCAAACATCCCCAGCACTGCCACCACTGCTGTTACCACTCATTACACTCAGTCTCATAACCTGAAGGGCCTGAGTTCAAGCCTCATACAGGGCATCAATTGTCACAGCACTATCAAAACTAGTCAGCTGCAATAAGGGCTTTACCATCCCATACCAGGTTAACTTCAGGAAGTAGTTACCATGCCTTGCCCCAGCATGGCCACCAACCCTCCACAAGGCTTCAACAGATCATCTACTGTTCATGCTGTTTCCTCATACTCTTCAGGCCAGCCCCTCTGCTTTTTGCCTCTGCTGCATCCTTCTTCTTGTCTCTCCTACATCCAGGGCACTCTCTCCCTCTGTTTCCTCCAGGTCTCTCTTCAAGAACTGCTCCTCTTCCATCCCCCTTAGAGCTATTTAACTATTTAGCAGGAACCAGCCACAGCTGCACCTTATCCACATCAGCCAACCCACCGCCCCTGAAGCCAGCCCACAGCTGTATATTGTTAATTAACCCAGCTTCATTCCTCTACAATTCCTCTGCAGACTAGCTCTTCCAAGTTGATTCTGCTGCAGATAACCAGGAAATAGATATCTGCCACCACTTGATAAAGACTAACTCTTCTGTGGCTGTCGCTAAAGGATGCACAAATGCGGTAGATGCCAGTGCTTACTGAGGGCTGTTTGGAGGTAATGCTCTGCAGCTGTCTTGGCTGTAAGGGAAAGAGCTTGCATGCGAAGAGGAGGTACTTTGTGTTACTGTCGGTAAGGTCGTTTGTTGCTTCCTCACTTGTCTTTAGGTCGAAGATAAAGCTGGTATTTTGGATATAGTCTATAACAAATATCTTTATCTGAGCAAAGAGATAGACTGGGATCCTACACACTGCTGAACTATAGATATCATGGCCAGTGTTCTCTGTAAACTGTAACTCTGTAAAGCCCTTGCTGAACTACAGCGAACTACAATGCTTCATTTCTTGCAGTATTACAGAGACATCTTTTCCTTATCCCCCACTCCTGGAAAAGAGGGACAGGAGAATGTGGTGCCCTAGACTTTGTACAGAGCAGTGTGCTACACAGATGAATACAAAATGTACACATTGAACCACGGGATCTGAGAGCGTTTGTAGGGAAAGGCCTGCAGTGGAGTTAAAACAGATTTTGCAACTTTCTCCCTACTCATCACTTATGCCGTTGGGGTGTCCCTGTGCAGATATAGGCAGCGGGGCTGGTGGCCTCTGTGAGGCGAGGCCGGGGCTGCCCCGGTCCGGCCCCAGCCGGTCCCAGCCGGCCCCAGCGCCCCCCCGCAGGGCACAGCTGAGCCCCTCAGCCAAGCCGGGGGCGCCGGGGAGGGGGGCAACAGGTTTCCGCAAGGGCCACAGGCGGCCCAGGCAGAGGAGGAGGCAGCCGAGGGGGGAGCAGCAGCAGAGGCAGCCCCAGGCCGCAGCAGGAGGAGGGCAGGAGGTGCCGCAGGCCCGGAGCAGGGCTCCCCTGCAGCCCTGGCGAGCCCCCGCCGGGGCAGAGCCCCAGCCTGCAGCCCGGGGAGGGCCCCAGGCCGCAGCTGGGGGCTCTTTCCTGCAGGAGCTGCGGCCCTGGAGAGCCCCGGCGGGAGCAGGGGGTCCCTGAAGGGCTGCAGCCCGGGGCAGGGCCCGCGCTGGAGCAGGGAGACGGGGCAGGAGGCAGGAGCGGGGCTGAGGGGCTCACACGGGCCGGCACACGGCCCAGACCCGCCCCAGCCGGGCGAGAAGCAGCTCCGCCTGGAAAAAAGGAAGCAAGTGGGTAGGTATTGTTTTCATGGTTGTTTTTGTTTCTCGCTGTCCAGCTCTAATTTGATTGGCAGAGAATTACATTAACTTTCCCCAACAAGGGTCTCTTTTGCCCATGATGGTAACTGGTTAGTGATCTCCCTGCCTTTTTCTCAACCCATGAAGTTTCCCATCTTTTTTTGTCCCCCTGTCCGGTTGAGGAGGGAGAGTGTGAAGGCATCAGAGTTCAGCATCTAATGTTAGTTTTAGACTGAAATAAGAATAAATTGGCCGAAGTAAAAAAAAAAAAAAAAAAAAAAAGGGCACAAAAATGGCTGTAATTTGTATGTCTGTATATTTGACTTTGAAACTGTTGAATTTCCTAGGGTGCAATCTGGGAGTCTAGTCAAGAAAAGGAGCACTAAGTGCTTTAAAGCGCGTGGTGTGTGCTTTGTATTGCAACTGTTCCCAGCAAATTTCAAATGTATTTTATAAATTATGTCATACTAAGGAAGCTGTCCAGTGTATTTCACCTTTCAGATCAAGAGACAATGGAAAGTCAAAGAAGAGAATTCTGGGTAGAGAACGAAGTTGCTGACAAAGGGCAAAGTTTAAATAAAACATGTTCAGTGGAGTTGAATCAATACTTTATTTGTTAAGGAGAAGTAAAAGTACAAAAAAGCTTGTACAACTAGGCATAAAAAAGTGAGAAATCAATTCTAGTTAATTCAAAATGCTTGAAGAGTCACCTATGCCATTATGTATGAATAATTCAGGAACAAAAATTTATTGCAGACACATATTGTTTGGTTTGGATTTAGTTTTGCCCCTTGTTTGACCTGAATTTTGTAAAGAATTATATTCAACTTAATGGAAATAACATTTTGCAAGTAAGACAATACTTTAGGGATATTTCAAGACTAATGGTGAAATAAAATTTGAAAGATGAAATGTCTGATAAAGTTTATATAAATAATGTTATTTTACAGTGTGTTAAATGTTGTAGGTGAGGGTCTTATGCAAGTTGCGTTTGCCTGTTGAAAACAGATCAGGTTTCTTTCCCCCTTTCTCTCTCTCCCTCTTCATTTCTCCCTATAGTGTGCTCGTTCTCCCCTCCCCTGCCACCCCCTGTCAGCAAATGTTGATTATGTTTGGAAATATTTATCGCCCTCCATCTTTTATTCACAAGAGGATTTTTGGCAAGACATTATTGAGAATAACTGAAATGAACCACAACGGTACAAGATGCTTCCAGATGGAAGCAACACAAACATGTTACTTGTCCTCTGAGATACTGCACAGATACCCGAAACCATAAAAAACATAGGTTGACTACGCATGTATTGCAGTGACTATCTGTGTCACAATAAAATATATTTTATTACTAGCTTTCATCTATATTATGATGGTATTTATTTGTTCTAGTGTAGGTATATCTCTGTGAGCATCTCGTAATTTTAAAACTATAAATGGATACAAAAAGCAAAACAGCAACATCAGTGACAAAAAGGTATCATCACTGGTTCAGAGTTACATTCAAGTCCAGTGTCAGTTCTGGCTTAGAAACTAGCCAAAGGAAGTAATTTTGCAGCTTGCTCACTAAAGTAACTAGCTGCCCTCAAACAGGAAATTAAAATTATTCACACACAGCAGGACTCTATTCATTGAATTGAAGATGTTCAGTGTATTGAATTTATTCAGATACGTGTTTTCAAGAGATGCCCGCTGTAAATCATATAAAACTTAGTGCCACCCAGCATCAGTGTCTCCGTGGACAGCAGCAAGCTCTAGATATAGCTAGTGGCTAAGGTCTGGGAAATCCATATGCTTAACTGGAGTTTTAAGAATTGATGCACACACTTGTCTTCCAGATGGCCCAATCCCCAACACAGTCTCATCCTTGATGCACATAAAGCTCCCTGGTACCTGTCTGGTGGGTCTGAATATTCCTTGTATGTCTTCACTCACATGTGCATACATTCACAAACACTGAACTTCAGTGCTAATACTCTTGTAATTCAGACTCAAGCAGAGAAACCCACACCAGGGTGTCAGCTTCTATCTAGATATTGATAGAAATGAGCTAACTGAAGAGCTGGGCAGAGGAAGTGGCAGTACTTAACATTTTGCGGGATAGTCTTCTGGCTAGAGCACATGTGCAGAGTGGGACCTTGCTCTGCTTAGGGACATCAACCCACAACTCCAGAAAGTGCTCTGATCATAAAGGTGAAGGTCATATACTGGAACAAGGGAAAGAAAGAGGTACAAGTTTTAATTTATCATGAGAGATGGATTCCCCATTCAGTCAAGAAGATGAAATAATCTGAACAAAGTGTCCAGGAAATTGTAACCATAGTTCAGGACCCTACAGCTCACTGATAGTTGCACACTAAAGTAGTAATAGCATGGGGTTTTGTTGTTTTGTTTTTGTTTCTAATATCAAATGCATGAACAGCATAAACACCTTCAGTTCAAACTCAACATACACGCCGCACACACCCCCCCCCCCCCCCACCCCCCAGTTTACCTTTCTGGGGACCTGGGAATACATTTCTTCACAAATCCTTCAGCTCAACATGCTCAGTTTATATAAGATCTCTTTTGTCTTAACATTTGTTCATACACTTAGAATACAGATTATGTGTTTCTGGAGATGCAAGAACAGATTAACTACTTCTGCTTTCAATATGGTAATCACAGCTTTTTTCTCAAACGAGATCTCTTCTGAAGACCTAGGATTTCCATAGCTGTGATGAACTTTCAGGTGGAGCAGACAGGGATCTAGCAGCCATACCTATAGCAGTAAGATGAGATAATGGTCTATTTTCTAATCTCGAGGCCAAGCCGTATGATATGGCTTGTGTCAGTCCAGCTAAAATCTCTTTAGCCTACAAAAGAGGGAGGTAGCATCTGACCAGCCTTAGGACCACACCACATTAATACCATACCAGGAACCAGCCTAGCAACTTAATAGTGTTGGCAATCATGCCAAGTCTGTCCTCTGGCATCATGTTTTATTAATATAAACATAGCCATTGAGTATTAGACATCTGCTCTGTGCTGAGGAATGGGAAGCCTGGATCACCACGTGGGACTTTGTGCTCAGGCTCCACCATATCCACAGGCTGAGTAGAACAAAGGCAACATCCAGATTTCTCATGGGCATTTGTTTGTGGAAATTACAGCACAAAGCAGTCACTAAAACTACCCCACAATTTCAAGCTTTTAGCGCTAGCCAAGGGAACTCAGCTGCTTCACACTACCACTACTGCTATTTTCCAGAGCTGCCCTATTTTCTTGCAGGTAATTGCATCAAACAGGCCCCTGCTGTACTTAGATGCCAGTGGTGCTGTCTTGATATTTACTGGTGTTCTGTGAACAACTTCTTGCTTAGGATTTTGATTTATGAAGGGCTCTGAGCAGGGACTATCTTTATGTTCTCAGCTTTTTGAGGGCCTAGTACAGAGGGTCCGTGTGTGGGACCTCTAGGTGCCATGCCAGTGTTCTTACAGTAACCAACTGCATTGTAGGAAGTAAGATGCAGTCTGTTGACTAAAAGCTACACAAAACAGTGTTCTTGTCCAGTTGCATCTAGCTCCAACGTGAATTTCAACACCATCACAGAGGCACGGTTTCTACCCCAAAAGTAAATACTTGGCTGAACTCTTGTTACAGCTTCACTGAAGATGGTATCCAGGCTGGCAACTTTAAATTTTGCTCAGTAAGGATGTTAAGAGCTCTGCTTGTTTAAGAAAAGATTAAGAACAAAATCAAGATCTAAGAAAAGCTTTTTATCCTCAATAATTAATATGTTAAAGAGGACTCCAGGAAACCAGAACCAGAGTTTTCACATGAACTTTGCAGTTACAATGGTAGGAAGCAAAGTTCAGAACTGATACAATAGGGAAAATCAAAGAAATGGGGGAAAAAAAACCCCATCAAAATACCTTCAGTGAGCATGAGCAAAGTGGCTTATGAATAAAATAGTAATTATAGTAAACACTTTTTATTGAGGCATACATTGGTATCCTCTGGGTAGATTATTCAGTGATTCATAGTGTAAAGAAATTTGTGTAATTTATCACTTATGAAACAATTCTTGAAAGGTATTGTCTTTTCTATTTTGTGGGAAGCCCTGTATACAAGAAACAACCCTTTTGAGGACACACAGGCAACGCATATCTAATTTTGTTAACAGAAGTAAAATGCAGAGCAACAATCTCAGTGGAGACTTTGTGAGCTTTGCTAACTCCTGATGCCATTCATCCAAGTCATTAAAGTCATTTTAATCTGGCTGGAGCAGACAGCGTGAGAACATGCAGTAATTGAGAGAGAAGAGAAACCAGATTTACCATACACTGGTCAGCATTTCTTCTTTACATTAGTTAGCATAACAATTTGCCAATTTACTGCACATACACAGTAAATTTTTTTCAGTGAATTTTAGGTATACATTCAGTGTTAGAATAAGAGCTGTCTCTATTTTTACCCTTTTAATGCTGTCATTAGGGAAACACGACCAGTGTAGGATACTGCTGCAGATTGTAGTGCTTCCTGAGAACTGTTGAAAGTGTATTTACTTAACCAGCACTGTTCTTGAATTATCTCTACAATATTATGGGTATTTTTAGATGCAAATGTGAAACATTTTTTTTACCAAAATGATGGGATTGTTAAATTTTGATTCTACAAAATCAGTGGGTTTGAAACTACAGATGTTTGCTCAAGAGAGACAAGATCTGGTTTCTCAGGGGAAAGGAAGTGTTCAGATAAAGCATGTTGATTCATGCAAGGTTAAGCACAAGGGCCGTATAACTTTTGGCACATAACTGAACTAGCTAATTTAGGGATATAACTGCCCTACACTCATTAAAATGAATGGAGAGAGATAGGAAATCAATGGAGAAATACAGAGGATTTCAGAGGTCATTTAGATTCCAGGTGGGTAGCATCAGTCTCTTTTTCTATAGAGTATAGGTGAAGCTTAAACTGACTACGTTCCTCTTATACATTTCAGTCAGGTACTCAAAGTCCAATGAGAAGTATGTGGAACAGCCTCTGCTGAAGTTAAAGGAAAAGCTCCTGTAGACTTCAGTGACTGTCAGGGTTAGGCCTTTGATCAAACCTCCTGCCTTGAGCAGAACCAGATGGCAGCATTTACCTTCTCAGTCTCCAGAGAGAAAAAAAAGCCTATGTTGACCATCAGAGTTCTGCGATTATGCAGAACTGTTGATAAGCAAATGAACTATTTAACTACTTTTTTTTTTTCTTTTCTTTTCTTTTTTTTCCCAGCGTTGTTTTGCTTTGGTTTGTTTTTTTTTGTTGTGCTCTCCATGATTCAGTGAGTTACATGCAATGTGCAGGCTTACTGGAGCAATCCCATACATCATGAATGCTCAAGCCTCCTCTGCATTCCTGCCTAGGACATTTGGACTTTCAATGGACATCCTGCTCAGGAGCTCTTGTGCTTTGTGTTCTTTAGAACTGGTTCTTCCTTCTGGTTTTGTTTTTTCCCCTTCCCTGGATATATCAAATTATTTGGAATTTCATATTCAAACCCCTTTTGACCAGCATGTATCTTTTTCCATTTTAGAGACAGCACATTATAATTTTATCAATGTAGTCAAATTAATACAAATATTAATAAAAGTAAAACTCAGGTCAAGTTTGAAATCCAATAATAGCAACGCACAGTACTTGCTTGGCTCAGTAGCACAGGTAGCCATGGGAAATTAGAGATATAATCTTACTCACCAGATAACCCTGATATTTGATACAATAAAGTGTATATTTTATGTATTCCTTGTTAGCCAAATCAAAATAAATGCATGGATAAAGAATATAAATTAGAAGATGACTATACCTGCCCTCTCTTCTAGTCAGGAAATTCTCTGTAGAGATGATACTTATGGCTCTACGGTTAGAAGATAGTTTCTCACCAACCTGATAAGCTGCTGTCATGTATGGCTCCTCCTGAGAATATCTGAGGATAGACAGAGAATATTAGTGCTGTCTTCAGGTATCCAAAACTTGCTTTCTCCGCCAATATCTGCCTGCTGCATTGTATGTCCATTAGGAACTGTCTGTATCCTCTCTGATTACAGCTTTACTAATAAATTAAATAGCAACTGAGATTATGTCCTGACACAATAATACGATTGTGAAATATGGGATTTTTTTGGGGTGTTTTTAATAATGTACTGCTAAGCAGTTAGAATGGTCTCTTGCTTGGAAAAGCAGCATTCTCCCACAGTAATCCTGGTCACAGCTCTGATGTTAGCCTGGTCAGCAACCATCCCCAATAAACAGTCTGAGACTAGTGACTTGGTTTTGAAAGATGAAAGTCCAACAGCACAGACAGGAGTTTTTCCATACCAGTTGCTCTCAGTGCCTGGAAGATTTCCCAAAGGTATTTATTAGTCTTAGACATAGCCTCTATGCCTCAGCTGGGGAAGGCAGCTTTGAAAAAAATGTTGTGGTTTTTTAGGCCAGTTGTTACCTATAGCTGTCAGATACCCCAGAAGCCAGTCTAGCCTGAAATCTTCAAAGAGTAAGAGCAGTTTCAGGGATCTTGAAGACAGGCTTTTTTCCCATAGATCCAAGGGCATCCTAAGACTGGAATTCTAGGGAATGGATTCATCCCTTTCCATTATTAAAAATCTGTTTGTCCCTAGGAATTCATTATTACTTCTAGACTCACATTCTTTTTCTGTGGAGTTTCAAAATGTATCTAACTTCTTAGCCTGGATTATTTTGCAAAGTTGTGGGGTTTTTGTTTGTTTTTGTTTGTTTGTTTGTTTGTTTGTTTGAAAACAGCCTCTGTATTCTACCTCACAATTGGGGCATTCAGGGTTTCTGCACAAAGCACATCCTTCAAACAAACCCTTGTTTTGCTCAGTACAGTGCCTTCTAAGATGAGGGTCCCAGCTACTGACTGTAACACATATTGGTACTATCATACATATGGATATACACACATGCATACACAGAGGGAGAGAGGCACACACATGTAAGCTTTCCTTTAAAACATCTCTTCTGTACTAGCAAGAACCCCAGATCAGTGAGGCATTATCATTGTGATGTTGTTTCTCCCATAAGGAAATAAGACTGTGAAGAAATCTTTCTCCATGTGTTAGTTATAGTCCTTTATAATGATGCATATAAATACAGCATTAAAGAAACTGCCCGTTTTTATTACAGTCATCTGTTACTCTCTGCAAAATTTACCTTTATAAGAATTGCAGGTTCTCAGAGGCAGACCCTTCTGTTCAAAGTGCTTCTGCTATGAAAACTGAGACTTCCTTCCTCTGTTTGCTCACCTGCATGACACTGTTAAGGGTCACCAGCCAACTCCCTGCCTTCATGAGCTGAAATCCCAGGAGACCTGTCACAGGGAGATGTCAGCAGCAGACAGACACCTCCATTCTCTGATTGGGTGATCAAAGGGCATGAGGAAAACATTGTCCTCCAAAACTCACAGGCTGTTAAGATCTGAAGGGGATATTCAGTCTTATTCTTTGCCACAGGCCTGCACTCAGGGTTAGGTAACTGGACAGTAACTCCACTGTCCCCACAGAGAAAAGGTTTTCCTTTGTCCCTTTTTTTGTAACACACGTAGACTAAAGAAGCAGTTTTCATTATTTCTTCCTTAGGGCCCCAGTATTCGTCTCCGTTAGGAAGAAATTGTAAAGAGTCATCCTACTGACCTTCTCTGCCTCTTTTAATCCTCTGCTGCATCTGTCTCCATGACTCGCTGAAACCTGGTCCTACAGTCAGTGCATGGGTGTCTGCAGGCAGCTGCAGACACTCCTGTCCCTCCGAGCCCCCCTTGCCATGTAGCCGCAGCTGAGCACTGTCTGGCGATGCCCAGCAGCTTCTCATCTGTGCTTCCTCTGTGCCAGAGACAGCAAGGCACACAGCATAGACCCAGTAGCTTCTTACACACAAATGTGACACCCGTGGTACAATTAAAATAGGCAGATTGTGAACATGTGGCTTTCCTGCAGAAATGGAGGATGGCCAGAGATGTTCACTGTGGTGTCCAAGCTTTATAGAGGTAGTTTAGTGGGTGTCCAGCTTGGCTTTTTCTCTATAAAGAGAAGTGGAAACCAAATTAAAACAAAACAACAGCAACAACAACACAGAAAGAAACCCACAAAGCATAAGATTAATTGCAAGCTTAAGCCACATGCTTTAAATTTGTCTTTGCTTTTTGAAACAGAGATTGTGTGGGTGCTAATTGGCCCATTGGATTCACACTGTCTCTGAGGGTTGAATCCCTTGGCTGTTATGGGTTATAGGCTCAAAGCCCAGCCGCTCCATTGCATGTACATCAATATAAAAAGGCCTGGCAGCTACTCAGAGACATACTAGGGCAATAACATCACTGCTCTTTCCCCAGTCGTGTTAGGTTCTGCCTTCTTTGCTCAAAGGAACAGGTTTTTAAATAGATAGTCTTCAGTTCCACCAGTGCTGTAGCGAGCAGCACCAAGCAAGACCTCTTTCTTTTTTTCTTCTTTCCTTGAACTAGAAAATGACACTTCCTTAAGTCGAACATAAATAACCTCCCTTGTGTAGATGTGGGGTTTGTCTATATTGTTACTTTCCTGAGACCCAAATATTCATGCATTGCGCTGGCAAAGTATTCCTGATGTGGGTGCAGGTAAACAGTACGGACTAAGGAAACCTGTGCCAGTCACAGAAGGATTTGGCCTGTCTTTACCTAAGGAACTTCTGCCAGCTCACATTTGCCAGTCAGGTGTCAGCTCTATTGCCACTCTTACTACTCAAACTGTGCCAACAGAAGTCAATACAAAGATGCCGTTTTGGAAGTCAAACCTCTCCTTGATTGACAGGAAGGGATATCAGGGGTTTGCATGCCAGGGCAACTGCATGACCGCTCAAAGCGCCACTGCACATAAACTAAATCTACCTGTAGGGCAGACCTCAGGCTGTGGCAGTTTAGGTTTTGGCAAAAAAAAAGAAAGTTGTGAAAAGATGTGAACAAAAATCCAGGAGTCCTTCTGCCTCCCAGCTCTCCCTTAAGCACAAGAACATGCTCCTGGAAGGTTATAGCATCTGGTTTTGAAAGCGACTCTGTGGCAAAGTGGTGTGCTACAACAGAGGCCAGATTCCTCCCTGTTCTACCCTCCTATTTTTCTATGCCTGTTTTGAGGCTGCAGCACACATCTGCATGCCTGGCCCATCTCTGTGCTGCTCATTAGCTCACAAGTGTTGTGTTGTTTCTCTGTTTTGTTTTCTGATTGCCATGCACAGATTCCGTTGGGAAATCAGCAAATACAGGTGGACTTTCTCATTGTTGCTTTGTTGTCATTATGTCATCTTTCAAATAAAAACAACCCACAAAAATAAACAACACAAAGGGCAGGTGACATTCTTGTCAGAAGGAAGATGCCTCTTTTGACTCTCTCTGAGAAGAGATCTGTGTGTGTAAAATCAAATATACTAAGCACTTCATCTAACTGTCCATTCAGCTCTTCCACTATTAAGAAGCAGAAATAAGCTTCAGGAACTGGAAATGTGTGCAAACAGATAAGAGTTGTGACAATATTAATCTTAAGCATTACGATAGTGTTGAACTTTCCATAGGAAATGTCATGGTACATTATGATATTTTTCCCAAGTGACGGTCTTGAGAGATGTGTTATTTTTTCGTTATTCCTAATGCTTAGAAGTTCTAGCCAAAGAAAAGCTTCATTAAGCTCTTGAAATAGGAGGAGTTGGTTATTGTCACAGGCAAAGAAGACAGGAAAGGGCCGGGAGACAAGAAGTACTATTTATGTTAGAATTATGTGAGAGTGAAAGATTAAATTATTATGTTCTGTGGATCGCATGGAGCTTACATCTATATTTATGAGGTAATAGCACTAGAGCATGTGTTTAAATATTGTCTATAATCACCCATAGGATCTGGTGGCATGGTGTCTGGCATGGTTATGGCCTGTGCCAAGACACATTATTCTGCTGGGAAGAGTTTACAGGAGAGCATGAACCCTTGTGGGATGAGCACTGTCACTGAGGAGAAACAGAGTTGAATCTTAAAGCTGCCAGTTGTGCTGTATCACTTGACCTCAGGGCCAGAAATGGAGCTTGTTCTTTATTTAGCTTGTTGGACCAAGAACTGGTCTCAATATCTGCTGAACCTCAGATGCAGCAGGAGATGCTTGCCTGTAAAAACAGCATTCTTTATTTCTTCAGGAGCCGTTTTCCTTCCAAACATAAGTACTAATACCGGCTATTTCTTTTCATTCTTTTCTGGGTTAGCAAAGGAAAATAGCAACATGTAAATAAATCCACATGAGAGGGAAACATCATTTAATTAGATGGGACTAGATGAAAGCTAGAAGGCTGGATATGATTAGTAGCATGCAACCAATTTATCTGCTCTCTTGGTCATGAGATATGTTTATGGTTTTGATATTCATAGTAATCATTAGCATGGATAAGCATTGCTTTACTTTGTATGAACAATTTACAGCGTGTTTCCTTAATTTTTTCCCCTTGTTCAACTGCTTAAAAAGCTGTAGAGAAATCTCTACAGGGGAAAAGTACAATAGCTGTTATTTCAAAGTACCTGCACCTCCAAATACAAATTTTCTTTGAGAGCATAAATACTAGCATTTTCAGAAGAAAATAACCATTACAGGTCCTGTCCCATCTGTGCCATCTCTGTGTCACTCATGTCCCTGACTGCCTGGGCTGTAGTGGAAGGCTGACAGGGGAAGATACATACTGCCATTAGCTGAACAATTTGGTAAGTGGTTGGACATATGTTCCCCAGGAAATAAGACTTTCTGACAGAATGTGTGAATGGCATCTCAGATAGTTTTTTTCAGCTGGTTTGAAGCAAAGTTTTGACTGGCCAAATGAAAATCCTTGGCTGTCATTCAGAAAGTAATCTTCTGCAGACCTTAGATTTGTCTGCACCACCAAAGGTTTTGTATGTGGAAAACATGTGTTGTTCAAACATTTGTTGTTCAAACATTCTCACTCAAATCACGATGGGGAGAAAGGGCAGACGGGTGTCTATAAGTGAGCAGAGGTGAATGAATAAGGGATTGTCTGATGTGCTGAAGAAAATTTATGCTGGATTCCTCTGTCCAGACCTGTGATCTGATGTGACCAATACAGCACACACATGATTCGCCATTACTGAATATCTTAAACTTTGTACAAAATGTAGTTTAACAACTTGAACAATTTACCAAAAAATGTCCTACTGGAGTATCTCTGTCTTTGCAGGAGCAACTCCTACTGATCATTCACAAGAATTTTACCTGTGTTCATTTAGTGGATTCTGCAGCAGGACCCTCCCAGCAGAGTGCCTGGGACAGCCAGGTTGCTCACCAAGGATGTTGATCAGCACACTGAAGCACACAAGGAGTTGGTTGGGGGAAATCTGTGGACTGTCCAAGATTCCTACACTGGAGAGCTCCTCTAGCAGTAAGTCGAATGAGCTGCTGTGAAGCTATCTAAGAGTTGAATCCATTACCTTGTTTCAGGTGGTCACTTTTATCATCTGTGCAGCCAATAGATGGGGTGTTTCTGGACAAGTCTTATGGGATCATATGACGTTTACACAGACACAGTCTGGATGTACAGCTATACCACAATTAGCATAGAAATTTGAATTTGATCCCTGTTTCAATTTTATAGCTTAAATTCTATAGTTTTTACCTCAACCCACATGATACTATGCGTCCCGACAACGTTGACGCATGCCTTAGCAGTCTTCTTAAGCAGTACCTTTAAATTCAGTCTTACAAAGGATGAAGCATCTTCTGGGCCTTCCATTCATTTAATCATGAGTTATTTGCTCTATTTCAAAGAGCAGCCACAGAATTTGTATCTTTTAGGAGCAGGCTATTAGTCCAATTTTCACACTAGCAGGTGACTTAGAGAATTCAGACAATTTTACATCCATCATAAGTCTTGAAAAAGTTGACCATTGTGGCTACCTCACTATATTTGACCTATAATGGGGTGGGGTTTTCCTCTGTCTTTGGGTGGTTTATTAAGTTTTGGTTGGGTTTTGGGGTGTGTGTATGGAGGGAATTTCATGGGATCATGGACAGCCCACTGACTTCATTTATTCTGCTTCCTGTATTTATCTGACTGACCCTTCAAGAAATGCATCTATGTGCTTTTAAGATTGGGAACTTCAGCATAATTTTATGAAAAGTTTTGAAGACAAAAATAAACCCCACAAATATAATGGAAGTCTGCTTTCATATCATTAAAAAATAAGCCTCTAAATATTTATTCAGCAAACCCTAGCTAAACACTGAATTCTTACCCACAGTGAAAGGTGTGAGGCTAGCTTTAGTGCTTATCTGTCTGTATCTTTTTAAGGCTTAGGCCAATAAACATCACGGTCAATAAAACATACTGAAAACACCTTCCTATTTCAGAATATACTTTCTTTTCTGGTTTAAGAAATATGATATATTAAAAATTACCTATTCCTCCCATGTCTCCGGTTGGAAATAATGTGACCCAGTGTTCTGAAAATGTTGGCACAATAGATCTACTATTTTTATAATAAGTCAACATGAATGAACATAAGTTATTCTTTTTATTATCCATTTTGCAAGATGTAGCGAAATGTTTACAGTTTGAACTCAGGATGGGAAACTATCATTTAAAGAACAGCAGCTAGTGATAGTTATGTCTAGCAGAGAACAATGTGTGCTCTTCCCTAAAGTACCTCCAACTTTTATCTTGGCAGTGAGCCATGCCACATATAAAAGATAATCAATGGGCTGACTCAATATTTATAATGCAATTCACAAGATGAATCTAGTTGTGATTGAGCTAAATCTTTGAACACAGAGCTTAGAAGGAAAATCTCAGGAATCTTAGTTTTACCTTCTTGAGATACATATGTAAATACACGAGTTACAGACAGAACAAAGAACAGGGCTGAGGGCACCAACTCTCCAGTTTTAATACTTCAGATACTCGAAGAGTAATGGAATGAATCTGATATGTGGTATCATATACAGCAAATGTTATCCTTCCTGCTGTGAGTATATGAGCCCATGCGAGCTTTTGTGTGTGCTTGATGTCCCTGGTGTTTGTTGCTTGGCGGTTGTGTACACAAGCAAAGCAACCTGTTTGAAACAAAGGTTGAAGTTCCTTCCTTGTCGTCACTGCTCACTGTGATTTCTGAGCATTATTTCCAAACAAAACAAAATAAAACATCCTGTCAAACTTTCCTACAACTTTCTAAGTTACCTTGGGGTCTGTCTTGGAAACCTTTGAGGCTGATTGCAGTGAATCACTTTAACAGCTGGCTTAGCCACTGAGGAGGCAGAGCTGTCATTGCATGAATGAGAGCCCTGCAACACAATAATGTCTGGAGTTTATATTGACATGACTGGAGAAAATTACATAAGCCAAATTTCTAGTTTTAAAGTGCAGCTTTAAGGGCTGTGCTTTTGAAATATGAGCTTAGAATGTTTTTCAGCCTTGTGATGTACTGCTAATAAGGTGGGAAGACAATAAATTAAATGAACTACTAATATGCTGCCAGATATCACTATTCACAGATGACTGCTACAATTATTGCTAGGTAGTTTGGCATGGCTCCAAGACTCCTAAGGTATAGTCTAGGACACAAAAAATTGAGCAGCTCCTTGGTTATGTGCTGCTGTAAGCACTGCCAGCTTTCCACTTACTAGGCATATGGCATCATCCACTGTTAGAAAATACACCTCACTTCTGATACAGATACCTCAGTTGTGAGAAGTAGGAAGAATGATATTCCATCATGGGGAAAATATCCTACATTATTGACTTCAGTGTGATAGTCTTGCAACGATTTTAATACTATGGACAAATGCACATCTTACTCTGACTTTTTAAATTGTTCTTTACTATAAATGTTATTTTTTAACAAGGTTTTGGCTTTGTTGTGCCTGTGACTTTGTGGCATTAAAGAGAGGTAAGGACTGTACTCATTCCCGTTTGTGCAAGAGGAGAATTTCCCCAGATGTTGATTCCATGTTTGAAGGAGAAGGAAGTCTTCATGTTCAGTCAGTGCATCTCTGTGTAGGGGAGGGAATGGAAATGGAGGAGGGAAGAAAGAGATGGGAGATGGAGCTATGATCTGCCACCGTGACCTTTCTGACAGGCAAGAGTCAATTGTATGAGTGAAGGAGAGCGTAAGCTCACACCTTGCTGCTGCTTTACTAGGAGCAAATGAGTCACAGTTACATTCCCCATGGTGAACTGTTTGTAAAGCAATTGAACTGCAATAATTGCCCTCAACTCAGGCAAGCTGAAGTCAGCTGAGGCTTAGGCCCCTGATGCAGACTTGTTACCCCCATGCTGAGGAACACTGGGTAGCTCCAAGATGAGGTTTGACATGTCCATGTCCTGACTCCAGGCATACCTGCTGACGGCAGGTACCAGCCCTACCAGACTCACTGGATTTGAAACAAAATTAAGAGATGCACATGACCTGGGCAGAAGCCATGATGCGCTCTGAGCACAGGTCAGGGAACTGAAGTATACTGCAGGTTATCCTCTCATACGTATATATTTCTGTAACGCAGAATGTGTGTCCTACTGTGTTCCTACTAATGACAGAAGTCAAAGGTTCTAGAGTATAAATGCAAATTTAAGAAGAAGGGGAGATACAGTCCAAGCAAATCTTTCTCTATTGCTCCTGTGATGGTGAAAAACTCCTAGGCAAAGTCAGAGGAATAATGGCTTGTATTGCACTAGAATTGATTGTCCCAAGACATGCTGCCAATTTAGATGAAATAATAAGGCAGAATTAAGAAAGCCAAGCTCATTGGCAAATTAACAAAATGTCTTTGTTGTGTCGGGATACATGTATTAACAAAGATTGGCTTTCTGAATAAAACAGGTTTAGTTCTGAATAGATCCTTGTTTATCCCCTTGGTCTGTTTTTGGCATGTTATTATTATGCAAATATTTGCATGACATCAAAGTCATAATCTTTCTGCCCCTAGTGCTAGAAAGATTTGTGGTAGTGCTCAGGTAGTAAAGTGATAGCCAGGCTTATACTTGGGTGAGTTTCTGCTCAGTGTGGTTGAAAGGGTAAATGTAATACGCTATGAAATTCTGATTAGTGACAAAGAAAATTTTACATCTAATTTTATATTTTTATGACAGAATTCATCTTCCTACCTTCAGGCATTGGGAAATGGGAAAGAATCGGAAACAAGGAGAATTACTAGAGAAAGGAGAGGCAGGAGCTTTAAAACCACTTCGCTTAATGAGGATTATGTATATTATAGTGTGAGTATACTTACATAAGTATTTTATTTCTGTTCATAAATTAAGTTCTGGGCACTTTGCATGTAAAGATAAATAGTATTAGTTTTGTGAGTGTGTGTGCGTGCATGTATTTGACACCAGTATCTTTCTAAATAAATAAGAAATTAGCTGTTAACCTGGTAGCTAGTTCTAAAACAACGTGGACACAAAAAGATTAAATTACATAATATTAAATTAGATTTGATGAGACTAGAGATAAAATTTAGAGTGTATAAAATTATTTTCCTTAGGCACAAGGTGAGAGATTAATCTTACCTAACCTTAACTGTCTAAAAGTTAGCTCTCTGGACTATCGTTTAGGATCATACTACTATCAATGAAGAGATAAATGAGCACTTCCAGGAGGTCATTCATCCCATTTTAAGATGTCTGTCTTTGAAGATTCTAATCTGTGTCTTTTGATTCTCTGAACAGAGTCCAGATGACTAGCTTAGGCTCAGCGCCTAACTTAAAGCAAGTGTGATTTTAAACAGTTGCATTTTCAAAGTCTTCAAATACCACTATGATCATGCATGGATCTACCTTACATGCTTACATAGCTTTAACCCTTTTCTCCAGCCAAAGATAAAGTAATCATCATTTTGCTCATAAATTACAAGCATTTTTAGTACAGAATAAAACTTTTAATTTTACTGAACTGACATGTCATGTGAACCTAAAAATTATGTTAATAATGAATGTTTCATAAAGCTTCTCTTCAATGACACAATTTACGTTTTATGTTTACATGATCATATAACTGGGGGATATGAATATTTCTCTTTTTTTATTAATTGAGGTACATTAAAAAAATACAGGTAGTGTGATACTCTTCAGTATTTGATTAAGCGATCAGAAGGGCTGAGGAAACCTCTCAATCACATATAAATCGTACACTTATCCTGAAATAAGAAACTGGGAGATTATGTAGGTAAGTATCACCATCTATTTGTTTATATTTTCTTATGGTTTTTTTCTAAGTACCCACTGTTGACCACTATCAGGTATAACATATATTGAACTGTATTGACATAATACATATCTCGTTTTCTTTCTTATACTTAAATTGGTAGTATGTTGTTTCGTTGTTTGTTTCCATTACTAAATATATAGTTCTCTATTATTGTTAACAGAAACATTTTATGTTCCACAGTATTTCATGTTTACCTTCTGTAGTGAACCTGGTAACATCAGCAGAAGTTCAACCCCCATAGGTTCTGCCTTCTGTAATTACACCAGACAGCATTTTCAGAAATGCTGAACTTCCAGTAATCATTGAACTATAAGTAGGAGTAGAAAGAAATTCAGCAATGCATAACTTGCCTTTTGTTTTGGTTTTTTTTTTTTGTTTTGTTTTTTTTTTACTGTGAAGCCTGAGTGATATGTAGTTTTAAGGAAAATCTGACTTTAACCTATCTCCAGCCAGCATGAGACCAAATCAAAACCTAAACATGCAGGGGCAAGTCACCTTTTTGTGTTGAGACCAACTCTATTTCTGCCTTTCTTTCATCCCATGCTGCAGATGAGAGAAGCTGTCCCTGTTTTATGCCCTTGTTTATAATGTGAACCCAGTGGCTCACAGTGAGTCTGCTGGCTAGTGTAATTGATTTCAGGATACTATTTGAAATATAACCAAGAAATCAACTCTCTGCCCTTCAGCACTCCTGACAGGTCCATTTAGGTTGAAGTCCATTCACCAAATATCTTTACGAAAGGTAATATGAAATTGTGATTGACAGTAACTTCAGAGGCAGTTGCTTTTGATCAAAAAATTTAGATTAAAGGTGAAGAAAGGAGATAAAAGGGGCCATGCTGCAGTACACAATTTCCTTTTTTCTCTTCAACAAAGTAGTCTTCTGTTGGTTTTACAAGACCTAGAACATCAATCACAGCTGTGAGCTTGAGGCAAATACCTGAACCTAGGAGTGAATAAAAGTCAGGGCTGATTTGCTGCAATATTTTAACCATGTGTGAGGTGAACAATGGAAGATGCTAAAGAAGATGAAGAGGAGGGAAGAATAACTTGTGTATGACCAAGTAAGTGGGAATCAGACTAAGTCAATGATGTCAGAAGAAAGACTTTTTGGTGGGAAGAAGACACACTGCATATGACAAAGCAGGAACCACCTTCTTTCAGTAATGTCTACTAGATCCCTAATCCCCATTCCAAAATTCACCATAACATGTGAGTTTGCACATCCATCTATACCCTACTCAGTCTACCCTCAGATACCTACAGGATACCGACAATAGATGAAGCAATAATATGTCACATCATTGCAAGGACTTTGCCCTGTTTGGCTTTACAGATGGATTTGCTTGTACTCTTCTAATTTTCTCATGCCAGAGCAGATCATTTTACAGAGCTGCTTGTGTTTAGTTTTAGGGAAATTCCAAGATTCTCAAAGTAATAGGAAAGAAACAAAGTTTGCACGTAATTGTTAAATGAAGACTTCTCTTAGTTGTAGGTAACTTCACATAGGTAATAGAGATAATGCAGTCGCATCAAAATATTTCTTGCATTTCTCCTCACCATGTGATACTGCTATCAATTCAGGGGGTATTTTTTTCATTACCTATACTACTTTGCCTTTATACATGAAAATTAGGACTGGATTGAATGTAAAAATACCCTAGAGTCCTGAGTCACGGTCCTTAACTGAATCTGTGATGTACTTTCAGGCTGCTATATTTTTTAGTTGAAGTGAATGCCCATGCACAAATATTTTACTGGATTAAATATCTTCTTCTGAGAGCTTTAAAGTTTTTCCTCCTTTCCTGCATGCAGTGACTTGTACTACAAAAGAATTTAGTGTAACACTACAATCATGTAAGGTAGCAGGCTGCCTGGGAGAGCAGGCAGTTTAGCATTTCTCCCTATCTCACATCCTCTGAATACACGTGGGTTTTAGGAGGAATGATGTGAGAAGGAAATGAGGAAAGTGCTCATGAACCATTCAAAATCCCCCCTTCATTTTGCAGTGTAGAATTTTTCATTCAACCTGTGACACCTGTCACACAAGTATTTATGTTTCAGGTAGTTATTAGAGCACTTAAGATATGCAGTGGAGATTTCACCAAAATAGTAGAATTTGATGGGATTTCACCAAATGTAAATATCCACTTTAAGATCAAATTAATTGTGTCCTAATCCCCATGTAGTATCTTGATTATCTCCCCACCTACCACAAGAAATGCTTAGGTTCACTTGATGGCATAAGCACTTACTTGTAGGTAAGTACATTCAGTCAGATGGACTCCATCCCACAGGAGGCTGGAACCAGTGAAGAATCCATCAGGAACACTGCTTAGATGTGTGCAAACTATCTGTATTTGATGTGACAGCTTTTCCGCTTTGAGTTACACCTAAATTCATTGTCCTCTCCCCCTGCTTTTCGTGCAAACAAAATTAGGTCTTTAGAAATCCTGTACTTGTGCCTGGAATGTCAGTATGGGTACAATTACACAAGTATATTTTAAATGCTACTTGGTATTTGCTTTATTAACCCAAATACATACATCAGGGCATGTAGAGCTGGAGGCAACATTAAGAAATCATCTGTTTCCATCCAGTTTGTTAATTCACAAGTATGTCTACACTTCTGACAGGCATTTCCTCTTCTCAGTTCCTAAGAAAAAGACCAAAGATAAAGTTTTCACAGTATCTCCATGTGGGCTGTTCACACTGAGCAATATCTTCCGAGACCCTGGGTTGTAGCACCTTTGAAGAGTGGGAACAACGGTCCTGCAAAAGAGTTCTTTCATCTTTTAATGCACAGCCAGAAGACTGAAGTGAAATTAGCATAGATGATGGACTACATGCTGTATACCCAAGAGCCAAAATAGGGTGAAAATAATGTTGTAAAACCCCAAGAACTTTTAAGAAGTAAGAAAACTGTTAACTTGGAAAAAGTCTGATTGATTTACCATTTGACATAGTTGAAACACAACAGAGAGAGACATCATTTGTGTCCTGATTGGGAACAGTGGTAAGAATAGCCACACTACTGTCTGATGTGTATTTGAGAAACAAATAACCCATTAAAGTTGATTTTATTTGCTGTGATTGCCACTTGTGAATGTCTAAAGATGTAAGGTTGTGTAGGATGAGGATCATATTATTTATGACCCATAGACTCTGGGTGATGTATTGTGATCCAATGTGCAAGAAGGACACCAAACTCTTGACATGCATATTATCTTGCTGGATCCTGTCTGTGATAGTGAGATTCCTTACTCAATTTGCTATATATACATAATAGTAAGTGAAAAAATAATTTTTTCAATAAATCTGCCTTATGAATGCTAATCCGCCAAGTATTCTAAACTCTTAAGTAAATTCCTGCAAGTTTTCAGTCATCTAGATAGTTAAAAAGTTTTCCTCTTGTCCATCATAATTTTTTTGAGTTTTTGAATAAATCTTATTCTTCTAGTCCTTCCTTAGTGGCCACAGAAAATAATCAATCACTACCCCTCTTATACCCCATCTTGCAAATGGAAGTCTTGATTGCATGATATTTCCTCAGCATAACTGAAACAAAAAGAGACCATAAAGAAAGAAAAGAGATAAGACTAAGCAAAATCCAAATGAAAGTTAATACAAGACTCTGAGGTAGAACCCAGGTTTTCTGATGACCATATCCTGATCCTCACCTCACCCATCGTGGCTTTTCCTTTAACAGATTCCTGTCTGCGTCCAGGTTTTCTCTATTCTGCACATATATACAAGGGGCAGTGTTTGTAAGCTTAGTAGGTTATTAGATTTAGTGCTAGCAACCCTTATCTGAAGTTAGAGTACAAAAACTTTCAGTACATTATCCAAGACAGTAACCTGCATATTTTTTATCAAAGGCTGTCTTCAGCATCACTAACATACTAATATTATACTACACTTCTCCCATTCTATATTAAGATAGACATCACACATTTGTAAAATGCAGTAGGTGTTAGAAGGAGGTCCAGACAGACTCATGCATTCACTTTAAATCTTTCTGATTTTACACCTTCAGCTTGTATAAAAGCCTTTCAGCCTTTGTTCTTTTCCTTTAAAAGCTTGTTGATCTTTTAAGTTGCACTCCTGTAAGTTTTGAACTCCCAGGGAGCCAACACATACACTCAGCAAGGCTGATGTTTGCTCCAGTTCCACAAAAATCGCACACAGATGTGCTCTTTTATTTCTTTTGTGATGTTAAGATCAGCTAATCACACTCGGGCATCTTTGTGAAGCTGTGCTGCCTTCTTCACAGCCACCCATTTAGAGATTTAGACCTTTGAATATTGAAAGGTGTATGCAGGTGGAGTTCCTCTGAAGCTGCCTAGACGTAAAGGAATAGTATGTGTAAACTGACACCTTCAGAACGTGCCACTTCTACAGAGAGAATTCTGTCCTATAACTTGACGATGTTTTTCAATCCAGTATATCTACCTTGCCATTAACGCCTAGTAAGTTGCAGCAATCACCTACAGAAAACAGGGGAAAGGTCTGGAAAGAAGCAGGCTTGCTTCATGCTGATTCAGTTGAGTGAGACTGTCCACAAGATTAATGTTCAAGAATCATGAGTACACTAAATGCTTATGCCAGGGTGCTAGCTGGAAGGGACAAGGAGGGCACAATTAACAGAAGTACGCAGTTGTGGAGCAGTGGGTGAAAGCAGTGCGCCAGGAGGAAGATGCAACGGCTGCAACACTAGCAACAGGGTAACTTGAAGAAGTCCCTCACCAGCTGAAAACTTCTTAGCTAACTGTACATCTGTGCTCTATGGCTATATCTGCACTAACAGATTAATGTCAGTGACTGCACCCATATAGCAGAGCTCCATTGTCTGCACTGTTTAATTGCTGTAGTGCAACAGTTAGCACTCACAAACCTTGCGTGCAGTGTTCAGGAGCTATCTCAGGTCAAAAATAAATTATAAGAGACAGCTTGCATGCCACCCTGTTTCAGAAGCCAAGTGAAATTATTGGTATGTGTGTAGGCATCTCCATGCCAGCTCTAGAAGATGATCTCAAGCATGTAGAGTTTACAAGCTATAGTTTTTTTCTCTTTCTGCTTTCTAGAGCTTCTGCAAACAGTAAACTTCTGTGAGTCTACAAATGGAATATATTTCCTTCTTGAAAGCCAGCTATACAAGGAATTCTCTCGTAAGTGAAAAATGTTTGCATTACTATATGCGTTATTTACATTCATATTTTAGCTTGCATTTGCATTATCGGCATTTTTTCCTCTGAGTTCCACTGAAGAAATGATTGCAACATGTCCCTCATCCATTGATTTAGCTAATGAGATCATTGTTACAGCCACAGATTTAGAACAACAAATGGCTATAAAATGCTACCAACAGCTGGAGCAGATGCATAGAATGACCTTTTGGAGATAGCTTGAGAATACCTTGTAAAATCTCTTTTCATTGGCTAAACCCGTGTTTACTGCATAGCTAATGTTTTTTCACTGCCTTATGTGCAGTTAAAGACAGTAATTTGGACTGACACCAGTCATAACTTTTCATGCTTCATGGCAGCCCCCACCTAAGCTATTAATTTACCACCTGCTTAAGTTCCTGAAGAAATTACCTGTCAACAATTTTGCTTAAGCTCTAACTAAGAGTAATTTCAAATAAAAGAAGGCCTTAGGAGAATGAAATAGGTACAATATCCCAATGAATTTCATCAGACTATTTCACACAGTTCATATGGAATTAAAAAGTTGAATGTTGAGAATATTTAGCAAACTTCTGAGCCCAGTCTCAGTCCAGTCTTTCGCTAGCAGTATTAGCTCTGCATGTTTGAAACTCACACTTAGTAATATTACAGTAGCTGGGTTAAGCATGATGGTGGAATAGTACTGTTATTCATTATAATTCCTTCGGAATTTTACTAGCATAACTGATACGAAAATTAGATGCAAGATATCATATAAACATAAAAGTTTATTTTATAAATATGAAAGTTTACATTTCAAAGCTTGGTTGGCAAACACAAACCTTCCTAAACCTTTGAGTCAGAAACGTTTCCATCTGTTATACACGAAAGAGTATATTTAAAATAAATCCCTTCCATGCTGGCTGGAAAATTTGGGCTATATGGTTTAACTCTATACTGGATTTAATGTTCCACATTTTTTTATTATCTTTTTAACAAGTAACTGTCTGAGTGAGTGGACTGTCTGCCAACACCCACAGAATACCACTGAATGCTCAAAAGATCTTTGGGAAATTTCGAAGTCAAATCCACACCTGACTCATTAAACTATTTTTTTCTGGGGTAATCCAATTCATTAAGTTTCTGTAATGGCTCCAGTGTCCTGTATAAAAGTATACTTTAAAATGAATTTTATAGGTAAAGTAAATCCCCTTGCTTCGCTCCACAGCATGGATAATTCACGCATATCTAGACAGGAGGGTCCACTTAGTCAAATGTTCTTGTCCTGCCTATCTCTGTGACTATGATGAGCTCCAGCTATGTTATGTGTGAAACACTGCTCACTCTTACTGTTTCTCCTGATTTTATATTTCTTCCCTCTTACTAATTCTTGTCTTCCTGAGTTGCTTTTGCCCCGCAGCAGACTCTGGAGGACTTGTAAGAATAATTCCAGTATAAAGCTTTTTGCACATTCTCATCTACACCTTTCTGGGTAATCTAAGTAGAACCTTACCGAAACAGATATTCCTGATTTTCATAAATATTCAAAACTAGAATTCTTCTTTACAAGTTTATTCACTAGAGAATTGAAGAAAACAGCTGTGAACAGAATAGATACCTGACACTGAGAAGCTGTAACTTCAAAATACCGGTCAAGACAACTTCCAGGTGCTCAGCACTTCTCAGGGCTAGTTTCCTTGGCTTTACAGGCTCCCTTTATTTTTAGGGAAAGCAGAAGGTGCTCTGCATTTTGTAAAAGTGATCAGCTAATTCCACCAACTTTAAGTAAATCCTTCATTAAGGTACTTAATTTAGGATATCTTTTCTCTATCACTCCTTCTATAATCATTGCTGAGCACAAGTATTTCAGCCTGTCTGTCATCTTCAGCAGACTGTGTAATTTGCCTCATCCTCTCCACTGCATATAAGGAGCCCAAAGACTTTAAAGGTGCATTGGTCAAATGTCTAAATCTATGTGACACAAGTCACTTCCACCATCCCCAATCCTTTAAGACCTCAAGTCATCAAACCTTTGAGAGAGCAGTCAAGTATAATGTTTTAAGTCTTGTTTGTACAGCGTAACTCAGCTATCCTTTTAAAGTTAAGCACTTTACTATAGAGGTCTGAGGAAAAAAATGGTAAAATGCTTTGTTGAATCGCCACCTTATTCTGACCGATTCACCAAGTTTATTTTACTTCTAACAAAAGATCTTTGTTGCCTTTTGGAACAAGTAAGATGAGAGTAATTCATTACATTTATGGGAGTTTATGGATGTTTTTCATAGACTTGAGGTATATACTTCATTGTATGGTAAAACACAAGCATGGAAACACCCAGTTTTGCAAGTTAATCCAGCGTCCCGTGGCTCCAACAGCTTTCAGCATCTCTGTTGTACAGGAATTCCATGTAACCTTTCTAGGTAGGCATTACTTCATAATTACATTTTGTGTTGTGCCGGCGAATAGATGCTATTTTAATTTTATTACATAGTAACTCAACTACCCCTGGTAACATTAAACAGTATTACATAGTTAGCAAATCAGTAATGCCTAGAACCTCCAATCAGATTAAAGCTAGACTGGGCCTGATACATAATGAGATGCATGTTCCCAAGCAAGTGGTTTTGTACAGTTGAAATATAGGGAGTTAGAGATGAGAAGAACAAGACTGTCACATAAAGATTTGCATCACCTTGTTATCTGGGCATGCAGAGGAAAAACTTTGAATATAACATAATGTGAAGTTCCGCTTGAAAGAGGGAAAACAGGTCATGAACACTGAATGGAAGGTAGTGGCTCTGAAAAAGGGCTGAAGGTCACGGCAGACATGAACTCTGCTTTCCCAGTGCAATTATAAACCACTAATGCAGTCCTGGATGTTTAAATAAGGGACTACAAGAGAGCACATAATCAAATTCCTCAACAGACTGTGGTTGAAAGCAGAGAAAGTGTGTGCTTTTGTTCAAATTCACAAAAAAGGAATCTTCTAATCTGGAGGAGGTAAAAAAAAGTCAGAGTATCTGAGGATGGGAGAAAACTTTAAATGGTAAAAAAAATAAAAGTTCAAACTGTTTAGTTTATCAAGTAGAATAATGAAAGGTGACTCGGACACTTTTAAAGTAATTTCAATTAATGCCTGATTGTCTTTTTTATTTTAAAGAACTGGTAAGGCATAATAAGAACTAACCTCTGGACACTGAAGCTGGGAAAACGCAAATTAGAAGGAGTTCTCAGCAAGGCTGATGGAAATAAAGGATTCTGTGGTTTTTTATATCTTCATATCATGCAATTTCACGTCTTTCTTGAATTCCTAGTTAACATACCAAGATCAAGGTCTCAGTAAGTAGTTCAGTTGCACATTGTAGTCACAAATGATAAATCAGGGCCCATCTAAAGAAATTGCTGTTCTCGTAAAACACAGTCCCCTTCCTTCCCGTCTTTCTGATCTTTTTTTTCTCTCTCTACCCTAGCTCCCAACCCTGTGGTTTCACCATGTTTCTCAAATCAGATTCTGCTTCTGAATGTTAGAATAGTTGCCTTCTCACCTCCCTAGTGAGATTTCTGCAGGAAGCGCATGGTTTTGCTTTGCTGCATGACCAGTCAGTCAGTGGTCAGAGCTGGTGCAAAGGAACGGTAGCAGTGTGGTGTCAGGAGCACACAAGAGGAGCAGGTAATCACAGGGCAAAGATATAATTCTCCTGCAGGTGGGAGTGAGCCATTAGAACGGATGAGTCATAATGCATAGTAACCTTGCACTCTAGTAATTAACAAGCCCATTTTCCACTGAATTTTTATAGAACTGAACCCTCTTAAGTGTTTTCATAACTTAGTGTTTCATGCTCTTTCCTAGGTGACAAAAAAGTTTATTACAGGACCACAGACTAATCCGAAGTATCTTCAAAGCAAGTATTTGATAATTCAGAAGTAATTTTGAATAACTAAATCAATTGAATAACTTCACATTTACTACATAGGTATTTTATTTTTCATACTGTTTTCTAATAAGGTTTTAATCTTCTGGGATCTGGTTTTATCAGTTTCCATTTGGAATGTAATAAATATTTAAATTCACACCTTTTGTTGAAACCCAATGCATAAAAGGTATAATGGCATTCTTGTATTCATCCAGTTCTTCTTTCAAAAGCACAAAAGATTGGCTATGACATAATATTAAAGCCTTAAATATGAGATATTTGAAAATTCGTTGTGTATAAAAAAGTCAATTAAAAATTAGTAATAATCTCAGCCTTTTAATGATTTAGAGATACACTACCTTTCAAAATGTACGTAACTACTTCTTCACTTTATGGTAATTTGTTTTTTATCTGGTTGTTTTTTGGTTGGTTGGTTGGTTGTTAGAGACAGGCTTCCTCCCACCTCTTATGTTTTTAGAAGCATTTAACTCAGTTCAGTTCTTACATACGAGCTGGATTCCCACATTATTATCATTAACATAATTATAATTCTGTAAAATAAATACCATATGCTATATATTTTATATATTACTTCATAATTTTAATTATATAATCAGTTTATCAACAAGAATACACAATGTAATGTTCTAGGAGCAGGATCATTGACTTAATTATAGCATTGTTCTTTAATGTTTATTAGTGGAATTTTAAAAATTCTTTTCTCAAATAAAAAGTCTAATTATATTTAAGTATTTGATTACTGGAAGAAAATGTATTTTCATGACTTATCATCTGGCAAAATGAGATTTTTTTCTTTATGCGCTATTTATTCATTATTTAGCCTTACTCATTGAAATGATAAAAAGATCTAGGCCAACTACCATGTAACAGAAAAGAAGCATAATAAATTGTAAATAGCAAAATGCATCACTGAAGATAAATGTTTTGCAAACGTTCCCTAGGCTGATGTCGTTCATATACACCATTTGGCAATTACAGAACTAAATGGCAATATTGGCCTGCAAATAGTTACTGAGAAAAAATAAAGGTCTACACTGCTGCGTCATTAGAGCTTAATTCCTGCTGATTTAAGACAATTCTATTCGCTCTGAAGAAATACAGGGATTTTAAACCACAAGAACTGTAAAAAAAAAAATAAATAAATCCAGGATATTTAATGTAAAAATTATTTTCTGAAATTAAAAATTCAAAATGTACTCTTTCTCCTAAAATAAAGCCAAGATTTTCAGGAGTGGAAAGATTCAGGAACTACTTCTAGTGAATAGCACTAAATTCCACAGCAATTAGGAGATTAAGCATGTAACCTTCTTGCTCCTTTGTTGTATATGTCTCTTATCTAATCCTGTATTTACAATCCTACTGACATTTTTATATGTTCTTGACTTTGTTGGGATTTTTCCCAGTGAACAGAATTGAGAAAATTATTAATTCTTTTAATAATGAAAGTCCTAAATTAACAAAAGACTTCACTACTGAAAAGGAAAAAGGCCTAAAACCCTAAAGATCGACCTCAGAAAAGTCTCAGGTGAAAGTTCTGTCCTGCCTTACAAGATTGCTCAGCTTGGTCCCTGAGGGACCACAGCGTGTAGAGCTGAATCGCCCTGTCTTGCTCACTGTACCCAGGCCTCAGCCATTGTTGGAAATCGCTGTACCAGGTACCAGAAGTCATACATTAGGTAGAGTTAGATACATCATTAGAATAAAATGGTAACAAGCCAAGACTCATGTACAAGATCCTGGCCGGGTCACTTATGAAACAAAGTTGAAAAGTGCAACTCTGAGGAAGACCACCTGAGTGAGGCTGAAACCGGAATGACCCTCTAAAAATTGATCCCAGAAGACTCCACCTAAACTCCACCCAGGCCCCGCCTAGACTCTGCCCATCATTAATATGCAATGAGATGTCATAATTACATGAATAATGTATGAGAAGATGTTGCAATCATGTATGTCAAATGTATAAATTAGCCTGTTTCACACCTGTACTTTGGCACGAGTTTCTGTGCTGCGAACCACCTCCTCCCCTGCGCAGAAAATATACCTTGCTGCTAAAAGTACAAAAAGTCTCTTAGCAGTTTTCTTCATTCTGAGGTTTTTTGGCATCACTGCAGATTAAGATTCTTTTATCAGAGAAGTGGCTGACTCACCGTCCCTGGAGGTATGTAAAAGGGGTCTGGATGTGGCACTTGGGGACATGGTTTCATGGTGCACTTGGCAGTCCTGGGTTGGTGGTTGGACTGGACAGTCTCAAAGATCTTTTCCAACCTAAATGATTCTGTGATTGCTGTAAACATATTAAAATGAACTTAAAGAAAATCAGTCCACACAGGACATACTTGTTCATATTATTTAAAAATCAACAATTCGCTGTGGTCTAAACAAGATTATACACTATGAAAGGGTCTGAGGTTTTCTACGTCACAAACCAAAGAACAATAATACCGTATGCCTACATTATTTTTTTCATTCTTGTAGTTTAATTTTCACTTTGCCTGTAGAGCTGATGAAATTGTAATTAATTTATGAATTTATTTTCTATTCTGAACTGCTACTGTATAATAAATACTCCTGCAATTGAAAACAATTTAAAATGTTTAAAAAGATATACTAAGGTTAACCTTTCAATTTGAATTCCAGGAAAAATAAATGTTCAGCCATTAGCTATACCAGAATGTTAATGTAACTGCCAGGAACTGTTGAAAGAGAAATGTTTGTGCCACACTAGAAGCAAATAAATAAATAAATCCAGCCAATTCTGAGTAAATGAAAACATATTGACCTAATTTCCTAGTGACTGAAAAAGCTGCATGAAGAAGACCTGCTGGTATAAATTATGTATTTCCTATGTCAGTAGAGGAGGCAGGAATGAGCAGCTGGTGACCAAATTTCCCTTGGTGATTATCGCTTTATTTTCTTCCGGCTTTTCAGTGAACTGGAAAAAGTTAACAATATTGCATTATCAGTATCAGATTTAGCATGCTGGATTTCTAATGAGCTGGATGTCTCCAGAAGAGAAAATGGGGCATAGAATAAGGAGCAGCAATGCAGGACCAGGACAGAAATGAAGCAGCTTAGTTCTTATCTTCAGATTTTGGTAGCACAATGATGATAATTGGAGAAAACCTTATCTTGAATCGAGATGTCTTTAATACTGGCTGGAAAGTACAATTGATCCATTCTTCATAATACACAACCTGCAGAACTTCATCTGAAAGTAAATGACTTGAAGCACACAAGCAGCATCCTAACTTGCGTGAGACCATTCAGGAGCTTGAAGTACTCCACCCATATTGGTAATGTTTTCAAAAATCAGGAGTCGGAGTTGGACCTTGAGGCCAGCTTGAGTAACCAGTAGCCATTTGCTTTTTTTCTATCAATACTCATCTGTTTTTTTTCTCAGCTTTGAGATCATGCTGACTTATTGTCACTTCCTTTCTCCATGATCTCAAGGTCTGGAAAAGTTCATAGCATATGGTTAGCCAGGACCTAGGTAAAAATTAAAGAAAACAACAAGCATCATATCATGGAATGGGAAAATAGTTATTAATGTTCTTACACAACTAACACCTCTGTAAGAGCTGCAGCAGCTCTAAGCCAGTAGGTCCTGCCAAAGCTGCCTTCATATTCCTGCCTTCAGCCCACTTCCAGTGCTCTGCTGCTCCCAGGACAAGTATTCCCTGTCAAACCTTCAAGTCTCATACACACTAAAACACTGAATTGGCTTGATTTTGTTGTCACTGACATTTTTCACCACAGTTCCTGACTTCAGAGAGAGTTCACTGATGTGAAGCAGCATTGAAGCGCTGCTGTGGGGTGACAATTTGCCAACATGCTTGCATTAGAGGATGCCTACTCTTGCTCGCTGGAAGTGATGCCTCTCCAAAAATCTTCACGTGATTTACTCCGTATTGCTAATTGCATTGCCTGCAGTCACTAATCCCTGGCTTGAAAACCAAGAAGCACAGAGTAGTTGTGTCCACATTTCTCAGTGCTAGATGCTAGACGTCTCTGCAGGTGACTGGTCACACTTGCACCACACAGCACTTGGCCTTGGGTCTCCTCTCTACTCCATGCAACATCCCAGGAGCCCTAACACAGGCTGATGTGTGCGTTAGGGGTGTGTATATGTTGTTTTGCATTGTTTTGGTTTAAAGGGCAACAATCATGGGACGGCTGTGGTGCACCCTTGTGAAGGAAGTATTGGTGGTTTAGAGCAGAAACCTGAAGATGTGACTTGCATGCTGTGGGTATAGAAAGAAAATATGGGGACATGCTTTGGGACATCAAAGCTGCTGCGGTGACATAGAGGACTGCTGAGGACAAAGGGAGCCAAAACTTCCTTTCACCTACTGTTTACTGGGACAGGCCCCAGTAGCAAAGTATTTGCAGGAACCAAGTTTTGTTTTAAATGGAATTAAATAATTCACTCCAAAACATGGCCTGAGAATACACTAGAATTTATGCAATCTGGAGGATGAGAACTGTGAGCTAAGCTGTCTGGCAGGGTAAATATGTCTTTCATATCAGTGATACAGTCATCCTTGGAGTTGGGTTTGTATAAAGGTTAGCTTATTTTTATTTCGCTTAAGCGCACTGGAAACAACAGGGAGAAGACAGAGGAGTGCTGGCCTGTTTTTTCTGCCACTTACAAACCAATTGCTGATAGAACCTTAGCTCTGGTAAACTGGCCATCTGTCTGGCTTAGGGCATGATCTACTCCTCAGTACCCTAGAGCTTAATCTAATATTCTTAACACTAAATTAACTTAGAATGTGAAATTAAAAGAGAGGGAAAGGAGGCAGTTATAGTGACAGAAAACAGATCTTAATTTCATACCTCTGGCCTAAATGTAGGCAGTGTAAACCTTAAGAAAAATAAAATTAATATTGCCCAGATAAGTTAATAATTTAAAAGTATATTTTTAAAGTATAATTTTAATTATATTTAATAGTAATATTTTAATTGCTATTTAATTTTCATTCTTTTTTTCCTGAAAATATCTGTCTTTTCAGAAATAGTGCAAAACATCAGTCTTACATTGAACGTGCCTACTTTATATTAATGGTAGAAAATGGGTGGGATTTCATTTTAGGACTATGTCGTAATGAATGGTTCCTACTTATGTCACAGTATGTTTAAAACAATGGACCTGTCTGATGTTGAAGAAATACAAAAGGAACAGTACCTGTTTCTGTCACCTGCCTAAATACCAAATGCCAACAAAACATGGAACTGCATCAGGGTTATTTGGGCTGGTTGCGTATTTCCAAGAGGAACAAAAATGCAGAAGATTACACAATCCTTGGTACACCCAGTTGCACATTTCCTTGTGTAATGTCAAGATGTTGCAGCTGTGTATCCTCTCCTTTGTATGCTCTGTCCCTCTGCTCCACTCTGCCCCTCTATTCTGCTCTGGTGAGACCGCCCCTGGGTTACTGTGTCCAGCTCTGGAGTCCTCAGCACAGGAAAGACATGGACCTGTTGGAGTGGATCCAGAGGAGGGCCACAAAAATTACTAGAGGTATTGAACACCTCTGCTATGAGGAAATGCTGAGAGAGTTGAGATTTTCTAGCCTGGAGGAGAGAAGGCTTTGGGGACACCTTGTTGCAGCCTTTCAATACTTGAAGGGGGCTTATAAGAAAGATGAAGAGAGACTTTTTAGTAGGGCATGTAATGATAGGGCAAAGGGTAATGATTTTAAACTAAAAGAGGATAGATTTAGCCTAGATATTATGAAGAAATTTTTTACAAGTGTGGTGAAACACTGGAGCATGATGCTCAGGGAGGTGGCAGATACTCCATCCCTGGAAACATTCAAGGTCAGTTTGGGCAGGGCTTTAAGCAACCTGATCTAGTTGAAGATGTCCCTGCTCATTGCAGGGGAGGCTGGAGACTAGGTGACCTTTAAAGGCCCCTTCCAACCCAAATCATCCTGTAATTCTATGACTCCTTTTTCCTCTCAGATTTTGTTTGCATTATGGATCCACTGATAGGGAACCTTGCCCATTTTTGCTATACAGGAAAATAAGAGAAAAGGTTGCATCACACAAAAGCTATATCAAATTCCTTTGAAGGTCTGGGAGATGAGGATTCCTCAGAGAAGTGTCCTAGAGCCACATAAGCCCTCTGAGCTCATTAGAAGAAAGTGGTCAACAGAGCGGCCTCCCGGTGTCACAGCAGAGATTGAAGAGCTGACAGATCAAGGCACAGCTACTAACAAACAGGGCTGATGCTCTTGACTTAGAGAGTACCTGTTGCACAGTTTAGAGTCAGAAAGCTCAAATTCTTTGTCAGAAAGCTCAAATTCAAATGTCGGAAAGCAGAGTCCCACCTAAGTTATTCACAGTATGAACAAAACTAATCTTGCTCAGCCTAAAATCACATTAAGAGCCCTAAAAGAGTTTACAGATGCCTTGGCTTATTGGAGACTTGGCTTCAGCTTGAAATCTAAGTCAGTTGCATGTGGTATGAGTGATCCAAACTGAATCTCTAATGCTAAAACATAAACCACTTCACCAAGTTCAACTGGGTTCAAATTTTATTAGTTTCCCAGGACTTACAATAAACACCTTAATTAACAAGCTGCACAAAGTAACTACTACATCATGGCAGTTATTAAGCTACTTAATCCAGAAATGAGGGATCAGTGCATATTCTTTAAATATTTTGAAGAAGTTTCAAGAGATAAAATGAAATACTTTTTTGTTTCCTAACTGTTCACAATATTTGGCTTTTCCGCACCAAAGGCAGTTCTCTTTAAACACTGACTCTAAACTAGACCATTTATGAGTCTTTTTAACTGTGATTAGAATAATGTTTCTGGTTTTCAGTTACTATTTGTACCTGGATTCAAAATAACAAGAAATACATATTCCATTGCCCAGATTTCCTGCTAAAATCCTGTGTTTGGGTGCACCTAATAAGCGTTGTGTTCCTTTCTTTATACCAAATGATGGTGAATACAGTCAGCACCGCATGTCCACCTCAGCTATAAATGACTTGCTCAGTTACAGCTATAGCAGTTTTGCATAGTTATGTCATTTCTGTTAATAATGAAATAAAAGCACTACTTAATAAAAGCAAAGATCAAGCATTATTTTTACAAAATATAGAAAACAGTAGGGTTTGTTTTCCTCAGACTTTGTTAAACATTTTAATTTACTGTGATTCATGCATATTTACAAGATATTCCATTAAAGCCAAATGCTCACTTTTTAAGAAAACTTATCAGCTAAAACAAGCGATAGCTCTAGTTAGAACTGATGATGTACATTTGCATTCACAAATCTCATATCCTATATAGCACTTATTCTTTACATTAGTAGATGACTTTATAAACAAAGAAAACCCTATTGAACAAATGAAAAAACATGTCCCAAAAAGCATTAAGACGGGAAGATATAAGACATATATCTAGTAAGAAACAAATTGAAAAATTACAAGTCAGCTGAAATGTCCATCACTGGCATGCTCCTGAGCAGCTGATTTAGAGATATATTTACAGGCTTCATTGATTTACCAAGCCTGTGTGATGAGGGAGTAACAAAATCACATTAATATGATGAGGGAGCCACATGAAGTCAATGCCTGATGTTGTAAAGACCAGTGGTGGGAACCCTCTAAGCTAGCAACGTCTGGCCAAGCAGTAAAATAAGACTTCTTTGGAATAATGATTGCATGGAAGATATTCTGTGGTAGGCTTTGGCAGCAAGGCATGAACACCACTGACACGAAGGAAAAACCTTTGTTAGTTGTCCTACTAGTCAACTACCAGGAGCAGACCAGCTGACTCCAACAGTTATATGCATCTTGCCCAAAGGCACAAATTTTAGACCAAAAAAAAAAAAAAAAAAAAAAAAATCTGAGGCACAATAAGGCTGAATGAAGAAAGGCAGGAGACAGGTTATTCCCAGACCTCCTTTGGAAAGTGTCTTCTGCTGAAGAGCCCAAATACAAACCTGCTGCTTAGTCATGTCTTGATAAAATGTAACCCTAGATATCACTGGGTGATTGATTTATATCTATTTGAAGTGTCATTGCCTCTTTACTGTTGCACTGGACCTTCAGAAAAAAAGAACTGCCTTTGCTTATTTAAAGAATTACTTTAGTCCAGGAAATTGTCAGAAACCCATGGCATTTTAATGTGCCTCGAGTTTCTTCCTTACGCACCCAATGCACTTGAATATGTTTCCCTACTTCTCAAGGGTTTGATGATGAGGTATTATAAACCAGAACTGAAGTGTTTTAGCAAATCCATTCTGATATGAAAAATTTGCACACACTAGGCAAGAATTTTCCTTTGTTACCAGTTAAGCCTTTGGGTCACAGCTGTAGCAAACTCACACCAGAATCAAGAAACACTTCCATTTTTAAATGAGAGATGAAGAAAGGAAGAATGGGAAGAGAAGGGTAGAACATCCCAGTGACTTCACTCTGTGTTTACAAAGGTGAAAAGCCATGTGGATTGTGAACGCTGATCAAACGCAAATGGCTGGAGGTAAAAAGAGGAGGCTGAAGTGTTTCAATCCCAAATCCAGAAAAAACTGGTGCAATAGCAAATGCTTAATGTAAATCCCTGCCAGGAAGAGTTGTCATGTGTCTAAACAATAGCAAATGCAGTGCCAAAAAAAAAGGAAAGTGAAAAGAAAAGGAAACAAACAGTTCTGCTTCAATGGTACAACTAAAAAAACCCTCTATATAAATGATATATTCATCAGAATGAAAAATTCTGGTCTTGTGGGACTTGGTTGGGGATTCTGGAGAGCGAAAATAATATCTGTGATTTAATTCACTAATATGAGGGAAGAAATCGCACATTTCTATCTGCTGCCTTAGGCACAGCACTCACACTGCAAGTGGGAGCAATGCCTGAGAAAATTTCACCCACTTCATTTCACCTTCACTAAGCAACAGATTACATGATGTGGCTTGTTCAGTTTCTCCTGTTGACACTATTCTAGGCATATGTATATAAGTAATTAAAACTGTTGCAGGGCTTGCAGGGCCAGGGCAGAAACTTGACTGTGTTTGAAGAAAGAGAAGATGATGTTTCCCTGTGGTTTTAAGCTTAGCTGCATCCCATGGCTACACTTGCCCTAAGAAATACCAGAGTGTTCTCTGGATATTCAAATATAATTTAGAAATTGTTAATGTGTTTGTATGGTCCCATGTTCCCAGAGACACAAATTGATATCTTTTTTTTTTTACTGTGAGGGTGTACGAGCACTGGAAGAGATTGTGCAGAGAGGTTTCATAGTCTCTGTCATTGGGAATATTCAAGATATGACTGGACGTTGTCCCGGGCAACCTGCTGTAGTGGACTCTGCTTTGGGTTGGGAGATGGGACTATGTGATCTCTGGAGGTACCTTCTAACCTCAGTTCTTATGTGACTCTGTGTCCTGTGCCTACCTGCATGTGTTAATTGGAGACTTCCCAGATTGTTCTGTGCTTTGCAAATAAGCAACTTGCCCAGTCCAGCTCTTTTCTTATGCAAATTCATTACCTGCTGTGGATGAAGAATAATTCTGTTTCCCCCTTAGCATACTCAAGTGAAGCTGATTGCTGACTTTCAGTCCTTTACAAATAAGCCTTAAAGTAGCAAGAGACAATTTAATGCCAGCCTCAGACACTATTCCTCTAGGACCTTAAAATATTTATCAGCATTTAATTTGGAGCAGAAACAGTGATAAAAAAAGGATATTTGCTATTGTGGCAGCTGTGAGGTTCAATCATTAGATGATTAATGTGATGAACTGAGAATGGGCAAGCCAAATAAACACCTATTGTGCAGACAAATACTGAGTGAACTGCTGCTGTTGTCAGTAGTTGGAGATGCATGGAATTATTAACAATATTTTAGTGGGACAGGTTGTACCTCAACAAGTTAAATCAATAGCAGCACCAAAATCACTGCTGAGTCTGATTTGTAATGGAGGACCGGCATACCTGACCTTGGCCCTCTCTAACAAGCATGCAGTCATTAACAGAATACCTAATGAAGGATAAAAGCAGTATTTCAGAAAGCCTTAGAAACTGGCTTACAAATTAAAGCCTCATCATGTAAATGCACAGATTGGATACAAAAAAATATCAAACATGCTGGTTGCTCTTTTATGCTATTGCCACAAGCCCTGTACAAGTGATGAAGAGTGCATGTCCTGCTCCAAAATCAGGGAATACATTAAGAGTGGGAACCTTGATGTACCCTTTGGCCCAGTGTGCTGTTTTTGGCTGGGATAGTTAATTGTCTTCATCGTAGCATGTATGAAGCTGCTTTGGATTTGTGCTGAAAACAGTGTTGATAACACAGGAATGTTTCATTATCACTGAGAAGCGCTGACACAGAGCCCAGGGCTTTTCTGTCCCACACCCCACCAGCGAGAAGGCTGGGGGTGCACAAGGAGCTGGGAGGGGACACAGCTGGGACAGCTGACCCCAACTGACCCCAGGGATATCCCATACCATATTACATACTCAGCATATAAATTTGGGGGAAGAAGAAGGGAGAGGGGATGTTTGGAGTGATGTTGTTTGTCTTCCTGAGTCGTCATTACGCCTGAGGAGCCCTGCTCCCCTGGGGGTGGCTGAACACCTGCCAGCCCATGGCAAGAGGGGAATTAATTCCTTGTCTTGCTTTGCTTCTGTGTGTGGCTTTTGTTTTACCTATTAAACTGTCTTTATACTCAACCCATGAGTTTTCTCTTTCACCCTTCCAATTTTCTCATCCATCCCACAGGGGTGAGGCGGGGGCAGGGAGTCAGTGAGCAGCTGTGTGGGGCTTAGTTGCTGTCTGGGGTTAAACCATGACACCCAGAAATAAAGTGAGATGAATCAGGGCTATATTGTATCCCTGCGATTTCTGGAGGGGTTGAGCTGCTTTGGGCATTAGAAAGGCGAAGTCAAGTTTTTCTCAATCCCTGTCACTACCCAGACAAATTCAAGAGCAATATAACACTTTTACGCCACTCAAAGAGAAATATAGCAGAAAATCTACAAAAAATAAGCTTGTTTCCCTGTTTTTTTTCTTCCTTTTTACTTTTTCTTCCTTTTTTTTTTTTTTTTCTTTGAATTTCTTTACAAAGTTAGTTACAGAAGTTGAAACATAGTTTGCTGATACCAGGGTAAAAGACAGGGTGTGTATGATAAACAACTGGATAGCTTCCAGCAAGATCTACAGCTTCTGCATCATGCATCTCTGGTAGAAAAAAAATACAAGAGTAGTTCACTATGAAAGCATTCTGTACAACAATTACAGAACTTTATAAATTAAGCTCCATTTCTTTTTAACAACAGCTGTAACACTATATTAATCTTTACCTATTTTAGAATATAGTGTATCATTGCATCTCTGATCACCTCTGTGTAAAATCGAGGGCACCTGTAAAGTTCATATAAGTGCTTAGAATTATTTTATAGCATAGTAATTTTTTAGTGGTGGAAACTGACCAAGGTGGAAACTTGTGGAAGGAGAAGGTATGACTTTTCATCAGATTAAGACATGGATTCATATTTTACCTTCCCCTTCCCCTCACTGTTTCAGAAAACTTGCACTTTCTTGTCAGATATTCAATTTGTATAGAGGTATGTATATGTACAGCCTTTGAAAGACAGCAACTGACAAGGACAAAGAGAAAGAAAAAAACAAGAAGAAGGAAAGAAAAAAATATTTTACAAGAATTTTTTTTTTTTATAGCAAAACTGCAACATGAATCAGAATCAGGCTACAGATGCAAAAATGTAAATCTCTGATATGGTGACCATCTTAGGCTGACTTTACAGGTTGACAGCCTATATGGTGGGGTTTTTTAGTTTGGGGAGAAATGGAAATGTCAATGGAAAAAATTTTGTATCAAACCTACAGTGAAGTAGCTACTGTTTTGGGGGCAAAATACAGATCAAATTGTTATCTTGTTTAGCATCAACTTTAGCAGAAGCAAAAGGATCTCCTGTCATTTTGAGGTTATTTAACCTTTTTGGTTTAACTTGTTTCTTTTAAATTAGATAATTTCTAAAATTGCTAATACTGTTTTGAAGAAAACAGTTCCAAAGCTCTATTTTACTACAGCTGAAGGCAGCACTTTGAACATTTTGGAAAAATTTCCAGTTTTGTTGTTTTATGTGCTGTTATTTTGTGCATTTTTTGTTTGTTTGTTTGTTTTCAGTTGAATCAATTCCTCAAAGCCTTCTCAGTTTTTATTTTTAATAATTTTTAATCTGGTTCTGAACTTTTAGCCATTTTTAAAGAAAAGAACCTATCTCATTCTTGTTATATTGTTCTGTAGTACTAAACAGTAATAAATAATAAATGGTTTTATTACTAAAACTTTATTACTTGAGAAGAAAAGACAATAGGCAATCAGGCTATTGCTGGCTGGCCTTGGATTTTAAATTATATGCAACACAGTCAGATGGGTGAGCCAGGGAAGCTCGTTGTACAAGCCAAAGAAAGACGGCTGGCTGGGAAGGCAGTCCCAGCTCCTCCAGCCCTTCCTCATATGACAGATGACCCAGATCTTTAATCATTGTTGAGTTCCTTTGATGAATCCTCTCCATTATTTCCATGCCTCTCTTGTGCTGAGGAGCCCAGAACCGGACACAACACTCCAGGTGTGACCTCACCACTGCTGAACAGAGGGGAAAGATCAACTGCCTCAAACTGTGAGTAACACTCCTCCTAATGGAGCCCAGGATACCGTCATTCGTCTTTGCAGCAAGGGCTCATTGTTGGCTCATGTTCAACTTGGTATCCACCTGGACCCCCAGGTGTTTTTCTATTGAGCTGCTTTCCAGCTGGGTCACTCCTAGTGTATATTGGTGTATGGGGTTGTTCTTCCACAGGTATAGGACTTTGTACTTCTCCATGTTGAACTGTCCCAACCACCTTCCAATGCTAGTAGCTTTTGGTTCTTCTCTAACTGCTCCTACCTTGCTATATTGCTTCCTGGCCCAAATGGATAAAATTAGGACCTACTCAGCAATAAGGAGGCAGTAGCGCTTTTTTCATACTCACATTCCTGTGGCATCATACTTTATCCAGGGGCAGGGCCCTTTGTGGTCAACAGGTCTCTGGAGGCAGTGAAGTAACTTGTTGGAAAATGGAAGCAGGATACCAAAATGCAGGCACAGGTGAGATGAGTTATCAGTGGGAAGGAAGGACTCCCCTTGTCACAGGGCACAGCTTTTCCTGTTGCTCACCAGTTGTTCCCCGTGACAGCTCACCCTCTAGGCGCTTGGACAAAATACTGGAGAAATTATGATTCCTCAAGGCAACACACCAGCAGGTCTCAAGGGTTAAACCTCTTCAAATAGAAGCACGTTGACTATGATGCTTTTTTTCTCAGAGGTGTTTTCTGGAGCAGGACAGGATTTGTTAGATGTTTCAGTGATATGGAGAGGATTTAGGTACATTAAAATTATCCCCGTTGAGTGCCTGCAGGCAGCACATAACTGAAGTACATGGTTTAAACTTTTATCTCAAGTTTGGTGCCAGGGAATGGGTACTCCCATCCTCTCCTTTCACTGTAAAGTTGCTTTTGAACACGTACTGGCTTGCAAGCCTTGATGGTGTCCCTTTGTGTGTCTTAAGCATTTAAGAGTTTATTAGAAGTGGATGTAAGAAAAATAAAACAAGTTTTATTAGGACATTACATCATGCTGCAAAACCAGCAGAACAAGTGGCTTGGTGAGCTGATGAAGCTCAAGGGACAAACAAATGAATGATCTCTGCTTGGGGAACACTGAGAAAAATAATACAGGGCACTGAATCACTTTTTGCTGTTGAAAAGAAAAAAAAAGAGAGAAAGGGAGGTGAAGACGTTCTGGCTGTACCAGTCTAAACCTAATTTTGTGTTTTGGTCAGCTATATAGCAGTGTACTTTAACTTGGTCAGGCTTTCATAGCTAAATCATGGATTTATTGAAAAAAAATAATCTTAATTTCTGTTTCAATGGGTACCAAATCTCTTGCTTGTGTCCTTCTTTCTTTTATTTGGTTGTGCTTTCCAGCTGTCTAGCAACTTGCATACATGTAGAACCTAGTAAAAAACATACTTGTTTTAATGTAGTCTTTTTCTGACCTGCTGCAGCTAAACAGGACACATATTGCTCTTTAGTCTTTGACAGCGGAAACAAAATTAGTGCATAATTTTATTTTTATCCTTATTTCTGAACTATCTGACTGCTGCTGGTGAAATTGTTATTAAATTTGGATCATATGCGTGTCTAAATAAGAGGTGGGTTTCTGACTTAATTTTGTTTTTAATGGACAGCTGCAGCAAGGCACTTCTTTATTTTTAACAGGCAGTTGTAGCGATCTTGCAGATCTTTGGAGGGGCAAAAGCAATCTTGTTTTCTTCTGTGGATGTAAGTACCAAACTTTAAACATCAGTCTGAACATATTTTTCTTCATGGTTCAGCATAGCTGCAGAAATCACAACGTTTAGAAGTCGTGTTTTTCCGAGGTAAATGTCAGGATTTATAATACTTTTTAGCTTTGTTTTCTTTTTAATTATAAAATTTTTTAAAAATTATAAAATAAAATTTAAATAAAAAAAAAACATTTAATGATTATTAAAGAAGTCTTCGGTACCATAGGACTTGCTCAGGATAATAAAAACACCCAACGAGTTGGGATTAAACTCCAGCCATATTTCAAAATTGCCACATCATTATAAGCTGCAATTCACATACCCCAGAGAGCTGAGGGGAAGGCAATGGCCCTTCCCAGCATTTTTTTTTTTTTTTGCAATGGGGTAGGGCAGGTGTGCTGTTATGATGTTGGTATGCCATTAAGAACAAGTGTCCCACTGTGTTCCTCCTCCCCCCAGAATGGGTGATTCAGGTGGCCGTAGTTGCCTCCAAGCTGTCTTCCACCTGGGAATAACAACTATTTTTCCTTCAAAGGGGCATGAAACCCTCCTGCCCTGCAGCTCAACAAGGCAGATGAGGAGCTGTTGTAACTCTGGAGAGCCTGATGGTGCAGTAAAAAGTAGGTCAGGGAATGGAAGTTCGGTGGTAGCTGAAGAAAGAGGGAGCTTTTCTTGGTCCTGCTATTGTGAAGTCTGTGGAACAGCTCAGTAGAGGAGAGCAGAGAACTCCCCTTCCCCTTCCCCTTCCCCTTCCCCTTCCCCTTCCCCTTCCCCTTCCCCTTCCCCTTCCCCTTCCCCTTCCCCTTCCCCTTCCCCTTCCCCTTCCCCTTCCCCTTCCCCTTCCCCTTCCCCTTCCTTCCCCCTCAATTTCTTTTTCCCAAATTAACCCCTAAACTGAGATTAACATGATTTCTTGGCTGACATTTTGATCTTTTATTGTATTTCTGTATATATGATAAATACCCAGAGCACTGAAGGGGTGATAATACAAAGTATGGTAGATTAAATACATTCAAGTATGGTTCATGTGCAATGGCTTAGACCAGCAAAAGCTCTAATGCTTTTTTTTTTTTTTTTTTGCTGTTAGGGATCTCTAAAGCAAATTTTGTATGCACACACCTGTAAAATGCAACAGAGTTTTAAGGGAGCAACATCATACAAAGTTATTGTACCAAAAAAAGAACTGCCACTCAAATACATGTTTGTATGGCAAATACTTATCAACTGCTTCCTAAATAACTCAGAACTGTCAGGGTGTTGGGACCCTTTAATTTTAACCAATGATTCCCTTTTAACATCTAGCCCAAGTTGGCAGAGGCCTGTTTGACACAGGCAAGTTTAGGAATAACCAGGAAAATCACCACTGACAGCTTTTTTTTTTTCAATTTTCAAATACTACCTACATATTGTGGTGCCCAGATTGCCGCAAAAAAAAAAAACCCAACTAAAAAAAACCAGTTCTTTGGGATAGGTTTGAACCACCCCCTCCACAGACAAACCTGGGCACCACCCAGACACAGATGTGGCACCACCATGTACTCGAGAACTCTGCAGCATATTAAATCATCAGTGAAAAAAAAAAAAATAATACAGCTTTGGGAACTTGTTGCACATGATTATTAAGACAGAGTGCCAAACAAACATTTCATCAAGGCTTTGATGGGGATAGACCTCACTGTCCCCAAGAGCAACCCCAACTAAGATCAGAGTGGTTTATTGCTCCTGTTAATGACCCAGGTCAAAGCCTCACTATGTGAAAAGATTTCTATATGTAAAATAAACAACTTGCACTAAAGAGTTAAGGCCTGGATGCATGCATGCAAAATTTCAGGCTGCTTCAGTAGCCATTGAAGAGAGCAAGAAACACCTGCAGAAAGTGATGCAGGGATTAAGTGAGATCTTTCAGCCTGTAGAGGTGGCTTTCTGTCTTATTTTTCTACTGAGAGGTCCTAAAGTACAAATCACCTCAGCTTTGTAGCTGAGGAACTCAGTAGGCAAGGTTCAGTGAATTTCATTCAGACCTCACAGTGTAAGATACAGAAACAGTTGGATATAGCTGAGGAAAACAGTCTAACAGCACTTACTGGTGGAATAAATGTTTAAGGTACTGTTTGGAAAGCTACACAGCTGACCAGATACAGGCTTCTACTTCGGATTGCTTTCCAGATATCGTTGACTATATAGATTAGACTTTACTACTTGCCTAAACACACTTTATTGCACTTCGCGTGACCTAGAATATCCTGTGTGATCCCATCTATTTCTCTGCAGTGCTGGTCATCCATACGTAGATGTTAGGTTTTGGCTGTTTGTCAATGTGGATACCTTAGGAAGCTGTCCAAAACAGAACTGAATTAAACACCAACATAATAAAAACCCCACAACGTTACACCTGTCTTTCCACTACCAAGTGTTTGGTAGGATTCATAGCAGAAGTGAATCTTAAGGTGAAACTTGAAGGCAAGAGGTATCTTAACAGCCAAAGACTCAGGCGCTATTGTAAGAAAGATCCCATACATATGTTTGAAACAAGATCATGCTAGTTTTTCAAGGCCAGTAGGTAAGTGTTCATGACAATTCATCTTAAGAGTGCTTTGATGAGATGTTTCCCCAGGTTTTCCTTTCAAAATTCAGTGAATTATTCATGAACGCTACAGGTTGATTTCATCTCTACAAAAAATTCATGACCTCTTTATTCACTTCTTTGCTGCTGTCAAGTTCCTCAGGGCTCAACAACTGTTTTAATAAAATGTCATTTTAACTACTGTGCATCATGGAATATGAACTTTTCTAGAGTTAAGAAATGAACCAAATAACATTCTGATTTTTCCAGTATTACTGGATATTACATAAATTAAATGAGAGCTCTCAGTATATCAGTATGAAAGGTCATATATAATTTTGCCACAATCTCTGAGCCAATTGCTAAAGGAAAACAAAACACAGACTCCTAAAGTTTAACATATGAGTAAGTCTTCATTTCTCCATTTCAGAAGCAGTCAGAATGCATTAATTATAGGGAGAGAAGATTTATAGATGTCTATTGCAAGATGTTGACTAATGCATTTGTCCCATGCACCATAGACAGAACTGTGCCTTATTTCATGAAAATTATCTCCCTTTAATGACTGGTTTATGAACTGGACAAAAGCCAAGATGGCCAGAAAAAAGATGTGCTTTTGAATGTATGGCTGTGGTTTCTTATATGAACACGACTTACTTGTCCTTATTGCCTAAGAGTATCATTACAGTATGGAGAAAAGAAAGGGAAGAAGGGGGTATGTAGGAAAAGCCTTATTTCAACTTTAACTTGCTAAAAATTCAGAGTGTGTGCTTGTGAGTTCTAACCCCCAATTGTACCATTTCCTCTTTATCCTTCCTGCCTCTGCATCATTCTCACAAACTGTTGTCATTCTCAGGAAATAAAACTGGTGATTAAACAGCAACACTCTTGTAACTGCTGAAACTTAAGCCTCCTTGTTTGCATGACAATGAAACACAGAAAATAGAAATGATCACATTCTCAATTCTACTCACTAGTGCAAGGTTGGGGTTTTTTTTTTTATTTTGATTTTTTTAAAAAAACTATATAAACCAAATCAGATACAGAAAAGAAAAAGGCTGAGAGCTTTACTTTTCTTCTAAAATGGCTTAGCAAATTCAGATTCTGGTTGGGAAGTGATAAGGGTTTCCTGTATGGGTACCCTGCTGTAAGCGGAACAAACAGTTGTTAGACACAGAGACCTGTGAGACAACGAATCCACATGATGCTGTGGAGAGGGCATATGGAGATAAAGATACATTTTTATTTACTGTGAAAACATATTGTTTCAAAGGATCTTATTTCCAGACAGGATCACTTCTGCAGAGCATCAAGATTAAAAAAAATGCCACAGGCATCAAAACAGATGTGGGCTTAGAGCTTACGCTTCTAATTTGCGATCTTTGCGATTGTATAGTGCTCACACAACTTTGTCACCTATTTTAGTTTGTTATTGTTCAAATGCTACGATTAAAATAGTTCTCATTTCTCCATCACATTGTCAGTCTGAGGCCCCTTGCCTGCCAGTACTTAAGTAGCCAGTACATAACAAGACGCAAGTCATCTGACTGAGCCATGCACTATATGCTACTTTCTTGGCTGACAGAAGTATTTGAACTCTAAATCTAAAATCATGAGCTCCCCATGCCTTTGGGTGGATCACAACACATAATCTTTGAAGACCAGCATCTGGTGGGCCTGTGCTTTATGTGAAGTAATTTGTTTCAGGTGCCTGTCCTCATACAACAGTTGAGACACTGTGACATGGTGTCCTTGGGTTTGAAGTTTCAGAAACCATAACTCTTCATTTAGTTTCTTCAGCTAAAACAGTAATAGTCTTTCTAGTCATCTGTAATCAATTATCCATGGATGATAAACATTGGATAAAAAAAAGTACTTTAAATGTATTTTAAATTTATCTGCATAGATAATGTGCTAATCACAGAAAGCAGACTTGAAAAGATAGTAACATATTGCATGGATAGACAGGAACCAAAGTGCCTGATCCACAAAAGGTTCTGGATTACTAAACCCCACTTACTAGCCCTGTCAATTCATCTGCACCTTCAGCTGCACCCGAGGACACGTATTTTTGCCAGCGCTTTCACAATGGGTGCACCCAACACTTTTCTACACAAAACTATGTATTGGTGAACTAATACTGCCTGAAGAACCCACTCAGTGCATCTTTCGTATGCATATCTACTGAATCAGACATCACAAAATCAGAGAAAAGTAGCATTTTCATTTCATCTCTTTTCTCGCCATCATTTTTATGTAACAGCTTTGTGGCTTGCTATTGACTTCATGTGTAGTGAAACATTATCTTTTTCTCTGATACATTCCCTGTTTATATGCATACATGTTCTATGGGGCTTTAACTTAATTTCCCTAAGGCGGCTAGTACTATTCATTGGACCGCATGGACACACTTTTTCACAAGTCTAGTAATTTTGGATGCATAAAGAAGCATCCAGAATCAGTTTGGGACTGCGTAAAATTTCCCTGCTTGGCCAGTTTTTATAACATCTGATAAGCCAGCATTGTCTGCTGTTCCCTTTAACTTGGAGTGATTGTTTTGTCATGAGCAGCATGATTACAGCATACCTTTGTCTCTGCATCAAGATTTTTTTTCTCACATCAAGGTTTGCATTAATGTTAGGAAATACGATAGAAAAGTTTCTCTTATTAGGTGTCATAATGCCTGCTGGCTTTGAGAGCTCTGAGACATCCCTTGGCAGCAGTAGGATGGCCAGGTTGAACAGTGGAATTCAATTCTGTGTCATTCAAGGCTGCTTACCTCTTTCTTTGTAACTAGTAGGTGTGAATAAGCACAGTTTCATTGAGTTCAGTGGGACTGTATTGATTTGCATCATCTGAGGACATTTAACTTGTGTTACACTCATTCGAACAACAACAACAAAAAAAGACGGCAGACTTGTAGAGGTTTTCTTCATTGATATTGGTTGGATGTCTTTGTTTCTATTATCCCCTACAATTGTCAAAATGATTGTAGCTTCAGGAGCTCAACATTAAGTATTCACATACTAGAGAAATTGCCAGCCATCACCATCAGTGACACAGGAGACCTCTCAGAGTTTTAAGATGACAGATCACTGCATAAAGTATACCAGAGATCAAGGAGTGGGCAGTGTATGCAAAGTCATGCCAGCTGCTGAAATTAAGTGGCATTTTCTCTTGTCTTTCAGCATGGGCATAACAAAAGGTCTCCAGGAAAGATGCTTGATGATTGACTTGATAAGACTTCACATGTTGTGTATACAATGACCTTCATCTGCTGTTCTATTAAAAGAGCAAAGGCTTCTTCAATAGGTAAAGGTGATATATAAAATCTCATTTTGTACAGAGATGCCACCTACCTCAGAAGAGGCATCCTCTCTGTTGTTCCTTGGGGACTTGTCCCTTTTTCTCCTTGTTTTAAAGACTACAAAGGGCACTGGATAACATAAGGCCTTAGAATCCAATAAGGATTTTCCCTTTTCTCAGATAAAAATGACAGGCTTTAGGAAAACTGGTGTTTTGGTACAAATCTGATTTCAGTTACGGACGAATTAGTGGGGCAGATTGTCAACACGTGGCACTTGTCATGGGGTGGGGAATATAAGCTCTGAACATACCTTCAAAATTTCAGTAACACAGTTCTCTTTTAATTCTTTTTTACAAAAGTGGGTAAGGGGAGCGGAGACATTGCAGAACTGGAAAATAACACAAGGATTTACGTATACCGTAAGTACAACTGTGTCCTTGAGACACAGTATACAGTTTTACATGTAAGCATACATGCACATGTGCACATAAACACGTCCCCGCTCTGAGGGATGTAGTTCCCTGCTTCTCTGCTGTACTACTGTCCACAGTTAGGCTCAGCAATCTGCTGGTGGATCTGAGGAGGGTTCTCCATTAGGCCTTGTGGAGGTTGGGTGTCTGGCAGCAGCATCTCTATGCTGTCTCATAGTCTCCGGCATTCTTCTCTTGAAGTTACCATGCGGCTTTGATGCTTTTTAGTTCTGTCTCTGCTTTCCCTCACTGGAAGCATCTCTTCCCCTTACCTTTAAGCTTTCCCTGGATCTTCTTGACCGCTTTATCTAATGGGGATTAATGTTATTTATGTGCAGGCTTTGTTTCTAGACAAACACATTTCTGCATTTTGGGCTAAACAGTAAGACAATTTTGCAAAATTTAAGCATACTGTATTGTGAAGCAGGTTATCGTTCTGATGAGAGGGCATGAAGACTTCTCTACAGCACTTCAGAGAAGTGTAGTTCAACCCGTGACACTCCAGTGGTTGATAGTGACTGGGAAAACAGCCTGTAATATTCCATTGCATTCCCCCGATATACACAAAGCCTCACGAGATAGTTGGCAAGATATTCAGGGACAAAGGAATAGATAAAAATCAGTGTGTTTATTCTACACCTGCCATTCTGATTATATTTAATTTGGCTTTGCTTTAGCTTTGGGTTGTGGTTAGTTTTGGTTTGGGGTTTTTTTGGGTGGGGGTGGTAGTTTTTGGTGTGTTTTTTTTAAAGGATACAAAGCCATCTGGTTGAGATTGCATAGGTTAAGGTGAATGGTGGGTTTGTCTGGTGTTTAACCTATAATGACAGAAGAACCTGTCACAGAACACAGGGGAGAGCTGAAAATATATAAAAATTAAAATAACGACAATGACCACGACTCTTATCCTAAAGTTCTGAAAACCAGTTTAAACGTCCTTGTGCCTACAGCTTAGAATTAGGGACAAACATGTATTTTTGCTGCAGTTTATGGGTGTACTTATTAATGAACAGGTATTACACTAGCCCTGGTTTGGCTGTTTATTTACTAAATAAAAAGTCTGGCTGCACAGAATGTTCAGTTAATTAAAGCAGTTTCCAACAATTTGTTGGGAAGCAGTTCTAGGTACCCAGAGTGGTGATTCAAACATCTGTCATGGCATGGAAATGCTGGTTTGAGAAGCCTTTTCGGTTCATCCTGTTTGACAGGGAGCATGTACTCTGTTTGACTCCTGGCCATACACAAAGACTTGGCTGATTTCTAGAGCAATACACAAGTCATGACCTTCTGACAATGGTCCACTTTTTTTTTTTTTCTCTGAATCGCTGCTTGTCATCAAGACTCTGAAGGATGCAGAAGAAAGTGCATCTGAGGAACTCACCGACCTGAGGTTAAAAAAGGATTCTGTACCATCTCTGAAACTTCTGTTGGCAGAAGCCTTGCCTAAAGCATTTAAACAACAGCGTTAATGAAATACAGACATTACTCAGAGGAAAACACAGTCTTCACAAGGGTCTAAAATGTATGTGGTACCAAATAGCTGCATATTCAGTTACAAATTAATCTGGTTTTCCACATGCAGTGGATAAGTAGTTGTTCTGCAGACCAGCCATGGGGGACAATGATAAGACAGCTATTATTACTGCAAAGAGAAGGGATAGATTAATAACTACTTTGATTAAAAACCATGAGCAAATATGAAAAATATGAAAAAATGATCTCTCTGATCTTCAAGCTGCTGTTGCTAAGTGATCATTTGGTACTTCAGGACAAAGGGATTATTTCTCAATGTAGTGTTTACAACCAAAGTTTCTTTCCTGTGTCTGTAAATCAGTATTTTTTTTTTTTTTCAGAAGAGGAAGGGTGTTTTAACAGTCTAGAAGGTTTTATACATGTCTGAAGCCTTTTGAGGGTACCTTCAAATAGCTGATAAAAGCAAGCTATATAATTTATGAAAATATTTACAAGGTCTTATCTTAGAAATTGTGTCTTAGAAGGCAGTCATTATGAACAATTATGTATGATTGGCAAGTACCATGATTGCCATTGCCTAGGTAAGCTAGACTATTTTATGATCCTTCAAGTAAGGTCTGTTCCTTTATAAATATCTGGTGTGTTTTATATTGACTGGTGCTACTGAGGGCAGGAAATACATAGCAGATTCCTTTTGAATAGATTCTGACTAAAGTTAAATTTTTAAAATATGGACTTTTGAAAAGGAGCCCTTTGCTTTAAGGATTCCCAATCACATGTCCTACTTGAGGGGATGAGTCCCAAACTTTTCATTGCCTAAATATACATAAGCATTTCATATTTTGTATTGTCAAGCTAATTTGAAGGCTGATATCCAGTCAAAAGGAACCACATGTCACAAAAGGAAATTTGTCTAAATACCATCCTAGGTGTATCATTTTCTGCTCATCCCGCTGACTTGCTTCATGTATAACTCAGAATTTCAACTTGAAAAATATTCACAGCAAAAAAAAAAAAAAAAAAAGCTAGGCAGAAGTCACAGTGGTCAGTTGTTTGGGTAAGGAGTGTTGAAGCACAGGAACCAAATTACTGTTCCATAAGAAAGGTTATTCTGGGATGCGATCAATTCTAAAGAGTACTTGGGGTGCGGAATTTTAGAGAAGCAAAGATGATAATGCTCCTGCTTCTCTGGGATATTCTGCTAAAACAAAACTATTTCTATTGATAAGCTCTGGCACTTTCACACTTTTTCTGTATTTAAATTTGAGAGAATTGAGGAGCAACATGACAAGACTTTTCAGCAATTGACATCCATTCAGACACTCAGTGTTACAGTATGGAATGGGAGTTGTAAGTTTAAAGCCAATAAATGTTTGGGTTTTTTTCCCCTAAAAAAAAAGAACTGAGGCATGCTTCCTGTACTCCAATTCATAGACATGCACCCTAAGGATCAAAAACCAACCACAAAAAAGATCGTAATCTCTTACATTTTGAATAGAAAGATGGATACAAAACCAAGCTGAATACAAAACAAAAAGAAATTCTGACCTTTGGTTTATTTCCTTTTGCTATAGTTACGATTCTTATGCATATTTTAATGAGGAAAATGCAAAAATGAAATAAAAATGGAAAAAAAAAATTGTTACAACACTGTGTGTCTGTCTATCTGTCTGTGTGTTTAATAATGCTTTATTTTCAATACTAATACTTCAGTCCTGATATGTAGAGTTTGGTTTACAGCAAACTAAATCTCGTGTAGAAAAGTCAGGAAAATATGAGGGATAAATATACTTCATGAAGACTCAGGACTGACCTGTAAATCAAATCATGAAGCTCCCTACCTTTCTTCACTCCACACAAACTTCAACCTGATCAGAGAAGCTGGGTTAAAAGACATGGTTATGTCGTGTGGTCACATAAAAAGCTATCACAGGGAGAGACAGTACAAGAAAAGAATAGCAAAAGAATAAAGATTATCAGGACAAATCTCAGGGCTCTACAGTATGTCAGAGAAGCAGGTCATGAGGGGAAAAGCCGCATGTCCAGTACCTGTGTGTGGTAGAAAAATGAAGAATTAAAAATAAAAATGTGAAAAATAATAAAAAAAATAAAATTAGAAAGATAGACAAAATAAGGGAAAAATGACAGTAAGTTGCCTTATTTCAACGACAAACATGAGAACATGTTCCCTATGTAAGTTATCGGGAACTAGGCGTGCTTGAAAATTAAGCAAACGCTTATGCAGTGGGTCAAGGTCTTAGCAAAGAGAAAGAGAATGCTTGATGGAAAAGGGGAAGAAAAAAAATTAGCAAAAGGGAGCTCTGTGGAAAGGAAAAGACAGGAAAAAAGCAGGCTCACACCAGCTGCCTAGCTACCGAGCACCCTGAGGACTGCACAGTGTTGCTTTTGCTGCCTCTTTACATTGCTTCCTGAGGTCATCCCTCACTTCTTTATGTTAACAGCTGCAGAGGTGAAGCCCTGAAGGTGTCAGTGGAGATATAAGGGAAGAAACAGCATGCAGGCAGTGGCTGCGTCGTTATTACAATGCACTAAGGAAGCAGCTGAGCAAGGCAGCTGACACACTTGGTCATGTTTTTCTAAGTTTTATTATTTTCTGACAAGAATTGGAGCAAAATCCATCATACCTGGGGGCAAAATGGCTTACTTTGTGACAAGCTGTTTTGCTGTACCTTACCCAAGCTCAGGTCTGGGAGAGAAAAAAAGGAAAGGTCTCTCCTTGAGCTTACTGTTTCCAAATAGACATTAACAACTCTTACCTGGAAAACAATCACATCTTGCAGTGATGGGGTGTTGTTATTGTTTGGGTTTGGTTTTTTTCTTTTGGTTTTGTTTAACTGTTTTGGGTTTGGGTTTTTTTTGTTTTGCTTTCATTTTTATTTTTTTAATCTGCCACTTAATTCTAACCTGTTAACTCACAGGTTTGGATTTACATAATTTGTTCAAGTAATACTGGCAAAGGTCTTAACAGGTATTTTACTACCAAACTAATTTAATTAATACCCCTATTAATGCTGAGTTATGTTGCTATTTAAAATGCTCATCACTCCAAACTTTGACATATGAGACCATTTTTTGTTATTGTGATCACGGGAAGAAACACACACACCTGAGTTCCCTTTCTTGGATTTTGACAGATAATAGTAACACGCAAGGAAAACAATAAGGAAAGAAAAAGGCTGGAAATAGATGAGGAAAGAATAATCTTGGATGTAGAAAGAAATCCAAGCAGCTGTCACAGAAGGCAGATTTTGTTGAGGGCTTTTGGTGTTAATTTATGATACTATATTTAAGGTACTAGACCATGAGTTGGAGGACTTGGTTTTGCATGTTTTCAGATCTACAGACCCTTTATGCCACAGTTCAAACCCTTGTTCTGTGCCTGTATCTCCAGCTTTAAAAGGGAGACAATGTTTCCCTTTCTGTCAGGATAAATTGATGAGTACTTAAGTACCCGCTGTTGTGGGAGCCTGATGGCTGAAAACAAGACACTGCCACTTGTTAATTACAACCCTTCATGTAGTGCTCTGATATCAAGATGAATTACTTCAGACAAAATGACCTTATTTTAAAATATATTTTTAAAAATATAAAAGCATTTAGAGCTACACCCTCTATAAATAAAAATGGTACTCTCCGCTTTGTGCAATTAGCTGGGAATGAACCCTCTCTCTGACCTCAGCTTACACGGAGCTATGCAAATCTATCTGTCAAGAGTATTATGCCCTAAAAGCCTACCAGTCCTTGTAAACCCCTGCATTTAAAGAAGGTAAATCGCTTCATGTGGAAGATTCCCATTATGCATGCAATGACTCCTGATGGCAAGTGTTCTTCACCCAAATTAGGAATGTGTACAAGAGGGCTTGCCTATGCTTACTTAATAATAAATATCATTTAACCTGGACACACATTCATTGTGACCTCCTGCTAAGTGATTTACTAAACAAAACATTGCAGACTTGTTTTGTTCTTAAGACTGAAAGAATTATTCAGCCCAAGGGAATAGTCTGGTGAATAGATTAATATTCTGTCAGGTCACAGGCTGTTTACATCATGGCTGAGGCTAAACCCGGCTGAGGCTGGAATGGTCAAAAATCAATCTTTTGTAAAGGTTGTAAAAGCCAGAAGCTTAGTAATTGTATACACAATTATTCAAGAAGTATACAAAAGTATTTTTCTGCATAAATCTAACATAAATCAGCACAGGATTATATGCCACTGTCAGTTCTTGGAAAAGAGCAGAGAACATATTTTATGAAATGACAGTGCCTTTGCTCAAATTACAGAAGAACAAGTCCTTTCAGAAGATGGGAACAGAGTCATACACAAGATGCATACGTAAAAGGAGGACAGGACTATCAGCTACTGCATGCCAATATTTCTCCAGTGCTGTCTATCATGGGTATCACATTTCAAGGACAAGGACAAAAAAGTAGAAAGGACACTCCTCTCAGTCACCAATGCAAATTAAACCCAAGATGGAAATAATGATACTTTAACGATCAACTGTAATTATGATATTATGATATCATTACAGTTGTAAGAATTTTTTTTCTTTAAAAATGAATTTGCGAGTCTCTAAACTATTTCCAGGGGATAAAAGTGAATTCAGACTCTGAAAAAGAAAAAGTAGGAAATAAAAAAAAGACCGTGCCTCACAGTTTTAAAGAATTGGGAGTCTTGTAAAATAGTCACTCTTTGTGGAGAATGGGGTATCAGTTTGCTTCTAGGAGCTACCTCACTTATTAAGACTTGACCATGTTCAAAGAAAACGGAATAGGAAGTGATCCATAGATCAGGGTAGCTTCTTGAGTAAATCCAGAGCTTTTTAACATGTTTATGCCAGCTAAACTTTTGGGATGCTTGAGGAGACAGTAGATAGACTTGAGGAAAAAATACACGCATAAATGTTTTTTGAGTTACCAAAAAGTTGTCCAAAAACAAACCAAAAAGCTCTTCTGTAGAAGAACTTCATGAAGACAAACTGGAGACAAAAAAATAGAGGAAAGGCGTCTATTAAAGTCGTTTCATGTAACCTCATTCAAGCTCATGTGATTATAAAGCAATTTTTCAGTTCAGGATCATATAGCATTTTCTTCTTCAGTGTCAGACAGAATCTAATCCTCAGGAATTACTCAGCAGAGATGCGTCTTCCTATCAGAATTGCGTAATTGTTATTATTGATCATTAATTATAAACATCAAAACTATCAATGTCAGTCTTCTGCATCTTAGACAAAAGACTATGACTTCACTTTTCACAATATCTGCTACTGTATGTGCCAGACTCAAAACTCCGATTGACATTTCATACCAGTGAGCATGCTCAGCCCGTCCACAGGTTGGATCTTGAATGCTTCAAACTAGAATTGAGACCACGAGGAGCCAAGTATGAGGCAGTAATTCACAAGAGTAGTGGATTCAACTTCATCTACATCTGGTGGGACTCCCCAGACCACTGTTCTGCTGAATTCCTGTATCCAGAAAGATTGTGGTCCTATCCGACTGCTATAGCATACGCATGAACCCATGTTACTGAGTATCCTGAACTTTGTGCCAAACAGCAAAACTACTTCGTTTTTGTGGTTTAACATTAGCCAGAAGCTCAGCCCCACAAAGCTGCTCGCTCACACTCTCCTGGTGGGAAGGGGGAGGGAATCAGAAGGGTAAAAGTGTAAAAAGAGTTGCACAAACAAGCAAAATAAAGAATTCATTGGCAAGCAGATGTTCAGCCGTCTCGAGGAAGGCAGGGCTCCATCACCCATAACAGTTGCTTGGGAAGACAAACGCCATCACTCTGAATGTCCCTCTCTTCTTCCATTTTCTCCTATCTTTTACTGTTGAGTATGATGCCACGTGATTAGGGGTATCCTTTTGGTTAGTTGGGGCCAGCTGTCCTGGCTGTGCCACCTGCCAGCTCCTTGTGCCCCCCCAGCCTGCTTGCTGGTGGGGTGGGGTGAGAGGCAGAAAAAGCCTTGACTTTGCGTAAGCATTGCTCAGCAATAATTAAAATATCCATATGTTATCAACACTGTTTTCAGCACAAATCCAAACCACAGCCCCATACAAGCAACTATGAAGAGTATTAACTCTATCCCAGCCAAAACTGCTACAACTATACACAAAAGACTGTTCTATGTGACCATCCCCGGCTCTGCAGAAACATGTCCAGCTGACTACTTACAAGCATCTTATCTGTGTTCAGTTTGATTATTTCTGCATCAGGATTTTCCTTGAGGTATCTCTCAGATGGCCAGATTGCCCATCCTGGATGTTAATTAGCACACCAACGCACATAAGTAGTGCTGATCAGCAGGTCTACGACCTGTCTGGATGACTGTCCAAAATTTCCACCTGGAGAGCTCCTGCGGCGATAAGTCAAATGTCTTGCTGTGAAGCTAAGAGTTCAGTCCCTTACCTTGGCTCAGGTGAGCCTATTGTCTCAAATCAGTACATGTGCAGATGACTTAGGAGTTAATGGACCACTGTGGGAATTAACGAGTGTGTGGAGTGTGTGCCCTGGGTACATGCACAGGTTCCATCCTGATTCCCAGCTACAGATGTAATCTGTGTGCCCAGCACCACAGTTGTGATTTGAATTTCCTCTTTATTATCAGAACTGTAACTCGTAGCTACAGCCGTAACTCAGAGCTACAAAGAGAAGATGCAACCATACAGTTTTGGATGAAAATAACAGATCTATTCTAGACAACAAGGAAACATGGAGGTGCTAGACTAATAATATCACAGGTATTGAGGGTTCCCACAGAACTGTTAATTGTTCTTTAACAGTGGTAGTGCCTTCTCCCTCTATAACATCTGTTTCTTCTTCTGTCCTTGTGGTTGTTGTTCCCATGGTCCTTCCCATGCTTTTCTTACTCTGCTCCTCTGTTCCTCAAGTCATGGTTCCTGTATTTTATTCTATCCTTCCTTTCACCTTATCTCATCTACCCCGGTACATCACCTCAGTCTGATTCATTTACCAAAGCACTGAGGTTGTCAACAAAGGTAAGAATGCATTAACACAAATAGGACAAAGTATTTTTATTAAACTTGTTGTCTTTCTGTTCTTTGTATTGCTAAAACCTGTTAGTTATATTCCTCACAAAATTCAATGTGAGAAATAAGGCAGACTTCTTAAAGTCTGGCAAAAATACAGTTTTAAAAACCTAGCACTGAACTATCTGAACTTCCCAGGCTCTGACTACTTTGTTTGTAGTGTCCTGTAGCAACCTTGTGTCCTCACTGGTCTCATAAAGACAGTGACATTGATGTTTATTGTCCCTGGTGTTGTTGAAGTCTCCTGTCTTCTAGGATTTGGTGACCTCATTTAGCTTCTTCAGGTGTTTGTTTGGTTGTGGGTTTTTTTGTCAGTGCCTTCCACTTGTTTTCTGATATATCTGGTTTGTTGCCGTAACATATCTCTAGTTCTTTTCTCTGCTTCTGCTTATGTCTAGACAGCCTTTGATGACAAGATAAAACACTATTAAGCTTGTAATTCAAAAGACAAGTATTCCATTTTTGCCATTGAATAACATGTATTTTTCACTGATAAAGACTCAAACTTTTGTAACTACACCTGGCTACCTGATTTGGGACTTCAGTGCCTAAAGTTTACCCAATATCCCAGTAACAATCCTATCCACTTGTTTGCTAGGCCCACTTGGCTCCATCCATTTGTGCAGATGTCAGCTTTCTAAGACCAGTTGGTCCCAGGGCCAGGAAAAGTTTCTAGCCTGCCATTCCCCTCCCTTTAAACATTAGAAAACAATCTCTTTGGGTTTGTTTTTCTGTTTTGTTCAATGGAGCTAACATGTCAGATGTTGAAGTACTTTAGAGCACAGCAAAGAGAATCTTCTGCTTCTTCAGTGTTTGGGCTAAGCGTTTACCACTTCATGGAGTAATGTCTAAACAAAACTTACATTAATGGTCATGATTTTACTAGGAGGGGCTCAGCCTTGGAATATGAAAGATAATTAAGCTTCATTACTAAGAAATCTTTTGGTCATAGCTTGAATCCTAGATTCAGGCACAAGTAGTGCTTTTACCATGTAAGGTAATTAAAGCTCAACACACACACACCCCTCCCCCCAAATTTGCTTAGAAATTACTTGCTATTTGTATGATAGCACTTTGGGAAAGAAAATTAAATCCTTCCCTGAAAAATCGTTAAAAATTGCTTATCTAGAATCAAATGAGTGAGATAAATTTTGCAATTGTTTGCAAAAAAGAAGCACCTCTTGCAAAGTACCTCTTCGGCCTTGGGAACAAATAAGGTAGGTTCAAAGTGCAAGAAAGGTCTTTTAGGATCTGATGGTTTCTGACTTGCAGTTTGGATTATTACTGTGGCTAACAGGTTTTCAGGGCACTTCATATATTCTCCTGGGATAAGGTGAAAGGACTAGAGGAGGATAAATAGTTTTATCATTTATTTAAGATGAAGGTTGTCCCCATGAGGTGCTAATCTTATTTACTTGTCATTGTCAATCAATTTATGATGCAAGAGGGAAAACTGTGGGTGTGGGCTTTTAAATCACTGAGCATTATGTGTCTGGGAGCAGCTTTGGTTCTATAGGGAAGTACTGTATCCTCTTCAATTGACAGCACGAGCTATAGAAAGAAATGTGAAATCCTCTTTCAAGCCTGTCTCCTTTAATTATAATCTTCTGAAAGCTTTGCAGATAATAGCTCCCATTTCTTTCATAGTAAATCATTGACTACGAGAAAGCTGTGTTGCCTTTCCAATGCCCAAGACAAAGCTTTCAGTCTCCCTTCAGAAGCTTTGTCTCTTAACAGAAACATTTTCAAAGAAAGAGTGTGTTGTTATTACATAAGTTGATGTATAGACTGTCATTGTTGACTTGAAGAGGTGGGGGGGAATATAGCCCCTACACATCCCAAGAGACTGATTGTTAAGAAATCAATAACAGTAATGCTGTATTTTTGTGTCATTATTTTTCTTTCTTTCTTTTTTTTTTTTTCTTTGACTTGCTTTACCACTTTTCCGTAACAGCTCTAAGACTTTCTGGTCAACAGCTTAAAAGCAGCTTACTGAATTTCTTGTCATAAAGTATCCCTTAAAAACATAACAATTTAAAAGTGCTGTTTCAGATCAAGAGTCCAGCAAGACCAAGCTCCTGTTTCTAACTGGCATAAGCAGACCCCAAGAAGAGAAAGAGCAAGGCAGACATACTTGCCTGGAGTACAGGCCAACCAGCCATACCCTGAGCTACATCAAAAGAAGCATGTCCAGCAGGTCAAGGGAGGTGATTCTCTTCCTCTACTCTGCTCTCATGAGACCCTACCTGGAGTACTGTGTTCAGCTCTGGGGCCCTCAACATAAAAAGGACATGGGACCTGTTGGAGTGAGTCCAGAGTAAGCCCATGAAGATAACCACAGGGCTGGAGCCGCTCTCATAGGAAGACAGGCTAAGAGAGCTGGGGTTGTTCAGCCTGGAGAAGAGAAGGCTCCTGGGAGACCTTGGAACAGCCTGCCAGTACCTAAAGGGGGCCAACAAGACAGGTGGAGAGGGACTTTCTACAAGGGCATGTAGTTATACGACAGGGGGGATCAGCTTTTAACTAAAAGAAGGTAGATTAGCTATTAGGAAGAAATTCTTCACTATGAGGGTGGTGAGGCACTGGACCAGGATGCCCCATCCTGGAAATGTTCAAGGCCAGGCTGGATGGGGCTTTGAGCAACCTGGTCTCGTGGCAGGTGTCCCTGCCCATGGCAGGGGGTCTGGAACCAGGTTATCTTTAAGGTCCCTTCCAACTCAAACCATTCTATAAATCTATAATTCTATGATTCTCATAGCCTTTTTCTAGTTTCTGCTTCTTTTCCCTTGCCTGTAAGCACTAAGCACACAACCAAGACACCTGCCACCAATGACTGGAAAAATAATAACCTCTCCCCATTTTCTATAGAGAATCATATTTCCACTTGGTACTGACTGAATGAATTTTCTTACAGTTAACTTTAATAATTAAAAAGACAGTCAGAATTTAAATTAAAAAAAAAATATCTTACACATTGGGAAAAAATTGTGGCCTTTTAAAGCTTTTAACAGTGGCAACAGTATGTGCACACATATGTCAGAGAAAAAGTTTTTCTAGTAAAGTGGACAGAATATGCTGAAGATTCAAGTCTGTGGATGTCTAATTTTTTATTAAAACATTGAGAATTCTAACAAAAGATATCAACTGGATTTGTGTAAATAAGAGTGCCAAGTTAAATTTAATAGCAAACTTATTCCCATGCTTTTTTTTGGATAGCCTCCACTTTAAGTCCATGGGTATGAAAACAACCACCCAGCTATATCACTCTAACAGGTTATTTTATAATATGAATTAGGTGAAAAGGTTCTCTCTGTAGTCAATACTTGAGGGGAAACCCTTCCATATTAAAGTTGCCAGCCATCTGTATCACACACCTGGTTTTAGACCAAAAATTGCATTCAGGAACTCTCTGTTTCACTGTATAATTGATGGAATGATTTTAAGCAGGTAGTATAGGCTAAAAAGCTGATTTTGGGGTCTTTACAGTGAAGGAAAAAGAATCCTAACCTACACTTGACATTAATGTGGTATGTTTATAGTAGTATTACCATTACGTTAGTCTTTGGTAAAATAGTCTCATTTGTGGCTGGTGTGAGCTAAACATTTCACTGTAGCCATCCAGATTGTTTCCTGCGTTGGCAGAGGATATTTTATTTTGTTGTTCTTGGCAACTGTATGGATAACACTTTCCAGAAGATAGTATTTCCATAGATTTCTTGGCTACTATCTTTTACTTTGGTTCTTTGTTTTTCAGTGAGACGTTTCCAACTCCCTGTCTTGTTTTAATACTGGCAAGCTATCACACTTCCAGCTTACAGTATTTTGGGGTTTGGGTTTGGTTTTTTGAGAGTCCCCATGTCACTCATAAAGGCTGGGTGTTTGGCAGGAAAAAAAAGTGATCAAGTAATCTTGTATTCTTCTGTACATTCATGCTTGTATTATAAAGCTACTACTTCTAAATACAGAGATAGGCCATATCCTGTAAATATGTTTTAGCTTTGTAGCTCCCAATTTTTCCCATCATCCAAAAATATGCAGGTAGACAGACTTTATTTCTTACATTATGGCTGCAGAATTCATTGCTTTCTCTGCAGTCTTGAGGGTTTAAAATGCTTATTGTTTACTGGAGTGCAAGTACAGAAACATTGTTACCTGCAGCAGTTTGTATTTTGCATGCTGGCATTATGAAAGACCTCCTAATGCTTTAGTGGTCCAAAACTGATGTGGATTCACCAGGGGTGCAGAAAGCCTCACAGAGATTTCAGCTCTGTAACACCAATGCAGCAGAATGGTCAGCAACAAAAGCATGGTAGCTTGAGGATGGCTCTTAAAGTGACGTTTGCTACGTTTGAAACCTTGGCTAGAGCTGCAGAGCCACAGCAAGGGTGAGGCAAGAGGGTAAGCCCCATTTATGCTACTGCCACATGCTGTCCAGGAAAGAAGGTACGGGACCGTATCTGTCACAGTGTCTAGCAGGACATAGGTGGTGAATGGGTGTAGCGTTATATGTCTTAGAAATCAACGGGTCTCACTAGGTGGTCATACCTGAAGCATTTAGAAATTAGCCAGTTCAAGTACTGATGGCAGTGACGTGCAGAGAGCTCAGAGCTTACACATGCTGCACAGCCTTGCTGGGAGCTCGGGGAAACATCTGAGCAGCTACGCTGCCTCATATTGTCAGAACAACAGTGCCAACATTAACGAGCTTAAAACCAGGCTGGAATGCCCTTCTGCTCTGCTGTTGCACCTTTGTGAGCTGCATTCACACGTCCCCCAGACCCCACTGTGCCATCAAGTGTCTGTGCATTGACAGAGCTCAGGTTCCACTCCATCTCATTTCCCTCTTCTCTCCCTCAGCAACATACTGAAAGCAGCTGGTGGGAGAGTTGGTTATGCTGCTTGACACCAGATGAGAGCTCCCTTATGCCACGGAGAATTATAGACCTTTCATTAGGTCTCTGACTGTAAAGTGGCAGAAAGAGAAAAAGGAATTCTGGCATATGGCTGCATGCCCTGCCTTCGTGTTGAAAAGCTTGAGCTGGAACAGCCACTGAACCCAAGACTGAACAAGGCAACCTCTCCGGGGTGTTAGGGATCACACGGTTATATGAGCTTGGGACGAAACTCTGGAGAAGAGCCAGGCAGAGATTCTCACAGATAGGAAAAGAAGTAGTCAAAACAAAGACTTTGGGATTTTGCTAACAATGCTCTGCAGTTCTGACACAACTTTCTCCATCTTGAACTGAGCAGCTGCTTACTCCCCTGATACCCAGCTGATAAGTTGGGTGGTATTTAGTTTCTTTATTCTATTCTATTTAAAATTCTTTTTATAGGGAGTTCACAGAAGACATGCCTTTGCTTTACATGAAATGCATTGGGGATATTTTACCAAAATAATAACTTTTGCTCCCATCTTTTCTGTCCCTAACTCCTACAGCGATTGAGACTTTTACCAGCTATCTAGTTGCTTAATTTACTGTAATTTTGTTCTGCATTGCTTTTGATGGATTAATTACATTCTAATTATTTTTGGCTGTAGGAGGAAGCCAGGTGAAGGCAGAAGAATGAGCATTTATAAATTATTTGTAATCTTGTAAAGTTACAGTTTCACTCCAAAATCAAGGTTGTCTTTTGCTTGGCATTACATAGAGAGTGATACTCTAAACAGACAAGGGAGGAGGGAAATAATAATAATAATAATTACTAAATAATAATAATTACATAATAATAATTACTAAATAATAATAATAATGATGATGATAATAATAATAATAATGATGAAGTAGTAGTAGTAGTAGTAATAATAGATAATTTCGTCATCCCTGTCTGGACTGAAGAGGTGATTAAAGATGAATCAATTTACTGCCTGCCCAAAAGTAAGCTGCTTTCAGAAACAACATTCCAGTCCATCCTGGCAGCCCCCAATAGGCTCATACTCCCTGTACTTTTGTTTTCCTATAAAGAATGGGTCCTGTGTTGCTGTTGAGCTTATTTCATTCATGAGTAACATGAACAACAGATTGAGGAATTTTTCCACTGCAACATCAAAAGTTTGGAGCCACGAGCAGAAGTATAATATTCCAAATTTCCAGTTCTTTTCCAAACCCTGGTTTTGGTAAGTTTCTCCATATGTGCTTCCCTCTTCCCCCAGCTCTTTTTCTTTCCACGTATTAAATATAGGACTAAGTTACCTAACCTCAAGCACCTAATGATGTTTGAAATTTCCTAGGGAATCACACCCAGTCTGCTTCAGAGCAAGGATTTTCATTCCAGGCTACCTTGATTCACACCAGGTACTCCCAGAACTTCCATGCCACTTTGCAGTCTGCTTTCATTAGACAATTATTCCCCACCTCTCCTTCTCCTGTCCTCTCCATTCTCCAAAATTCCCCAGAAAAAAAATCCTCCAGACTTTCATAAAACAAGCTCTAAAACTGTTTTATCTATGAAATGTTTTAGCTTTCATAAAGCAAAATCCAACAGTAGCATTTCATCTAGTAAAACACAACAGTTAGCTGCAGTGGTGTGTAGAATGTCATGCATATATTCTGGCTTTATTAGTGCATGAACATGTTTATTTGTATCTAGAAAGATATATGACATACTTATGTACATATACATAGAGGATGCATGAAAATACAGATTAATCTGTAATTTTTGTAGTCTGAAAGAACAAAAAAATGCACATAAGTTGTTGCTAGGTATTAATGTGTGCACACACATGCACACAAACACTTTACAACAAATAACCTAATACTGTGGTGTTTGGCTCATTCACACCCAAGAACACAAAAAAGTGCATTAAAAAAAAATGTTAAAGCTTCAGGCATGAGGCTCCAGGCCAATGATACAGATTAGGGGGAAAAAAAAAATAAGCTGTAGGCCAAGCATTGCTATGTTTGCCAGCTTTGACATATTGGGTGACACCATAATACGTTTAGCCCTAATCTAACACATAAACCCACTGTAATTAAAATCTAGCACATTTTGCACAAGGTCACATTTAGTTTTATTGACCGCTGTGATGCTGGAAAAAGATTTATGAAGATAGCTTGAAATGTCTCAAGTGCTAAAGCAAATATATGTGAAATGTTTCCCACTTGAAAACCAGCTAGGTAATTGTCCTTTTCTTTTGTGATTTCTGTAGAAATCTCTCTTTGTCTGATGGCTGCTGTATACCAGTCAGAAAGTCCTCTGTGCCATTATCACTAAGCTTAAGGTTTTTGAAATGTCAGCTATAAAGTAAGGCTGTAACAGTGTGTTAGATTTTTTTTTTTTTCACATTATGTAGCTGAGTTCTGTGGATAATCTAACAGCTTCAGGACAGAAACTCAAAATAATTTTTCTCCTGCCTTCTGATGTGATTCCTTTGAGTCCTTTACTAAACTGAGCATGGGTATGAACTGGTTTTCTCTTTCCATTCTTAATGTAGGTGGTGTGGCTATGCTGTGAGTTGGTCAGTATTAACGATGGAATAAGACTCCTACCAATGCTGGCTTTGTGCAAGACTAGTATTTGGAAGATGCAACCATATCTGAAGAAGTTTGAATTCTCATCTAAGAACAACACTTGCGCTCCTTTTTCTAGGTGTGTAAGACTTAAAGAAGAAAAGCAGCAATGCTGAACATCCTTCTCATGAAACTTTAATATTACATTTGGCTTTGAATTGGGTTTAAGAACCCTGCACCTTTGGGTCTGCTTCAGCCAACAGAAATAACCAGATGATAATGATAGTTTGGTCACTCCCTTTTTTCCTGTGGTTACATCCTCACTAACAGAAAAGGAAGCAAAAACTAGTAGCTAATTTTCTAGCAACTATCCAACTACTTGAATGAATTAGTATTCTGATGATAATGATTGTCAGTATAAAATTTTTATGGGGGAGGGGGGAAGTTTTAACTTTCAATGTAAATTTACTAAAAAGCAAAATACTCTTCAACCAAGTTGCTGTGACTTAAGGCAGTAGGAATAGATTGCAGTTTGGGATGGCAACCCATAAATTTACTTTCCCAAACATTAATGTCTACAGGTATTATCGGTATTTTCTAAGTGTGTCTGATGAGCATCTAAGCTTTCATTGCAGTCAGTAGAGCTCTAGACAATTTGGTCAGTGGATCTTTGAACAACTATTTAGTTTATCTTAAAGCAGAAATCTACCTTTGCTGAGCTAAATATCTGCCTAGACTCCATGGGTTAAAAAGACTGTGGTTTAAGCTGGATATTCCATTTCTGTTGCCTATGCTTAGATATCTAGCACCATTTTGCTAAGGGCCGATACTCTACTTGGCTTCCAGATCTGGGAGACGGTGAGGCCATCTGAACGAAAAGTTCCTGGAATACATATCAAAGGATCAAGTTTCTTTAATAACAGTTATCTTACAATAGTTGTCTTGAAAACTCCACTTTTGCTGGCCATTAGGCAGCAAAACAGGTCAAGGGAAAGAATGAATATAGCATAGCAAAAAGATTTAGCAGTGCTAAACTCTATCTTTCTCTTAACAGTAAGAGTTTTCACATAGGTAGTTGCTACGGCTCAGCTGCCATTAAGCAATTTTGAAAACAATAACAGATTGTTACATGTCTGAGTTTAGAGTGAACTTAAAAAAAAAAAAAAAAAAGAAAGTGAAAATAATGAATAGACTAACATAAAATGCTCATACCTGAGAATTTCTTTTAGAAAAGAAATAGAGGGTTTATGTATTTCAGCTTCAATGCTTGATGCTGACACTCAGCTTCAAAAGCGTACCATCACAAAGACAAATAAATTGTTAAAAAATAAAATTATCTTCGCAATTATGTTTACTGAAGGAATGAATTTTAATGGATGAAATCTGGAATGGATCCAGTATATGGACCACAGTACCTTGACTGGTGGCCACAGCTATAAAATGTCTCCAAAGCAAAATCCATATGGATGGTCTAATGATAATCATTGAAGATGAGGGGTGTTGGATGGTTGCAGGAGATATATTGTAATTCTGAAACATGCTGGCAGAAAGGCAACTGTAAACAGAAGTAATGAAGCAATTGGTACTGTTAAAAAGCAGAGAAAACTCGGAAATTCTATGAAAAGAGTTATGGGCATTGTCAAAACACCAACTGTCCGGCCACATTATGGATAAAGTGGCAACACAACAGTCACATGCAAGACAAAAGGTATCACAGAAAGCTACAATGATAGCAGAGGGCTTGGAGAGAAGCTGCTGGCTAAGCATTGGTTTGGGCTTCATTTAAATTTCCAGGGAATGTTGCCTAGTTTAAATGACTGAATTTCTTGGGCTAAACATTAAGGAATTATATTGCTGTATAGAAATAACAGGCTTCTCTGGAGGGCAATACACAACGCCCAAATTATGTCTTCCTAAGGAATGTTCCCAGAAGAATCTCTATGAACTATAATTTTAACTGTGTAATCCTGTAATGTGCTATTGCCATTAGCACTAACAGCTCCTAAGCTTTGTAGTGAGTTTGCAAGGCCTCAGGCCTCAGGCTTGTCAGCCTTGCTCTGAACCTTTCTTGACCTGGTTGCAGCTTTGTTTTACTTAGTTTATCTGTGCCAGCAATTTCTCTCATTAACCAGGTGCCTATAATTAATTTGATTTACTTTTGTTTTTCATGAGCTAAAACAGAGTTTTATATAGGTGACAATAATAAGCAGTTATTCTGTGCAGAATGCATTAGTTATGACTAACGCAATGGTGTTGTGTAGAGAAATGCAGGCCCTGTAAAACAGCAGAGGCCTTGGGAAGTGGAGATACAGGATGCGGCAGAGAGGAGGGTGGGCATGGGGTGATGAAGCATGGGGCAAAGACTTCGTACTGGAAACCTCACAGCTATAAACAACTCACCAATCACTTAAAGGATTAAAGGTCACTTAAAGAAATGCAGACATGAAGCTGGACCAAACTGATTTTAGGTGTAAGACAGAGAATACAGAAGTAGCATCTAACGTATGTAAAAGACACCATATACAGTAAATCCAGATATAACGTGGAGCTGTATATTGAGAGAAAGCAAAGATATAAAGTTGTGCTACAAAACATTAAAAATTACCCTAGGTGGATCCTAAGGTGAAAAGAAAACATCAACACCATATTACTCCCAGCAAAAGACTCTAAGTGCTGACAACCAGCCCTAGCACCCCCATCAACATTGCAAGGATGAAATCTCTGCCACTGATCCTAGGATCCAGAGGAGCAGGGGGAAGATGACCATAACGGCAAGAGGAATAGTGGTAGAAACTAAATAGTGTTTGTATAACAATTTTACCTGCATCATTATTCTTTTTTTTCCCCTCCTGTAAATTAGACCTGGATAAATAACAATTACACTCTTAAGATTTAAGATTTTGGTGACAGATTCCATCTTTGAAATAAGGAATGTTCTCTTGAAGTCCTCACTGATGTTTTGTTCAGACAACTTAAAAAAATGCTTATTACTGTTCAGTGAGTCATTGACCTGTAGCCTTTGCTGATGTCATCTACAATAAATTAGAGAAGCCTTAGGAGCAAGACAGAGTTGGATGCACATGGAGACAGGTCTGTTGCACATAGGAACTGTCTCTAACAGACTTCAAACATAATTGCAACTATTTTAGAGGGACCTTAACTTGATAATATCTTTTCATCACCCATCAGGATGAATAGAACATTTCTGAATAGAACATTTCAGACTTTTTTTTTTCATTGACATTACATTTACTTTCCCTGTTGAGCCTTATGCAAGTACCGAGGAATGGTTAGCAGATATAGAGAGCTAAAACTGCACCAGAATGAATGGTGTTCTTTGCCTAGCTTGAGAAAGGAATTAAGAAAACTTTGAGAGATTTATCTTAAGCGGATTTTGAGCATTTCATTAGACATGGGGTAGCATGAAGATCTTGGCAGACTTGCACATATGAGTAAGATAAAATTAAGAATCCAATTCATTCTACATTTAGACATTAACTAAGTGCCAAAATTATGAGTCTGGCTGTTTCAAATTGTCTCATGTGTCATCAGAGCGAGAAGCCTGCCTCCAGAGAGCTCTATGATCTAAATTATTGTCAAAGCAAGCTTCTCTTTGCATCTACTATAAGCAAGGTATAAGATAACTACCAAAGACAGCTCCTTAAAATGTTAACTTTGGATGAAATTAATGCAGGTGTAAGGTTGGCTATCAAGTTAAGTTCTTGTAAATTAAGGCTCTGATGATATCAACAGTGCTCAGTATGGTGGATTACATGCTAAAGTCATTATACAGGTTGAAGCGTTAGCATCATGTGCAATATAAGTGAAAGTGTGAATTTCTAGGGCATCATGCATATTGCAGGCTCATACAATGAGGTTGTCTTCAATTTGAAAAGAATGTGCCTATCTCAGTGTGGTATTAACCTACCTAATAGGCTCTGGTCATTCTGTACCCTGAGGCTAAATCCTGATGTGATCTGTGCTGGTTCGCATCTTACCTGTTTAGAGCACAGATAAGTCTTGCAGATGACCCAGTAAAAGATACAAATTTCTAAATGTGTTAGGAATACTGGAAAATATTTTTTAATGCATGTTTTAGTACTAAATACTTTGTTTCTAACACCCTCACTTTACTACTTGCCATCATCATATTTTAGGTTAGTACTAATGTTTAGTTCATATTCACCCCATTCAGCAACTAAACCAATAGAAGGAAAAAAAAAAAAAAAAAAAAAAAAAAGAACATGGGAATGGAACACCCATTTGTCTGAAAAACTTTCATTCATCATTTCCCTTTGTTTTTAAAAGCTATCATATATGTATTGAAAAAGAGATTTATTGTAACTTGTATCACATAAACTGATTTTTTCATGACCTTACCACAGACACTCTTACAAGGGCTCTGGATATGTGAACAATGATCTATGGATGTATTCAGTAATGCAGCTGAGATTTCCTAGACTAATGATTAATGTTGGGTTCAGGCTGTCCATCCTACATCCTCTACTAAGGCATAAGCACTATATCCTGAAGTCCAGAACAACGTTGTAAATGTACGATCATGGCAGCACTTGGTATGAGAGCACTGAAGGGAGGTGCTAGCTGTAATTAATTACCATTTATTTTAATGGAGTTATGGTGTAGTAAAAACAATAGGAACAGATTGGTCTAGGACCTCAAACAAAACTTTCTGTCAAAATGTTATCTCAAGCTAACAACCACCACTCATTAACAAAATTAATGTTAGATTGAAATGCTCCTGAATTCTGAGAATTAATATTTGAACCCAAATCCAATGAAAATATCAGACGTTTGAGTTGCCTGATTTCTGTCTCCACTGCAGACAAAAAAAGTATAACTCAGTCCTGCCTTTTTAATAGATTTTCAGAAATGTTTCTTCAAGACACAGCAGATGCATGATCTCATTCCTGCTTCCACCACTCACTCTCCCAATCCTGCCAACAGTGGTGGTACTCATGTTTCCTGAAGGTGTGCTGCCGCTGTGCTTATTTTTTTGTCTGCTCTGTCATGCTCTAAGGGATATCATCAGTGAAGGGTTTTACAGGCTGTGAGACTAAAGAGCTTGTCCAGAGTGACTCTCTGGAGATACAAATTCACTGTCCTGACTTCCAATATTCATCTGAACGTCAATATGCTCTTTGTTAATACAAGATCCTTTCCACTTTCATAGAATCATAGAATAGTTTGGGTTGGAAGGAGGCTTTAAAGGTGATCTAGTCCAACCCCCTACACGTCTATATACCCAGATTCTCCTTTTATGGTACATAACATACTGTTTGCATTCATGTATTACACCTCTGATACTGAGATCATGAATGCATATTTACGGTCTGATTTGTTGGGTCACTCGACAGACTACTTTTTGCATTTCTGTTTCTGTATACTCTCCTTTTTACCTTGCTTCCTGTCCTGCACCTAAACCCTTTTATCTGCCATATATTCTCTTACCCAGGTGCAGTTCTTCCTCCAGAAGCCAAGACATGACCTTTTTCTCCTCAAATATAGAGTAGTTCTGTCTGAGGAAGGGACAAACCTCAGAAACTACTTCTCCCCTGGATGCAGGATATTGAACAGGCTCTGTCATGAGAAGCTGATTGCTTCTTGTTTGGAAGCTTTATGACTTTTCTGTTGGTAAAGCAAGGTGGTAAGTTTATATTCTGGAATTGTATTCCTCTACTCCTGAACTTTGCATCCCTAAAATCACTGAATCATAAAAATGGCTGCTGCATCTTGGAGCTACTTGATCTGACCTGCCCTGCTAGGAGAAATTTGTAATTGGGACAGCATCCAAATCCACAATCCCACCTGAAATAATGATGCATTCTGGAAAGTAGCTATTGCTCAGAATCTGTTCTCTACAAGGCTCTGCCTGGTTCCAATTTATTATTGGAGTTTTACAGTCAGAAAGGCATTTGGTCATCTGGACTGATGTATGTCTCAAGCCATGATCCATCTCTTAAACCAATACATTATGCTTATTGTAATAAAAGACTGATGATTCACAAAAGCTGGATACCCTTGATTCAAAGACATCAAGCTATGGGAATTCAGCAACTTGTCTGGCTTGATCAGCTAGCTTGTATTTTACACTTTTGAAACGTTGTGCCTAGCTTTGGCTTTGATTATATTTGTTAATCTTATCCTGGGATATTCACAGAATCACAGAATGGTTGAGGTTGGAAGGGACCTCTGGAGGTCACCTGGTCCACCTGCCCTGCTCAAGCAGGAACACCTAAAGCCAGTTGCCCAGGCTTCTGTCTAAACAACTTTTGAATATCTCCAACAAGGGAGACTCCATATTCTCCCTGAGCAACCTGTACCAGTTCTCAGCCATCCTCACAGTAAAAATATGTTTCTTGATATTCAGGGCAATGTCCTGCATTTCAGTTTGTGCCCTTTGTTCACTGAGCACCACTGAAATAAATGCATCATTTTACTTGCACTGTCCCTTCAGAAACTTATATGCATTGATAAGATCCCACCTGAACTTAACTCTTCTTTAAGCTGAACAGTCCCAGCTTTCTCAGCCTTTCCTCATACACGAGGTGCTCCAGACCATGGATCATCTCCATTATGTTTCACTAGACTCCCCATATCCATGTCTCTCTTATATGAGGGATCTGTCCTGGTTTCAGCTGGGATAGAGTTAATTTTCTTCTTAGTAGTTGGTGCAGTGCTACATTTTAGATTTCATGTGACAACAATGTTGATAACACAGCAACGTTTTTGGTTGTTGCTGGGTAATGTTTATATTAAGTCAAGGAGTTTTCAGTTTCTTGGTCCCTGCCAGTGAGAGAGTTGGAGGGGCATGGGAAACTGGGAGGGAATACAGCCAGGACAGGTGACCCCAGCTGACCCAAGGGATATTCCATATGATGTCATGCTGAATATATAAGCTGGGGGAAGAAGAAAGAAGCCGTATGTGTGTATGTGTGTGCATGCACGACATTTGGCATTACGGATTTTACTTTCCTAAGAAACTGTTGTGCATAATGGAGCTCTGCTCTCCTGGAGATGGCTGAACACCTGCCTGCTGATCAAAGTAGTGAATGAACTCCTTGTTTTGCTTTGCTTGCATGCATGGCTCTTGCTTTACTTATTAAATTGTTCTAAGCTCAACCCTTGAGTTTTACATTCCTTTCTAATTCTCCTCCCCATCCCTCTGGGTGAGGGGGGAGTGAGTGAGCAAGCTGCATGGTGCTTAGTTACCAGCTGGAGTTAAACCACAACAGGAGCCCAGAACTGGATGCAGTAGTCCAGAAATGGCCTTACTACTGCTGAATAAAGGGGAAGGAATACCTCCCTAGACCTACTGGCAATGCTATGTCTAATGCAGCCAGGGATTCCATTCATATTCATTGCAGCAAGGGCACATTGCTGGCTCATGTCCAGCCTGGTGTCCACCAGGACCCCCAAGGGCTTTCCTGCCAAACTGCTTTCCAGCTGGGTGGATCCCAGCACATATTCATGCATAAAGTTGTTGCTCCCCAGCTGCAGGACTTTGCAGTTCTCCTTGCTGAACCTCATGAATTTACTCTTGGATCATTTCTCCAGCCTGTTGAGGTCCCTCTGGACGGCAGCATGTTCCTCTGGTGTATCAGCCACTACTCCCAGTTTGGTGTCATCTGCAAACTCACTGAGTGTACTCTAGTCCATCATCCAGGTCAGTAATCAAGACGATGAGCAGGACTGGACCCTGCATTGATCCCTAGGGTATGCTGCTAGTCAGTGGCCTCTTGCTAGAGCTAGACTTTGTGCTTTGTTTGCCACTCTCTGGGTACAGCCATTCAGCCAGTTTTCAATCAATCCCCCTGTTTGCTCATCCAGCCCACACATCAACAGCTTCTCTATGGGAATCTCATGAGAGGCAGTGTCAAATGCCTCCCTGAAGCCCAGGTAGACAATATCCACTGCTCACCCCTCACATACCAGGCCAGTAGCTTTGTCACAGAAGTGTATCAGTTGGTCAAGTATGACTCCCCCTTGGTGAAGCCGTGCTGACAGCTCCTCATGATTCTTTTGTCCTTCATGTGCCTGGAAATGGTTTCCAGGATTAGCTGCTCCATCACCATCCCAGGGATCAAGGTGAGGCTGACTGGCTTGTAGTTCCCCGGCCCTTCTTGAAGGTGGAGGTGACATTTGTTTTCTTCCAGTCTTCAGACACTTCTGGCAGTTACCATAAAAGATCAAAGACTATCAAGAATGGACTTGCAATGTCATCTGCCAGCTCCCTCAGAACTTGTGGGTTCATCCCCTCAGGCCCCATGGACATGTATGCCCACTTTGCTTAAGTATTCCCTGACCTGATCCTCTTCCACTGAGCATGCATCGTTCTTCCTCCAGCCCTTCTCCCTGGTCTCTGGGACCTGGGGTTCCTGCTAGTAAATACTGAGATGGAAGTGGCACTCAGTACTTCTGCCTTTTCCTTGTCCTGTGTAACTAAGTCCCCTGTCTTCTTGAACAATGCACCTCCATTTTCCCCAGGCTTCCTTTTGTCTCCTATATACTTAAAGAAGCCATTATTTTTTTCTTTTAAACATCTGATCAGATTCAATTTCATTTGGGCTTCAGCTTTCCTAACACCATCTCTGGATGCTTGGACAATGTGTTTGTATTCCTCCCAGGTTGCCTTTCCTTGCTTCCACTCTCTGTGTGCTGCCTTTTTGTGATTGAGTTTGGCCAGGATCTTTGAGCATTTCTCATAGTATTATAGAACCATCAGATGGGTTGGGTGGGAAGGGACCTTTAAATATCATCTAGTTCCAAAACCCCTGCCATGAGCAGGGACATCTTCCACTAGATCAGGTTGCTCAAAGCCCCAACCAATCTGACCTTGAACACTTCCAAGGATGGGGCATCCACAACTTTTCTGGGCAACCTATTCCAGTATCTTACCACCCTCATAATAAAAGATATCTTCCTTATGTCCAATATAAACCTAACCTGTCTCAATTTACATCCATTACCCCTTGTTCTGCCCCTACAGCCCTTGGATTTTCTCTGTCTTTAAGTTATTTTTATATATTGGAAGGCCACAATAAGGTCTCATCCAGACATCTCTTCTCCAGCTTGAACAACCTCAGCTTTCTCAGCTTTTCTTCATAGAAGAGGTGTTCTAGCACTCTGATCATGCTCGTGGCCCTTCTCCTGACCCATTCAAACATATCCATGTCTCTCTTGCACTGGGGTCCCCTGACTTCATTTGGATGGAGGTCTCTTGAGCTTGGACGATGTGATCCTTGAATATTAAACAGTTATCTTGGGCCCCTCTTCCCTCTAGGGCTTTATCTCATAGGGCACTTGTAAACAGATCTTTGAAGAGGCCAGAGTCTGCTCTCCTGAAGTCCATGGTTATGAGCTTGCTTTTCATTCCCCTCCCTGCTCTCAGGATCCTGGATTCCATCATCTCATGGTCACTGCAGCCAAGGCTGCCTTTGATCTTCTCCCTCACAATGAGCCCCTCCAATAAGCCAGTATCATCTTGCCATGATCTTTAATGTTATCTCACAAACATGTCTAAGCATGTAAAATCAACTGTAATTTTACATTTTTTTCTTGATTTCTGATCAAAATGTTTAACAGCATCAGTCCTAGTATTGATCCCTGTAAGTTTCCATCTAGTGATAAATACATTTTGGAATGTTGATTATCTATTTCTTAATTAAACTAAAACTTCTGATTTAGATTAGATTCTGCAATGAAAAAACATTGCAGCTTTTTTTCTATTATTCTTAGATTTTCTTCTTATCTTCCATTTTCACACTCCTAAATAATTTTCTTGCGCTCTCAGAATTCAGTGCATCAGCAGCAAAAAGTCCACTAGCTGTGATCTGCAGCTTTCTTACTCTATTCTCTTCCATCACATTGATGGAACAAGGATACTTAGAATACAAGAGTACCCTGCAGCTATCCAAAAGTCACTCCAAAAAGCCAATGAACATTTCCTGAGTGCCATTGTCTTATGCTAGAGAAACAGCTTACAGAGCATGTAGTTTACTATGCAAGAAAGAAAAGAACAAAGTAATATTTTGCCCCATTTCACACAGAGGATTAAAGCCCATGGAACAAAAAAGTCATCTACGAGTTTGAGAACCATTGATTTTTAAACTGTGAGAAATTAAAAGCATTACAAACATTCAGGGTCACAAGGTCTTTCTCAGAATATTGTAGTACAGTTAAATGTAGCTGGGAGGACTTTTAATCCTTATAGAGAGCTATCATAAAAGTAATAATAAAAACACATGAAAATATCTGCTAAATAGGAAATTATGCTTTTGGAAATATATACAACGAATGACAAAAAATTAGTTCCCCTTATTTTTTCACTAGCAGTAAGGCACAGGTGTTCTAGTATAAAATATTAGTAAGAAATATATAGGGATTATTATTAACTTTGAATCTATGTATGACTTGGAGAAATTCCAGATTTTACCATACCGTTGCTATCTCTGACAGATTGTATCCATTTGTTTGTAGTGGTAAATTGTGATTATTAATTAACTTTACAAAAGAAAGAAGAGAAACAAAAGTTAGCTACAACCTTCTATTAAATTTTACATCATCTACTACAGTGAGATCATACTTTTGAAATAATTTTATGACTTGTTTTTTTGGTAAGTACTTATTACAATAATAATTTGGCTGATAAACATATTTATTCCACTACCCTACACTGATGCAGAATAGACTATAGACAGAAACAGAAATAAACGTTAGAAAAGGAACTTCCTCATAATCATGGTTTTCACATGAATGTATCAGAATTCCCAGCAGCAACCTTAAGTTCACTGAACCGGTCTCTGTTCTTTTATATACATTTGTGGGAATGAGCAGTGAGGTGAAAGTATAAGCAGTGAGCAAACACTGACATCACTCAAGCAACAGTGCCTTAGCACATGAAAGCTGGGTATAATTCCTCATGTAGACTGCCAGCAGAATCAACACAGAGTGGGCAAGGTTGCTTGGAAGATAAAGAAATCCTCCCTTTTTCTTCACATATGAAGGCTGGATAGTGTCTTTACATCACACAGGTGTACAGGCTATGGAAGAACCCTTCCCATTCAGCTGACTTCTCGTTCAGCGTGAGTGACACAAAACTCAGGAGTCCTGCATGTGGTTTGTTATTGCTTCCTCCCTAACGCCATTCAGTACAAATGAAGATTCAGCTCAAGAAAAATCACTGCAGTTGACTGAGCCATGAGAAAACAATTTCATTAATAATGGGAATATTCTGAAAACCTTTCTGCTTCACCTAGTTTTAAGCAGGTCTGTTTTCCATAGTTCATCAGATTTCCTGCTGTATCCAAGCTGACAATTTTATGGTTGGTTTGTTGTTCTTTTTTGTTGGTTTTGCTTGTGTGTTTCTTTGTTTGTTTATTTGCGGGTGGGTGGGCTGTGAGGGGAGGTGAGGGTTCGGGGTTTTTTTGCTTTTGATCAACATAGACCTTTTCAAATACCATGTTCTCCAAAGAAATCTAACAATATTTTTAAAAAACACAAAATACTTGATACAGCTTTCATCATTCATCCAAATCTGTGATTGTTAAAATATCATTAAAACTGTGCCAGAAAACATGGTGAAAAAGGGAAAATCAATGCCAATATTACCCATATAAAATATCAATTTTTGAGAAAGATCTTCTTTTCTAACAAAATCTTTCTTGCATGAAAATGCATGTCTGTTTTTCCCATTATTGTGATAGTTATTTTCTGCTCACTTCATGTATTATAAATGATGAATAACATTAAGCATAAAATAATAAAACAATATAAACAATTACCTAAATGTCCTTTTGCTTTAGAAGAAAACATTGCTATCTGCACTGAAATGCATTTTTTTTCCTTTCTCAAGGTTTAATACTTTCTTTTAATTTTTCCAATGCTTTCTTAAAAAAATGAAAAATAATTATGCTGTAAGATTTCCTGTTGATTGACTAATCAAAGGTTTATTGTCATAACAGTTTTCTCACGTTGAAATCTTTAACTTAACAGCTTATATTATTGCAGTCTGGTCTATACAAACACGGTGGTCTTATCTCCATCTGTGACTAGTAGGTTTTATTTCCGGTATTGCAGATTGTTTTTCTCCATTCCTTGTATCAGGTAATAGTAATTTTTTTTTTCTTTTTCTGTTGACACCCTCTTACACTCAATTTCTTTTCCAGTCCAAATGATCCATATTCCTATCCTGCTCCCTTCACACTCTCTGAATCTGCCAGTTATGATTATTTCAAATAGAAAATGTTATTTTCCAGTGTTATACAGTGGACAGATTCTGTTCTCACTTCTACCGCGCTTAAACAAAAGGAAACTCCATTACCACCAAAGGTGCTAACCTGTGTAGAAATGATCAGATAGGAAGTAACTCTGTTTACAGGATGTACTGACAACTTGGTTTTGTCTAAATTCTGTTTGAAGTTGGGATATGATGTGGACCTTTTGGAGTGTACTATGATTTATTAGAATTGAGGGAAATGATTATAAACAAAAGTGTAATTTTTTCAAAAAGTGATTCCAGTAACAAAAATGGAATACAAATTTCTCCTTCTCCTTGCTGCATTCCCCTCTTTCTGTTTGTCTGATGTCTCCCCAGTTTCTGCTGCTACAACCAGTGGCTGGGCTGCCATGCAAAGTGCCATATGAGAGCTGACCTAGGTTAAACATGAATATCATGGGGGAAAAGGAGTGCTAATAACACAGATCACAAGCCCAGTGGCAGTAGGGGGGAGGGAGGGAATGAGAGGATCCAGTGGGAATGAATAGTGAGCCTGGGGCATCTAGTGGGCAGAAGACAAGGACCTCCTAAAGACTACTGAAAACCAGTACGCTGAGAGATTGTGCTCTTCAGGCTGTAAGTGGTCTCTGGTATTGCCAAGAAAGTGCTAGATGTTACTGCAAATTTTCCATTTTTTCCCCTGTTGTTCAATAAGGAATGAGAGAGGATGAGTTCTTCAGGGTCTTAGATGTCATTTCTATTAAAGGCTGAGCTGCAGGTGACACACTGAGATAAGTCCTGACTGGGATTTCTTCACAAGCTTTGAAAAGTTCCTCAAAGTATTTGCTTTTTTTCTTTTTGCATTGTTGTGGTTTATCTAAATATCTCTAAAAATCTGGGATTATTTATACACTTCTTATAGCTGAAAGCAGAATATGTTCTGCATGCAAATGATGCAAAGTATTTTCCTAGTGCTGCAAAGAGTCAGAAACCATAATTTGGAAGTGTGAGCTATCCTAGCAGTTTTCATGGGCAGTAACTAGGTGTTAGGGATAATGGTATTTGCCATTAGCTTGCTCATCAAAATAAAGTAGGAAGGAAAAGGGTAGGCTTTACCGTGAATCACAGTGTGCACTTCCCAAGTTTGGAGTCAGTTCTAGTCTAAAGATGAGAAAAATGTAGAAGACCAATTCAACATACATGAATTTGTATATTGATTAGGATGGAGACAATAACCAACCAAATATACATGACACATGATACCAGCCCTAAAGAAAACCGTAGTGAAGCAGAAGTTCAAATGGAGCAAGCTCAGCATAATATTTGAGGCAGTGATATTTATACCAACTTGTTTACAACTTAGAGCGCTACAGAATTACCTAATCTCCATCTGCTTATCTCAGAAACAGAAGAACAGAAATAGCAGAGTACCAGACATGCAAACCATTTTTACTGGCGTCCGTATGTCATTCTTGAAAAAGGAAGCATCAAAAGTGCAGAACACACACATCTCCTAGTGCTGCTACAGAGGAAACAAACAAAGATCCAAAAAGGCATGCTTATCAAATCTTAAAATTAGGCTAAAAAAGAAGTTGAAGAGTTTTACTGGGCCCTTAATATAATTGTCCAAGCATTGCATTTCACTACCAGCTACGGACAGGACTGTAAAAGACTCATTCTTACAGGTAGAGGAGATAACACCATGTAAAACACTAGTATATGCCAGTGGAGGAAGAAAGGCTGTTCAGGGAGCTGTACCTTGTCAGAGGAAATAGATGAAGTGTTTAAAACAAGCCAATATGAGAAAGAAATATGTCTCATCTTGTTTTCCTAATTGACACTCTACTTTTAAAAATTAGGGATTTTTTTTTCTACTTACGTGCAGGTGATTAAGAGAGATATACATTTCACTTACATAAGGTCTCTTTACACTGTGCTGTCAGAGAGATGGGGCATTACCTGGGTACAAACATAATCTATAATGCCTGTAAAATAGATCCTAGGCTACCAGCATTGTTTTCATATATGTGTAGTATCCTGGTCTTAGCACTTTTCTCTTATTTCAGTGAAGGTAAAAGTTTAATTAAAAAAGTATTAAGTCCACTGGTTAAATTAAACTCAAGCCAAGAAAACAAAATTAATCAGCAATTACAACTCACCTCTGCTTCTTTTATGGTATTCTAGACTAGAGGGTTATTTGGAGACTAAATAATCCCTTGTTTAGAAAGAAAGTAGATTCCCAGGTTCATCATATGAATATGTAAAGCAATTTATTCTGAATGAGACCGCGTCTCTTCCATCATCAGATGAGATGAAATTTACACCAGTAAAATAATCTGTAAGCATGTTAATAACAACAATAATAGTAACAACAATAGGTATTACAAAACATTCATACATTAAGAATTATATAAGTCATTATAATTCTACTCACAAGCAGTATTAATTAAAATGGTTTTAAACTGGACAAAGTGGGGATAGACAATTAAAAAACAAGCATAAAGAAACAAACAAGAAAAGTTTTGTCTTCTACCAGACTTGCTGCAGGGATCTGAAAGAGAAATTACCATATACTTTCCATACTTTCATAGAACTTACCATACTTTCAGGGATCTGAAAGGAATTACCATATATGCCTGCCCAGTTACTACACTTAAATATTCACATACTACAATTTTTTTTCATGAGACTGGATACTGGACTGAATGAACCTTTACTCTGACTCAAGTACTGGCCATTCCTATGTTAGGAAGACCAGATCATTGGTAAAGGAGCTGGCATTCCTCTGTTTGCTTTACAAGCAGAGCATTTTGGGTCAACTCCTAAAAAACCCAAACAACTTAAACCTCTGAAAAGAGAAGCGGTGAAATTTAGGTGGTTAGGCTGCAAGCTTCTTCTACTAACAGCTCCACATTCATTTCCTGCTAAAACCTGAAGGTACATGAAGTTCATTGCTGCACCAGGCTACAGGGATTTCTATCACCCATAAGATAGAGTTCCTCCACAGAAGGACTTCAGTTTCAATAGGATGGAGTGGCTGGGTGTGCAGCACACACCTCAGTCTGAGCAGGCTGCAGAAAGGAGGGGTAGGACTAATTAATGTCACCTAAATTCCAGAGCAAGCACCTACATTTGAATTGGTTAGCTGCACTCCCGTTATCATCAGAAGAGATCTGATCCATTCAGTTAATGAAGTTTAGGACAGCGATTCCTTTGAACAAATGTTTATGGGCATCTGTTAGGCTTAGATCTGTTTAGGATTAGATGAATAACACTCTAAATTCTCTTGTCTATACTACTAGATCTTCCTTGACAGTAAAGAGAACCAAAAGTGACTTGCTGAAATGCACATTAGGACCCACATTTTGTCAGACGAATCCTGTTGTAAGGGATGCCTCCTGAAGAACTCAGTGTTGTAAGTGCTCCAGAAATGTGCCTAACCCAGCCTGACAGGACTGAGCAGATCATCAAATGGCTGCTCTCTTTTCATCTTATAAAGACAGAGAAAGAGGACTTTCCTCTAATTTATTTTCTCTGCACTGTGGTGGAAGAACAAATGACGCTTGAGACATAAACTGGAAGAAATTATATTATGTAGCTATCTACAAACAAACAGGCTGGCCATATGAAAATCTGAGGTCAAGCCGCTCTCAAAAAAGCAACACATTTCGTTCTGACTTCTCCGGGGGTAATTTTCCACCTTTGGAATGAGGCTAAGTAAATTTTAAGGGTTTTACCATGCGTATGCAGCTACCTTTAGTAAATCATACCAGCATAATTTCCAACAGGCTAACTTGCATTATAGCGTATGCCCATGGCATAAACAGGCTGAAAATATTGCTAAGTAATTATATAATGTAGGGGGATCTGAGATGGACTGATCCAAGGATCTAAAGTAGCACATCATGTCTGACAAGTAGAGAGTCAAGCCCTTAGTTCAAATACTTCAGCACCCTTGTGCCACACAGTATGGCAGATTTAAGCTATATTTGTGCTCCCATGACACTTGTACTGATCCACACCCAATATCCCTTGAGGCTTGTGTAAGTTGCACTGCTTGATAACCCAGTAACAACACCGAGTTCAGCTGAGCATATTGAAAAAACGTGGTCACATTCCCTTTAGGCCATACAGCCTTATTGGATATGTATACCAGAAGAATAATTTCATCTCTGTTTTCATCTCTCCTTTCTTGCCCCCCTGCCCCTTTTTCTCCTTAATTATTGAAGCAGTAAAAAAAATTGGAAGACACTATTTTTTCAGCTGCCATGGTCACCTTCCTTTAATGTATCTATATTTTGAAAGCTAGAAAGACTCAGGAAATGAATACCAATAATTGTTATATTCATTAAGGATGAAAAAAATGAAGCTGAGCTGTGGCTGGATATACAGGGACATAAATATCATTCAGTATTTAACTAGAGCTCATGTTGTCTGGTGTAAAAATCCAATAAACCTCCCTCTTTAAAAGCAAGTTATTTACAGTGTTTTTCCTCCCTTAGGGGATACATTTACAAGCTCAATGCCAATAATTCTAGGCAGGAAACATTGTGATTACATCTGAAAATAGTGTTCAGCAACAGATGAATTAGCTGTCCCCTTTGCTGGCAGATAACACTATTTGTGTTCCCATAGCTATTGTTTGGTTTTGTTTTGTTTTGCTTTGTTTTGTTTAGTTTTTAAGTAATTTTTAACAGTTTATCAGGGATTAGATGAACACAATGTCATAGAGACACAGAATAAGTTTGGCTGGAAGGGATCTCTGGATGTCATGTCGTTCAACCTACACCTCAAAACTGGTCTAGTTTCAAAATTAGATCCACAGACATCCAAATATCAGACCTTCAGGGGTTCTGAGCATCTGTCAAAGGCCTATAACTTCCATGTCAAATGGAACAGGTCAAATCCCAGTTTAATTACTCATTTGTATAAAATTCTTTTTGGTTTGGTATCCAATCAACATTCAGTAAAGGGTGTGGAGAACTGATTATAGGGGCACTGCTACTACAAGGTCTGGAACAACTTATCCCTCTAGATTAGCTTCCCAATGACTTTAAGTTTCTAGATTTGTTTCTGGAATGTGTTTCTCATTTGTACTTAGCAAAAGGAAATTCTTATATCACAGGGCCTAAACAACAGCCTATGAGTAAGAGCATGAAATTTGGAGTATTGGTCAGAATCCTGAGGGAACCTTTCTCCATTGAATTTGGGTTTGCTATCATTCTTAGCATGCAAAGTTTAAGGATGAGATAATGATGCCTAAGGTCCCTCTAAACAAGAACGGCTTATGTTATTCACACTCCTAATGAGAAATGCACATCTAGGCAGCCTGAGAATCATTGGGGACCAACTACATGACTTCAGGTGCTTTCATTATCCTTATATCTAGTTTCCAACTGTGCCACAGGTGCACTTGGAAATAAACCCAGTATGAAGGCACTCTATGAGCGTTTTGAGCTGTTACAAAAGCAGAATATCACCTCTCCTTTTGTAGGTCCTGACGCAAAGTAGTGGTTCCCCAAATGCAGGTTAGGTTGTGATAGAGGGCAATACTAGGGTAATGGGATATGAGGGTGTAATGGGTGTATATGGCAAGGCTGGGGGCAGGGCTGGGGGAGCAGGTTCTGTGAGAAGAAATTGGGAGCTGCCCACATGTTAGGCACAGCTGGTTCCAGCCACCTCCAAAATGGACCCATCACTGGCCAAAGCCTGCTTATCAGCAAAGCTGGTGGTGCCTCTATGATAACGTATTTTAAAAAGAGCAAAAGAGTAAAAACCACTTTGTCACAGCTGTGTGAGAGTGAGGAAAAAATGTGAAGCAACCCTGCTTTTTCATCTTAGCTTCTCTTGCTGTCCTGTTGAGGAAAAGAAGTGAGAGAATGGCTAGGTGGACATCTGGCAGCCAGCCAAGGTCAAACCCACCACAGAGTCTCTGGAATAAACTTCAAGGACAGAAAGCGGACCACTGGCATAGATTAATGTGAAGCTGTTCCTGCTGGCTGTCTTCAGAATCAGTCTCTTACTGGCCTCAAAAACGTAACAAAAATGTCATGAAACCACAGTTCTTTTGAAGGTTCCATCACCAGTCCTGTCACCTCAGCTTGTGCCAGGCAGTGTGGTTTTAAAGGCTATCATCCTTAGCTGTTGGATACTCGTAGTGTAGGTACAGGAAATGGCAACATGCAGGATTTAAACTCATTTCGATGTATAGTAAAAGGAGTTCATATGGAAAAGCACCACTGGAATTCAAACTTTTTTGGCTTGTTTGAGATAAATTGAAAGTATCGCACATGGTACACTTGAGTGAAAACAGGCTGTTTTCGTCAGCCTTTCCACATTCCTGGAAGTCAGGAATACTGAAGATATCAACACTTTCAAGATGTGATTTTTTTTTTCTTCTTACAAAGACATATTCAAGTATGTATCATGTGAAATTCTTGCTAAGTTCCTTTTTTTTAGTCTTTGTTTCCCTTTTTAGTCTTAGTTCCTCAACACTTGATGGAGATAGCATATCTGCCAGAAAGAATAAAAATAAATTATTTTAAAATGTGAAGGAATTACCTACAAACATATAACAGAGGTACCTGTTTTGAGTGATTACATAGTAAAAATCCAATACCTTAAACCCCTTAACTAAGAATACCTTAGTCACAAGACTAATCTTCCGGATTTACATAGTGTCATAGCATGAGCAATGAAGACACAGGAGAGGAGCTTTTGTAGGATCGGGCCATCAAGTGACCCTGGTGATTGCTTTCTCCTTTCACAGTAAACTTTTGTGAAAATAAATTGCCCAATCTACATTTTTTTCCTTATAGTGTTCCACTGTTTATGGATCATTTACAACACTCTTGTGAGCACCTTGCTAAAAGTACTTTGAAATATCAAAACGGACATTATTTGTGTAATGAGGTTTGGGGTTTAATAGCTTCATTCACACATGAGGAATTGCAGGCTTTCCTGATAGGCATCTATTAAACAAAATGGTTTGCAACCTCTGCTTGAGGGGGGAAAATCCTTTGTGCTGCTTCTCTGGCCTGAGATTAAATAGGGTTCATATCTGAGCAGCTTTTTGTAGCAAGAAAAAGCAGCACATTTTTACTACAACAGTTTTGTTAGGGTGATGACTGAAGTGGGAAATAATCCATGCCGCTGTCAAAAGGAAGAAAGGGGTGGGGATAAATGTTTCAAGAGCATGGGAGTCTAACTCTCAAAAGTATGCACTTAGGCTCACTTTCCGACTTTATTAATGTTCTTAAATTTTCAGGTGGGTGTCCAGGAGGATTTTCTGAAATAACCCTTTTCCATCTTCTTAGCAGTTAAAGAAATTCCAGTCTCAAGCCAATTGTGCCACCATTAGCACTCAGGGAGATGGTATGAGCAAAACTATCTCATTTAGGTACAGCAAGCCATTTACTTGTCTTTATTATAAACACCTTCAATATGTCTATTCTAGTTAAATAAACAGCTTGAAGGAACATTCATGGGTTCAGAAGCTTCATTCCACCTACAGTGAAATTGTGATTAACTTTGGCATGATTTTAATCTGAGCTAGCCTGTACATTTCAGGCCTTAGTACAGGCTTGAGAACACTCTCAATAGGCAGTTTGGATGTGGCTGCTCTGATTTGGAGGCTAAAACTGTCTAATAGGACAAACAGAACCAATTCTGTTTCACTCAAATTTAGTGCCAGGGGAAAATTCTAGTCAAATTTATTTTAAATCATTGTCTGATGGCTTGCTGCCCCAGTTTACCACATAAACTCTTAATACTGGCACTTGTTACAATACCTGAAGAGACTATTGACCTGATTCAGACTTGAACATTTGAAGCTATTTTGATCTGATTTGCTCTGGTTTATTTTCTCTCAACTCAAATGTCACTGCAGAATGGCATATGTCCTATAACACATCTCCCTAGCACCTTAACTTTCAAATATATATGACATCTCACATGACTTTACATGTTTAAGCAACTGCCTATGTTTATATGCTTGTGCAATAGGTATTTTGATCTGAAGTTGAATTCTAGAGTGTGTTAATTCTAGAGTGAATTCAGTAACAGTTAATCAGAGAGTCTGTCCTGGAGGAGACACTAAGAAATCGTTGCAGTGAACAGATATGACTGTGGCCATACTAATAAATTAAAAATGGCCAGGTCAATAGCTTGAGTCAACTAGCACTTTATGGAGTAATGCCTAAGGACAGTCAGGAGTTAATGGACTGCTGCAACTAGGCACTTAAGACAGGGCCCCACTATTTTGAGTAAAAGAACTCTTTTGTAGTGTAGACATGAAAGCTGCTGTGTTAAATGATCTCAGTGCCAGAGAATGTATGTTATTCTGCTTTGTTTATCAGTTCAGGTGTTTTGTTTTCTGTATGAACAGTTAATTTGCAGTTTTGCATCACAGTGAAAGTGATCTCACAGCTTAGTCTCCCTTAGCCCCAGGACACTCTCATTCCCTTTCTCTTCAGGCCCCTGAGTAACCTTCATCTTCATCTCCTCCACACCAATACTGGGACTTGTTTGAACTGTCAGAGTAGCAGTTCAAAGAAAGCTGCACATTTTTCTACTTTACTTATTTTGTGGGTCACCTGAGGGTTTCATTCTCACAGGGGTCGGATGTAAGCAAGTGCTTTCACAGAGGAAACAACTCACAGGTGCACTGGGCCACAGAAGGGAAAGGGAAAAGAAGTATGGCAAGGAGACACGATATCACTATTCCTTTATCAATACCATCGCAGTGCAGCCTGAGAGTGCAGAATCCCTAGAAGCCTATGCTAACTTAAAAATGGTGGCGCAGTGGTGCAGTGGCTGAAGTGGTGTCCCCTCCTTCTGCCTCAGTGGTGGGAGCTTTCAGTGGTGTGTTTTAGCCTCACCATACAGTAAGACAGATCCAGTTTCTGCAGGTAACTAACTGTCTGGTAGGTTAGCCTAGGCCCTCTTCCCCCGCCACTCTCTCCCGCCCCCATCTCAATAGGAAAGGAAAAGAAAACAGGATGGAAAAAAGCTTGTGGGTGGAGACAAAAACAGGGAGATCACTAACCAATACCCATCATAGGCAAAACAGACCTGACTTGAGGAAAAGTAATTTAATCCTTATTCAGTTAAGAAGAGATTTGGATGATGATAAACAAAGACAAGAACTAAAAAAACCTTCACACAGCTCCCAACCTCACACCTGGCACCTCTCCCCAACAGGTCTGGGCCGTGTGCCAGCCCGTGTGAGCCCCTCAGCCCCGCTCCTGCCTCCTGCCCCGTCTCCCCGCTCCAGCGCGGGCCCTGCCCCGGGCTGCAGCCCTTCAGGGACCCCCTGCTCCCGCCGGGGCTCTCCAGGGCCGCAGCTCCTGCAGGAAAGAGCCCCCAGCTGCGGCCTGGGGCCCTCCCCGGGCTGCAGGCTGGGGCTCTGCCCCGGCGGGGGCTCGCCAGGGCTGCAGGGGAGCCCTGCTCCGGGCCTGCGGCACCTCCTGCCCTCCTCCTGCTGCGGCCTGGGGCTGCCTCTGCTGCTGCTCCCCCCTCGGCTGCCTCCTCCTCTGCCTGGGCCGCCTGTGGCCCTTGCGGAAACCTGTTGCCCCCCTCCCCGGCGCCCCCGGCTTGGCTGAGGGGCTCAGCTGTGCCCTGCGGGGGGGCGCTGGGGCCGGCTGGGACCGGCTGGGGCCGGACCGGGGCAGCCCCGGCCTCGCCTCACACAGGCACCCAGACCCGCTGCCAGCGCCGCTGAAGACCCATGTAGCTTTTTCAGGGTCTGTCATTTGTACAACATCATGGTCACAGACTACCCTTGGACTGGCTGGCAGGATCAAAGGCCCTGCTGCCGGCTAACTCAGCTGGATGTCACAACGGGAAGTTCTTTCTCTCTAAATACCTGGTGCTGCCATTTTGTTTCATCTTCCATTTTATGACAGGGAGCCACCATTTTATGAAATGTCATAGCCTGTATGTTTTCATACTGCCCTCTGATTGGCTGGCAGGACCTGATGTGTATCCTGGTTTTCCCAGTAGTATGACTGGAAGGCCATGCCCACCATGTACAGGAGAGCCACCGTCTGTGACAACATCATACACCTATGGGTTTTCATACTGCTATGTAATTGGACAGTTGCCATTTTTTGAAACACTAATAGCTACGTGATCTCAGAACACCTTTCGATTTGCAGCCTGTGACCTTTGAACTGGGAAATGCTCACATATATGAAAATGTAGAAGAATTGTATATGTGTATATATGTATATTTAATAGCTGTAATTTTCTTTTTATATATGAATATACAGACTCCTTGTCTGGAGTCCTCCCAGTGTTCCATCAGTGCAGAGACCAGCTGAAGTGTTCCTGGGCCACCACAATAAATCTTAGAGTTTTAGTGCACTGGGTACTCAGTATATATCTAGCCACAATGAAATTATATCTGTAGGACAAACTTTCACCCTCATATCACAGAATCACAGAATGGTCAGGGTTGGAAGTGACCTCTGGAGATGACCTAGTCCAACCTCCTGCTAAAACAGGTTCTCCTAGAGCAAGTTGCAAAGTGTTGTGTCCAGGTGGGTTTGAATGTCTCCAGAGCAGGAGACCCCACAGCTTCTGTGGGCAGCCTGTGCCAGGGCTCTGCCACCCTCAAGGAAAAGAAGTTCTTCCTTATATTCAGGTGGAACATCTTGTGTTGTAGTTTGTGACTCTTGCCCCTTGTCCTGCCACTGGACACTACTGAAAAGAGCCCGGCCCCATGCTTTTGACGTTTGTCCTTAAGATATTTGTAGATATTTATACACTTCGTTCTCAGCCTTCTCCAGGATAAACATGCCCAGCTCTCTCAGCCTTTCCTCAAAAGGGAGTTGCTCCAGTCCCCTAATTGTCTTTGTAGCCCATTGCTGGACCTCTCCAGTAGTTCCCTGTCTCTGGACACAGCACTCCAGATGTGGCCTCACCAGATGGGCAGAGCAGAGGGGGATAATCACCTCCCTTGACCTGCTGGCCACACTCCTCCTAATGAACCCCAGGATCCTATTGGCTTTCTTGGCCACAAGGGCACACTGCTGGATCATGATCAAGTTATCTCATTTTTATCTAACTTATATCTCACTTTTAAATACTATACCTCTTAACAGAGTACTAGAGTACAACTTTATTTTCTGACAGTAAGACCCAGCGTGAGTCCCTCTGGCTGAGAGGTGGCATCCCTCTCAGATGAGGCCACGCTACAAAACTCTGCTCACAGACCAGGCACATGCAGCAGGCCCCAGGGCACCCCTCTGCAGGGGCCAGTACCAGTGAGATCATGAGGGGCTGCCCGTGGAGCTGCTGAGGAGAAGCCTGATGGGCTGCAGCAGTGCTGGATCTTTGGAGATTATGTGACTGGTAATGTATCCATGGACAGCTTTGCCTTTGGACTGGCCCCATCTTGCCTGGACAGCTGCTGCTTACTGGTGTGCCTTCCCACTGTCTCATCCTTCATTATTCACCTTACATCATCCCTTTTTAACTGAGACAATTTGGGAAAAAAAGTTTGAGAGTAAGGGAAAGACGTAGCACAGATAGAAAAATAAAAAATGTGTGTCATGGAAAATAAGATTTATTTCACTTTCAAATAATGTTCTAAATACTCTTTCTGTGAGTTGTCATAATACTATTTCACTGAAAGTCCTGCTACATATTTATCAAGAGCTACCTTTTTGGCTAATCATAACTTTATATGAGATTTCCGTTGACATGAGATAAAGAGCTTGACCCAGATTCTATATTCAGCATTTATGGTTGGGAGAGGCAGCTGATTCTCTTCTAAGATTAGCAGCATAATGATCAGTGCTAGATGAAGTTCAGTTCCACAAATCCCTGTCATGAGAAAGTCATGATGTTCAAAAGAAAACTTAGCTGTGCAAGAATCAGGCAAATATTTTTAAAGAACTCAAACTATCAAGAAGAATCTTGTATTCTGCATGTAATTACATCACAGACCATGTTTCTTACAATATCAAACAGTGAAACAGAACTTCAGAAAACACACAATGTTTGTATCTTCAGTGTTACATTCTGTTAGGAGCAGCTGGAGGAAAAAAAAATCATAATTGGGAGAGAAGAAACTATTCAACTACTTTATCATCAGACAATTAAGATAATTTGACAAATCATTTCAGGACCATTGGAATAATCATGAAAATCGGCCGATAAAAATGGAAAAATGTAAGCCTTCAAAAGCAGACTAAGTCACTAAAGAGCAACCTCTTCAGGCTGTTTTTAATGGTTAGGATTTCTGTCTTCCAGAACAGCCCTGGCATGACATCCAGTTTCAAATACTGTGGTTCACATGAAGGTAAAATAAGTAAATAATTAAATTGTGTTCCATATGGTTCTGCATTTCCCTAGCACATCTCTTATATCCTTGCAGCCTATAAGAAACCTCAAGAACAGAGATATGTGCTAGACCAATAAGAAAATTCCATTTTGCAGAATTGTTACATCTTCATGGAACATTATAAATCAGGTAAACAGGTAAAGGGAAATACTGCCCCAAGGCAGACACACAAATTTGATGAAGAGAAGGTAAATTTGTTATTTCCATCTTGTTCTTAGTCCTGGACCTGTCTTCCATCCAGGACTAAGATTACTTACTGTAGGACATGGAATTCTAATAAGGGGGAAAAAAGCACTTGTTGAAAAATGATATATCAATTGGAATATCATGTAGGCAGTTCAAACTGCTGAACAGTTTGACTTTAATCATATACGGTGTACAGCTCCTGAAATCAACAGTATAACAGTAAAGAGTAATCTATACTTGTTTAAGCAAAACACAAAAAAACCTTGTTTGAGACCCTGGGTTCATCATAAATGATCCAGGGTGGAATCACTTTTAATAAATCTTACTTTTCTACCTTATGACAAGATAAAAATACTCACTGAAAATCTTTAGCTATGTAAACAATGACATGTTTATGTAACCATCAGAATGTGAAGAAAAAAGGAAGTAGAGTCATCTTATTTAAAAGAAACTGTTTTCATATAGTCATATAGTCATATATATAGTCCATATAATCCATATAGTCATAAATATATGAAACTCATTAATATTGACCAAAGAGAAGAATTCAATCTTTTATGATAATTCTCTTGTTTTTTAAGCACGTTCTTGCCACATTTTGTGAACTCTCAGTGTCCCATCTTCCAAGCTAAGTTTCCATTTGGATTCTGTTCAGACAAGCAGTTTGTTTTTCAGCTGTCTCGAAGAGCAGATTTGTACCGCCAAGTTTTCCACCTCTGCAGGAACATAATCAATGTGTTTTAACAGATGCAATGTTATAGACGTCTGTAATGACATGCTGCTGACCACACACATGAAAGAGATGAAACACTGAGCAATAAATTTAACTCATGCATAGAGAAAAATTATTAACAGGGTATAAGGGGCACTGGATACTGGCCAGGCTTACAGTCTTTTCCTTCCTTCCTTCCTTGAACGCTGCTGTCCTTCCTATAGTGTTTCTCCTCACTTTGACTGTTTCAAGTATGTGAACAGATCATGGCACATGTCTGTTTTCTACCTCCTTCATCAGACAGAGCTTTTTGAAGCTTTCTGTAATGTCATTGACTTGAGGATAAGGACTTAGCACAAGCTTTCTCCCACACCGACTATCTCCGTGTAAAATTTTTCTCAAAATGTAGTTTCCAGTTCACAGGTCCTGAAAAATTGGTCATAGTTAAGATAGTCTTGTGAGATGTTTTGTACATTGTATCGTGGTGATGCACCTTGTGTGAGCATGGAAGAGCACATGAGAATGAGTTCATCTTCATTTCAAAAAATGGTGAATACTATATTTCTTGAAGAGTTTGTTTAATGGATGGTTTTAAAATTCTTTTTCCTGAGGTAGTCTGTGATGTCTTAGGTGTGTACTGCTGCTAGAAATTGTTTTAAAAGCCCTGACTATCTCAGTCCATTTTGTCTTTTAGACCAATCACCCAGACATTCTTGGGTACTTAAGGTGCACTTGAGTACCTAGGTAATTAAGATGTAAATAGCACTAGTGCTGGTTGGCAAGCCGGGTTGCTATTTGGCTTCTATTTAGATTGGCAATTCACCTGTTAGCAGCTTCAGAAAGGAGTTTTTACTCCCCTAAATCTTCCTGCTTCCACAGGAGTGTAGCATCTTTTAACAGAGGAGATGGCATTGTCATGTCTACTGATATACTGCTACTAAACACATGTAAGAAATGAAATTCTGGAAGATCAGTTTAATTCATACACAGATTAATATTATTAAAAGTATATAAAATGCAGTGGTAGCTGGTCAGACTCCTTCAGCCTTTTTTTCTTCTTTCCCCAAATGCTGCTATTCCTCCTATGCCTGTTTTCCATTCTTTGAAAGCTACAGGCCCAGACAGCAAGACAAATAGGTCATGGCATATGTCTGTCTTCTACAGAGTTATCCTGGTTTAAATCCTTCATGAAACTACATCCTGATTTCATAAATTCAAAAATAAAAAAATGTTTTGGTTTTTATTTGCTTTGGAAGTAAATGAGAGAAATTCAGTTAAGGCTGCTTTCATTCTGTTCAGAATAACCACATAGTAATTTCATATGCTTAAGCAATCCATTTCCAAATTACACCTTTAATTCAGATTAATTTTATTAGAAGCCTCTGTGTAGGCCAGCTTAAAAACTCACTTGAGTAACTATTAGGAAAATTAAGGAAATCTGAAATAATAGACACACAAGCAAAATTACATCCTTGAAGTCCATCTCATCACAGTGGAGCAGAAGACAAAAAGAAAATTACATATATATTTGTACATATATAAACAGAGCTGCTCCTTACTCTGATGCAATGCAGCAGTAGATCACAACAGAACGTACCATAATTCTCTTCATTTAAAATCACTGTGAAAAAGTAAAGCATCATGAATAATGAAAGTACTTTTACTTGATCAAGAAGACATGCTGATAAAATTAAGGTTGCTGTGGAAATAAATAAATAATAATTAAAAAAAAAAGCTGTGGAAATTTCTTTGACATTCTTGTAACTGAGCTAGTCAAGATCTTAATCAGTTATGCCAAGAAACTGAGTCATGAACATCTCAATGGACTTTCCTGTACACTTTGCAATGGTTTTTAGCTAAGGCCAAGAACTATTTTTGGGTGGCTCTTTTGTGTGTTTTCATTTGCAAATATCTGCTTGCTTTTTTTTGTGTGTGTGGTTTTTTTTTAAAGGAAAAATCGCTAATCTGTAGATGAAATTGAGCAGGAAGATATGCACACACTAGAGTACTGGGGTTTCATTAGGGTGTAAGAGACTCAAATACATTTCCTTACTCTTCCTGGTGCTGAGCAGTGATCTGAATGTTGGTTCTGCCACCTGAATGTTTTCCAAAGTAATCTTTCATCTCAAATTAATAATTTCATTTATGTAGTCTGTCAGATCTCTGTTTTCTCTGGGCTTGTGGTAAGCAGGAGGGAGACCACAGCTTCAATTCCTCAATTTTTGCATTTGAATCCATTACCCTGTTGGTGGTTGTTTTTGTTTTGTATTGTTTGGGGTTTTTTAGTATGAACTTTGCACTGGTCTTCACAATTTTTTTTGCTATAACATATTTTGAAAGATGTTACTTTTTACCTGCTTTGGAAGAAAAAGCTTTCAGACCTTGTATTTTGAAGTAATTTCCTGACCATCTGTAACCTAGAAATACCTAGAGCTGTACCTAAAATAATGTATGACATAGAAATGATGACGTTTCTATTAAGCCCAGTTGAGTAAGCTCTCTTTCTTTCTTATCCCCTTTCTAGAGCTGTTATGCTTTTGCTTATTTAAATAACCATCTCAGAGACTTCAGAAAACTGAGATGAGGGATATTCATGTGAAGACTCTTTGCATCTAGAGCTAATCCTTCGTGGAATTATCATATCTTTAAACAGTAAAAGTAAATCCAGGCAGTCCCAAATATGTGAGGGAAGCAGTTACAGGGAGTTAGCAGGAGCTACAAAGTTGTTATGTCAAAGAATCAGTAGCTAAAACAACGATTAACAACAGATGCCTATGATATTTGGGGAGAGAGTGGGAAGGGTATGTGAGACTATAGCTATTAAAGACCTTTTCTATTAATGTGTTTATATTTTAAATATTTAATTAATAAATTAAAAATAAAATTAAATTAATTTTCTCTTTGTTAGCCCAGACTTCTTTTCACTATAGAAAAACTCCATGTGCAGACTTAGTATTATCCATTATAACTAGTACTCGCAAAGATCCTACGTACTCTAAAAGCTGAGTTTTCAGCATGTCGTGTTCACTCAAAAGTACTCAGTAGTTTTAGCCTTAATCTCTCAAGCCTCCCCTTTGCAGCACACTGCACAGAGCAGAAGAAAAGTTACTAATTCACACAAGCACATGTACAACCTTTAAACAGAAGCACTAATTGAATAAAATGACTGTGTGGAGCTGGTATGCACCAAATTGATTCCTCATTGAATTAGTTCTACTTTATAAATAAAATTTAGTCTTAGAGGGGAATAAAAATGACAGGGGCAGTAAACCCAGATAATACCAGCAATTTCAACTCTCCTAATACCTACTGTTGTGTAAAACTCAATTAGTCATTGTCAGACATACTTTCTCAAAATATTCCCCTTGGAAAATATATTTAAAGGGTAACTGTGATTGGCATGTGGTATCAACAGGTGGATGCTATTTTTCAAAAGTAGTACTTGCAAGTGCTGTGGGAAAGACACTGATGAATAGCATACATCAAAATTTTAAAATTAATTTCATACAAATGTGGAATGTACAGAAAATATCTTTACTCAAAGTGTTTCGGAAAAAAGGGGTAGTTCTCTATTTTGTTTCTCCTCTCCTTTTCTATTCTTAGATGTTATTTTACAGTTGAGAATAAACGCGTTGAAGAATTAATGCACAGTCCAAATAACACATAAGTAAAAACTTCTTAAAAACTAAATTTGCCTTAGATACACTAGAAGAGAAGGAATTGAGTATTATTTTCATTTGAATAAAGAATATTTTCAACTTAACTTAGTGTATTTGCAGTTTAAGATTAAATTCAATTTCATACCTATATTCATGGTCAGTACTGTTTTCATGCACAAACATGTAGACAACACCTGAAAAGGTCCAGGTCTCCCCCTTCTACAGTTTGAGACAAGATCCTGATCAGCTGTGTAGATCTCTTCACCTGAGACATTCCCTGTCTTAAAAATAAGGTTCCCACTAGCAGAAAGAAGTCGTCATTCAACATACAGAATCATAGAATCATATCTATGAGATCACAGATCTCTGGATCCAATCATGGATCTGCAGCAAAGATGCAAGAGTTATTAATGTGTTTGAAACCACGGAAGCGCCTGAGAATGGTCACATAAGAATCAGGGCTCCTCCACACAAAAAAGGTGCTGGGATTGATAGCCAGCCTGAAGTGCATCTACACCAATGCAAGCAGGATGGGCAACAATGCAAGCAGGAGGAGCTTGAAGCCGTTGTGCAGCAGAAAAAATATGATACAGATGCCATCACAAAAACGTGATGGGATGACTCACAGAGCCGGAGGGCTGCAATCAATGGCTGCAAACCCTTCAGAAGGGACAGGCAAGGAAGGAGAGGCAGTGCGGTAGCCCTGTATGTTAGGGAAAGTTTTGACTGTCTAGAGCTTAATGATGGTGATAGTAGGGTAGAGTGTTTATGGGTAAGAATCAGGGACAAGGCCAACAAGGCAGGTATCATGGCGGGAGTCTGCAATAGACCACTCCACCAGGATGGAGAGGCAGACAAAATATTCTATAAGCAGCTGGGAGAAGTCTCACAATTGCTAGCCCTTGTTCTCCTAGGGGACTTCAACTTACCAGATGTCTGCTGGAAATAGTACAGAAGGGAGGAAACAGGCTGCTGGAGTGTGTGAAGATAACTTCCCGACAGAGCTGGTCAGTGAGCCGAGCAGGGCAGATGCCCCACGGGACCTGCTGTTTACAAACAGGGAAGGACTGGTGGGTGATGTGGTGGTTGGATGGCGTCTTGGACATAGCGATGATGAAATGACAGAGTCTTTGATTCTTCCGGGAAGTAAGAAGGGGAGTCAGCAGAGCTGCTCCCTTGGACTTCTCGAGGGCAGACTCTGTCCTGTTTAGGGGCCTGGTTGACCGAGTCCCTTGGGAGGCAGTCCTGAAGGGAAAAGGAGTCCAGGAAGGCTGGACACTCTTCAAGAAGGAAATCTTAAAGGCACAGGAGAAGGCCATCCGCATGTGCCAAAAGGAGAATGGCAGGGAAGACTGGCCTGGCTGAACACAGCTTTGGCTGGAACTCAGAGGAAAAAAAAAAAAAAAAAAAAAAAAGCAAGAGATTATGACCTTTGGAAGAAGGGTCAAAAAACTCAGGAGGACTAAAAGGCTGTCATGAGGTTATTCTGGGAGAAAATTAGAAAGGCAAAATCCCAATTAAAACTTAATTTGGCTACTGCTGTAAAAGAATAAAAAGTATTTTTCTAAATACCTTTGCAACAAAAAGAGGGCTAGGGAGAATCTCCATCCTTTATTGGATGCAGGGGGAAACAGAGTGACAAAGGATTAGGAAAAGTCTGAGGTACTTAATGCCTCCTTTGTGTCAGTCTTTATAGCAAGATGAGTTGTTTTCTGGGTACCAAGCCCCCTGAGCTGGAAGGCAGGCACATGGAGAAGAATGAAGCCCTCTTAATCCCAGGGGAAGCGGTCAGCCACCTGCTACATCATTTAGACACACACAAGTCTATGGGGCCGGATTGGATCCGTCCAAGGGTACTACGGGAGCTGGCTTAAGTGTTTACTGAGCCACTCCTCATCATTTATCAGCAGTCCTGGCTAACTGAGGAAGTCCCATTTGACTGGAAGTTAGCAAATGTGACACCCACCTACAAGAAAGGCAGAAAGGAGGATCCTGGAAACTATAGGTCTGTCAGCCTGACCTCAGTGCCATGAAGGTTACGGAGCAGATCAACCTGGTGATCTGGTGATCAGGTCCAGTCAGCAAGGGTTTATGAAAGGCAGGTCCTGCTTCACTAACCTGATGTTCTATGACGGGGTGAGCCACCTAGTGGATGAGGGAAAGGCTGTGGGTGTTGTCTACCTAGACTTCAGTAAAGCCTTTGACACCATCTCCCACAGCATCTCCTGGAGACACTGGCTGCACATAGCTTGGATGGGCTTACTCTTTGCTGTGTAAAAAGCTGGCTGCATGACCAAGCCCAAAGAGGGCTGGTGAATGGAATTACCTCCAGTTTGCGGCTGGTCACAACTGGTATTCCCCAGGGGTCAGTACTGGGGCCAGTTCTGTTTAATGCCTTTATCAATGATCTCGATGAGGGGATTGGGTGCACCCTCAGTAACTTTGCAGATGACACCAGTTTTTGGGGGGAGTTTTGACCTGCTTGAGGGTAGGAAGGCTCTGCAGAGGGACCTGGACAGGCTGCACCGATGGGCCAAGGCCAGTTGTATGAGGTTCAACAAGGCTCAGTGCCGGGTCCTGCACTTGGGTCACACCAACCCCACACAGCGCTACAGGCTTGGGGCAGAGTGGCTGGAAAGCTGCCCGGTGGGAAAGGGCCTGGGGGTGCTGGTTGACAGCCGGCTGACCATGAGCCAGCAGTGTGCCCAGGTGGCCAAGAAGACCAATGGCATCCTGGCCTGTATCAGACACAGTGTGGCCAGCAGGACAGGGGCAGTGATTGTCCTCCTGTACTGGGCACCGATGAGGCCGCACCTTGAATCCTGTGTTCAGTTTTGGGCTCCTCAAAGCAAGAAAGACCTTGAGCTGCTGGAGCATGTCCAGAGCAGGGCAACAGAGCTGGTGAAGGGTCTGGAGCACAAGTCTTGTGAGAAGCAGCTGAGGAAATGGGGTTTGTTTAGCCTGGAGAAAAGGAGGCTCAGGCGGGACCTCATTCCTCTTTACAACTGTCTGAAAGGAAGCTGTAGACAGGTGGTGTTGGTCTCTCTCCTAGGTGACAAGTGACAGGGCAAAAGGAAACAGCCTCATGTTGCACCAGGGGAGGTTTAGGTTGGATATTAGGAAACAATTTTTCCCAGAAAGAGTTGTCAAGCACTGGGACAGGCTGCCCAGGGAAGTGACTGAGTCACCACCATCCCTGGAGGTATTTAAAAGATGTGTAGATGTGGCACTTAGGGACATGGTTTAGTGGTGGACTTGGCAGTGCTGGGTTAACAGTTGGAATCAATGATCTTAAGGATCTTTTCCAACCTAATTGATTGTATGATTCTGTAGAACAGTTTAGGTTGGAAGGAACCTTTAAAGGTCATCTAGTTCAAGCCTCCTGCAATGATCAGGGGCATCTTCAACTAGATCAGATTGCTGAAAGCCCCGCCCAACCTGACCCTGAATGATTCCAGGGATGGGGCATCTACAGCCCCTCTGGACAGCGTGGTTTAGTGGTTCACCACTGTCACTGTGAAGAATTTCTTCCCTATATCTAGTCTGGTTCTGCCCTATTTTAGTTTAAAACCATTACTTCTTGACTTACTAACACTATTACACTAGAACATGGATTCTATATTAAGTGTCAGGCATCTTATGAGTGCCCTTGTAACACAATTTTCATATATAATTCAATGGATTACTTCCCTCTCTGGACCCTTATGGCCAGACAGTAGGCATGTATCTGTTATAATCTGCTGACAAGATGCCTCAGGTGTTCCCACGCTGGTCAGAAGCAGTACCATGGCTGAAGAATTTAGAGATATATGCTAGGTTATTAAAACACAGAATGTCATCAAAGGCCTTCTCCATCAGATGTGATGTGTTCATCACAGGGCCATCTGTGCCTATGGGCTCTGTCCTTGTTGCCATACATACAGAATGTGCTATGCAGGATGGCCATGTCAGAGTCCACTTAAATATTTGAGAAAAGAGGCTCACAGTCGGTGAAAACTGTCCTAAAATAATTCACGCTGAAAACACCTGGCTCTGTTTAAAGCAGTGAACTGACTTTTCTCAGCTATCTGATCTTGTTTGTCTTGGTCAAGGTTATAATACAGTTTCATCTTTCTAGAACCTTGGTGGAGCCATATGAACAGGCTCCAGACCTTTTACACAACTCCCCCAAAAAAGCTTCTTCCAGCTGTTTTTTATAGTCACCTTATGATTGAGCACTTACTGAGAACGTATGAGACCCAAGTTAGATTTCTTTCTCTGCTTGCCTCAAACACATATATATTTTCTTGACAGTGAACTAAACTTCAGGCTACATCCTGCTCCTGTCTGAAGAACAGAAGGAAGATGTCCTTTAATCACTTTACCAAAGGAAGGACGCTGTAGGATTTTGACTTTGCTTACCAGATCTTTTCCAGTTGTAATGGGACCCTAGATAGTTAAATCAGATGTAGACAGTAACACTTCATTTCATTCTAATGATTGCAACTTTTTTGGATTTGATGACACCTAGTTTTGCCTGGAGACAGCACGGTTTCCCTCTCTCCATGTAATACATTCTGCAACTTTCTTTCTGATTAGGGTATTCTTTAGAGGAATAAGAGTTACAGATCTGAATCTCTTTAATTAAAAGAAGGTACTGAACACAAGATCTCATATACAAGCAATGCCAGCAGCAGCATCTCTTAATTTTGATGGAACAAGTGCTGCTGAACTGCAATAGACAATCCCCAGGTATCCCTTTTGAAACAGCACTCTCAATTTAGGGATCTCAACCGCTTATCTCTGGCTCAATTTCTGATCTGGCTGTGCATGCACCTCAGCTTAGCTGCTTTCAGAACTATGTCATCTAAACTTGCACATCTCTTTTTCCTTTTTCTCTCCATATTACTTCTAGGTCACACAGATGATGTTTTTGTGAAATTTCAGTTAGTCTTTTGACTTAAATGAGCAATGGCTTCAGCCTTATCTATTTTTTTTTCAAGTTCCTGGAATAAGGGAAATATTTATGAGTTGGGCCAAACTCTGACCTTACTTATTTGGACATAAAACTACACCAAATCCATTGACATACTTTTGACCAGTATAAACAGAGCTGAATGCTAGCTGATATGGACAAAAAAGAAGACATCATACTTTATAAAACAAAATAAAACACTTCACATGGTGAATCCATACATACCTTATAAATATCCTATAAATCTGGTTTGGCAGAAAGAAAGGCCCCAAAACAGTGCACACAGGCATACAGAAAATCAAAGGAATTAAGAGAATGAAGAGAGGGTGTATCTAAGTGAATAATCCTCAGCAAAACTTATATAATTTTCCTTTGTTAATAAGTTGATTATGAGAAGACTTTAAAATAATTTTATAGATTTGGTCTCAAATAAGACAAAATTATTAATAAATCAAAAAGCATTCCCCTTATTTAAAAATCTGATGAAATATTTGGTGCAAATATTCACACACTGTAATTTGTTTTTATCTGGTGAGATGCAAAGTTGACAGCTGTAGAACTGGATGCAAACAGAGGAAGAAAAAGGTATGAAAGTCAATCAGTGGGCAGAAATAGGGAAAAGAATTGTAAATAAAGGCTTCTTAAGTTTTTTGTGAAACTTCCCTTGCTTTTAATATCTATATATTCTTACTGGATTTCGGGGGAAATGGAGCACTAGAAGAAAGACTGAATCTAATGCAATTTATTAGGTAGTTTTACATTCTTCTTTGATTCAGAGTGATAAATTATGCAGATTTAAATATTGAAGACAACTATTATGAACATCTAATCTTCCCCATATATTGTTCAAAATATCCAATATTGTATGAAGTATTCCTTTTGGTTATTATTGCCATTTTTTTCTGTACAATTAAATGTGGTTATTGTCGGAAAGTAAATTTGACAGAATTATAAATAGAGGTGAATAGCAGAAGTATTTTTAATTTGCCAAGGAAATATGTAATATGACTTTTTTTTTCTTCCTGTTGCTGGAATATTAAAAAAAGAAATGCTCATTAAAATAAAGGATGGAAAAAGTGTAGCCTTTACAAGTGGAAAACATAGACACACACACCCCCCCCCTTAAAAATAACAATTACATTATTCTTATCTGGGAATTTCTAATAAAACAAGAAAAACATTGAAAATCAGGAAAAGGAAGTGTTTCACTTTTTCAAAAACCTGATCAAGCTCTTCACTTTTTTCTTCTTCTAAGCAAGCTTTGTCAAAAAGTTTTACTGTTAAAGAATTGCACATTTCTTATTATATTGGGAAGTTTTTGCACAATTCTAGTTGCAAACTTTTTTGGCTAAGTCCATTTCTTCACTTGAGTAGATACTTCTAAGATATTTTTCTTCCTATCTTATCCAAATTGAAAAAGGGAACAGAGATTAAATAAGGCATCATGATACAGTTATCATGGTCATTCTAAAGGAGGCAAAAGAATGGCTGTAGCATATGCAAGTATAGCCTGAACACCTGGAAAAGTGTCTCTGCTTGCTTAACAGGCCAGAGGAGAAACACAGGTTTTCCTCCATTTTGTGTGCAAGAAGGAGGACACATGTTTCCAGCCCATCCGTACATAGAAAATGGTGAGAAAATTCATGGTTATCCTAAACCTGTAGTTTTTCATAGGATACAATTCAGAATTCAAGTTGTTTTGACTTTTTTGCTTTTTTTAATCCTCACTTGAGTTTAACTCATTCAGTTAATATCCAAGCACATTCCATTCATTCTAGTTTTTTGCTTTAAAGGTAGCAAAAACTCTGTAGCATAAAATGTCTCACCTTGTGTCTCCTCTGTGAGCTATGTGATCACATACAATTAGGAAACAGAATTGAAATAACTCCATTAACACATTTTTGGTGTGTTAAAATCGGTTTTGTCATCAGCAGTTTTTATTTATCATGTTGGACTACAGCCCAGATACTCAAAGGTCTCTGAGTATACAGCACCCATTGATTTCAGAGCAAATAGTTGCTTTCAATAACACTGAAATATCTTTTGAAAAACATGGCCTCATTCCTGCCAGAGCCAGGTCTTTGTAGGACAGCAAGAATCTCAAAGTTCAACAAGCTTTGCATCAGTTCTGCAGGATTTTGTGCTTCAGAGCAATAACCTTTAGCTTTATCACAGCTCCTTTAGGAAGTGCATTCCAGATGCACTCTCCTGGGTGCCAGCTGGCTTACCCTCTTCATTATTCCGTGACTGCAGAGTGAAAATGCAATTCATCCATTCTTAAAAAGTCCTATTTTGACACAGGCTCATAGAACTTCAGTTCGCTGAATCCGCTTCCATTTACTTTTCTTCATATGGAGTGTGGTAAAACTGATTGTGTTTCATCTAGGGAGCTAAGGAAATCACTTCAAGAACTTTCACTGTTCATGCAGATAAAAGGGATTTTATTTTATTTTATTTTATTTTTAAACAAGATTGGAAAACTCTGCCCTATGGCAAACAACTGGTACTGAGGTGACCCTCAGACATCGGCTCATGAAGAAGGAATTTTGTTCTTTTAGCAGAGCTCATGCTGACTGGCTTCCTGATGGTATGAACAACAGACTACAGTTTCTCATTTTCTCCTACAGTCACTGAACTCTCTTCCTCAAACTAATTACTAAAGATGTTGACCAATGTTTCTAAATTAGTATATCCCATGCAACTTGTAATGGATGATCTCATTTCTCATTCACAACAGTGCATGGATCACCAGGGCTTTGGAACCACTAGAATTACTCAAACCTTTACTCTTCAGTGGTGGGACATCAAGGGTGTTGACTCAGTCAGTCACTGTTAATTTTTTTAAGTGCAGAGGTGTTATATAGTATGTTACTCTCAGTCTATAATTTTGCATGCTGTGTCACTCCTATTCATAGTAGCCAGGAACTAGTATTTCCATGGGAAATCACAGCGCAAAAAACTGACATCTCCCTTGTTCCTTCTCTACTCTTCAGAGCATTATAATTTTCAGATAACATGGAAGATGACATACCATGACATTTTTAAAAAGCCACGGGGAAACAAGTTGTCATCAATCCATGATATTCCTCTCCTCTTTTATCATGACCCTATTATATGTTTCCTCACACACATACAAAGACCATTAAATATAAGCCAGAAAATTACCAAAGCAGTGGATAGGAACCGTTATAACCCTGTATTCTTAGACAAAATGATTACAAAATAAGGTACTTCAGCTCAGACTGGACTCCATAAATTCCTTTGGGGCTTTTTATAGATAGGGAATGGTAAGAAGTGTGGGCTTTGCCTCAGGCACTTTACAGCCTAAGACCCTGACTGAGCAAACCTTCACCTTGCTTTTTGTTTTGTTTCTTTTTTTGTGTGTTTGTTTGTTTGGTTTTTTAACCACTTTGGATCCTTATTTTCTCATTGACTTGGGATTTTTACAGTTCCCTTCAGTCTTCACAATATTTCAGTCTCTGCCTGTTAAGGCCCTCTTCATCTTTTCTCCATGCAGAGTAGCCTTATTTCTATCTGCTTGTCAGTTCATTGATGGATCTTTTGCTCCAGAGACTGGACTGCTATCTGCGTCTCTGGTCCACAGTTGTCCTATTACTCTCTCCACCAGTGTGTCCTAACAGTCTGTCTTCCCTGCCTTGTTAACCCTCTGGATCCAGACATCAGCTGTGTACCGTGTCTTTGTTACTCCTGAAAAGTCCTTGAAGATCTGCATGTTAATGGCCAGACCTTCAGCCAGTGTAACTCTAGCGACACCAATGAAGCTAAACTAATTGGCACCGCCTGATAACTTGGCCTTTTATATCTCAGACAGAAAGGCAAGCTGTTTACCACATTTTGATGTCTTCCTCTTCTTCAAGAGTTGAGTGACTTAACAGCATGTGAAACACCTCTAGACTTATCATCATCCTCTACTCTTTCTGCATTATATATTGGCAGCTCTGACCTTAACTTTACCTCAACAAGTGAGATGTACAAGGAAAGTCCTTTCAGTGACTACTGCATTTGTGCTTCTCAACCAAGGAATGATGACACACTTACTAGAAAGTTGGAACTAATCCCTATGTTACCACAGTTTCTATAATCCAAAAGTTTTTGAAACTTAATGTTTTTAACTTTCAGAGAATGGTGCTGGGCATTGGCACAAATTTCCAGTTGAATGGTTTCATTCCCTGTTAAAAGTGTTAAAATTATGATTTTTCAGAAAGATTGAAGGAAAGCAGGAGTGGCGAATGTATGGGAGACTATTGATCCCATCACTAGATTGGTCTACAGAATAATCAAAGCTATTTCTGGAGATAATGATCCTAAAGAAGATCTACTAGAAACAAAATAAGGTTAAGATTTTTAAGGCTCACCAAGGAACTAAAATTAACTATGGAAACCAGACATCAGAAATCCCCAAGATGCTGTCAGTTACCTTTGTGTAAATGTCAGTTCTTCTTAAATATATTTTATCTCCATTTTTCTTTCTTCAGTAGGGCTGTATATCAGTGAGTGCTTCTTGTTCTGATGAATAATGCAGAAAACTTTGCTTACACTTCAGCTTCAAAGGAAGAATGGATCATTGGTAGGACAGGAAAGGACCTCTTAGGTCAATGAGATTATTCCCCTGCCATCAGAGGCATATGTAATGAAATCATGCACCCCCACTAACAGCATAAGCTACATTCTTATTTAAACATAAAAAAATCCTGCTATCTGACTATAAGTTTCTGAAAGTACAGACTAAGCCAGAACAAACTGAAATACCCTGTAAGCACTCTTGTTTTCCTCATTGACCGGACATTTTAAACAGAGAGAAAAATGACTGAAGGAACCTAGAAGATTAGCATAGACTAAATTTTAGGTCATCAAATTCACTGGTCATGAAAATGTCATAGGGTTTTTATCCAAACTATTAATAGAAAACTAGTTCTGAAGTTCATTCCTTAGATGGATTGAAATCCTTTTTATATTTTATATTTTGGTTTTGGTGTAGGGTTTTTTTTTTTACTTTTATTTTTTAAAAAAATATTTATCAGCACTTCAGACAATCAAGATGCTTCCAGATGTTCATCCTGAATCCCTTCATAAAAATAGCTTTGAGGTCTTCCAAATCCTTCACCTGGCATCCTGGCACCTAGCCTTTATTGCAACTGAGGTATTATAGCATCATCAAAACTATTTTGTCACATTATAGTTTTGCATGTTATCAGCAATGAAGCTGTCCATTAAAAAAAAACCAAAAAAAACCCCAAAAAACCCAAAACTCTCTATTTAAGAAAATATTTGCATATTTAGAGTTACTAAAGGAAGGGCTGACAATACAGTGGTGATGGGATGGAGAAGATAGTTTATTGGTGCTGCAAGGACCTGCATCCAATATCTTCGTATCTAGATAAAATCATGGCCCACACGGCTCACTTAGCAGGGCAAAATCAGAACCGCCACCTCCTCCTCTGTTGACAAGATGAATATCCTCCTGCTTGTTCTGTGTGCAGCTGCAGTCACCTGCCTCACCAGAGATCCGCAAGCAGATTATAATGTTCACACCTAGTCTCAGCTCAGCAATGTATGCATAATTATAACTGCTGTATTCTGAAACAGAAATTCCACATTTCCCCAGAAATGGCATTGTTCAATGATTAAGATGGATGAAGACATCATTTTTCAGGTGAGTTTGTCACTCTCATGACAGTATAGATAGCAGAAGGTGGTTTACAACGAGAGGAGAGTTATGATGTGAAGATGTCTTTCTTTTTAAGGAACTTGCACTAAAACCTACATGTTAAAACCAGTTGATGAGAAGGTGGAATGTGAGATATGCCCAGACACCATTCTCCCTCATTGACTTTTTCTTTTGATGGTTATTAACTTGCCTGTTATACTAAAGACTCCTTGCGGTTCTCAGCTATAAATCAAAGTTCTCCTTAATCACCACCTAAGAATACCCCAGAGAGTTTCCCTGATGTGTGATGACAAGCAGCAGTTTATCCAAAGCTGCAGATCACCCTCATGTACATCGTGGCACCTGAGAGATTTGCAAGTAAGGACCATTCAAAGTAAAACTTAAAAGCTATCAATAAGAACTGGTGGTGAATCTAAATCACTTTGAAATCAGCAGAGTTTTGTGATAAGTTCAGCCAGACTTTGATCAGGTTCCTAAAAACAAACCAAGCTGATGTGTTAATATTTGAAAATTGTATGACATTTCGTAAGGAATAGACTCATTGCAACATTATTGTAGGTAAATATTTTCAGTGCTCATCAGTATGGCCTATATAGGTTTTTTACATGGAATTATTACTGATTAGTTGTCCTTGGATAAAATAAGGCATAGATTCCCTTGGCTCTGTCCCTGGCTTCCTGGCCAAATCCTTTAATCATTCTGTGCCTCAACATTCCAGTTCATTAAATGGGATAATAGATGGTGACTACTTTGAGACTTATTTATTAAAAGCACTATGAAGGAGCTAGTCTATACTGTTAAATTGATGGAGAAATCTGCTCAAAAAATCACAATAGGTGTCTTTAAACATCCTACATATGTAATTTATTTCATTCTGTAGCAAAAAGACAAAACAACCAGGCAGTTATTACTTATTAGTGAGGATGAAATTACTCAACTGAATCATGTGCTAAATTTTCCTTGATGACAACTGGTTGACGAGACTTCCAGTTCTCTGGCAAACATAAATAATGTTTTCCTGGCTTGTGTCTGCCTTCTGAAAAACAAGGAATGGAATAGCCCAGAGTTGTTGGTGACACTGCATAATGAGTGCCAAATATCATGATAGTGTGTGTATATGTATGTAAATTTAACATTCTGGAACCATGTTTCAGAATATTGGCCTGTAAGAAATGCCGAACAAATAAATATTCTCTGCATTTGGTGCAAAATCTTCTTTTCAGTCAAAAATCTTGAGGTCATGGTCACATCTCCAAAGGGAAATTTGTAAGCTAAAAGGTAATCACATTGCTTTTTTTAGAAACCATTACTACTCCAATGATGACATCCTATCTAGTGTAATTGGTTACCTTGCTTCTGCTCTATTAACATTATTTAATGACCAAACAGCATGTGGAAATGTTTTATCATCATGATTTAAAATGCCATTTTTACTGAAATTCTGTAATGAAAGAAGAGCAACATGGAGTTTGGTTTATGTTTAATCATTTAAATAGAGAATCATATACTTGGATAACTATTAAGAAGCTTTTAGTTGGCTGTTTCTCATTGACTTTGTTGTTGTTCCTGATCAAACGATACCCTTTGTCCTTTATCAAAAGGAAGAAGGACTATCTGATTATGACACTGGTTCAAGAAAACTGACATCTATTTTCAGTTCAGCAGTGTACTTGGGTGAGTGTATCACAGAAAATATGGATGACAGTTCCCAGACAACCAATGGTCAGTGTAACCCCACAATGCTTGAGGGTCATTAAAAACCTCATCACCAGTGGATATAGAACATCAGTGTCTTGTGTAAATTTGTTCTCTGTTTCAGTATTGCATGGCTGAAAGACAATAATACCAGTTAAGATAAGGCAGAGCCAGCCTCTGAACACAAGATAAATTCCCCTGTTTTCAGAGGTGAATCCTGTGAATCATCTGAGATCCACATAAACATCCACTCAAACAAAGCCTGTGCTTAGTTAGAACTTGACCCTAGCTTACCACAGGGATTTTAAATATTAGGTTTGTAACAAAAAGAAAGGTTGATATCTTTCACACTCCACATAAAATCCATCTATAGATTAGCAGGAATAGCTTATTATATTGGAGAACTAAGAATAATGCAAAATGCATAATTGATGCCCAAATATCTTCAAGGTTGTCAGACAGTTTTCAACCAGATCCTGATTTTGCTGGCAGCTAGTCCCCCACATGGACCTATATCTGTTTTCCTAATTGAGAACTACAAATACCTCAGTATGGGCAGGTGTGTTTCAGTCCTTGCAAACCTGGAAACCATGATCCTCTGTTTGCTTGTTTCCAGACTGTCCTAGGTATTTTATATACTTATTTTTGTTATATTTAGGTGAGTAAAAAATATCCATGCTTAAAGCCTTCTAAGTCTGTGGAAAAATGGCACTAGTGATTCAATCTTCATACTTAAGCTTATCTACTGTTCCAGTGTGTAAATCTCCTATCTTCATTGTATTGTGCAGTGCTTTATCCATGCAAATCTCTCCATCATCCCCCTCTCACATTTAAGTACTTGCTGTATCCAAAGCCAATACAAATATGAACAATTGCAGTGTGCTTAGGTCTGTCACACCTCCCTAAATACGCCTGTCAGGAATTTTGCCGTAAAACATTCCGACAAAAATCTGTGGACACCTTGCTTAGAAAATGCTACCTCATTCCATTTTTTAAGGGAACTTTGCTTGATCTATGCAGATGCAACAGTATTATTAAGGAAGCGTAAGTCATGCTTTTGAGAGGGATGAGCTGATTTCCTGAGATATGCATGGATTTGCACAGACAACTATAGAGAATAGTCCAGCTGAGCACTTGTGGATTCAAAGGAGTCTTATTTTCATACAATCAAAGGATTGTAGAATCATTTAGGTGGAAAAGACTTTTGAGATCATCAAGTCCAACTCTTAACCCAGAACTTCCAAGTCTACCACTAAACCATGCCTCCATGCACCACATCTACACATTTTTGGAACACTTCCAGGGATGGTGGTTCCACCACCTCCCTGAGCAGCCTGTTCCAATGCTTGACCACCCTTTCAGTAAAGGAATTTTTCATAATATCCAGTCAAATCTCCTCTGGTCCAACTTGAGGTTATTTCCTCTCATCCTATTGTTTGTTATCTGGAAGAAGAGACCTACCCCCACCTGCCTACAATCTCCTTTCAGGTAGTTGTAGAGAGCTATAAGATCCCCCTTAAGACTCCTTTTCTTCAGACTAAACAACCTCAGTTTCCTCACCCACTTCTCATAAGGCTTGTTCTCTTGACACTTCACCAGCTTTGTTGCCTTTCTCTGGACACACTCCAGCACCTCAATATCTTTTCTGGACAGATCAGGGCCAACAGAATGAAAAGTCTTGTTAACAATTGCACATCTCCTTCAGTTCCCAGCTGGCTAGCTGAAACTCCTTGTGTCCCATCTGGGTTCTTCAGTCACTGGCTTTGCATGTGCCATTCTACATGGTTATTGCACTACCTTAAATAGTTGTCCATTTTGAGCTCAATATTCATTAGCATTGCAACAAATTATGCCTCCAGGGTTTATGGTTGTATCTAGCCCAGTAGATTATTTTACTGTTATTATTTTTCCTTGCTTTTAGTTTGTAAATATTCTGAAGAAAAAATTACCTTATTTTTTTCAGTCTGAAAAAGTGTCCCCTACATCCACGTCAGTGGCAAAATGGATAAAATGTTGTATGCCATACATGAGTTCAGCTCTAATTCTAAAGTCATGCTATAAATGCTGCTGTTTTGCTTAGTTAACTGATTGTGTGGTGGAACTAGAAGCATTATGTTGTGCTAGCCATATTGTCTCCTAGTGTGCTATTAGCTAATGATGCCAATTCTAATTACAGCAGCCTGATAAGGTGCCTACACTCAGGACAAACATTAGATCATCACAGCACTGCAAAAATGTTTATTTTCAGAAAATGAAGAATAAGTGTTCCCCGTCTAAGATTAATTGCTCTTTCTAGATAGTATATCTATGGAATATTACCTGCACTTTTGCTACTTGAACTTACAGGTTCAAACACAGATTCAAACCATACACCGGGACTGAAATCTGTCAGCACAGAATGTCCTATTTTCATGTCGTTAAACTTTTAAACTTCACAACACAGTGCCCACACACAAGCTGCCTACTGGGAATAGTACATTGCCTGAACTACCTGACAGAACTGCATCCTGAGCGTGCAATTTGGCCTGGGTCAAACTGCACCAGACATCACAGTTGTCACATAGAGGAAGGTACCCTGATTCACTGACCAGCCATATGGATATATGTATGGGAGGAGTTTGTGTGTGAGAGCACAATTATCAACTCTAGGCAGTAGATTTCTTGCGGATTTCTTGTAAACAAGACAAGTGTCACTTACTGTGGTAATTTCACTAATGTCACTGAAAATTAAAGAAACCTTGCTGAAAACCAGCGATATAAATTCATTGGAAGAGAGGATTTACTTAAACAAGAATTGTCACATTCCCTATAGTAGATGAGTTAATGATAGCAATGGTATATTTTTACTCTGATGTGCATTACTGTATCATGACAATGTTTTTCATTCAGTATAGTGTGGAGACAAATGCAGTTCCTGTTTCCAGACATTTCACTAATGCTAAGATTTTAAAAGGAACTGCAAGAAAGTCATTGCTCATTTCTCACTGAAAATGGGGTTTGCAGATTCTGCAGCTCTTTCTTACACTGCCTGAGTATTTTTCCCTCCTAAAAGCAAGTAAATCTGTGGTCCGCTTTATTTACATCAAAAGAGGACTGAGCTCTCAAGTAAAACCAAAAGAAAGAAATTTATCTCAATAAAAACAGGTTTGATGGCTACATTACCAGTAGCACTTTAATCCAATTAGTTCACTATGGAAATAGTGATTTATATACACCGGCCCTGGACACCAATACCAGTGCTGGTAAAATTAGTTCATCAAACGATGCCAAGGAGTGTTTCTAGATTAGGAAATGTAATTGTTCATACTATTAAAATGCATCCTGGGACGTTGAACTCTGCCAGCTAGCAGTGTCCCCAAAACTGTTGGGTACGGTCTGGGACTTAAGACAGGCCAGGAATCATTCCCAGAACATAATTTGAATACGGCCATGTGTTTTTGGAGACTAAGATAATTTATAGCATTAGTGGAAGTGCATGCCAACTGGCCTCAGAACCGGAGAAGAGCCCTGGCAGATCTAGTGCAGGAGACTAGTTTTAGCCAGCATGGGCAAGGAGAGCAGTACATCCCCATTTAGTTCTGTGACCCAACACCAGCATCACTCTGTGCTGCAGATTGTGGGGTGGCAGAGAGGGGAAGACCTACTGCTTTGCTCTTTGCGCTGTTTGTTGGTGAAACTGGGTTTGAATTTGATAAGGCACTGCTGGTACCTCACCCGCATGCTTGGCCATATCTTCTGGCCATGTCATCTACTACAATATTTCCTGCTCTTTGCTGTGAGCAAATTGTTTGCAATTTTCTTCCTTTTCATTCTCCTTTATTTTATAAATTTGAGATGCAAATCAAAACAGGGACAGCAAATAAGGCTAGAAAGCCAGGGTATGGAGAGGAAACATTCTGCAAAATTAAGTTCAAATATGGTAAATCCCAAGAAGCACCACATACTTATGTCAGTGCAGCAATGATAACTACTGGCTGCATATATGCCCAAGAAGCATATTCCTCCTTATCCCATCTCTAGTGGGTATTTTTTCTCTTTCTGTCATGTCCTGAAATACCACTTTCCTTTCTAAGTGCAAACCATTTTTTTACAGTTCTTCTGGAGCTACCAAGCAGTACTTCAGCCTAACCAGAAGAGAAGGAGCCTTGCCAGCACTAATTAATCACCCCAGCAGAAGTTGTTTTCAGAGTATGATGCTGCCTATGTTAATAGCATTTAGGAAAAGCTGTCTGGAATTACTGTCACCATGTAAACTTTTGACAAATTACCCTAGGATCTTAGGCAGCCTACTCTGGCAGCCAGATCTTATCGAGAAGGGAATGAGTAGATCAAGTCCGGCTTTAACAATGTCAGGTCCACCCATTGACACAAGGAGGGGGTGGTCTGTTAGTGACAGTGAAAGGAACACAGCTGAAAGATGAAGCATCATCAGTACTAGCAATAACACTGATGCAGTAGGCAAGATGGATACTCAACCATCGTGTTATAATTCTGACTGACATACCTGGACTAGTCAAGTTGACATGCTTACTTCATCAATTTTGTGACACTGCTTTATATTCAGTGTAGTCTTATGAATATTTCAAATGTGAATTTTATCTTCATTACAATAGATATTCCGATTTCATATCAGAGCTTTTCTGTTAACATTTTTATTCAAATACCCAGTCCAATATTTAACTTCCAAATATAAAATTTACGTTATGCTAGTATATGATCTTGGGTCAGATGAAATGTAGTACAACTTTCCCATTAACTCTTAAAACGGAGGATCTGATTCCATGCAATTATTTGGCTATGTTCATTAGAAGGATAGTATTGTTGCAAATTTTATATGAATAATATTTATCACATGAACAGATATGTAGAAAAAAATCCCAAACAAATACTCCAAAATAGATCATGTTTAAGTCCAAAGACAGCATCTAAAACATGGGGTGGGGGAACATACTATCTAAAGTTAAAAAGTAGGAAGACATTCTCAAGCTTGTATTGAAAACATCTAACCCTGATCACTTATCCCTCAGACCAATCAGTCTAGGAAGTTACATCACAGAATCTCTGAAACTCATGAATTTCCAGCTGAAAACTGGTTTTCTGTCTTGCCTCTGTTGATCTTAATTGTACAGATATTCCAGGATTTTACAGTTTAATAAATCAGGTTTTGATTCAAGGAAGCATTGAAAGGGGTAAGGTGCTGCATTACCTGGTATTAGGGAAATAAAATGACCTTTTTATTTTCCTTCAGTGTGATTTAGTGTGGATGTTAGAGTGATAGAAGCTGAGCAACCTTCATTTAAACAGGGGTAGGCATACCTTCAAGCTCTGCCAGACACCCATGGCCTATTCAACAAATTACTCCCAATTTTCTTCTTCATGTTTCCTCCTTCTAATTGCCAGTATAAATGTGTTCTTATATACAATCACTATAAACCAAGTAACTACCAATTATGCAGTCAATTATTATCTACCATGTTTTGAAAAGGCCAGGTAGAACCATCACCTTGCATAATTAGTTATATTAAAACATTCTTCTTGATCAATTGTCCTCAAGATGTGTTGAATAAATCTTATGAAGCAAAAGAAAGGAGCACAGGTATCAGTGGTGCAATCAACCACTACAGAAAGGCAAGAAAAGGAGACTGAAGGGAAAAGGTTGCTTTCGTACTGTTTTACAGCCACGATGGCATTACCGAATCTTGAAATGGAATTCTGTAGGGCAAATAAACTTAGGGCACTCATATTTTTATAAAGGGGAAGGTGTTTTGCTGTGGGTTTTGAGGTGTTTTTCTTAAACTCCAAATATTTTTTTTAAAAAAAATAAATTCTGTACTAAATTATATCATCATTAATGTGATGCACAGTTCCACTCTAAGTACTGTGCTGTTCCCAGTGTTGTCAGCTAAACCACCAAAGAGCAACATTATTTCAAATATTCATCAATGAGGGTAGCACTGATGGTGTGGTTATCTTACAGCCACAGAACTTTAGTACTGCTGAAATGAAGGCAACTGAATGAATGGGCAACATGGGACATGTCTTTGGGATCGATTTCAGCCATCTAATGGCTCAAGAGTTCCTTTATTTTTCTCTCGTTTATACTAAAATAATTAGGAAGAAGTTCTGTGAGTCCTCCTTGGTTACACTGAGTCATGGCTCACTCAAGAAGAGTCAAGCCTACCTTTTCTGTGTATTTGCACGCATATGGAGACATAGTGCCACAAACACTGTGCAAATGTCTGTGTGTATAAACATAAATATGTATGTATAAACACACATGAATATACATATATCAAATATCTCTTGGAGTTTAGTACCAAGAAGTTTTGTCTAGAGAGGTCTGCACATGCAAAAAGACTGCGTGCACATATAGGCTCTGCAATAAAAATACAATTCAAATTTTATTAATATTTTCATCTTAGGTATACTGAGTGATAAAAGCACAGAAATTGATCTGAGTCATAAACCCAGGAAAATAGCCTTTCCACTGCTGTGGAAAACTCCCTTTTGAAATCAGAAACATCAAGGTGCCCATTAAGAAAAGAATGAATGTCATTGCACAGAAGTAAATTGCTCTCCATGCTTCAGCACATCCTCCTGTACTGGAGGAGCAGGTTATACCCTTTCTGTCAACCACCTTGTTAAGAAAATAATTGTCTGTGTTTGTGAAACAAATGCCTTCCTTCATCCATCTTTGTTCCTGATCATGAAAGAGTCATTAGTACTTGAATCCAGGCAAGAAGAATCATCCCATCAAAAATATGTTAAAACATACACACACCCCCGAAAAGATAAAATAAGTGTAAATAACACCTGCACTTCGAGAGTCATCCATGCATTAGATCTCCTCGTTGCACTTTCCTTCTGTTTTCCAGAGAATATGTATTCTCACTCTTGCTATCAGTTCTGAGCAACAAACTTAAGGACAAAGAACCAGTTGCTCAAAAGATGTATTTTGTTTGTCATAGTCATTGACAAGCAACGAAGCTGAAAACTTAGATCTCACTGAATGTCTGGGTGAGATTACTCATGTGCACCACGCACAGAGAACACAGAATTCATTCTTGCTGGATTGCCCCTCCAACTGCAGTCACCTCTGTCTTTCCAGTGACATACTTATTCTAGCTGAGTGAGATGCAGGCTGTTGCTGAGGGCAAAATCAGCTGCTTTCAAACAGGTCTTCTATGCTCTGAAGGCAGGACTGCAGACAACCCCAACTCCTGGAGACATTCCTAGAGACCAGGGAAGTGGTCCTGAATAGCCAGTCTGTGTTGGATTTACATCGGTGTCCCAATCCACATGAACCATATTGACAGTACCCAAAGTATAGTTCTCTTGTTCATCATGAATCATATCAGATTAATAGCTCTATTCAAAAAGTTTAGCATCATTTATCTTCTCTGCTGTTATCCTTAGCCTTCTAAAACAGGTCTGTATACTTTCACTTTGGAACACGTATTAAGAAAATGTCAACCATCAAGGTGTAGGTAAGAAGGCAAAGCAGCTTGCTTTCTATTGTAATGCATTAGCCATATTTGCATAGTTTGTTCCTGTGTCTCATTTTAGAACTGATAATATTCTCCTAATGAGCCAAATGGCTCTAGTCACTGCTGGAAAGTACCTGAAAACAGGATATAGGAGTTTATTAACAACCTGTTGATGTCCCCCTTGATCAGGAAGTTGAGTTCAGAGAGAAGAGTGTCCAGATGGTGAAAAGGATAAAACAGGCTATTCAACCTGCTTGAAAGGCATGGAAAGCACTACTTCTAAACAGAAGGCATTATCTCACTTGATCAAGATGACATTAGGAGAGTATATTTGTTGTTTTATTTTTCAGGTGATACATGTGAAGTGGAAAGCATCAGGTAATGAAGAAACTTGAATAGATTGTTTTCCTTTTCAGCACATCTGCTGGTGTCAGCCCCAGGCAATGAAACAAGCAGATTCTGATGAAGAAAGCAAAACTGTTGATCCTAATTAGAACAGACAAAGGCATTTTTCATCCTGGATCCCTTGTTTAAAGGTTGACTGTTGGCAGGCGTGTGATAGCTCAGTGCACTAAGAGCACTGGTTACCAGGGCGTCAATCACATGGGGGATGTGCAGCAAGTTCAGAACCAGACTTCATGCCTGGAACTGAAACGCCTGCTAGAAGCAGATAGGTCATTTTCTTCAAATGATGACAGAATAATTGCCTCCCAGTAGAGGACTAAAATCTGCTGGGAGACCTTTTGGGGATTCTGCAGCTTTTGCTTACCTGCCTGATTATTGCTGAACTTAAGGAGACCTTAACAGGTTACCCAGGAGTCTTCAGCATGACACTGAACCCAGAAAGTAAGCAATCTTGGAGCGTGGATCAAAGGCTAAAACTTAACATCAGGAGCCCGAAATGTAAATGACAAAATCCAAATGTACAAAGATTTTCCTAGGCATTTTCTAAGATTTTTCAAGAATCAAGCATAGGATCATCCTAAGAAATAATGTAAGTTGTACGTGTGACACAACCCTTTTTATTTGCTCTTCAAGTGTCAAGAACATTAGCAACCACTGGACTGATGTCATTGGTTTTAAAGTCATATAAGGGACAAATGCAAAAGAAATTAAAAATGAGAGAACATTCATCAAAAATTTAGTTGAATAACTGCCCAGTAGCATTGGGATGGCTCCAAATGTAAATGTTGTTTCTCGCATTTTGTTTGTTTAACTTCAGGGATGTGTTAGTGGTTAGTTTAGATTAAATATTTTTTGTCATGTTGGCTACACTGGAGCATACAACAGTGATAGATTTTATGTCTGGAGTGGTTTCACAAGGGGAACCAGTGAGGCAGTCCTGTTGTGCGGATGAATGCTATAAAAAGATGCTTTTGCAAGTGTAAATGTGATACTGGATCTTGTCTTCACAGTTTGGCATCAAATGGAAAATAATGCATTCTGATACCCAGGGTTAATATCTTCACATTTTTTAGGATGGTTTCTAAAGTGGAAAAGAAGATCAGAGACAGAATCAAAAGATAAATCATAGAATCATAGAAACGTTTGTGCTGGAAGGGACCTTTAAAGGTCATCTAGTCCAACCCCTAAATTAATGAAAAGATAGTTTTCTTCTCTTTTCCAAATCAGAGCCTTGTACTGTAAACAGACCATGGGTTTGGTCAGACCAGGGAAGAGAACAGTTTTGCTATTGCCTGATTGCTGTTTATGGGGCCAATACCTCTCTACCACTCTGGTGTCTCATATACATCTGCTCATAATCAAAGCTACATATTTGTGATTTCCCTTTCCGTAAGTTTCAAGAAATTGTCCTTTTCCTGCTGTTCCTTGACTGTAATGATATAAAAAAGGAATACAGGTACAACCTTCTGAGAACAGTTTGAAATTCAGCCCCCAGAAAAGTTATGTCCTGACTCTGATAGAGTAGGAAATTACTTTGCACTCTTAGGAAGGGTGAAGGATGTCTTTGAACATTTACTGCTTCCTCAGTGGAGGTCTGCAGCTGTTTCTGGGACACAACCATCTGAAATCTAAGCAAGGTCAGGCACTTCATTTGTACAGAAAGCACAATGTGTAATTATGGAGATAAAATGATAGGCCTTGCAATGTTCTCATCTTAATTTGCATTCCTAACTAGACTGTTAAAAAAAAACCAAAACACACCTTCTTTTTTGGGAGCTCATAGATACTTAAGGTTAAATTAATATGATGATGTAACTGATCTTTTGGAGACAATTCTTAAACTCAATGGCAATGACTTCAAGGAGGAGAAAGAACTTAAAGAAATGAAGTTGTCCACTAGGGAAACAAGCAGATTAGGGGAATACATCCAAATAAGTCACAGAGAAGTTACAAATTAAAATTTCTCTTTATCTTTTCTTTTCCCTGTATGTAGAAAAGCAATGTGAGTAATATATGTAGAAAGCAATATGAAATGTAATCTCAGGGTGCTACATCATTACCTGACATAAACTATCTCAGCCTCATTGATTTTTGCAAGACTATATACATGTATTATAAAGGAGGATGTTAGCTAGTGGTTCATTTTCATAGAAAGTCTGTCACCAGTCCATCATACACTCCTGCAGTACTGAACTAAATTGCTGGGTAATACACATTTCAAGATATCAGCAGAGAAATGTTTTGAAAAGTTCAGTCAGCACCTAGCAAAAAACTAGAACTGAATGTGAGAAATAATGTCAAATATTTTGCCAACCAGAACTTTCATAGTGAGGAAAATGACAATGTGTATCTAATATTTTGAAGTATTCAATTGCACACAGTTTCATTTCCAACTTTGTTCTGAACTATCCAGTGTAGAAAGAAGTGAATATGTTTTATGACTTCCATACAGAGTGTGGCGAGTAGTCTTCTTTTATTGCTGCTTCGTAGCAATATCAGCTGTTCTTTTTTAAGCAATATTTCAAAGTGGTTCTGTTTGAGTGGTAAACTCATAGGTTTCCGTGTTTATTCTCCAAAGTGTTCTTGTATGTGATTAATCAAGACAAGACAGAATCCTTAATAACCCCATTTGCGGGAAAAATAAAATAAATTTAAAAAAAAGACAAACTCATATTATAGGGCAAAATTAAGTGCACTTAATCTTGGATTATAACATGTAACTCTTGATACAGAATGTCGCAAATATGCAGGTCAAGATTTCAAGTCCCAGCTGCATGGTGCATGTCTCCGGCTCAAAGAGAATTCACAAGGAGCCATATGGTACCTCGGAAATGTCACATGCTCTTAGCAAGATCTTTGTGGGACCCTTTTAGCTAAAGAACATTTTTTGAACTGGATTCCTCCATTGCCTGTGTATTCTTCGTTTGAATACACAGAGGGAGGGCGGTGAAGCAATAGTCGGCTGTATTTATATCCCTTTCTGGGTTCCCGCTCTTCCCTCCATTTGTGATAACTGTTTTTCACACTGACACTGCAACATTGCTGAAGCCTAGAGGACTTCATTCCAATTCTGACCAGGAAAATTAATGTCTATCCTTAGAAAAGATCAATATTTGGAATAAGAAATTAAAATTTTTTGAGGGGCCGGGGTAGAGTGTCTTTTTTTTTTTTAACCTCCAGAACTAAAGTACTGTAAGAAAATTCTTTTTGGAGAAGGAAAATGGAGTTTTTTGTAGCATGTGAACTTCCTGCCAGCTGAACACCCCTGTCAATTTCACCTCCTGACTTCTTGTCAATTTCATTTTCTGCCAGAAGGCAGAAAGTGAGTCCAAAGAGAATCTTCCAGGCAGAGAGCCAGAGCCAGATGCTGGTCACCTGCTTTCTCTGCCTCTCCAGTTCTCAGCATCCCCACCTGTACCAAGCCCACTTCCAGTTCCCTAATTCGCCACATGAAGGGTCTTTGAGAATCTTGCTTTTTTTTTTTTTTTTTTTTTTTTTTTTTAAAGGTAGATAATAGAAATAGAAACTATAATCACAATTTTTCAACAGAAAATCTTCAGGGTTTTTTTTCCTCATGGAGAACTTAAATTATTTTTTTTCTCTGAATGGATTGCTCTCTGGTTGAAAATCATCCTGACATAAAATTGACGATAGCTCTGTTTTTTTCTTCCTCCTCTAATGCCTAAAAAGGGGCTTAGCTGACTCCAGAATATGTAGGAATGATGCTTCCTAATATACTCAGCATGGCTGCTTGTGTTGGAAATGAGATGAAAGCACTTGAATAATTTTCCTTTTCAAATGGCAGTCTAATTAACATATAGATCAGCTGGCTAACACTTCCATGAAATATGTACGGTACTTGTTATTAAAATACAAGCACTCTTTGAACTTCAGCAGTCACTTGAAAATTTTTAATCTTCTGATTCTTCCTTTGTTTGTAATAGTTTAGATAAGAAATTGGACAGCCAGGGTGCTAAACCTAAGCAATCATTTGGACACTCTTAATGTTGTGGTTGTGCTTCTATTTGTTTAACAGCACATATTATGCATAAGGAATCCCAGTTCAAGGATTTATCTAAATTGAATGTGTTATAGCAGATGACAGCAAGAGGATTTCTTTCAAAATTAGCTTGTGTCCTTTTACCATTATCCCCAGGTCCCATGAAATCATCTACAACAGCTTTCACTGGCTCTTGGCAGCAATGGTGCCTTCTGCTGAGAAGAGCCAATCAACTGGAATATGCTTTTGTTGCTGGACCTGAAAACTCCATGAGATTAGAGCATGATGCATGAAAAATGGGGAGGAGATCCTGAGGGTAGTGTTTACTGCTCAGAGACCTGCACATCCTGGATATAAAAGATGAGGTGAGTTTAGTGTTTGATTCACGGTGGCGGAGAGGGAATCTACATGAGCAAACAATTGTTTAAGCCTGTAAGTACAATGCACAATAGGTAGGAGAAAATTGAGTCTTGATTTAAATGCATTAAATAACCTTTTTGTATAATTAAAAAAGCCCTGGTATAAAATGGTCATCTTTCCTCAATATTTCTGACAATTGCTCAAATCATTTCAACGTAAAAAAGGAGAACAGGTAAGATGACTTTGAAATTGACAGATTGGTTTGCTAAAGTTCACTTTCTCTATTGTAATATACTCTATGGATAAAAAAATGTGGGCTGTTTTTTTGTTTGGTTGTTTTGGTTTGGGGTTCGGGGGTTTTTTGTACCTGATTTCAGCAATTCCAGTGAGCAGATGACAGTGTGTTAATGGAAAAAAAAATATATTTGGGTCTTCTTTTGTGGGTATGAAAAAATTGACTAAAATTAACTGTAGACTGTTCCAGTGGACCTATTTCAGAACTCACCAGATAGGTAAGGAATTTAAAGATGTGCTTAATTTGAAATTACTGGGATTTAGATATCTGGTAATATTGCTAAATTATGTCATTTAGAAGATTTTTTTCTTTAAAAAACAAACTTGGTGATTTTCAAGCAGAATCTTTCTATGGGAGCAGTTTTGCTCATAGTTTTCCATAGACAGAGATTCACAAGGGAAAGTGATGAATGAATGGCAGGTGCATAACTAGAAGGACAGCTCATTTCATATGTCAGACTGAAGCCTTAGTTTGGATGATGAAAAAACTTCCAAAACCCTTAGCAAGGGTTAAAATTCATTCCAGGCTTTTAAGATCTTGCTTTTTCCAGAAAACGACAAAAAGACCACTAAAAATATCCTTGCAGAATTTAATCACTTTTCAATGTCAAAATTTATTTAGATTTTGACACTGAAAAGAGACTAAATTAAACAATAATTTATCTCTCACTTCTGCTAGTCTTCGAGGTGTTCCAACAGACTAGTCAATATGCAACAGAGAGACACTAAATATACCCTGACTATTTGGCTGTCTTTTTCCCCTTAGGCTCGCTGACCCTTACTGCTGCCTTTACATTGCTGGCAGCATGAGGACCAGCTGAAAGGTTGAGTGCATACTTACTGCTTTCCACTTTTACCCCTGCAAATGCAGAAATCACATTGTAATCAAGGTGATTAAGATCTTCTCCATTAAGTAAAATCCAAGATGAGGAAAAGTCCTAGATACCTCATTTATTCCAGCACAAGCACAGAGAACGCCATATGTCTTATGGATACATTTCAGTAATCACAAATAGTAAATAGAGTCCAGAGGTTCACCCATTGGTGTGGGAATGATACACCCTTTTTTCTGGAATATGTCTCTACTAGTCTGGAGTCTGCTCACGGTATCTTCTGTCTGGTCTGCCCATATTAGATGACAGATTGCTTCTTTTTCAAATTAGGTTGCATGTTTCAAGATGATGAGAGAGTCTGAACCCAAATCTACAAAAGCCAAAGACCTAAAGATCATGTACCTGTCTCCATAGACAGGTAAAAAAATAATCCATGACAAACATTTGCCCTTCCCAAATACAGACCTTTTATTTACATTCCCTAGGTGCTGTCTCCCATCAAAGGAGAGTTAGAATCAAACAAAGGACAAATCCAAGGACTAAAGTTAAGGTCTTGTTTTGAATCTTCATCTGATGGCTGTGAATATCACTGTTAAAAATGTCATCTGGAGATCAAAAAGACTCCTAACAATTAAGACAAGGTGGCATAGTACCAGCTTGACATAACGTGGTAATTGCAGTGGAAGAGTCCATTGCCATAATGAAATACTAAATAAGGTTGATCTGTTTTTTAACTGTTTGGTAGAGAACTGCAGTAGTGCAAATATTGCCAGATAAATTGTGGTATTAGGTAAGGGTTATCATAAGCTGGCCATAAAATATTTTAAGCTGGAAACTAGAGGTACGTTCCAACAACCTGAAAAGAGGAGATTTGGAATAGAATTTCAATGGGAATTATGGGAAAGGGAGGGCCTACTTAATTTTATGTGGAGCTTTAAGGATTTATGAGTATGAATAGAAGATGTGGTTCCTTGAGTTGGCAGGGAGTCTATTCAACAACCCATGAAATAAATCCTTGATGCTGGCTCCTCCAATTACAGCTGAATCATCTATACTCACTAGGTTTTGATTTCATCTTTGGTGGAGTGTTTATTAACATTGAGGTGAAGGATTAGTCTGGACCAACATTTCTTGTGGTTGTATTTTTAATTTGTCAAAGACACGGTAGGCTTTGTGTGTGTGTGTATGTTGCAAATGAAATAGAAATACATGACTTCCATTAATTACTCTACATTTTTATTATTTTATTCTGTGAAGCCATTGCAGACCAAAAAACTATCTCAGTGCTTTTTGGTGACCTGTTTGTGCACAATTTAAGCACTGGCTTAAATACCCATCACGTAATACAGTAAGAATGATAGCAAACATACCAATTAAATCTTCTCAGCTTTATAGTTTCACTCCTGGTAAATCTTTCTAGCCAGTAGGAAGGTAAAGATCAGCCTGATCAAATGTTCAGTGGTGCTCTGAGAAGTTACCTTCCTTTCCACCCTTAGACAGGGGTTATGACTAAATACCTGAGTGTTTAGGAGATAGCTCACAGAATACGTTAGCAAATTGCAGCGGATTGAGCTCTATCAGTCTGGCATTTAGCTCTTTATGCCTTTGTTTTACAAGATTGTTACTGCATGAAATGCTTAGTACTGAGTAGTTTCAAGTGAATTAAACCAGAAGGTGAGAGGGACAGTAATTTAACTGAAGCACTTCTTGTGTGCCTTGCCTACAAAACACCACATTTTTGGATACTCATGTCTGTGCTGCTTGGGGATGACAATCCAGAGAAAAAAATATTTAACCTGTAAGGGTTAACAAATGAACCATAAATAAAACGTATCATCCTTCTCAGGAATTAAAAAAAAAAAAAAAAAATAAAAAAAGGGAGGGAGAGAGAGAGAAAGAAAGAAATCTGGTTTAGCAGAAGGCTTCCCTGTAATACTAAGTAATCTACCTATCCTGAGTGTCATAAATCACTCTGAAAGAAGACAGACTTCAAAAAGTAATTGTGGCAAAAATACATTACTTCAGTGGTCTGAACAGAAGAGACTAGGTAGTACATTTCTGGTTGGTGCTGCTTATAATGACCTTTTTTCATGCGATTTGTTTGTGACATGTCAGCATTTGTTCTTTCATGTTCATACTTAATAGATGCTAGGCAATGAAACAAATGCTCATGATGTTTCTCCTTTAAATGAGGGAAAGAAACTTGATATAAAGACCAATTAGGCTTTCTGCTCAATACTTTTTCCATAAAAAAAACATTCCTTCTAGATGATCAGTTTATATTTCAAAATCTGTATCAGATAAAAACTTTTTAAGGCTTCAATTCCTGTCTAAAGACAACTGAATTTCATCACAGTATCCTGAACTGTAAATCACAATAATAGTAGGGTTAGCTCCAACAGCTGATCTTAGTCCCACTCTTTGTATTATCCTCCGCTGAGGGCTACTATCCTAATACTGGGGAGAGCTAGTTGGGGTATAAAACCGCTTCTCAGCTTTCATGAAAAATTATTAATCCTGAGTGTTATGATCATGTTATGAACCCAGTTGTAGGGTGCAAAGACTAAGAAAAAAACCACATTCCATTTAACCAAAAGAGACCTTTAAAAAACAAAAACAAAAACAAAAGTGAAAGAGGCTGCCTAGATATTCTTCCTTTTTAGCAACCTTCAATGTAACTTTCCTGTACTGATATATCAAACCACATGGTATCTCCTACTGAATCTCTTCTGTGCAGTGTGTATAATTAAATATGGGGTAGAACCAAGCTTTTAAACCACCATAACTCCTCTACCACTCACTTTTTTCTACCTGTGATGAAATGTTCATTTGCAGTGTAGAGAGAATAATTTTTATCTTTATCTTCATCCACCCAAAATCTAAACTAATGGATAGGAGAACAGTAGTGATGCATGTCTTGCTGATATGATATCCACCAAGCATTCTTCAGTGCAGTTTTCATTTTTCTTCTTTTAAGCCAATTCTTCTCTTAAGAGGTGGTAAATGGTGACTTCAGTAGAGAGAATCACAGTCCCAATTACACATATCTGTGAGTTCCTATGACACACTGTTTAGTTTGACTTTCTGAACATACAGTGCTGTCTGTTCTCAACAATAATGCTCAGATTTCGATCTGTTGGGTACTCAGGAACATCTGGAGGAAGTGGAAGACAGTAAAGCTAATGCTGTATTTTGACACCACATATTTTTGTCACCAAGATATTTTGAGGTGATCAGCATCATTAATTCTCCTGCCAAAATCTGTCAGTCCACTGTACATATTACATATTGGAATGAGACATCCTGTTGACCCTGGTTGCCCTCATTACTCCACAATAGGACTGATACCACGGTTACAAATCCATACATGTATAAATGTTCTAAATACACATGTGCACATATATAGATATATACAGCAGATTTTAAAAATCATCTACCCTCAAAAAGTTCTTCTGTCACCTCTGAACTTAAACCATTTCTAGTCTGAATCTCCACACATGCTTACATAGTTTCTCTTCTGTTTGAATTCTCTTATTCCTTATTTTTCTACACACCTTCCATCATCTTTTTCTGTAGCTGTTTGACATTCTAGCTGATCTCTCTATCCCTATTTTTCCCTCTGGCTATTTACTGTCCGTTCCTTTCAACAGCCTCTTTTTTGAGTGCAACATGAGCACATTTGTGCTTGACTTAAAGTCAAGCTCTGTTTATACATTTGAAATGAAGTAAATTAAGTTATCCTAACCTTCATAATAATTACTTTTATGTCTGGTTAGCTATGACTTTTTCAACTTAGTGAATAAGCCTTGAATTTGATCTAAATATTTTATGCTGGCACTGTTGTACTATAAGTAGTCCTTGGCTGGTGCAAAGAAAAATTAAAGATTGTTAAATGGGCTGGTTTAGTTGAGATTCAGTTGTGAATGTTTCTTGAAATAGAGTAGGAATTACATCTCTGTAGAAAAGAGGGTTCAGCACCACTAAAAAAAATCTAATTATTTTGTCAGTCTGACAGGTTTGTGCATGGTTTCTTATCTTCTTGCCAGTGATGCCTGAGTTCATGTATGAAGGACAGGATGAACTGGGTGAGCAGGCTTTTCAGCTGAGGTGTGCCAAATGACTTGAGCGTATAGCTGATAACAGTGATGCCATAGACAAAGTGTGATATAAGGGAGTCTTTATGTTGTGGAGTTCTCTAAAAGTTTGGCCAAGTAAAGCAATATTTCAGCCAGTCATTCACTTGGGTCCTGAACATGCTTTCAATCAAGCAGCAAGTATGCTTGAGAGTGAAAATGTTAAAAATCATAATATGGGAGGAAATCATCCTTTCCAGTCTTCTATTGTTCCCATATTCATGAGTATCGTCACCATTCTTTCTTTTATTTTACACATGTCACTTCACAATTGTTCATTATAGGTTTCAATTTCAGAAACAGAAAAGAGACAGAGACATATAAAGACATGCAAAGAGATTAAGCTTTGGTTACTAGACAAGTATAAGCATCCTCTAATATTTGCCTGTATATATTACCTCAAAGGAAACCTTATACCAATTCATAGAGTTTTATTATTCATTATCTCACCCTCAAAGCTTCATATACTCATGCTTAATTAATTAATCTGAACTGTTAACTACTTTAAATATCAATGAGGCTTACTTAGTCCCTTTTATCTAGACTTTTTATCCTCCCTTTAATTTCATCTAGATTCCTTCTCTGTACTTACAGACTTATCTGAAAGGCCATGACTGAAATCAACAACACTATTAAGATGAACTGCTTTTCATCACAGTGATGTTCCTCAGAGGATCCCCATAAAAATCCACCCCAACCATCAGGCCATATTTTTTACTCCATTTTCCAAAGCTTTAGTTGAGATTGATGGATTTGTTTCTTCTGTGTGGTGCCACTCTGACAAAGTTACTGTAACAAAACACCCCACAGCCTTAGAAACTGTACACTGCTACAACAGTTTTGATACTGATGCCCATTCCCATGTTGTGGAAATTGCTGTAACCATACTCCAAATAACCTCTAATTCACTCTTGATATATTTACATCAGAGTTTATGCAGTGCTGAAACTGTAGGATGTGATTACTATGGATAATTAGACACCCCACCCCCACCCCCTAAAAATCACCTAATAAAACAACATGGTTTATGAATTCACCTTATTTTTCAGACATGGACATGGACACCTAACTGTCATTGAAACTCCTAGTAGGACTCAGGGAAGTGATGGACTCACCATCCCTGGAGGTATTTAAAAGATGTGTAGATGTGGCATTTAGGGATATGGTTTAAATTAGGAAAGTAAGTGGAGCATGTATAGACATTTCTGCCTTTATCTGAAGTAGTTTGGATGTCATCATCATATGGCATCATGGCAACAAGGTATTGAGCACAGATTAAGTATGTACCTGAGCATCTAACCAGGGTTGAAATCCAGGCTGTCATCTCCTCATGTTTATCAGTATCTGAGTAAATGCCTGGGAGACAGGGCCAGGCATGTTCTTTTATGTTGTCATTATACCTTTATACCTATACCTTTATACCATTATACCTATACTATATCAGTCAATCCACCAGCAACTGCAGAAAAGCTATGACTATTCAAAATGCTTTTCCCAGATCCAAGGGAGCAGAGATCAGCAGCTCTTTTCAATTGTCCAGGTTTAAGCATCTTCAGATTTGCAACATGGTCAAGAAAGCAACACAAAAAGGAGCTGACAGGAGGAGGAAAAAATGCATTTGCCTGACTGGGAGATGGTACTGTGGACAGAGCTGCAAAACAGATGGGAGTTTCTCTGGCCTTACTGGCTCCAAATTTATCACTGGACATGTTTAATTAAAAATGCATCAGATTAAGTCATTTTGTTATACGGGAAGATGTTGGAGTCCCTCAGGTGCAATCCCTGTTGGAAGAAACACAACAAGGACAAGATTCTTCATTGCAGCAACAGAAATCGGCTGCAAAAATAGTTTAAAGCCCATCCTCCTGGGGAATTGGACAGGCGTGAGATAAGCAAGCACATTGGCTTGTGCTCTTTTATTTCCCTGGTCAGCAAGAAGACAGAGTAACTTACAATAGGTGTGAAACACCCAGTTGAGACAAATTATGTTCATGTCATTCCTTTGTTTCCCTATTTCCCATATAACCTATGTTTGTCTTGTATCAACCGCTTTTCCAACTCAGTTTGCTCTCTCTGGGGCTGGCTGAAACTTAGAATAATTAAAAGCCACATATGAGGAAGTTTTTGTAAATTGGGAGACAAAGAGAGCAAGATATTAAGAAAAGAACTCATAGTACCGCATTACAATAGATGCTTTACAATATCATCATCAAGAACACTGATTTCTCTTGAGGTATTAAAATTCATTTTAATTCAATGTTTAGAAATGAGGAACTATTTTTTTAATCTGAGATTGGAAAATTTATTAAAAATTGCTATTAAGGAGTGCTAATAGTAGAATTTACCATGTTTTGATTTCCTTTTTGCATTCTTTTTAAAGGGGTTCAGACCTTATGAATAAATCTACATATGCATACTTGTTTGCAGACACACAGAGATTATGAACACACACTACACATGTATACATATGTGTGTAAGCTCGGTTGGTTTTCTATAGGTTATTAATATATAAAAGGATTTAGAAGTCCCTATCCAAGTATTCCTCTGTGCAGACTACAGTCAAAACCATGAAGGCTTTAAACCAGCACCAGTTCCTTTGCCACAAAGACTTACTAATAGGAAATAAGCATGTGGGCTCTAAGACACAGCTGACAGACAACTATTAGAGCAATGCTAGAATAAGCTAATCACTTCATATATGTTAAAGATGTCTCTGTCTTTCCCAGTGAAAAAAAAAAAAACCAACAACAACAAACAAAAACAAACAAACAAAAAAAAAAAACAAAAAAAGCCCCACAAAAGCATAAAAAGTAGGAGCTACAAATTCCATACAAAAGTGGGACTGCCCGTGGTAGAGCTGTAACCAATGGAAAGAGGAATCCACTGTTGCCACTTCCTAACTGATCATCCTGAGCATTGGGGAATCAGAAGTAATGTCATTTTCTAATAGATACAGTTCTTACTCTAATTGCAACTCCTTCTGGTAATGGAACATTAAAGTCAATAATGCAGGGATGACGAGCCCACATAAAGTTCTAATGATACCTTCAGTAGACCTTATACTTACATTGATAAATGTGCCTTGGGGTTTTTTTGATATCTGAAATGGTCTTAAACTATCAAAGAAGCTCACTGAATACATTAACATGAGACTCCAGAGTTTATTAATTTTATATATGAAATCTCGGTGAAGATGACATTAAGGATTTGATATGAAATGACAAGAGCAAATGAATTTCAAGTTAAACTTGCTACCTTGTCCTTAATTTACTTTGGGGTGTCTACCAGTGGTGTTGGAATTGATGGAAAGTGGCATGAATGTTTTGGATGCCCACCGGTGCAGTATGGCAGAGGGCAGTGTCTTTGGGCTGTTCTCTTAGTTATGTGGAGGATTGCTCTGGCTCCCACAGATCTAACTCAGACCTTTAAATGCTATGTTAGAAAGTTTCCAATACTTTCTTAAAGGTCAGTCCACGCAATTAAAAATACAGTGCTACATAAGACTGCTTGTGGTGGTTTTGTTTTTTTAAAAAAATAATCACTTACCTTTTAATTTTCCCTTCAGTTGTCCAGGTTTAAGCATCTTCAGATTTTCAGCTCCTATCTTTAATTAGTAACAATGTTCTTTCTTCCTCTTTCCTCTAGAAAATTGATTCCTAAGGCTGAGGTGCTTTTTTTAATTACTCAATTAAACATTTGAACATTTGTCTTTCAGTAACTGTCCTCCTATTTTGCAATTTGATCTGAAGAACATGAAAAAATGTCCTCAAGCTGATATTAACAACAGACACAGGACTGTCCTTAAAACTCCACCATATGCAGAATGCTTAGGGGAGAGATCAACATAAATTTTCTTCAGCAGCGGAGTTGGTTTAAGGCATCTCTTATTCCCAGCCTCTTCTTTCTGATTTGGCCAACACTTAGTTTAGTCATGTGACACAACTATTTACCTTATCTGGTGAATTATAGCACTTTACTGAACTCAGGTACTACCCAAATAATTTCTCCTTTTCCATAGTGGAGGTTAATTTGATGTTTCAGTGTATGGTGTCCTGCTGCAGCAGTTACTTCAGCACAAGGTAAGAAGAGGAAAAAAGCTGGGTTGTGGAGGAGCCAAAACTCTTCTGTAGGAAATCACCAAGCATCACTTTGGTGTAAAAGAAAATCTTTCATGTCATGGAGCTGTGAATTTAAGACTGTACAGGCACCTGAGAGTAGAGACGCATTGCAACACAACCTCACTGTGTCAACTGCTAGCACGATAATATAATAGCCTCCCTCTAAAAAGCAGTCAAGCAGATTTAAATTAAATTAGAAAAATCACCTCAGGAGGGGAAGGGAAAAGAGGAGGGGGCCTACCAAATGCCAGATTCTAGTCTGATGCAAATTAAAAGACTTAACGTGATAAATCCCTGAGCAAATGGGCTTTTATAATGGAACCACTGACAGTCCCTCCATTTTAACAGTGCTGCCAAGCCCTGCCATATGAAAGCATAAAAGTGATCATCTGCTGTGTTTGGTCTAGATTGAGCTCCCTCCTCCTTGCTTCACGGACCACATACAAACCATTTTGGAGAACAACTGACATCAGTAATTAGACCCTCCCTCGCAAGAACACACTGACAGGTACCTCAGGCAGTTCCAAGTCATTCCATTTAGATTTATGCACCCTCTGTCCTGAAAAAGCCTCAGTCCAACCTTCCCTCAACCTACCCAGAGGGCACAGCATCTCTAGAGTTTTAGTCAAACAAGCTGGAGCTAGAAGAAATTTCTTAAATAAGGTAAAATGCAGTTACAAGCAGAAATACAAAAAATAAAGTCTCAGAGTTCATCAGTGGCTTCCAGGAGCCTGAAACACCATGGAAGTGAATTAGGGTCACACTTAAAGGCATTAAAAATGAAAATCCCAAAGTTTAAACCAGGCAAAGTGTTACTGAAAGCATCTTATTTTTAGAGCACCTCTGTCTTCACAGTAAAATTCTCATATTAGTAATTTCTAATAAATCATTGAATCGAGTTATCCTTTCACAGCATGCCATGCTGCCCGTGTCAAGAACAGGGGCTCAGAAGTCCTAAGTAATGGGAAATATATGCCTGTTTCAGTTTCTGGGGACCCCTGAGGAGTCAGACAGATCTGTATTTCTTCTTCTGTACACTGAGAGTAGTAGTTATCATTGCCTGATGACTACTAATCCTTATTAGCAGAAGCATACCAAGGAATGGAAGCTAGGTGCTATGATTGCCTCAAATGAAGTACTTGCTGGCTGAATTATCTAATCTTTATTGAAAAATAATGGGGAAAGTATCTCAAAAGCATCTCACATGACTGTTTAGGTGCCTAAACCTACTGATCAGCTATGTGCCCTCAGAGCGATTCTTTCCCACATACTTCACCTTCCAGTGAAAACAGCAAGGGCAACTTACTGATCTTGCATAAAGCTCTCCTGCACAAAGCTAGGCACTCCAGCTAAGGACCTGTTCTGAGTCCAAGTCTTCCCAGATTCAGACATCAAATGGATTGTCCACCTTACCAGGGGAGAGAAGGTCCACATGCATACTTGGACCACAAGCACACTGAGAACCCACTGCACAAGCAAGACTTCAGGATACAGTTTCAATCCTTTTGTAGCTCCAACTAGAGGGATAGAAACTATTAAACTACTATTTGGCACTCTAGAGGCACTTTCATGTCTAAATTGATCCCTTTCCCTGCAGTTCTTAATCACTGTACTTGGTCTGGCTGAGATTAAGTTAGTTTTCCCCATAGCAGCCCTCATAGTGCTGTGCTTGTGTTGCTACTGAAGAGGTGGTGATAACACACCAGGGTTTGGCTACTTACTGCTGAGCAGTGCTCACACAGCCTCAAGGCTGTATCTCCAACATACCCCCGGCAATCACCAGTATGCTGGGGGTGGGCAAGTGGGCAAGATCATAGAGGGGGAAGAGAGGGGACATAGCCAGGACAGCTGACCCAAACTGACCAAAGGGATATTCCATACCATCTGACATCTGCTCAGCAATAAAAGCAAAGAGAAAGGAGGATGAAGGATGGGTATTTGTTAACTACAACATTTGTCTTCCAGAGCAACCACTACGAGTACTGAAGCCCTGCTTCCCAGGAAATGGCCAAACATCACCTTCTGATGGGAAGTAGAGAAAAACGTGTTTTGGCTTTCTTTGCTTCCACATGCACTTCTTTTGCTATTGTTTCATTAAACTGCCTTTTATATCCCTTGACCTATGATATTTTTTTCATCTTATTTTCTTCCCCCATACTGCTGAGAAAGGGAGTGATAGAGCAGCTTGGTGGCCACTTGGCATTCAGCCAAGGTCAAATCACTTTTTCTTTTTTTCAGGAAACAAGTCGTACCAGAAGATGAAGCAGATCTTCTACTACATGAAGCTAAATATTTTAACCCAGCTCTGTCTTCTCCATTTTGCTTTAGGTTGGCTTCCTGCTGAAGAAAATCACCTCTTTCAATATGTTGCTCCCCTGTGTCCTGCCTGGATGTATAACCTGACTAAGGATTTCGTTGCATTAGAAGTTCAGAATTCAGATACGTGGAAAGTCTGAGGATTTTTTGACAAGTCATTTTAAGTGAAAATCTCCTGCAGCACAGAAGCAGTATGTTAAATGCAAAGGTTACTCTTGTAACTTCTGAAAGTCCTTCTGTTGGCTCCAGTGGGCTTTAAATGCTACTCTCAGCAGAAATCATGATTAGGGAGTTTGAATTCTATGAATGAAGTGAGGCCTATGCATCGTGATACTGTGTTTTGCTAGACCATATTACACAACTGATAAATATGCAAATAACAAGGCTTTTTTTCTCCATGTAAACTTGGCCTCATTTCTGTCTTTAGGGGTAATCATGACTCCAATAATTTCAGGAAATTTAGCATGAAGTGCAATGAAAGTAACAGGCTATTACTCATGCAATTGCATATCAGTTTGGACGCACTTAAAATGTGTGCACTTTAAATTTACCCTAATAAGAAAAATTTCATACTGGTTCACAAACCACCCAGCTCCATGAAGATTAAGAAATTCTGTAAAACTCATTTTATCGTGACCTCTTCTTGCTATTGTTGCTGCAGGTGAAAAGTATACCTCTGTCATCTCAGAGGATTGGAGAGACTAGAAGTTTATCTAAACAGAAAATTTACACAAGAAGCTGCCCAGCTCTCCAACCTACAGTGGCTCCCAGGTTCCTTGCAATTGAGCTATAAAATTGAGTTGGTAAATTGCTGCATTTTCAGTGAAGTGAAAGGCCAGGGGATTGTCCTACCTCAGCTGTAGAACTACAGATAGCTTAGCATCCTTCAGCCCTGCCTGATCTCAAACAGGATTAATTTCCATCAATTTTGATTATGCATGAGTTAAAGATATAATCTAGTATGTATTTCTAGGATTTCATTATAACAATGAAGGGAGGAAAGCAGCACATATAGAAAAATCATTTATTTGTCCTAGGATGACTCATCCTTCAGAAGTAAGTATTTCTATCCTTTGACTATAAATTAATAATTAACTTAGATTAGACATCTACTTTTAGATAGCTGAAGTCAGGACAGGTAAATTGTATTCTAAAGCAAAAAACTCTTAAATGATTTTCCATTAACTCTGAGGACATTATCCTTATATACATGAGTGTTTTGGATGTCTTCCAAGCTCTCATCAGTAATATAATTTAATATTTTTCTTGTGGTAATCATCTAGACCCCATGGTGGCATAAGCAAAGCAAGACAATATTTAAATATTTATTCAAAAAGGAGAGCAATTTACTGTATACAGGGAAGATGTGTCACGTGTTCGTGTATCAACACAGCAAATCAGTGTGTTTTTCCCAGTTCCCAGTTTTTTCCATTTTGGGAAAAAATTCCCAATGCTTTCCATTTTGGGAAACACACTACAGTCTCTGTTGAACCTGATGGGGCAAAGGGTAAGGGCAACTTCTTATTCCCTCCTCTTCCCACTCAGCACTGCATGGATTATGATGATAAAGAATATCCTGGTCTTGATGAAATTAAGAACATCAGCTGTTGGTGTTGGCAAGGTGAAAGGAAGATGCTGTTAAAAATAAATGAATAAACCAAAAAATAAATACCAACATTTTCAAAAAAATAAATGACTAAATTTATAAAAAGATCTTATGACATTGTTGAGGTCAGGAACAATGTCAGGAAAGGGAAAAAAAATTAAAATTTGGGTTGACTCCTAGAACTGGTTGTAAAGTCATGCATTTCTATCACCATTCACCACTTTTTCATTCATATCATGTACCCATAATGTACAATAGTATGTGCTTGACATTATTCATTAAAAAAAACTTATGGAAACAAGAGAAAAGATACTCCTAATGACTGCTAAATAATGATGTTATGAAGGTAGAGGATCTCACAAAATATAGAATAAAAAATCCTGCCCCACCTACAGGGCCAGGGCCAGGGCCAAATGAAGTTGGTACTTATATTTTTCTTTACAAATTGTGAATCATTTGTCATTTCATTTAGTCCTCAGACCTCACCTCCCTTCCCTTCCCTTCCCTTCCCTTCCCTTCCCTTCCCTTCCCTTCCCTTCCCTTCCCTTCCCTTCCCTTCCCTTCCCTTCCCTTCCCTTCCCTTCCCTTCCCTTCCCTGCCCTGCCCTGCCCTGCCCTGCCCTTCCCTTCCCTTCCCTTCCCTGCCCTGCCCTTCCCTTCCCTTCCCTGCCCTGCCCTGCCCTGCCCTTCCCTTCCCTTCCCTGCCCTGTCCTTCCCTTCCCTTCCCTTCCCTTCCCTTCCCTTCCCTTCCCTTCCCTTCCCTTCCCTTCCCTTCCCTGCCCTTCCCTTCCCTGCCCTTCCCTTCCCTTCCCTTCCCTTCCCTTCCCTGCCCTGTCCTTCCCTTCCCTTCCCTTCCCTTCCCTTCCCTTCCCTTCCCTTCCCTTCCCTTCCCTTCCCTTCCCTTCCCTTCCCTTCCCTTCCCTTCCCTTCCCTTCCCTTCCCTTCCCTTCCCTTCCCTTCCCTTCCCTGCCCTGCCCTTCCCTTCCCTGCCCTGCCCTGCCCTGCCCTTCCCTTCCCTTCCCTTCCCTTCCCTTCCCTTCCCTGCCCTTCCCTGCCCTTCCCTGCCCTGCCCTGCCCTCATTTCCCTGCCCTGCCCTGCCCTTGCCCTCCTTTCTCCCCTTGCCCTTACCCTTGCCCTTTCTTCTTAGTTGAAGGTTAAAAAAAAATAACAAAATCACAAAATTTCAACTACTAAACTCTTGTCTGTGGCAGCACAGTTTTAGGAATGAAATATCAACTGTCACTTAATGGTAGTGTATTATTTATTTATTTGCAGCTGTAGTTTCATCCCCAAAACACTAAAGTTTCATGAGTGCATTAATAATATTATCTTTGTTCCTTCCAAGACAAAGCTGCATCATGTCTAAATGATTCATAATAGCACCCTTCCAGTGAGGTATATAATCATTTTGGCTTTAAGCATAACAAATAGACTCATCAAGGCTTTCCTCAAAAATAAGAATGGTCTGTTTTTTGAGCAAGTGATCAGGACCTGAGACATCTGTGTTCAGTTCTCTCCTACAGCCTTTGGCAATTTGAGAGACAGATTCTAGATGGTAGCTAAGGGTAGGATTCATCTGAACCACCTTTGACCATTTAAAATGGGCTATCCAATCTCATATGCTGGTCATGCAGAATATCTCTACACTCAACGGAGAGATAGAAGCATGCCTAGAAACCTGTTCTTGATAATTCATCAGAGTAGTTTTACAATGGGAAAAAACCCACCATCTTAAGGGTACTTTTCTCTTCCTTTCTATGGTAAGCTACAGATCTAATTCTTGAAGGATAAAGTTAGAAAAGCATATTTTCTGCTAAGTGCCAAAAGAGCAGTATACGCATAAAATAACACTTACATAGACACCCACTGAAATCAGTGGGGAGTGAAAAGCACAAATAATTTTACATATCTGTCTCTGTCTTTCTTTTCTTTCTTTTTCAGTTTCCCACCTGTAAGACAAAAATAACATATTCTTGTCATTAAGTATGGTAAGACCCTTCATCATAAGCAGATTGAATGTGCAAGGTGTGTCTAAAGCAGGACCACTCCCAAATCCAGGAGAAATAAGCATGAGTGCAAAAGCATTTATGCTTTGGTCATAATCTACATGGCTGAATAAATCCCAGATAAAATGACATCACAGAAGAATTTTGGCAGTGTTAAGCGTGACTGAAGTGAGTATTTAGGATTATTATTATTACAGGTGACGCACTGTGTCTTTTGCCAAATATTTAAGATCAGCTGTGTAATTAAGACATAAGATTAAATAATGTGACCAGTGGCTAACTTTGACACAGACTCCATGTGTGCCCTGTTCCCATCTCTGCGAGATCAGCCTCTGCCCTTGAACTAAGAGTGAAGAACTAAGTGAAGAATTAACTAAATGAAGAACTAATGAATTGCTGGCTGATAGAGTGATCATTTGGCTAAGAACTGTATTCAGTGCTGAGAACTCACTTATTTCTTGTTAAAGGAAATTTATAACATTTTTATTTATTTTTAAATAGAGAGAAAACGATTAAAATCTCTCTTGAAGCAGGAAAGGTTATACCTCAGCTCCCATTTAGGAGCTCAGTTCTGTGCCTCAGTAGCCTGTCCTCTATTCAAATTCTACCACCATGAGGGCACTTTGCCTACTTAGACTGCAAGTCCTCTACAGTAATCTTAGCAAAATGAAGCCCTGATTGTTTTGTTCTTTTATGTGTTCTTGTAATACAAATAGCAACAATATTAATCAATACTAATACTTTGCTTCCCCTGGTTAATTCTTTCAATCATGTTCCATATGTAAAAAGCAAAATAAAACTTTCCTAGAAACAATAAAAAATAATTGAAGGATATTCATCTTATGGCTATTCACTATCTCTTTATTCTTCTAATGTGAGCAACTGCTAAATTAAATGACACTGGGTTTATCAGTTGAAAAGGAATCTGAATAGCTTTGTAATTCAAAAACAGGGTAACATTTCTTCTTTAAGCAGCATCACAGTCTAATGCTATCTGTACACAAGCTCTTTTATTTATAATTCAGCAATGTGGCATAAGTTATAGGATGAAACACCTCCTTGTTGATGAAAATGTAAATTGCTACATGCTGATTCCTTGCTCACAGAAAGTCTCAATTTGTTTTTACACAGGAACAAATTTTAGCTGCTAACAGGTGATATGCTCATGGAAGGAGCCACGCTTTGCAGTAGCTTTGCTGAAAACAGCACTCACAACCCTCTCTATGGCCAACGAGTGGTTCCATAAAGGCTGATGACAAGAAGGATTTTCCCAGGTTTTGAGTTTTACTTCCCTCGCTGTAGCAGCACCTTAGGCAGTCTTAAAGGCAGTTCCAAAATTTCACTGCACAAATATTAAAACCAACCAACTGAACAAAAAAACCACCTTCTAATTTTCATCCTTTTGGCAAAAGTAATTTGGCCATTTGGCTTTGTCCACATTTTCTTTCAGCTTAGATAGCACTGTTCCTTCCCTGATGATTATTGCCATTCACCAACGTTGGTTTCATAACACTTTGGATCAGAGCTGGTTTGCCACCTTCTGTTGGGTATGGTCTCAGATTCCCCTCATCACACAGCTCGGTGTCTTCTTTAGTTTGAGTTCATCACCTCAATGGCATGGACTGGGTACTGAAACAATGAAGGTCAAAGCACATTTCAGGGTCAGACTCTGCTCTGAAAGGATCCTGCAGCAATTTCTTTACTTAGAAGCCCATATGAACAAGAGAAAACTGAGTCTCAAAGATTATGATGGTAAATGCAACATGCCTAGATACAGTCTCGGATATCGAGACCCATAGGAAAGAAAGCCAATTTCTTTACTACTAGACTGTCTTGATCTCTAAAACTAGGCAGCCTATTGGGAGTGGTCATTGGCCCTTCCTAACTTCTAAACCACATCTGTGAGCTGAACAACCAAGCACCGATGTCCAAGGTAATTTCTGGGCACTGTGTAATCTGTTGCTATGGATTTAGCCCACACCGTATGCCACCTCCTCCTATCATCACTTCCACAAAGATAAAATTAATGTTTTTGATCTGGAGTTACTTGAACATCTGCTTTTCATAATCTACATATGAAACAAGGACTAGTTTAGTTCCTCCCTTTACTAGAATGGAAATGAGATTTCTGTTTGCAGTTTTCCTTGTAGGAAATGCACAAGAACTTCGAGGGGTATGAGCTCATCTACTGCTGAACAGCAGCTCATGGCCAGGCTTGGCGAAAAGCAAGCATTAATTATAAACATTAAGGCTAATAGACAGTTGAAGGTAAAGCTCTGAGGAGCGAAATGACCTTCAGCTGCCTAAGCCTAGTGCAATTGGAGATACTTTATAATATTTGAGATATCCTTGTGACAGGTACGACATAGGACCTCTAGGAGACCTGAGCTGGTCTGGAGCACCAGGTAGAAGTCACACTGTGTACCCTAATGCAAGACATGTATGTTTAAGCATCTATGTCTCTTCCACAGTGTCCTATAACTCCACAGTGTGAAGCAGATAATAGCAAAATCAAGCCACTTACAGTTAAAATCAATAAACTTCACAATGGAAATAAGCACTCACCTTTTGGTGGCTAAAACAAATAAATGACCATATTAATTTAGCAAAGGACTGTTTCAATTCTCCTTTCACCTCTACTTCTTTCAATGCAAAGTACTTTTTCTAAAGCAGGGTAATTTTCTGTTATTTATATAATGGAAAAATCATTGCGTGGAATTCCAAATCCACTGCTAATTTTAAATCAGATTAAATCACTATTCCTTGCCTCAGATTACACTCCTACTTGGTACAAGGAAATTCACATTTACTCTGTGTATTTATAACAACTGATTAATTAAATAATTCTAAAACCATAGCTAGTTATGTAATCACTTCTGTTCTTAAGCAACTATTCCCACAGTATGAATATTATGCATGGACATAGTTTATTCACACACTCTGTCTTCCTAGTCTCCTTTTTCTACCAAAAGCTCTTCATTAACACAGTTTTTGATCTCTAAAAAAATTATCTTTCCAGAAAGAGCTTGATAGTCATGAACATAGAAAAAGTAACAAAAGCCCAAATCCATGAAGGTTAAAGCTTTTCCAGTCCAACTCTTCCTTTTTTATATCCCTTTAATTAAGAAGCTGTTCTGATGTATCCATCAAATCAGCCTTTATCTTACTGTCTATAATGAATTAAGACATTACCTGACAATTCCTTAATTTCAGCAGCCTATTTAAGCACACAAAAAAAATCCATGGTGGCATAAATTGTGGTTCACCCAGATCTCTAACTTATCCAAGTGTATTGAATATTAGCTTGAGTGGTTTCTTTGGTTTGTTTGTTTGTTTGTTTTGCTTTTAGTTTTGTTTTTAGTGATGTTCTGAGTTTATCCTAGTACAGGTAAAAAGAATATCTGAAATTTCATCAACATATTTGGGTTAAAGAGACTTCTACCCTGCACAATTCTATATATACCTACCTATAAGTGACTCATGGTATAAACCATTACAGACCTTCACAATGGCATCCAGTTGGCCATGGGTCATCAGTCACAGTATCAATCAAGGCTCTGGTTCAGGCTGGCAGAGTACTGCTATGTCCTGCACCCTTTCAGCATCCTCTTCGTGAGACCTTGTGGAAAGAGGCAAGAGAGTTAGACAGGTTCTCTTTCAGTGCTTGACTGCCTGTATATATCCCTCTGATAGCAGGTATCAGAGGCAACATTTCAGACAATGCTTGTGTCTGGCGACACTTAAGGTGTAGGGCATATCAAACTGAAACTACTCTGACACCAGGTGTGGACTGTAACACTTGGGCTGCTGCATTCCCGGTTTGCCAGCAGCTGCTCATCCCAGCACATCGTCCCTGATGTGAGCTAGCAGGCACTTAGGGTTTGGGGTGCAAGCAAAACCAGTGGTCCTCTTCCCTGGTGGAGGAGTCAACATTTTCAGTCCTGTACAAGTAACCATATGTTGTGGTTTAACTCCATCTGGTAACCAAGCACCATGCAGCTGCTCACTCACTCCCCCCTCACCCAGAGGGATGGGGAGCAGAACTGGAAAGGAATGTAAAACTCAGGGATTTAGATAAGAACAATTTAAAGGTAAAGCAAAAGCCACACATGCAAGCAAAGCAATATGACTCATATTACTACTTTATTTCTTCAGTTGAGCAAGAAACCCTCACTAGGGGCAAGGCAGAAGAGTCACTTTATACAGCCATTGCTAATACTGTTATGTGTATTTAGTTCAATCAAATATTATCCTGTGTTAAGGTCATAGGTTTAAATTGCCTTGATTAGTGTTGTGACATATTCAAAATTAAATTGTAAAGGCTTGAGGCATGAACACTTACAGCTGTCAATATAGATTCTGAACTTAATCTTTTTTTTCCATACAGCGTACATAGTGAAACTGCATCCTTTCCAGTGAAAAAAAAGGTTTGAGTGGTTTTCTGGTTTTTGTCTGGCACTCTCGGGGCAAAAAATGGACATATGCAAGAACCTGCTGATTTGAGGTGAGAAATTTTACAGAAATACAGAATGTTAAAGAAATAAATGAAATGACACTATGAAAAAAAAATTATACCCTGCAGAAGTTTATGAAAACATCCATAAACTCCTTTTCAATTATTGTACACCACTGGGAAATTGTATTGATTTCATAAACAAGAATGAGCAGTAGTTAAGAGCTCTTCATTTCTCTAGATGATAAAATGTATATAACAGAAAGATGACCCTCTCAGAGACATATTCTAGTATAAAATAGGAGTAAATGTGAGATTTCACCTTTTGACTACAGTAGTAAATTACTGTATTTGAAATGTCTTTTACCTGCGAACAGAGATCCTGCTGTTGTAACTGCCAGTCCACTAAGATAATAGCTTTAACAGAATCTGTAAAGGATTTGCAATTCTTACTGTGTAAATCCACTAGTATTCTTTTTATATACAGGTTTTTGGTTTTATATTCAGTTGTAAAAAGCAAGACGCTTTTACTTTTTAAATCTTGACAATTTTAATGGATTTTACCATGAAACAAACAATCAAACCGACCTCCCCTGAATCTTTCTTCAGATAACTGAACAGGAACTGAGCTATTGCGCTTTAAATCGTATTAATTGCTGAATAATAATACTACTCATTATATGGAGCTTCAGGTATTCTCTGTGGGAAAGAGTTAATTGAAAGATTCCAGAAGCTTTGTTAGGTATTATCATGCTAAGGAAATTATTCTGTAATACTGGGGTTTTTGGCCCTCTACAATTATAGTCATTCAGCTTTTATCTGAACATGGAATGCTCTTTCAGAGTTCATTTGAAAACCAAAGGATGATATTAAAAGAATTTTTATATTTTTACATTATAATAATTTTTCATCCAAGAATCTCCTGGCAGTTTAAAATGTTAATTGAAAAAACTTGTCTGTCATATAAGCAAAGGTTCTCTTTTATAAGTGAGTAAACTGATGTAGACAGAGTGAATGGCAGAGACAGAAGCTAAAGTCCTAGCTCCATACTGTCTTCAGTTGGCACAGCGTTGCAGCATGTTTATAATTTTAAGCACGTAATTAAGTGTTATTACTGTTAATTCAGTTGTGTATGTTCTGACTGCACTAGAAATTCATGCACATGGTACTTCACTGCTGTCCCACTTTGAAGCACGAGATCAAGAAAGAACATGGGAGATTCAGACCTCAGCCAACCTGGCACACTGTACACTGCAGTAGCTGAGTTTTCAACACCCCTAAATCTCCAAAAGTATAGTTAAGGATATACACAAAAAATGATGTAATGAAGTGATCTGAGGAGCAACTGGAAGCTTGTCAGAAGTCTAGAAGCTATTTAGAAAAACTTCAAACCTTCACAACCTTGCAAAGGGAACTTGTATCTTTGTCCTAAGGGTCTGTATGTGTATCTTGATATTTTTATTTTCATGTATTTGATTTGCCGGGCTTTCTGAACTCTAATGCTTCTTAACCTCTGTAAAACTCACATATTTTTTCTCGAACTTGAACCTTTGACTCAAAAGACTGAAGTCTTTCTTGTTCCTCTTTTGTCCACCACAAGTAGTATGGGTATTCTCCATGGAGTTTAGTAGAAATTACAGGTGTGGGAACTGGTACTTCCCTTCAGGAAGACTAGCTGCTAATGTTTGTCTTACTGGGACTTGAATCTAGCCTGATAATGATGAAAATTCAGATTTGTGTGTACAACCACCACTGCAAGAACTGGCAATGTCATTGAATAATCTGACCTATTTAGCTGTCAAAAAGGTATATGTCATCTTGCAGAAATTCTGAGACCTCTCACAGTAAGCACTGCAAAAAACAAATCATCTCCAAAGAGCAAATCATCTTATCTGTTGCCCCAGAAAGTTAATTTCTATATGAAGAATATGTGTTGCATATAAGATACTATCTTCATCAGGGAAATTCGGAAGAGGAAAAGAGGGTGGGTGTCCCTTTCATGGTGTCTGGGGATATTACAGATTCAGTAAATTGAGTTATTGCATCCAGAAATGCAAAGACTCAAAACAATGAGACAAATAACAGCAACTAATAAAAAAGCTTAACCAGCTTATACATCTTTATCAGATAGACTCAGATTGTAAGTGATTTTTGAGAAAGTTATGCAGGATATGTTTTTCTAACTACAGTAAAGATGCAGAGATACCTTTAAGTTACATTTCTGGAAGTAATTAGATTTACTGCTTTGCCAATTAAGTTTTCTAGAAGACTGTGACAAGTTTAGTTTTCTGTGATTTTTTTTAAATAATCTTCCTTTAAACTTATGAATTGCTGGACAAATTAAATGCCTTTTCCTGTAACAATAACCATAATCTAAATGCTTTGTCTGGAATCCCATCAATACTGTACATTTGGCCAGCAAATGATTCATGTTGCATTAAATTACACTTCTGTTTTCCTGGGCTGCCTCTTCAAATTTTCTTGACACTTCAATTCATTAAGCAGATGGAGATGGAACATGTGACTGAAATATTTTGTTCAATAATACTTAAGTTCATTCCCTGCAAACCAGTGCTAAGATCCACAGCTCTTAGAGGAGAGTTGTTTCACTTCAGCACCTTTTCTAATAACTGGTTGAAGGCTCCCTTACAGAAATCCATTTCTGGCAATTCATGCATAGTTGATTAAATACCTCTCTTTAACCCCGCCTTTCCCTTGATAAATGCAAAGAAGCTGAAACTGGAAAGTTGTTGATTAAGATGATATCGGACAATTAATTATACATTGTAATAACCTTTGACCAAAGCAAACACTTCCTTTTTCTTTTAATCAGCCAAAATGAAAAGTGATCAAATAATTACATGTTCTTGTCTTCCAATCAAGCTGTAGGTAGGGAAGAGATGTTGAGAGGAAATCAAGCAAAACCTTACAGAAAGTAAAAGTAATAATGAAGCAAATGCAGAAGAAATACATCTCTTGAAATTAATAATGATACTATTTTTTCATTCACTTCAGCATTATATAAACAAGTGCAACACTCCTGAGATGGCTTCTGTACTCAGCTTCATGTCAGGGCCAGTAGGACATGTGAGGTTATTCCTGACCTCTCTGTTCATACCTGAGGGAAAAGTACCCGTCATTTAGGAATGATTCTTCATCTGAGTCTTCAGAGGATACTTCTTTTGTGTCATTATTTCCCACAGTGGGGGAAAAAATATTTAATGAAACCTCTGCACAGGTGGAAAAAGGGGTAAAAATGAGGTGGAAAAAACAAACTTGCATTGTGTTGCATTAAGCACCACACAAGGAATGTTTACATCTTCTCAGATTCCTCAGTCTTTGAAAAGTCATTATCTTTCATGAAAAAAACAGGATCAACTTTAGACTTCTTCAGTGAATTTAGATTCTGGGAAGTTATATTGATCTTACTTCTCACAGAGTAAAACTATATTGAATTTAATAAAATGACAAAAGTGAAATGAGAATTTTTTATGGGTTTGGGTTTTGGGGTTTTGGTGGTTTGCAGGAGGGTTTTTTTTGGTTTTTTTTGGTTGTGGTTGTCTTTTGTTTGGTGGGGGTTTTTTTTTTGGTTTTGTGTTGGGTTTTTTTGTGCAGTCCATAATAATGAGTCAATCCTTTACTGGGTAAACTACCATTTCTTCAGCTGAGGATCCTGATCAGTAGCAACATGTGTCTCCAACAATGTGGTGCCTGCATCACAGTTCGGCAGTCTTGGGTACACCTGTGGTGGTGCATTTCTCCCCCTTCTCCGGGCTGTTCTATGACCTTGGGAGCTTCTGGCTATGCCTCGGTGCCTTGAGTAAGGAGTTGGGCAGTTAAGCACCCCTTGATTGTACCAATAAGTCTTACTTGGCTAAGGCAGAGAATGGCCCTGTCCATACAGGAACTCCTCTTGACTGGTCAAAACAGGGAATAAGAATGGAAACCAACAGTTATTTCCTGGCAATCTTGGAAGGCTCCTGCCAGCCCTTAACGAATGGTAACTGAGCTGAATGATAAGCTGTTCTTAGAATTTTTGAGAAATTACTAACTCAGGTTGCAGTTGGAATGGAAATCTGCTGATGACTACAGCCAGTCATCTCACAGCCTTATAAACAGCAGTCCTTTTGAGCTCTCCTGGACCACAGTGGGCTGCAATCAGCATCTCCGTTTGAGCGGGATGCTGCTCAGAGCTCAAAAACTACTAAATCTGTGATACTAGGAGGACTCTTGTGGAAAGTCAGTGACAGGGTCTGGGCTGATACCCCTGCTCCTCAAGGCTCAACCCTTCACCTGTTGAGGAATGCAAAGGCATAAAATGTATTTCACTGGACACAAGGAAAACTTTTAGTAGGTATGCCTTTGCTGTAATACATATTGCAAGTTTGAACTTGTCAGGATAATTATGTAGGTCTTGTGATTTAAAACACATTTTATTGATTTGCTGCTGAATTCTTATGAATAATCTGGAACTGTGCACAAACTTTCTCTCTCTACCCTTTAGATCTAATTCACTGTCCAAGTCTGAGACTAGGAATAGATCCAGCTGCATGTAAACTCCATGAAAATGTAGAAAGCAAGGGGGTCTATTCTGAACCTTGTGACTCATTGGACAGGTTTCCCTTATTCTTTACCCCACTTTATATATCTATCCTATTAGACATGAACTGTTGACCAAGCCTGAGACTAAGACTGGTTCCAGCTGCACCTGAGCTTTATAGGAGTTTAGAAAGCAAGTGGGTCTACTCTAAACCTTATGATTCAATGGGTGGATATCCTTTACTTTTTTATACCTTCGATCTTTATAAACTGTTTCCAACTCTGTTTTGACTTGATTTCAACTTGATTTTGTCTCTGTACATTTACTCCATGTAATAAGTAGTAGAGTGAACCTTGCCATCAAATCTTGTGCAGTCGCATTTCCACAAGTTCATATTAAGCCTATTTCAATGAGACTCTTTGGTGGTAATTCTTTAAGTGACCTGACCTAACCTCTTATTTCCCGACAACTGCATGGCTCACCAACAGTGAGCCTCTCCTCTTGCAGCTCTGGAGGAGCTCTGCACACCTCTTTAGCTGCACGGGGAAGTGAGGACTTAACTGCTCATATTCTTAGTGCTCTGAGCAGTGTCATCCGAGGTGTTACTAGAGCTGCCCATCCTTCAGCTACCAGAGTTATGTAGATCTTAACTAGCGATGTTCAAATCAAATACTTAATGCTAGTAAGTTACATACAGGTCAGTATTAGGTGCTTTCTTTGGTTTTGAAAAGTTGCACTTCTGTGTGTTCTGATTCAACCACCTATGGCTACAATGTGAAAGTATTCAGAGCAGAGAACAATAAACATAAATAAGCCTATTTGTTTATTAAGACATTAAAAAAGAAATAGGTCTTACTCAAAATTGTTAAAGCAATATAAGTAGAACACTGAAATTTTTACTCCTGATTTGTTAAAAATTGCTAAGTTATCTCCTTTTTAATAAGTTGAAGGAGCCTGGCTATCTGCTGTTCTGAGTCCTTAAAGTGTGAGCCTTTATTGTACTCAGTGCATATCTTTATTATACAAGAACACAATGTTACTGAAATGCATTTTTGTATCCATGAATGATCATTAATATCCTTAGTATGAAAATGCCTTTCTAATGGTAGTTTTCTTTGATTTTAACTAAGTTTCAGAAAGGTCGTCAAGTACATTTTGTTTTATTTTGAATGCTGAAATAGTAAAAGCTGCATTTAATTCAGTGTGTAACAAACTACTTATTTGACTTTGTATAAATGTGTTTCTTCCTTTTATCAGGCAGATATGAAGATTTTAATATTATTTTTAGGAGTACCAGCAAGATATGCAACATACAGCACTGAGGTTGGATGAAGTACATTGTTCTCTCGTGAATATAACTTTTGATCACATCATTAAGTACACAATCCTGCCATACAGATGAACAGGGTGTTTGTGACCCAGTGATGTGGATATTAATGAGCATCTTTCCTTGCATCTGACTTTGATTGAACTTTTCATCACCTTTGCTGTTTGGAGAGCTTTGCATCAATTCCAGTTAAGTCCTTGCAGAACTCGTTTAATTTCTTTTACATGACTGACCTTTCTCACACATGACTGGCTGTCACAAGCTGAAGAGACTGGTAGGTCTGGGTTTCTGAATCTTGAGCCATTTAATTGCATCAAGAGGCATTTTGCTGCAGGATAGGAAAGAATGCCCGATTACTTAACTCATTACATGCTATAAAATGATCCTGAGAGGTCAGACACAGACTTTCCAAAGCTCTTTAGGTTTTTTTTGTTTGTGGTTTGGTTTCAGTGGGGTTTTTGGGGGGGTAAGATATGTTTCAATTTCTCCCTCCTTGCTCACAATAATGAAAGAAATACACCTTCACAATTGCTAATAATCCTTAGTTACACGACGTCGTCTTATATTCATTGGTTTTTCTAAACCAGTGTACCCTGATACCCTTTAAAACCAGACAGTTTTTTCTGATGATGAACGACTGAAGTTAGTTTGATATTTGTACTATATAATATGGCATATTGTATATTCTATCTTTTCTGAAAGAGTACCGTTTTTAGCGAGCTAGTCTAAAATCAAAGAAATTGTTTTAGGAATAGTGATGTGTCCAATATGTTCAAACTCTGGGGGGTTTGTTCATTTTAGATTTACATTAGGATTCATCTGACATAAGGTAACGTTTCTAAAATTTAAACATCTAGTCTAAGCTAGTCTTTGCACTCCCTCTAATGTGTGTACTGAGAAAGAGACGACTCCTCTAGAGGGTAAGTTGTCCTATTATCTTGGACATCATAGGTTTTGATTAGTGGCTTCTGGTAAAAGTTTACTCATCACAGGAGCCTGGGTGAGTATTTTAAACTAGATGCTTAATATTTTGATAGCTAAGGCTAAGTGATGCAGACTCCACTCAATGGGTTGTGAGATACAGGGTCTCCTTCCGTCCAGTACTGTACCAGGTTTTCCAGTATCTGAGACACATAAACCATGTAGAGTTTCTACAAAGGCCTCTCCTCAGTGTCCTTCATGCTGTTGATCAGCCTGGTAACTTTGTAAGCTTCAAAGATATCACTATACTGTACATAAGTCCAGCTCTGCACTAATTTCCTGCATGACTTATTATAGAAACCCAACAATGAGGACTGTGTAGCTGGTGTCAAAGAAGATTCTGCCACAATACCTGCTTAAAGAGTTAAGCAACAAGCACACCTGATTATTTCTTTGGTTTGTTCCATTTGCATTAAGTATAAATGGAAGAAAAATGCAGACGAAGTGCCCTGGAATGATACTAGAGGTAATAATTCTGGGGTTTTTTTTCTTTTTTCTTTTTTTTTCCCCCACAGCTACAAGGCAACAGGCATTAAAAACAGTGAGATTCAACTTTCAGCTGGATGACTTTAGTCAACTAATCATCAGTAGTTCAACTGGAAGAACAGTTCTTGGACAATAGCCAGGTAAGTAAATTCCCTGTCTATGCCTTAATTTCTGACCAGAAGTCTGTGGTGACACGTGTAGCACACTTAAAAGATCAAATACATTCAAACGTTGGCTCAGTTCCTCTCTCCACCTAATGGATGTTCCATCACTTTCCATGCCACAGCTAAAATTAAAGCTCTCTTTCTCTATAAAGCCATCATTGAAGAAAATACTGTAGGGTATATTTATGTTTTAGGAAAATAATAAACAATTCCACGTGACCTGAAGAAGGCACTAAAGCTTACACAGTCTATCCATCAGATATAGGTAAAAAAGGTACAACTTGATACGTTCTTGAACTATTTTTTGAACCTTTTCACTGAAAAAAAGATTTATTCACTATTTTCTTAAAATAAATCAGCAAATCACAATGTATTTGTGTTTGTATTTCTTTAATTTTACAGTCTAAGGGTTAAGCTGTTCCCAAACTGGCCTATGGAGAGCTGGGCTGTTAAAACTGAGCATCAATTCAATTATTACAAAGAGAAACAGAAAATAATTGGTTCACATATTGTTCCAAGTCTTTCTGCAACCTTAATATGGAGCTGCTGGATTCCTTCTAGTATTCGATATAGTGGAATTATGCTGTGATAAAAAACAACAAAAACTGTACAAGATGGAATACAGATGAACTTTAGACAGTTATTTTTATAGAAATGGGAAGCTATGGAAAAGTTCAGTTTGCACATGACAGTTAGCAGCTATTTTTAATGTCACAGCTAGCATCCAGAAACTCCTGGGGAACATATTATTTTCTTCATGAGGGTCTTCCTTTGAAAGTCACGAAGTTCTGCACTGTTATGCTAGACTTCTGTTTCTAACATCCACATTATTTTGGTGTCCATGTGTGACACTGTGATTCATTGCATGGAAAACTTCCCATGTAAGCCACAAAAAGAGCAAATGTTTGAAGAACTGACAGTGTGCAGAGGCAAAACTGAGGTCAGGTGCTTCTATGTTGTTGATGCACCATGAATTTGAATCCTCACTCACCAGTTGCTTATCTGCCTGCAAGCGGTTTGGCATTTTCTTTTGTATTGTACTAACCTTATGAGTAAATGCAACAGGAAAAAGTGCCTTGAAGCTGAGGTTTTACAGAAGTCTTGTATATTTCAAAGAGTTAAAACATCCAGAAAGAACTGCTTCCCTGACAGAAAATGAGAGGAGAGCTGGCCAGCCACTGGAAAAATTACTGCCAAGGATTATCATGAAAAATTCGCTATCACATCACCAATGAGTATTTTTGAGGGGTATTTTATTTTTTGTTCTGTCTTGTTTCATTTTGTTTTGGGGTTTGGGTTTTTTTTTTTTGTTTTGTTTGTTTTGTTTGTTTTTAAATCTAGATGTTTTTATTGTATCTTGACATGATCTGGTATTGTGATCATTAATTTTCAAGGTGACACTTCCCATAGAAAATCCTTAGGAGACTTAATAGCATGATTAGTCCACGTACCACTTCAGTCCATGAGATTACTGCCACTGGTGAAACATGGGAACAAGTTTCCCAGGGTTGCTTTGGAACAGCCATACCTAGAGATGTTTCACACGCTATTGGACAAGGACCTGGGCAGCCAGATCTAATGTGGAATTTATCTGTTGTGAGTGGAGGGTTGAATCAGATTACAACCTGAGGGCCCCTTCCAAGCTAAATTATTCTGTGATTGTATTATTTTTCTGGGACAGTGAATTACCCACAAAACTTAAGATAAAACTGGGGATACTCAATTCTTCAGGACCATTCTCCAAGGAAGATGATGGGATTAAACCTTTCCAAATCTTATGTTCTAGGCTCTAAATTGGTACTTGTACAATAATTTAGCTTCAGCATTAATAATGGATAGTGCTTTCCATTTCTAACCTTCTTCAATTTTAAACTATTTTATGGCTAGGATAGTATACAGCAGCTCAGAAGAGTTTCACATTGCAAGTCTCCTGATGTTCAGGTGTGCTTCGTTTTTCAGGATTTGCTGATGTTCAGGATTTGCTTCCCTTTTCCTAAGCCACTGATTTACTGCTCTGGTGTAAATGAGTGTTATATTTACCTCTGTTGGAAAGTACCACCTGTCAAGGGAAGACATGGAGTTCTCAATTCCCAGTGAATAGATATGTGACCCTCCTGAATAAATTGTCTGGTCAGATGTTTTCCTGTCTGCCAGATCTCTTCAGCTCCCTGTCACAAAGTAACACTCTCAATTATATGAAGTTTTTCTCCTCCCTAGATTCACTTTTCAAAATTAGCTATTATAGGTTACAGTGACAATAAGTATTTGATATTATTGAACGTATAGTTGTGCCTAGTTTGGGTGCTCTGTATTATATTCTGTATTTTTTTAAGAATAGCAAACTCAAGCAATTTGGCTTTAGCTCACAAATTTCTACTAAGGTGAGTTATTACCAAAGCCAGAGGGAAACACAAATATTTAGACTCTCAGAACATTTTTCTAGCCACAAATCTTAAGCAAGAAAACATTCATTTTTTTTTAAAGTTCCTTTCCACCATAACATAGTTGACTCAAGTTTAACTGACCCTATGCTGGAAACTGGCAATGCTAAAATGAGAAAGTTTATCTGCTGTCTTTTAGGATAACACACAGTTTGGTGGGTATGCATTATCCAATGTCTATATTGCATGTCTACAAACAACCCTCAAGCTTTTATTCCTGATCTGGGTACATGGAGTTTATAAAGATAGGGAAAAAAAGATATACAGTCTTCTACCAATGCTCTGACTGTTTTTCTTGCCAGTATGGAAATAGCTTCAAGAACAAAGTGTGCTGTGACTTTGCCTCCCAAGGTCTTTCCTTTAGTTTAATTCCTATTGACAGTGGCTCAGTGTTGTAGGGGCAGTGCAGATGGTAAATTCACACCTGTCCCATGTTTTGCACCTTGTCAGAACCTGCCACGGCATGGATTCTCTGGGAGTGACAGTATTATTAAACATCTTCTGGCAGAAGCTTCAGAAATCAACACTCAGCTCAGATATGCCACAAAGAGCTGTAATATTTTTTATGAGAATGGAAGAAAAACAACAGCTCTCTGCTGTGATAGAGAACTAAAGAAGGACAAAGAAGCCCAAGAGAATTCCTTTTTTTGGAAATATTATGTGGTGATATAGCCTAGTAGGAGAAAACAAAACAAAACAAAACAAAAAAACCCAAACCTTTCTGGGAAAGGGAGAGTGAAAAAATCTCAATGAACAAGACTTTTAGGATAATATAAGCCTTGACATTTGTTAACTTTGATTAAGGCTCAGCGTATTGAAAGCTTAGCTGATTTATTTCAAGAGAATTGTCCCTATATCTTCAACATCACAAACATCCAGCCTTAACTTAACTAGCTGGGAATCTGGAATCGCCGTGTTGACACCACATGAAATATTTTAGCTTTATAAAGTTGTCCAGAAAATTAGAATAAGATTAAGCATGCTACCAACACAGATCATCAGTGCTACACTGATTATGAAGAAAAGACCTTTCCTACCCAACAGGTTCATCCACCAAAAAAGAGTCTGGGAGAAATTTGCTGTTAAATCAAAGGAACATCATTTCATATGTGATATATTAAGTAATAGAATGGAAGAAAATGGCATCAACTGAAACAATTGAAAAGGCTTGTTCCCTTATGGTCTACGGTTTCGTACTTTCTCCTCTACTTCTGGCTAATGGCAGTGGAAACTATGCAGCAATTCTGAAAATTGTCTAGCAATAGCAACTAGTTTTGCTGGTCTCAGGTGCCAATGAGATGATAAGCTATCATGTTTTGTACACTTTATTACTTTAGAGTTTTTATTTTGGGCTGCATAAGGTCTTGGCAAATGTTTAGCGACCAGAAGACTTGCCTTACCAGGTCTGTGCATCAACTTACCTTCAAGAAGATTTCATATATTCCATAATAGCCACTGAATCTCAGGATTCAAGACTTTAGAACAATGTTACATTCTTTTAGGCATGGTGGGATAAATTTTCAGCCTGATCGGATGTGAAGCCCCAAAATACATGTCTTTCTCTTCACTTGTTAGGAAAAAAGTAATTGGTTTAGGGTTTGGCAGGAGTTCATGGTTCAAAAACATCAGCTAGTGTCAACTAAAATTCTACACAATAAAATGTACTATAAGACTCCCCAGACTTCTACTTGCACTGAGGTGTCTAGGAAACAATACAGTCCTCTGCATGTTAAGTTGGTGGGTGCCGTTTACCTCACAGTAAAAGGGGTCTTATGTTTTCATCCTTTACTTCTCACCTCATTTGCCACTCTCCTCTGCACCAAGAACACCAAGTTTAGTTATCCTGCTTCTTTCCACCACACTGGAGATCTGATACTCCACCTCTTTTCTGCTCTGAACCCTGCAAACCCACAGTGCTGCGAAGTGGAACATGTTTGTCCTGTGGAGGCGAGCAGCACCATGATATGAGCTGGGCTCAGAGCAGCACACTGGCTTGAAGGTGATGAAGGTGCGAAGCAGTGAGGTCCTGAGGGCTGAAACATGAAGAGCGGGAGTTCAGTCTTTCTTTCAGGACTGCCTCTCCTTCCTTTCACCCTGTCAGCCTTCTTGTTTCTCTGGATCACTGGCTTCAGCTTCTGGGCTGATTTTTCTCTGAACAGATCTGTCAGCCCACTAATTTTTCTTCTGCATAAACCAAACAAAACTAGAGACATTGGAGAAGTGCTTATATTCAGGCCTGAGAGGGAGTCTTAGTGCTCAAATTGTATGACATTGGTTATTATAGCAATGTGAATAACACTTTCATGTCTAAGAAAATTGCTCTGTATTAAATAGATGAGAAACTGGCTGAACTCTGCATACTGTGACCTTCTTACAAACATTTCCTTAAAATTAAAAGGGTTTAGAAACCTGAGTAATCAGAAGATCTGGCTCTAAAAGATCTTGGAGAATTGGGTAAAAGTAGTTGCATGCTTGATATACTAATTTTAATAAAACAGTAAGGTTAATACATGAATATCCTACTAAAAAAACTATTAACACCGTAACCAGTTATTAAAGCTGGGTTTTAATTAAAATCAACTGAAGTGCATTTGTGCATAAATGGACAGCACAGAGCTTTTTCAGTAAGCACTCCCAACACTCAGAGCAGCTAGAAGTTTATCTAAGAAAAAATTAATTTATTTTTTCTCTTGAGATAAAAATTGTGCTTATAACCAGAAAAAATATATAAAAAGTTAATTTGTTTAATTCCATTTCCATGTCTATATGCGCTTTAACTTTCTTCCTCTTTTCCTAGCCTCATCAATGTGACTGCAGTGCTGCAAGCACTGGGAGTCAGGCTGTAACATGTACAAGGACAATTCATCTGGTTCTGCAGCATGTCAGGAGGAGTTTCAGGGTTGTGATGGACCTTCACATCCACTTTCAATTGCAGTATGATCTAAAGGGGTTGAGCCAATGGCAGGAAATCAAAGCAGTGGTTTGTTGATTGGGTACAGCTATTTGCAGATGGCAGACTGGACAGTTTTTTGCTACTTGCTTTAACAAGTAGGTTTTACTATGTGAGATAATCTGCCCCTTTACTGGTAGTATGGCTGAAAAACCACCTTTCGTTCACTAACAGTTGTCAAATCTTCAATGTCCTTCTACTCTTAACTAGGGCCATTTCAACTTGGGCAGGCAGGGAAATCAGATTACCTTTCTTATATGTTGAAGATGTTCCCACCTTCTTCTTCTTCCCAGATGCTCCTTTGAATCTCATTAGAGGCTTTGAACCCTGTGTTGACATTTCCCTCACAAACCAGATGACGTGGCATTTGTACAGCCTCGGGAACAAGGAAACTCTCAAGCTGCATCAGTGTTTAACAGAACAGACACCTTCTGCATCCATTTCTGCTTCAGTATCCCAAGCTCACTGTCTGCCACAGGCTCTCCTGGCCTCAGCTGAATCACTCACTTGGTTAGCTGAGTTCAAGCTAAAGGGTCTGGAGTTTTCCAGTGAGAGGTATTAATTATCAATCATTTAAAATTTGGGGCTTATTTTTTCTTTTATTTTTTTCAACCAATTCCACCTGTGCTTACCTGTCAAAAGCAGCAATGCTACTCCTAGAATAAAACCAGAAGGAGGAAACTTGCCAATGTTCATGTACATTCAGTTCCCAAATAACTGCAATGTGTGGCAGTCAGAGGTGCTGGTCTGTCAATATGAGCGTGTGGTTCACTATTTTGGTTTTGCATTCAATTGCAAATCTGATGAAAAGAGGAATGAAACCATACAGCATGTTGTGCTGGACTGAAAACCTTTGATTAATTTCCCACAGCCATGCTGGTGCAACTGACTTTGCCCTAGAAGTGTATTTATGCCTCTTTCTACAGGAGACGTCCCTTGTAACCCTGTGCTGAGCAACTCATGAGATTTACCAGATGACCAATAGCTTCAGCAGGGCTCACATTCCATCCATGAAAAAAGGGTAAAAAAAGCCTTTAATTTACAACAAAGAAAATAAAGATGATCCAGAATGAATTTATAATTGAAGTTTATTTGTCACCTTCCATAAAAGTAAAAATGTGTAAGAAAAAGCTTCAAGAGCAAGCAATCACAGTTAAAAGCATAACATGAGCATCTGGTTCTTCCATATTATGGATGATCTGTTAATATATGATCTAAACATCACCTCTAAAGTTTTATAAACAAAGATAAATTAACAGGATCAATTTTCCCTAGCAAATATTCTCCACCTAACAGGATAATCTTTGAACACTAATAAAATAAACCACAAATCATATTCACTCTTGGGCTTACTCTCTTGCTGCAATTTAGCCTAGCTTGAGACAATATGGCAAACTTTATTAACAAAACCATAATTTACTTTTTTTCTCCAAAGAATTAGTTTTCTTTTAAGGTGGTTTTGTCTAGATACAGTTACTCTCAGAGTTAATGAATTAATGATAGTTAATATTTATTAATTAAATAAACTAATTTAATTAAGTAATTAACTTAATCTGATTTCTCCATAATGTATGCATCCAGTACTATGAGCATTCATGCATTCAAGGTTACAACAGTTCTTAGTATCTAACAAGAAGACATTTATTCATAAAAGAGCATAGGTATATTAATGAGTCTGTACATAATTAGAACTATGGAGATTATATGTATGTGGCAATTCAAAGCCAAGATTATTTCCTGAATTAAGATTCCTGTCCAGAATAACAAGTAGCGCAATGTACTTCATGGCTTGAGAGGCCAAATATAATATAAATATGATATAATATATATATTTATATATATATAATAATATATAATTATGATATATAATTATTATATAATAGATACAATACTGTAAATATTTTTCTTCTAAATATATTTGGTTTTGACTCAAAATCCATTCATAGAGCATGTAGTATGAATGTTCTAGTTGGGGTAAGGAATGGAAATTCCATACCATAAAAAAACCCACTTTCTCAAGGAGTCAGTAGATAAAGGTCACCTAGAAAACCAACTGGAAAAAAAGCGACCCTCACTATGAAGAACTGAACATATGTTTACATGATCACAAGGAACTCAAGGCGTATTCAGAGGTTTTCTCCTCTTACGTGGGGATGCCCAGTCCTCACTTCTCAGCTGATAAGTTGTTCCAGTCGAGCCTTTTCACTAAGACTTGTACAGTCAGTCATTTAACAAGTCTTACCTGAATGAAAATTAACATTCTCTTGAAAAGTAATAGTTTCTTTGAGTACACCTTTCGTCTAGGCAAACTGCCAGAAAACTGGGAAGGTCAGAAAATAGGTGAGCAGAGACAGCTAAACTGTACCAGCCCGACTTCCACAGCAATGAAAAACACAATGAAATAAGACGGTCCTTCAGTTTCAAATGGGAAAAAAATGTATATGGATTCTTTCCATGCAGGTGACAAATCTAATTTAACAGTACCATATAGCAGAGGAACCACCAACAGACATAAACGTTGCATGCCTTACCTAGAACCAGAAGGAGTCATTATTTCTCGCTGATGGTGTTTCATGATTAATTGTGCAACTTAGAAAAGAAAACAAACAAACAAAACCCAAGCCCAATAACAAAATCCCCTAGAGTTGAGATGATTAAGGAATTGGATCAACTTTCATATAAGGAAAGGCTGAGACACCTGGGACTGTTCAGCAGGAGAACAGAAAGCTTAGGAGGGTTTAATCCCTTTGTAAAAATGCCTGACTGGAGGTAATGAAGATGAGGGAGACAGCCTTCTCCTGAATGGACCAAATAATATGACAAGAAGCAATTAATTAAACATAAAAAAAAAACAAAGCACACATCAAATTCCATCTGAACACACTTTACTTTTTTTTTTTTTTTTTTTTTTTTTTTTATTGTGAGGGTGACACCACTGTCACAAGTTTCCCAGAGACTGCAGAGTCTCCATCAACAGAGATTATTTAAAACGCAGCTGGACACTGTCCTGCACAATCTGCTTAAGCTGACCTTGCTTGAACATGGAGTTGGGATTGTTGCAACCCAGAAAAGACAGTCAAGTTAAATGGATGGACTTTCATTAGCGTTCCTCAAAATATCATGCCAAGGGTCTGTTGTCCTGGAAATCCTGAAGGCTGAACAAAGAGGACATCTCAAGTGGCTACTGTCTTTGGGGATCAGATTCCAGCTCCTTATTTATGGAGGAATAAGGTCAAGAAGGCAATATTATGAAACTTTTCTCCTTGCCTCAAAACGCAGATATAGACAAGCAGGTTTCTTACAGTGTCTTCATCCTAGTTGCCAATATCAATCTGTATAACTTAGACACAGTATAGATGTCTAAATTAGGTCAGTTATTCCAACTTGCCTTTCCAGTAAATAACAGAAATAATCACCCAGAAGATGGCTGAGACCACAGTCCCTTTTAGAGGGGAAATTTATCCCACCTCCCTCTATTGCTGACTTAAAGATTACTGTGCTCCCGAAAAAAGGCCTGATACATAGGATTAAGAGTTTGTATATGCCAGTGGTGCTACATGATGGCATCCTGCAATCCACAGTACTTGGTAAATGAAAAATAATGTGGGGAAAATGTGTTCAAAAAGTTGTTGCAAGGAGCTCTAGACTTCTGTGTATTACTAGAAACACACTAGAAAAACTACTCCTTTAGTTTCTTTTCTCTCTATTTATCCAAATTTCCTTCATACTCGCTCTTCATACTTAGGAAATCAAGCAGATAATTCTCTATAAGCTGGGCCCTCATTGAAAGATCTTGTTCTAACAAGTACTTACAATGGGACTCATCACAATTAACTTTAGATCTGTAGTACATCAGTACCAGTGTTTGAGCTAGGCATCTCAGCATGATCGGAAGACTAGCTCCTACTCTAAGCTGCTTGCAATTTCAGATTTTTCTAAGCAATTTCATTATTGTTTGTTTGTTTTCCTGAATATATTTTAGTTACTGAAGTGTGTAGCCTTTGGTTTCTTTGGTTTTGTTTCTCTTTTAATTTTAGCAAAGGTAAGGGAAGAGGTAAAAAATAATTTATCAGTTATATTTTTGGGGCTGGGTTCTCCAAAAATATTTAAAGCAGAGAAAATAGGATCAAAGGTATTATCTAAAAGCATAAAATCTTAAAATCATAGAATGGTTTGGGTTGGAAGGGGCCTTAAAGATCATCTAGTTCCAACCCCCTGCCATGGGCAGGGACACCTTCCTTGAGACCAGGTTGCTCAAAGCCTGATCCAACCTGGCCTTCAACACTGCCAGGGATGGGGCAGCCACAGCTGCTCTGGGTAACCTGGTCCAGTGTCTCACCACACTCAGTGAAGAATTTCTTCCCAATAGTTAATCTAAATCTATCTTCTTTCAGGTTAAAGCCTTTCCCCCTTGTCCTATCACCACATGCCCTTGTAAAAAGTCCCTCCCCAGCTGTCTTGTCAGCCCCTTTAGGTATCGGCAGGTGCTCTAAGGTCTCCCCTGTAGCCTTCTCTTCCCCAGGCTGAACAACCCCAGCTCTCTCAGTCTGTCTTCATAGCGGAGCTGCTCCGTCCCTCTGATCATCTTTGTGGCCCTCCTCTGGACTCGCTCCAGCACGTCCTTCTTATGTTGGAGCGAGTCCCAGAGCAGAACACAGTACTCCAGGCGGGGCCTCACCAGGGCAGAACAGACAGGAAGAATCACCTCCTTTGATCTGCTGGTCATTCTTCTTTTGATGCAGCTCAGGATATGGTTGGACTTCTGGGCTTGCAAGCACACATCACCAGGTCATGATGAGTTTCTTGCCCACCAACACCCCCAAGTCCTCCTCAGGGCTGCTCTCAATCCATTCTCTTCCCAGTCTGTATTTGTGTTTGGGATTACCCAGACCCATGTACATGACTTTGCACTTGGCCGTATTGAATTTCATGAGATTCACACGGTCCTATCTCTCAGGCTTGATAAGGTGCCTCTGTATGGCATCCCTTCCCTCCAGTGTGTCAGCCACACCACACAGCTTGGTGTGATCTGCAGACTTGCAGAGGGTGCACTAAATCCCACTGTCCATGTTTTCCAACAAAGATGTTAAACAGTGCTGGTCTCAGTACCAAGCCCTGAGGAATGTCACTCATCGCTGGTCTCCACTTGACATCGAACCATTGACCACAACCCTTTCAGTGCCACCATCCAGCCAATTCCTTATCTACTGAGTGGTCCATCCTACAGATCCATGTCTCTCCAGTTTAGAGACAAGGCTGTCATGCAGGAGAGTGTCAAATGCTTTGCACATTTACAGGTAGATGATGTCAGCTGCTCCTCCCTCATCCATCAGTACTGTAACCCCACTGCAGAAGGCCACCAGATTTGTCAGGCATGATTTTCCCTTAGCGGAGCCATGTTGTCTGTCACCAATCACCTCCTGATTTTCCATGTACTTTAGTATAGTTTCCAGGAGGATCTGCTCCATGATCTTGCTGGGCATAGAGATGAGACTGCCCAAACTAAACCAAAACTTCCCAAACCCTGCACAGCAAACAGCATTCCTCACCGCCTCTACCTCTCTATGAATAACTCCCTTACTCTATAATCTCCCAAAGCATACCTTTTGTTTTGCCTGTAAGACAAGATCCTGGCTATACGTAAGCATTACTAGATCAAGTTGTAAGAGAACAGTGGGAGGGGAGGCTCTAATGCCATGCTAGGCATTTGGTGATGAGTCCAGCCCTGAATACACAAATGAAACAGAAAAAAAAATTAAAAGTATGATGCTAGATGCTAATGTGTACGTGATATGGTGAAGTTATCTGTTCAATGTTTTATTTCTCCTCCCTATTGAATTGTTACACAATATATTGAGTTTAAGAGCTCAAGGTAGTTTCTGTAGCCACTGCCTGACTGATGCTCCCTCTGATTAATACTAAATGCAGAGGTAGATCCCTGTCCTCAGAGGAAGGAAGAAAAACTATGTTGGCACTTCTGTTTCAATCTATCATCATCTGGGGGTACCAATGCATGTGTGAGGCACTAGGAGTCAGATACGGATGACGAGGATCTGGCAGACAAGATTACTGATAAATCTGCTCCGAGTAAAATCAGTGCATCCAAACAGGAATAGAGCAGTGGTTACTCGTACTGCAACTGAGGTTCAAAATGTATGATCCTAACTCTCTGTCTTTGCAGCCTTGTAACCCAAGATGATTGACAATCCACCGGCAGGCCCATTTTCTTCTCTTAGGAAAACAGCAACAGCTGTCTCCAAAACAACCTACAGGAACCAGGTAGTAATATGTCTTCAGTCATCCTTTCATCAAGCAAATTACAGTATTCTGGACAGGGTAAGAAACAGGCCATCTGTTATTCCTTGTGATGAAATGTTTAGTGTGGGAACATTTTTTACATTGCAAGGTGGCCTCAGAGGCATAAAGCAGCTCTACCACACATCTGTCTGTGACTGAGGCATTACTTCAGCTACTAACGCCTCCTCTCCTGCTCACATTAGATTGATTTGTATTTCATTTTTGTCTTTTATTCTTTCCCTCAACCTTTTTTTTCTAATTACAAGGAGCTCTGTTTTTTGGTTTTGGGTTGTGTTTTTTTGTTTTACATCTGTCCCAGTGGAACAGCTAAATTGTCCTGACAACTCTTCCAGCTGATGTTCTGTACTAAGGATTCTTCGTACATTAGTTTGTTATTGGTTTCCTGTGTTTAAGACACATTTCAGTGGAAAGAATACTGGATTTCCAATATATTCATGTGAATTTTCTGTTTATAACAACATTCCCCTTCTCCTTCATTTTTCCATAATTTGAAGGGCAAAAAATATACCTCTGGTCCTTTTGGTATATGTGAAAACTGGTCCCAAAATGAATTTACTGCAGAACTGTGAAGAGATGATTTTGAAAGGGTTTTCTAAAACTGTATGAAGGAAAAATACCCTTCAAACCTCTAGAGAATAATAGAAAATTGCCTATGTCTACAGGCTTTTTTGAATACTCTAGTAGAAAACTGTGCCATATAGAACACTATCCGATTAATAAAATAAAGTAAAAAATATTCTTTGTTAGTAACAATCAGGTTCTTTTATGAGATAATAATATACTTCATTAGCATAGTCCTAATAGTACATAGAATAACTCAACGAAACACAAAAGTACTATTAAGTACTTAGCCAAACAAAGGTATAAGTCAAGAGCTGAGATCTCTGCCCCAAAGCAATATATATAATTTGTGTTTGGATAGATGTACATGGATTCTCCTTCAGCATCATAGTAAACATTGCCAGAGAGGTCATTTAAAGAGAAACCTCTATAAACTCTTATTTCTATGTGCACAGCTAGAGGGCCAGGGATGTATCTTCAATACCACATCAGACCTATCCCTTGCAAACAGAGTGGTACCTGCTTGAGTAGTCCCTAACAGCTCATGAACATTGGAACCACTGAACAGCATGAGCAGAACATTTTCCTCCCTGCTTGCTAAAACAGGGTAGGTTCAGTTACTTCCCTGGAATGCTGCAGGGTAGCATTTATAACTAGTTGGCCTACAGGCCTGGCTATATGCAATGCTCACTCATGTAGGTGACCTGACATTCTAATTTGATGCTTTCAAATACAGCATCCTCCAGAAATGCCCTTTTACGTGCTAAAATATGTAACTGTTCCTTCAGAGTTCTTGGTTTTACTCTTGAAAAATTAAGTATCTGAAGCTTTCCCAAGACACACACCAGGCAACAGCAAGCAATTCCAAGAGTAGGCCAAGCCTGAAAGGAAGAAAATAATGATAGCAACAATATTGCAAACTCCTGACCTTTGCATATGTCTCTTAAGGGCTATAGTTCTTCAAATATTTTAAACTTCAGCCAGTGTTCTGGCCACTGAAAACTACTTTGGTTTACAGCTGACAAACAGATTTGATCCAACAGCCAATATAAGAGATTCAATAGGTTGTTATTTTTCTCTTCATCCTCCTGTTTCTCTCAACAAATGGTCTATTTTATTAAACATTACAACATATTCCAGACACAATATTTTTATTCTGATGTGACATATGCATTGAATCAGAACTATCTGTTTCAGTAGTTTGTGTACTTTAGACATTCTAGTTTGCAAAGTGTCTTCCTCCATCCTATGTTCCTGTGTTTAAAGGAGTGAAATGCACCTGAATAATAAATATGCAGATTAGCTTTAGCTGTCTTGACCAAAATGTGCTGATTCTGCTGGAAAACAGTTGTATTCTCTGTAAGTGTGCTTTGGCCTAAGCTGGAACTATTCACAGAATTAAGACAGTCCCTAATTCACAGTTTGTTCCTTAATGAGGGAAAGAAGCCACTGAACTCAAAAGGATTAAGGGTGTGTTGAAAATAGAGCTGTCAGTTAAGTACTTTCCTAAAGGAAGGTTTTATGCAGACCTCTGCTGTTCTGCTTTTATTCTTCCAGCAAACAACTTTATCTCATGGTCACTTTCTAACAAATATTAATACTAATACATTTTTAATGTTCAGATTATCTGAATTTTCTTTGACCTAGTTCAATTGATTCTTTACAAGAAACAGGACACTATATTTTCAGCTGCTTTTCCTTCAGAGTAGTTCAGTTTCTATATTTATATCATTCACTAAAATGTAAATGAAAAATCAACAATATTCTTATGTTGAAGCCCTGTTCTCTATGTATGAAAATCAATGGTAAAGTGTTTATTGAATTAAATGTAACAGTATCTGGCCCTTTATATGTATCAATGTAATAAAATAAGGTTTCAAATCAGCATGATATGGAATGTCAAGATGCTCACTGACTTTCAAGAGGAAAAGAATGTAAGATAAGAATCTTTTGTATATTGTGTGCTTTTTTCCGGGGGCTGATTCCATGTTCACAAGTGATGCAGCAGAGGGAGATGTGTGAAGTGAAACAATTTGTAAAGACAGTTTGAGGTCCACACTACCTGTTTTTCAAGGATTTTATTTAAATCTGTCTTGATATTTAATGGACTGGATACATGTCTGTGGCTTGAAAACAGTCCTGAAGCGATTCTTCCAGTTTAGTTTAATCTCAAAGGAATGTAGTGTGCAAATAACACCCTCTGATAGAAAACAGAACATACCATTGGTACGAACCAAAGCGTACTGAGGGGTATCTTGAGAAGTTCTCTTCAAAAGAGCATTCTTGATCTAAAATCAAATGCTAGCAAGATGGGAATGTCAATAACTGAGCAAGAAGGATGTCCTCAAGTTGTTAGAGCTCATGAAGTTATAACCTGAGGCAGAAAACCAAAATAACCTGCTAGGGACACAGAAGATGGAAATATGCTTTACATTACATGGGTGTGAAAAACCATATTGATCTCATAAAGTAATTTAATTAAAAATGTTTCAAACATTTAAAATGTGTTTATATTCAAGACAAGCTAAATATAGTTCTGCAGCAATTTCTTAAGGAGCTTTTAGTGGAAACACTGGCGTAACCTCAGATATAAAGGCATGAATGCCATACCTCTATTATTTCACTTTTATCATTGAAATCAGCTGGATTTTTCAACAGAGGTGGCATAAATATATATATAAATAAATGTCCTGAAAAAGAATCTGCTAGAATAAGAGGTGAAGGAATGTTATGATGAGTTTGGTACCTAAAACTGTTGTAATTATTGCTATTATTTTATCTTCCTTTATTTCACATAAAATCATAAAGAGCCAGCCATTTCCTACAGCGTTCGTCCACTTTACAAGAAATTACAGGCTTCCAAACCATTCTGTGGCTTTTCTTTTGAAGACTGGAATTCATAGAATTGGAAAGATTGCAGATATATGCTTTTAATAGAACCATAGAATTCTTTTGGTTGGAAAAGATCCTTAAGGATCATCGAGTCCAACTGTAAATCTGACACTGCCAAGTCCACCACTAAACCATGTCCCTAAGTGCCACATCTACACATCTTTTAAATACCTCCAGGGATGGTGGTGACTCAGTCACTTCCCTGGGCAGCCTGTCCCAGTGCTTGACAACTCTTTCTGGGAAAAATTGTTTCCTAATATCCAACCTAAACCTCCCCTGGTGCAACTTGAGGCTGTTTCCTTTTGCCCTGTCACTTGTCACCTAGGAGAGAGACCAACACCACCTGTCTACAGCTTCCTTTCAGACAGTTGTAAAGAGGAATGAGGTCCCGCCTGAGCCTCCTTTTCTCCAGGCTAAACAAACCCCATTTCCTCAGCTGCTTCTCACAAGACTTGTGCTCCAGACCCTTCACCAGCTCTGTTGCCCTGCTCTGGACATGCTCCAGCAGCTCAAGGTCTTTCTTGCCTTGAGGAGCCCAAAACTGAACACAGGATTCAAGGTGCGGCCTCATCAGTGCCCAGTACAGGAGGACAATCACTGCCCCTGTCCTGCTGGCCACACTGTTTCAGATACAGGCCAGGATGCCATTGGCCTTCTTGGCCACCTGGGCACACTGCTGGCTCATGGTCAGCCGGCTGTCAACCAGCACCCCCAGGCCCTTTCCCACTGGGCAGCTTTCCAGCCACTCTGCCCCAGCCTGTAGCGCTGTATGGGGTTGGTGTGACCCAAGTGCAGGACCAGTTACTTCTCCTTGTTGAACCTCATACAACTGGCCTTGGCCCATCAGTCCAGCCTGTCCAGGTCCCTCTGCAGAGCCTTCCTACCCTCAAGCAGGTCAACACTCCCCCCCAAACTGGCGTCATCTGCAAAGTTACTGAGGGTGCACCCAATCCCCTCATCGAGATCACTGATAAAGGCATTAAACAGAACTGGCCCCAGTACTGACCCCTGGGGAATACCAGTTGTGACCAGCCACAAACTGGAGGAAATTCCATTCACCAGCCCTCTCTGGGCTTGGTCATCCAGCCAGCTTTTTACACAGCAAAGAGTAAGCCCATCCAAGCCATGAGCTGCCAGTGTCTCCAGGAGATGCTGTGGGAGATGGTGTCAAAGGCTTTACTGAAGTCTAGGTAGACAACACCCACAGCCTTTCCCTCATCCACTAGGTGGCTCACCCCGTCATAGAACATCAGGTTAGTGAAGCAGGACCTGCCTTTCATAAACCCATGCTGACTGGACCCGATCACCAGATCACCAGGTTGATCTGCTCCGTAACCTTCATGGCACTGAGGTCAGGCTGACAGACCTATAGTTTCCAGGATCCTCCTTTCTGCCTTTCTTGTAGGTGGGTGTCACATTTGCTAACTTCCAGTCAAATGGGACTTCCTCAGTTAGCCAGGACTGCTGATAAATGATGAGGAGTGGCTCAGTAAACACTTAAGCCAGCTCCCGTAGTACCCTTGGACGGATCCAATCCGGCCCCATAGACTTGTGTGTGTCTAAATGATGTAGCAGGTGGCTGACCGCTTCCCCTGGGATTAAGAGGGCTTCATTCTTCTCCATGTCCCTGCCTTCCAGCTCAGGGGGCTTGGTACCCAGAAAACAACTCATCTTGCTATAAAGACTGACACAAAGGAGGCATTAAGTACCTCAGACTTTTCCTAATCCTTTGTCACTCTGTTTCCCCCTGCATCCAATAAAGGATGGAGATTCTCCCTAGCCCTCTTTTTGTTGCAAAGGTATTTAGAAAAATACTTTTTATTCTTTTACAGCAGTAGCCAAGTTAAGTTTTAATTGGGATTTTGCCTTTCTAATTTTCTCCCAGAATAACCTCAGGACAGCCTTTTAGTCCTCCTGAGTTTTTTGACCCTTCTTCCAAAGGTCATAATCTCTTGCTTTTTTTTTTTTTTTTTTTTCCTCTGAGTTCCAGCCAAAGCTCTGTTCAGCCAGGCCAGTCTTCCCTGCCATTCTCCTTTTGGCACATGCGGATGGCCTTCTCCTGTGCCTTTAAGATTTCCTTCTTGAAGAGTGTCCAGCCTTCCTGGACTCCTTTTCCCTTCAGGACTGCCTCCCAAGGGACTCGGTCAACCAGGCCCCTAAACAGGACAGAGTCTGCCCTCGAGAAGTCCAAGGGAGCAGCTCTGCTGACTCCCCTTCTTACTTCCCGGAAGAATCAAAGACTCTGTCATTTCATCATCGCTATGTCCAAGACGCCATCCAACCACCACATCATCCACCAGTCCTTCCCTGTTTGTAAACAGCAGGTCCAGTGGGGCATCTGCCCTGCTCGGCTCACTGACCAGCTCTGTCGGGAAGTTATCTTCACACACTCCAGCAGCCTGTTTCCTCCCTTCTGTACTATTTCCAGCAGACATCTGGTAAGTTGAAGTCCCCTAGGAGAACAAGGGCTAGCAATTGTGAGACTTCTCCCAGCTGCTTATAGAATATTTTGTCTGCCTCTCCATCCTGGTAGAGTGGTCTATTGCAGACTCCCGCCATGATACCTGCCTTGTTGGCCTTGTCCCTGATTCTTACCCATAAACACTCTACCCTACTATCACCATCATTAAGCTCTAGACAGTCAAAACTTTCCCTAACATACAGGGCTACCGCACTGCCTCTCCTTCCTTGCCTGTCCCTTCTGAAGGGTTTGCAGCCATTGATTGCAGCCCTCCGGCTCTGTGAGTCATCCCATCACGTTTTTGTGATGGCATCTGTATCATATTTTTTCTGCTGCACAACGGCTTCAAGCTCCTCCTGCTTGCATTGTTGCCCATCCTGCTTGCATTGGTGTAGATGCACTTCAGGCTGGCTATCAATCCCAGCACCTTTTTTGTGTGGAGGAGCCCTGATTATTACGTGACCATTCTCAGGCGCTTCCGTGGTTTCGAACACATTAATAACTCTTGCATCTTTGCTGCTGCATGGATCTGCATCCCCTACGTACAATGAAACAGCAGACTGAAGGACCTTGCTAGCACACCGTCCATCAAACATTGGCATGCCACCGCCAGGCTTATCTCTAGCAAACCTGGTTTTATCCTTTTCCCTCTTCAAATCTACTTTAAAGCTCTTTCAATGGCCCCTTCTAACTTCTGTGCGAAGATCCTTTTCCCCCTTTGAGCAAGGTGTACCCCGTCTGTTGTCAGCAGTCCTGGTGTTGTTTAAATTAACCCATGATCAAAAAAACCTCAAAACTCTGCTGGTGACACCAAGTTCGGAGCCAGTTTTTGATCGGTTGGCTTTTCGTGTTTGTTTCTTTGTCATTGCCTGTACCTGGATGAATAGAGGAGAACACTACTTCTGCACCTGATCTCTTATCCAGTCATCCTAAGGCCCTAAAGTCTGTCTTGATTGCCTTCAGGCTTCTTGTCGGAACTTCATTGCTGCCTACCTAAAAAAACAATAATGGAAAATAATCTGAAGTAGGTCAGGAAATTTTCACATCTTTAACCCACATCCCAAGGAAGCAGCAGACTTTCCTAACAAGAGGGTCCAATCTGCATATCGGACCTTATGTTCTTTTCAGAAGGGAGTCTCCTATGACAATCATGATGTTGTCTTTTGTTCTTTCCCTCCCTTTAAATAGATGCACTAAAATTACATTGGTTAGGGGAGGTATCGGACTATTTTGACATAAAATCAAATAACAGCTCAGGATGAAAAGGACCTTGGAAGAGTTCCAACATTTTGTGGGAAAGGGAGCATAAATGAGATCATCTAAGCACCCTGTCCAACCACATCTTGAAAGCCTCCAGTAATGTGGACTCTACTACATTCCTGTGGTGGCTGTTCCAGTGATTGTTTTCACTGTAAATAATTTATTTCTTGTATCAATGTGAAGCCTTTCCTGCTGCAACTTGTACCCATTGCCCCTTGTCTTTGCCACATGGCTCCCAGTGAAGAAAGAGCCTCTGTCCTCTTTGTAGCCACCCTTTAAGTACTGGAAAACTCTGATGAGCTCCTCCCTGAGCCTTGTCTTCTCCAAAGAAAAAAGACCTAACTCCTTCAGCCATTCCTCATAGGGCAGATTCTACAGCCCTTTGATCATCTTCATGGCCCCACTTTGGACCCTCTTGAGTCTGTCCATGCCTTTTTTGAATTGTGAGGATCAGAACTGCATACAGTACTGACAAGTGCCAAGTAGGGTGAGATGATCAGGTCTCTATCTCTGCCCTTGTGGATGCAGCTGGGGAGCTGGTTTGCCATTGTGCTGTAGAGGTTCAGTGCTGACTCACCTTCAAGTGGTTGTCCACCTGGACCTCCAGGTTCCTTTCAGCAAGGTAGATCCCCAGCCACATAGATCCTGGTCTGCACTGGGATCTTTGGTTATGCCAACCCAGTTACAGGATTTCACATTTGTCTTTGTTAAATTTCATACCATTTTAGATTGCCCACTGTTACAGTCTGTTCAGGTCTCTTTGTAAGATGACTCTCCTTTCTGGTGCGTCCTCCTCACCACCCAGTTTTGTGCCATTAACAAGCTTGGCGAGGGCACTTCTAATCGCATCATCCAGCTATTTTATGAATATGTTGAACAGTGTAGAGCCCAGTACTGATCCTTGGGGGACCCCACTTTTGACAGGCTGCCAACCTGAGTAAAGACCATTGATTACCACCCTCTGAGTATGGCAAATTTCCTATCCATCTCACAGACCACCCATCCAGTCTTGCCACTTTTTTCAGGAAGAGGCTGTGGGAAACAGTGTCAAGTACATTGCTGAAGTCTAGGTAAACATTATCCACTGTTCTTCCAGTGCTGACAAAGAATGTTGCTTTGTTGTAGAAGGTGATCAGGTTAGTCTGGCGTAATTTGCATTTGGTAAATCCCTGTTGGCTTTTCCCAATCACAGCTTCATTTGCTTTGTAATAGTTTCTAGAATGACTCATTCCATTGTTTTTGCATGAACTGAAGTTAGACTACCAAGCCTGTAGTTTCCTGAGTTCTCTTTTAGCCCTTCTATATGGGTATGATATATGGATATTCTGCTCTCTGACTGTGGTTTGCTTTATTTTTATCCCAACCTTAGTGAAAGACCTTGTGTATTTTCATTTACTTTAAATACATAAACCCAACCATCTCACTTCTCCAATTCTCAGATATTTGTAATTGGGTAATAGAAAGTTCTAGTAATTTATGCATTATTTCCGCTAGCCCTCTTCATATCTATTCTTTCACACACATAAGGAACATCAAATAGGTATGACTGCCTGTGCATCAACAACAAGAGTAAACCAAATACTTTTCCTTGCCAATGTAAATTGTGTTTTATTATTTCATTCCCCAAATCCTTTGAAGGCACATATTTGCTACTAAATATTGTGATATATTTTTTTCATTGTATATGAGTCAATATATTCTCCTGGAATCACGAAGAAATCAAGATCTGTCTGCATAGACCAAATATTTGTGAATAGACTCCACAAAATTTATCAGATAGTGGATTAGTAGTAAGTACTGGCTAATGATGCACTTGAATAAAGTTTTTTGGGTTTGTTGGTTTGGTGGTTTTTTGCAATTGGTTAGAAATAAGTAGTCGATTAGATTTAATAGACCATGTTAATTACTGCATCTCTGTAATTTATTGAACAATTAAAATAAAGCACCAGAGACTTGTTATACCGAAGGGAACGATCCTACAGTGAGTGTTACAAGAAGGGACAATTAAACGACCTAATACACTGAGCCTGTTCCAGCTGCTAATTCCACATATCTATTAACATAGTTAGAGTCTAAACTTCATTCTGTGTTTTGTCTTTGCATTAGCCACAGTGTTCAAGGATCTGACCTACATTCCTTTTTAGTTACTAGCAGAACTCTCACAGACTGCAATGTGCTTTGGATCAGGCATCCCAAATCACCCAAATGACTGGCTTTTCAGCCTCAAATAATAGAAGTCTACCAAACTGATTTGTCACCTTTGCCTGATGTTCACACATACTAATGAGTTCTGAAAATGTTAATTTGTTTTGTGCCCAGATCAAATACACTGCTCTGTCAGAATAAAATAAGTTCAGAGCCAACAAATTTACATGAGTGTAGTTTATTTTGAAAATATTTACATGTCATTAATACATTAACATAATATGATGTTCAGAGCATATTTAACTGTGACTGTGATGCTCCTGATTAGGTATTGTGGGCAGTGGAAAGATCACAACTTTTCTGTGTTGTGGGTTTTTTAGGCATCCCTGAATTACCTTATGTCAAGGGAGCTGACACCTGCTGCTGAAGTGAAAATTGGAGATCACAATGCTTTAAGCTATTGTTGTCCTGTGGGATCATCTATTCTTCCTGGTGATTGATAGTTTTGAGTTTTGCTGAACATGTGGGACTGGATTCAGCTGTCCAAACAAAGGATTCTAGTGCCGTTTTAGCTTGACTGCATCCTGCCTGCCCTCTAGCTTTCATTTGAGAAGACAATGTGTGTTATCTAATAACCCAACAAAACCAAATTGGATACCACATAGAACTTTAAATAGGCATCACTGCCTGTGACTGATAACAGAGGAGAAACTTGGTCTTCCCTATCTATAATGGAAGCATGAACATCTTGCTCATATGTAGCTTGCAATATATTCACAGTGGAATTTAAAGTCTTAATCTGGAGCTGGATCCTACCCATGGTTAGTATACATGAATCCCCTAGAAATTCCTAAACCTTCTGTTCAGTGCCAAGCCTAACCTCAAACTGTAAGGGTAAGTAAAGTCTTTCCTTCACAGACACCCTCAGGCAGATGTCTATTGAAATTTCTCAGAGTATAAAATGAGGAGTCACTTTTTACAGTTTTCTGGAGAAAAAGGGACTGTGCTACTTTCTTATCCTAATAACAGAGAAAATCTGCTTGAATGACACAGCCCAACATTATCTTTTGCTGCACTTGCTGTGGAGAGGCTTTTTTCTAACATAGTTAGTGGCTTTTCTCATCCAGTGTAAGACTACCACCCCATTCAGACAATTAAGGTGTTTCACCACACTTCAGATGACTAAATATTGGATTGAAGAGGCCGTTACATTGATTCTGAAAAACAGATTCCTCTGTATCATGCATGTATCTCATCCTGTTGAATAACTGTCTTCTACTTTCAAGAAACCTTCGACTGACAGCAGCTGGATTGCTGCTTTTCACTGCTGTGAACAGTTGTGAGGGGTCAGTGAAAATCCTGGGAAGATGAGACTGCTCTTGCACTTGGCAGTGAAGGCATAGCTGTACATATTGGCCTGAACTTCTGCAGCAGACTGTTCCATAAATGAAAGCTTTTTGTTAGCATTGAATGGTAGCAGTGGCCACCAAAGCATCCCTGCAGATCACAACTTTGATAGCACAGAGGGAATGGAGATGGTCCAGAGCAGGTCAGTCTCAGTTGGCTCACCTGTTTTCGAACTTTGAGCAGCACAGCAAGAGTAAACAACCGAGCCTCGGATCTGACTGGCAAATCAAACAGGCTCTGTACCCAGGAATTGCATCAGGGATATGGCCTTACAGGATTCCAGTGACCAAAGAGCACTGGAGGAGGAAATTAGCAAAGCAGCTCTGCAGGCAGTCAAAACTACCTGCCTCTGCTGTTTGGTAAACTTTGTGAACAGGGAATCCAGGTGGGAGGTTATATTTCATCTTCAGCCTTAAGACAGACCTATTGCTCAGTCAGCAGAGCCAGTATTTTTTACGCGTAGCCTTTCTGGAGGGCAATGAGCAATTGTGTTTCTCCTGACTGAACAGGACTTTGAGTAGCAATGGGCTGCCTGGCAACAGGACCGCTCCTAGCTGGCTGCATGATGTCGGCGAAGGCTTCATGTGATGTCACCCGGCAGCTGTCAGCCGCAAGCTGATTACTGCCATACGATGATCAGCCATTTGGATTCACACACAAACAGCTCATTCATGCTCAGCTGCTGCTTTCTTCCCCCAGTAACAAAAAGACTCTTTGATACAATGATGGCACAGGGAGTATCATCAGACCATAAGAAAGAACATTTAACTCCATCATGTTTTTGAACAATGGTTTGTAAAATTACTCCCCTTAAGGTGCAAGTAAAAATACATTGCCAAAGACGTGATGTGGTAGGACATCTTAGTGGTACTGACTGTCAAATGGCACTTTGCTGCATGACTGTAGAATTTCCTACACACTATAGGTAGGGTGGGTAAAGGCAGGTGGAAAGATAAAAGAATCTGTATGCCTTGTTTTAAGCTGCCTGCCTTCAAAACGTAGCTGAGCAATTAGGCTCAAACATAGCAACAAACCAGGCTACGTGGTTAGCACAAGTGATGCAAGTGCATTTAAAAAACCTGTCCAAACCCACAGAGCTGTTAATGTTCATGGCCGTGTAGAGTCAGGTTTGTATTACATACAGATTTTGTGACAATGGAATTTGAGGCTGTTCATTTATTTATTTATTTATTTATTTATATCACACGGTGCTATAATAGTTCATTCTGGAATAAGCACAGTTAGAGATGAAACAGTGTCACAGTCAACACTACCCTGACATTTTTCCCCAATATTCAAAAAGTAGACCGTAACAGGCATGTGTTGTTCATTACAGGGCACCACTGACATTAAGAGCTCTCTTAGTTGATCCATATCTTTATTGCTCTTTGATCACAGAAGAACGCTTACTCAACATCATTAAAGTCTGTATAAATTCTCCATTTAAACTTTTGCTGATTTCTGGAATGATATTTTTAACTTTCTGTTTATGTATATATGTGTATACTTGTGTGTGCATAAAAATTATTTGGCAGGGGACTTTTCCACTTTATTTTTAGTTTCCTTGCAGGTTTACTTATGTATCCTTGCATCAAAGAAGGCTAGCTTGCATATCAGATTGATTTTACCCACCACTTCTCTGGTTTTTTTTAATCATTATTTATCCATTTGAATTACGATTTTACTCATAAACTTCCTAATTAAAAAAAAGTAAAATTATTTTTTCTCAATACTTTTTTTTTTCACTTTATCCTAGTCTCTTTTTTTTTTTTTTAAATCTCTGGGGTTTTATGCAACAACAAAACTCATGTTCATTCAGTTCCAATTTTTTTTCAACTAAGAGCTCAAGACATTTCAACACCAGATGTGAGACTAATGTGAATAGAAAAGGAAGACAAGAGTAAAAAGTTTCAACCATGACAATAATAGAACATTAAACATTCTTCCCAGAACACCTTGGAACAATGACATTTTGTTCTAAGGGTAGTTATTCGATTCTATAAAATGCCAGTGGTTTGGGTGCATTTTTAAAATCTCCAAAGGAATAAAAGAAAAACAAACAACAGTAACATCAGACTTTTCATGTAAATTATTAGCTATTTGCATATTTATATCACATTCATCATCTTTGTACATAAATACAGTATTTACTGCAAAGAGCTCACAGTATGTCCCCCTTTAGTGACCATCTCATTTAATGTGTTTGTCACATGGAGGGGGGGGGGGGGGGGAGGGGGAGGAATCCTCTCAACCCCAGGTGTTTGATCTATCAGTGCCCCAGGAAAGCCGAGACCCTTGTGCCCGACCAGGCTGTCAGCCTCCCGTTACAGGGACCCTTCAGTGAACAGTCCCACTGGATCGGAGGGCAATTCCACTGCCTTGTTCAGGGAAACACGCCGACAGCATCGGGGGGGGGGGCCCTCAGCGGGTCTGCCCACTTTGTTTAAATGTGCTACCTGCTGCTGACAAATGCTAGTGTCCACAAAGGACTCACACTAACAGTTTACGGACTAACACTCTCTATTAATATAAAATCATGACAAATTAAGGTTCATGATCACCAGTGACAGAGACTGTCTGCAAAAACAAACTTGAAATGATACACAACCACACTACATACAACTATACTATAATCACTAATAACAACTAGAATGAGTTAGTTATTTAGCATGCATGAGACAAAGTTCTTACCCAATAGGTGTCCCTGTGGGGGAGAAGACAGGATTAGCCCATTGACTGATCACAGAAGTTATGACAGAGTCTTCCCTATCTTCTCCCCTCTCCTGTCCACTTTTTATACTTCATAGCACATTGCATATTCATTCATCATACACAGGATTGGTTACAAGTTTCTCGCTTCTTATGCAAATTAGTACGCACCCTCAGACAGCACTACTGAAGTTCTCTACTAACTACGCATGCTCCTCAGGCGGGGTTTTGCCTTCTTTCAGGGGGGCTATTTGAGTTGGAGGTGGTGATCTCCCACTACCACAATTAGCTTTGTCTTATTTTCAACTAATTTTCTGTTGATGTCAGTAGACTGCAACACCTTATAATCCTGTTTCCTCTCATAGCCAGAACTTTCCTCACTTGAAGGCTTCTTTCTGCGTAACTTAGATAATGGTGGTGTTTTCACTGTCTGTTGTTTGTTTCTCATCCTCCCCAAGACTGACTACCTTCATTAGAAGTCCCTTCATAACAAATTCAGAGTGAGTCATCCTGACCTAGCTTTGTGAACATTGAATCGGAGTTGGGTAATCCAGGAGTTTAGACAACAATTCCACCCCTTTGGATTTATTTCAGTCCAAGACTAGTCCATTTCCATCACATTTAGGTGGAACTTGAGTGACTCTAGTCATACATATTGTTACTAACTGGTATTCTGTGCCCAGTGAGGTGTAGTAGTACCTTTGAAGCAAGTAACTGGGAGATGGAGGTGTGCGTTAGTATTAAATGAGATTATTTCATCTGAGGAAAGTAATTTTGCCACAATGGCTGGCTCAGCCATGGACATCTCATGGATTATTCATGTGACAACTGGTATGCAGCTTTTCAGCTGTGTGGTGCCATCGATTTCCCATTCCTGCAGGGAGCACAACAGGGCATGGCCGCAGCGTCTCCACTCCGCTCCATCCTCCGTCACTCCATCACTCCTATCAGCATGTGCTGAGCTGGCAGGATGTGTTGCTTAAGGAACTGTGGCGATGTAGATTCTGTGCATGCCAACCATCCTGAAGGTGATAGCTGTATTTTAGCCTAAAAAAGCTTTCTGTAACACTACGTTTCTGTTAAGACCCAATTTTCTCTAATTCCCCCCCTCAAGGTGATTTTCCCACAGTGTTGATAAATAGAAAACAGGTTTTTAAATTAACAAGTAGGCTTTTTGACATATGTAATTTGGATTCCAGAACTGACTTTAAATGTTTCTCCTAAAAAAAACACCTAGAAGTCGAACTATCTTGAGTTCTGGTTGATCTGTAAAGGCCAAGAATTTCTCTGAGACAGAGCTTCCCCATGCCAGAAATAAATAGTGGTAAAACAAGGGAGAAGGGGACCAAAAGAGCTACCTGTTCCTGTTGAGGAAAGAAGGCACATGGGACAGTTTACATAAATACTCTGCAGAACGCTAATAAAAGTGTATCACTAAAGATAACAGTTAAAATATCAAATTGATGTTTCTGTGGGGAAAAAAAAAAAAAAAAAAGCAAAACCAAAACCCAAACAATATTACAGGATCACAAAACTACAGAATTGCAGAATTTTTAAAGTTGGATGAGACCTTCTAGAGATCAGTCTGGTCCAACCCACCCAAGCAGGGTCACCTACTGCAGGTTGCTCAGCAATGTGTCCAGTCAGGTTTTGAATATGTCTAAGGATGGAGACACTACAACCTCCCCGGGCAAGCTGTTCCAGTGTTTGATCACCCTCACAGTGAAAAAAGTTTTTCCTTATGTTCAGATGACTTGTATTTCAACTTCTGCCCATTATTTCTTGACCTGTCAATGGGTTCCACTAAGAAAAGTCCGTCTCTTGCTGCTTCATTTCGTCCTGTAAGATATTTATCCACATTGATAAGATTCCCCTGAGCCATCCCTTCTCCAGGCTGAACATGCCCATCTCTTTCATCCTCTCTCCTCATATGAAAGATGTTCCAGTCCCTTCATCATCCTCACAGCCCTCCTCTAGACTCACTTCAGCAAACTGATAAACACATGGTTTTCATATTCACCCCTAAATATACATGTATGCATATACATAGATGCATATAGATATAGGTATGTTCTGCAGACATGCCATAAAGTGCCTTTGCCTTGGTCTTTTCAGATCTTTTGAGACAGGAGGTGAGAGAAGCTCCTTGCATTTAGCCCTACCACTATTACAATGGTTAGCAGAGGAAGCCTGACCACATGTTACCATATCAGTCTTCTGTTTGTTGATGCAGGCTCAGGTATTCACACCCAGATGTCAACCTTATTAGGAAAAGGTTAAAGTTTTGTTGATTTTTCAGCATGGAACCCAAATGGTCAGCACCTAACAAATTTTTATCCAGATAGAACATGCTGGTGTTAATTCCCTGTATGTAGTAAGGCCTTCTCCTACCCCTACTCTTGATTCACCCTTCCTGTCCAGCACTCCAAAGACATTCTGTCATGCTCTGTGGCCTTCTGGGCTGTTACAACACCTGTGTGCCATGTTCAAAGGCCACATCCCTCCCTGTTTTGCATTGTACTGCAAAATAAATAAAGCTGTGCCAATGGTATGGTAGAGAAGACTGTTGTGGGTTAAGCTCAATGAGCAGCTTAGCTCCACACAGCTGCTTGCTCACTCCCACCCAGTGGGATCGGGAAGAGAATTGGAAGAATAAAAGTGAGAAAAACCTGTGGGCTGAGACAAAAACATTTTAATAGGCAAAGCAAGAGCTGCATGCACAAGCAAAGCAAAACAAGGAATTCATTCACTACTTCTCACTGCAAAGAAAGCAGTTTCATGATGTGCAATTGTTACCTCAGAAGATATACATCATAACCCTGAACACACTCTCTTCCTCCTTCTTCTCTCAGCTTTTACTGCTGAGTATATTGTCATGTAGTATGCAATATCCCTTTGGTCAGCTGAGGTCAGCTGTCCTGGCTGTGTCCCCTCCCAGATTCCTGCACACCCCGAGCACTGGCAGAGCAGTGAGAAGCAGAAAAGACCTTGATGCTGTGTAAGCACTGCTCAGCAATAGCTAAAACATTGCTGTGTTATCAACACTGTTTCGGTCGTAAATCCAAAACATAGCACCATATGGGCTGCTATGAAGAAAATTAACTCCATCCCAGCCAAAGCCAGTACAGAGACCAACATTATAACAAAATCTTACAGGTATCACCCATATATCTATTACATTTAACAAGGTCAAGAGTTAACATATTTTGAAATGCAGATATGAATAACAGTATGGTTACCTAGAGGAACAGTTACTTGGTCATGGTTGCACTTTTGAGGCTAAGGAAGCTAGTAAATGCTAGTTTAGAAGAGATGAGATTAAGGGTTTCCATGAATGCTTACTTTTACTGAGATGGAGACAAGAAAGGGTATATTAGCATGAGAAAGCAGCCAGGAATACCAAGCTATCTGTCTGCCACATACAGACAGTGCATTGAAACAATATAATGAGTTTTGAGAACCTCAGTGAAGAGTAAGGCACTTAGTGGTAGACTTTGAGAAAATGTATCACAGATGAACAGGAAATGAAATGGAGAATAATTGGAAGCCAACACCTACCAATTTAGATGGTAGTGAGAGATAATAAAGGATCAGTTAGAAAAACTTGCCATTTACTTTCATGTTAGCAATAGTTACAAAAATTGGCAATGGCATTTTGATGACCTGCATCCCCCTGAAGTCCCTCAGCTTCCAGTGAACCATCAGTAATGTCCATGGCAGTAACGGTGAGGTTGCCTTCCATGAAGTAGTTGTGATTATGAAGGATTGTCAGGAGAACTCCTTCTGCTATGGTTAGATCTCAAAATGATTAAAATCTCACCATTGTGTGTAGTCAGGACGGACAGTAATATTGAAGGACTGAGAGCTCCTCTCATTGCAGTCTTCCAGGGTGTTACGCTGAAAAGAATAGGACAGATTTGTACCTATTTGTGCTTGTCATTAGCAGCCAGCTGATGGTCAGAGCAATCCCATGACAGTAACAGTGGTTATCTTTGCAGTGTGCTTCAGGTAAGGCTTATTTGAACCCATATATAAATATTGCTTTTATCAGAAGTACCTGTTCAAACATCCTTGAGTTAATTTACCAAAGCTGAAAATACTCCCATAATACCTTTTATGCAGTGATCTTGCTTGAACTGTTATATCATATTTTTGATCCTTGCATCTGAAAGCTCCTTGAAGAGGAATCAAGGTTTATCTTCATGGTACTGATGCAGAAAGAGGGATGAGTTGGTTAAATTCACTGCATTAGCAGTTAAGTCATTCTTGAGACCAAACACTTTGGCCCTTTTCAAAATCATTTATGCCTGACCTATCCCAATTTCATATAATTTCGGGAATAGCGATTTTGTTGTGGCTTCATTAATCTGTAGTGCAAGCAAAAAGGAAATAATCACAGTGTATACTGAGCACTCATTTTCTCTATCCTGTGGAGGAGACAGCTGTCAAGGAAGGATTTTGATAAATCATGAAACCTAACAAATTACAAAGAAAACACACATCAGTTACAAGTTATTGTCATGTAAATAACCCATTTGATTCATAAATAGTGTCCTAATTGTCAAAAAGGCAGCATGAGGCACAAAGCAACATGATTAGACTAAGATGTAAACAAGAATATAAAAGATTGATCAAAAGCATTGAAGAGTTACTCAGAATCTAATAATTTGTGGATGGGGCTTGCTCTGGGAGGAAGTGAAAATAACAAAGAAAGGATTTGGAGAGGGAAAATGTAATGATCTTTGAATAACAGGATGCTGAACAAATAATGTGATTTCATGCTAGGGAAAGTAAACAACAGTGGAATGAAAGATGAATTCTCTTAAGAGCAATTATAGGGAATTAGAGACAGAGGACAAAGGAAAAAGCAAATATATTAAATAATTACCATCAGACAACATAAATGGGGAGACAGGTAAAGAATAAAACTTTGCTGAAATGAAGAAATTACTTTGAGAGAAGACCCCCTTAGGAACTCCAAAACACATACGTAAAAGAAATTATGGTTAGTCACTTCCACTGTTGTCAGAAAGGTGTGTTTCTTTAAGAATGTTAAAATGACAAGTCATGGAACAACTGAAAGCCTTTAAGGAAAATACAGCTAAAATAAAAAAAACCCAGATTACTGGTTTAAAAGTAGAATCTCATGTTCTATCCATTCATGTAAAAAGCCTGTAGAATGAGTCAGGTAATTAAGCTGTTCAAAATGGAGAGATGGGAATACGAAATGAGACATCACTTCTTTTTCCTGGTGGAGACCATTTCAAAAATAATGCAGAAGAATATTTTTTAAAGTACCATTGATTGATTGATTGCCAAATGGAATATTCATGATTAACAATACAATACTTTAGGGGGTTATTTAATGTTTATTAGGTGGGAAGGCATTTTTATTTTTTATGTATTTTATTTTTATGGTGAGAACTTTGACTTGATTGGTGTTCAGCTAGGTCTTGATAGCGAGTTCAGAGAGGTTTGAGTTTCTTCCCTAATTCTCTTCCCTCCTTTTGCCATAAGCTTTTTGGAACATTGACTGTCTGTTGATATGCAACATGTAACAGCACTTTGCTACTTGTCTTCTGAATGCTATTGAATCCAAATAATTAATCATAGTAAAATTATATATATATAAAAAAAAATAATTAGGAAAAGGCTGAATCCTGCAGGTATATAGGAAAAAGTCTTCTTAATTAAAATTGTTTAAAAGTGGCCAAACAGAAATGGGGGTGGTGGGGGGTGGTGGTGTGTGTGTGTAGAAGGATGGGGGAAATGTTGAACATGTCATTTAAATGTGCCATGAAATATATGGTTCCCAAAGAGAAAATGAAGAGAATGCCACCATAGTGTGCTATGGGAAGGTAGCGTAACGCTTGGGAGGTGGTATTAGTGCTGTGAAAGGCACTTGTCATACCTCACCCAGAGAACTTTCTGCAGCTTTTGTTGCAATACCTCAGCAAGAACATAATTGCCCTTGAGCTAGTAAGAAGCAGAGCAGCAAGAACAATATCCTTTGAGACGTGTCATAGAGAAAGGTTAGAGGAGTTTGGTTTAGTGCAATATAAGAGACTTTGTAACAAATTAATTGAAGCTGCTGATGCTATTAACAAGCTACCAGCCACGATCTGAGAACAGAAAATCACAGAAAAATAAAGCTTATTAGAATAGCTTAATTCTGATTCTTAGCCTGCTAAACATACACCACGCAATAGACCAGATGCTCATCTGGGGAAGCTTGAGGTCAGGCTATGAATTCCATTGAATTACACTAATTTACACCTGCTGAGGATCTATCTTGAAATTAATCTGTCCTCAGAACGCTGTTGTTCACATTAAAACTTTTCATTTTAGCAAGTAGAAAAACTTACTAAAACGGGTAAATAATTCCTTCAAAGTGACACACAGTGTGCATATAAAGAGAGTTTTTCTTTTGTTTTGTTTTACTTCTCCCTTGGCGTCATGTTTTCTTTTCTCTTGCTTTCAGTCGCAGTGCGCGCAGCAGTACCGCCGAGGCAGATCAGAATAGAGCTCTTTGATGGATCTGGATTTAGACAGAAGTTGTGGGGGGAAGACTTTTTTACTCTCCATGACACAGTTCAAGCGTTTTGGGATCTTCTCAATGTCAAGTTTAATTTAATTTTTTTCTTTATTGTAGTGAAGTACTTTCATGGGGGAAAACTCTTTCGAAATAGGCTGCCTTTAGATCACATATTAAACTGCATGTTTACTTGATGTGTTTTCAAAACTTAAGATTAATCTAGGTTGACATACACTTAGTAAGAAAATAAGACCTATTGTTTCGTAATGAGTGTGTCTGCTTGTGAAACTTGATGGGAAACTTCCTGCAGGAAGGAGCCCCCAGCTGCCGCCTGGGGCCCTGCCCCGGGCTGCAGCCCTTCAGGGACCCCCTGCTCCCGCCGGGGCTCTCCAGGGCCGCAGCTCCTGCAGGAAAGAGCCCCCAGCTGCGGCCTGGGGCCCTCCCCGGGCTGCAGGCTGGGGCTCTGCCCCGGCGGGGGCTCGCCAGGGCTGCAGGGGAGCCCTGCTCCGGGCCTGCGGCACCTCCTGCCCTCCTCCTGCTGCGGCCTGGGGCTGCCTCTGCTGCTGCTCCCCCCTCGGCTGCCTCCTCCTCTGCCTGGGCCGCCTGTGGCCCTTGCGGAAACCTGTTGCCCCCCTCCCCGGCGCCCCCGGCTTGGCTGAGGGGCTCAGCTGTGCCCTGCGGGGGGGCGCTGGGGCCGGCTGGGACCGGCTGGGGCCGGACCGGGGCAGCCCCGGCCTCGCCTCACAGAGGCCGCCCCAGGCCCCTCACCCCCGAGGCTCCCGCTGAAGAGCCCTCCTCCTAACACTTGTGCACTGACACCCTGCATACTGAAACTTAGGAATTAACAATCAAACGTAAGGTTAGCCCTGTTGAAAGAAGACCAGACAGATTTGGGAATGAGGGTGGAATGCTGTCAGAAGAAACAGAGACATGTTAAAAGAAAGATAAATGCAAGTGCAAAAGGCCTAAACCCAGGTAAATGTGCAGATGATGACACTTTCATTGAACAAGGCTCTCACCCATTAGAGATGGCATGCTACCTTAGCTGAAGGGATACTAACTGATAACAGATCAAATTTAGGTTGTTGGGTTGTTTGTTTTAAACCATCTGAGGCTTAACTCATTACACTGAGGATGGGGAGATGCAGAGGCCTGTGTTCACCTACAGTCAAATCCACACTGTCTGATGTGGAGTTTAAGGAATGTACGTTATTGGTGCTGTCAATAAAAGGTGGAAACAAAAATACTCTCATCTCTTTTCTCAGTTAATACAGTCCTGGTATCTTTTTTTTTCGTGGAGTAAATGGATTTTGGATTTACATGCGATATAGCATGAGAAAGGGAGGAAGAGTTTGCCCTTCAGAAAAGCACTCCTCAGGTTTTTTTTTTGCTCATTGACCAGCAATTGCAGCTCACTTTTGATTGAAGTAGGATTATATTATTTGCTTTGCTCTTACAGCCTTTTCTCCTTATCAGTGAGAGAATCACAGAACATCTGGGGTTTTTTCAAAACAGACTTGGAGCAGAGGGGTGTGGAAAAAAAGAAGAAAACAACCCACCAAAAAAAAAAAAAAAAAAAGAGGCTAAGTCAAAGATGAATACATCCGCAACTGAACCTGCATATCTTGTACCCAAATTGAAATATTTCCTTTACTCCAAAATGAAACTAGTGATGCAGATGGAAAACAAATTAATCCACTGGGCTTGAATACTCACAGGCAACAATGACGAAGACCTGGTTTTTCTTTTTTTGCTAAGTGCTGCTGCGCAGACTAACCATGCATTACTAATCATATTTACAGAGCTGATGTGCTCGAAGGACATCCTGTTGGGAAGCAGAGTGTGGGGACTATGACCTCATGCTTTATGCATGTCAACAAAATGCTGCAACAGGTTGTGAGAAACTTAGATGAAATTGGAAGGATTCTATTAGTACTGGTGAGAAAATGAAGATAGCTTTTAAATGCATACCAGCCAAGGGAAATAATCACTTGGAGTTAATTGACTCCACTTGAAGACCCCGGGCATATGTTTTAATCAGTTCACAGCATTTCTTTATTTTTTTTAGAGTTCCCTCCAGTTTCTTCCCCATTTTGCAGACACAAATAAAGCTGAAAACACAATGATTTCTATATTCTTTGTATTACAGCATCATATAAAAATGATGATTTTTAGCCTTCATAAGTAGCAATGGATCTAGGATCTCAAATTTGAGGTAATGAAAGTTTCCTGATTTTCAGGAAGCTTTTTTTGTTTGTCAGTTTGGGTTTTTTAGTTTTCTTATTTTTTGTTTTAATTACATCTTCTGGAATATCTTATATTTCACACAAAAAGAGATATACATACTTAGTCTTTGTGCTTTTCTAAAATCTTGTCCATCTAAAGGTATTTTATAATGACTGTTATTCACTGGATACAGTAACGATGGGAAGGAAGGACTTTTTACACCAAACAATCTAAGATGTAATGCTCAAAAGGGTGTAAAGCAGTGCGTAAGATATAAGGACACTGACAGTAATAGTAGTATAATATTCCTACATATAGCCGAGATGTACACAAGCAGTTCATAGTTACATATCTATTTAGACCATTCTTGTAGCAGATGATTACAGGCAAGTGGCTTTACTTTATGTATAAATCAGAATAACTGACTTTGCAGCCATCCCATGTATGTGCAGAAACCTTTCAACTCATTCAAACCAGTTTTTGGCTTCAAGCCTCTTTCTGTTGCCTGGAAGAAAAAGCAGTTGTGAAGTTTAGTAGGCATATTTAAATATGCCTTAAAGTAGTTATTGTCATAGTTACATTTTTTTCTCTTCTTTTCTCAACTGATCTTCATCCTGACCTTGTTTTGTCTTGTACCATTGCACTAGACCCAAAATGCACATTTAATTAGGGAAGAGAGAAATTCCATACCTATGGTGGGACCTCTGAGTGAACTTCAAGGGAGATTTAAGGTCAGTACTGCAGTGCTTAATTTTAGCGGTTTGTCAGAGGATAGGATCTACAGCCTGGTGTTACCACCTATCTAGGCTTTTAAGAGTATAATCTATAAAAGCTGTAATACTGACCTAGGAAACCATCTAAGATGGGTAATTGCAGATAGTTTCAGCAGGATGACACTTCTCAAGAATTTTGGTGTATCTTTCCCTTACCGTTCACCATCCTGGTGAAGCAGGTAATTCAACCAGGCCATTTCTTGATCAAAACAGCAGTGTGGATCCTTCTATTTCACCCAGTAGCCAGTAATTAAAGATACTTATCTGGAATATATGAAACCCTGAATCAACTCTGCCCTCTGATTTAAAGCAGAGATTTTGCATCCCAGTCTCCAGCATCCCAGCTGAACACATAGACCATTTGATCAGAGAATATGCCCAGGTGTTAGTTTCATAATATCTAGCCATGTTTAAAGAGTCAAGCATGAATTGGGGTATATTCAAACCAAAAGGAAACAGAGTCTATAATTTAATAGCAGTGAAACTCATAAAAGAAAGACAAATACAATCCTGAGCTTTGCCTGAACAAATTTGTACACAAACAGCTTATGAAAAGTCACTTGAGACCAGACGTGGTCATTCAGATATCAGACATTCCCATATTTTTTTGTTGAAGCTGTTTCCATTTTTATAAGTCAATAAAAAGTCACCAGCTGACACTGCAGGAAAACAAAAGCACAATCATTTAGGACAGAAGATCAGCTCTCTGTTCTTACACCTGTGAGTAGATGAAGGTTATTATTTATTGATTTATTTATTCATAGATATATATTTTTACAAAGTGCAGTGTTTTCAAAAGGAGATAAGTGGGAATAGTATACCCTCAAATACCTTATACTCTAATTGTTAGTGCATTTACTTAAGAAGGTAGGTTTAATATAGCTTAGACAGAAAGGCAAAACTTAAGCTTTTCCATTTCTAGAAGACTGTTTTAACTATTTGACTAAAAGGCAGAGGGTTATTTTCTCATCTAGCTATCTTCTGCAGGAAATTACTATCTTTCTCCTTTCTCTCTGGTTTTAGAAATGTGTTTAGCAACTTAATTTCAGGAAAGGGATCAGTTTATGAATCTTGAGAGGACTAAGCTATTTGGAAGTTAAAAGCCTGCTTCCCTCAGAAAGCATTACTAAAATTTCTGTCTTCTGAAAAGCATGAGTTGAGAATCTCCTCCCTATCCCACTGGAGGAGGAGAGGAGTGAGTGAGCAGCTGTGCGGTACTTGGTGGCTGGGGTTAAACCACAACAGAATCATAGTTTCCCTCCAAGATTGTATAGGAGAGCCTGGGCAGGGATCACTAATTCCCCTTCCCAAGAAAACGAGTTAATCCCTATTGCAAGTAAAACCTGAAGTATCCTACTTCCTTTTTCTTTTTCTTTGAATGGTGCCATGAACGCACCTAACATTCAACAGGAAATGCATGCTTTGAAGGAGGGGAGCAATGGATACCGAAGTGTTACACCTTTTACAAAATGTGTGCACTTGCTGAAATTTTTCAACACTAGAAGGTTATCAAAGCTTTTTATTGACTCAGGTGGGCTTTTCATTTCACCACAGATGTTTCAGAGTCAAAAACTTCTAAGAAGCATTTTGTAAAGTTGACATCCAACAAAAATCAATGAGTTCATAGGTGGTCTCATATAAGAATCACATCCAATCAATTTTTTCATCTTGCATGAGGTTTTCAGGACACTCATTAAGCTACTGTAGACATATTGAAAAGATATTGATCTTTACTGAGTGTGTAAACAAATCCTTTGAATGTTGCTCTTTGAGCACTCACAAACTCTATAGATAAATTCAGGAGAATAGAAAGTAATACACAATTCTAGCATGCATGCTTGCAATAAAAGGTTTACCTTACAGAACACAATTCTTCGTCACAAGGCCATGTTGTTGGTTCATGTTTTACCTGGTGTCCACCTGGACTCAGAGATCCTTTTCTGCAAAGATAGAACATTTAATCACTCAGCCCCAGGACTCAAAATATGACATTTGCAGCACTGCTTTGTAGCGGATCTTCACAACAGTGATTCTCGTAGGTTTAGATATGACTTAAGTTTGACATATCCAGGCTTTTCAACTTTACTCCACAATTTCTGCATCAATTCCATTGATTACTGCTTGTATTTATTTAGAATGGCATCAAGAAGCTTCAAAAGATGGAGAATATACCAGATCCCCACAAAATTGTTGCATTTATTAATAGAATTCAGTAATATTTTTCATGCTACTAAACTTACTCATATGAGTTTCCATTACTCGTAAGAAACACACAAGTGGACTATGCACACGATGCAAGAATACATCAGATGTGAGTTTGCTTATTATTGTTATTTTTTAAAAAACACAACAACAATAATAAATGTATATACATTTTTAAGTAATCAACAGTTTAATGATCATAATTATCACATTAGTATGATAAGGATAGTTAGTTTTTCTCCAGTCTTTTTTTTGGCAATGGATCTTGAAATATTTTGCAATGGAGTCTAAAATGATTTAATCCATGTAAAAGTTGCAAGATATACAGCACAGAAAGCAAAGACAGTGGTGACACCTAGAAAAAGATGAAGACAGATGAACCCCACCACTTCTGCTTCCTTTCTTCTCCCAATATACCAAAAAAAGGTGAGCAATTCCTTTAGTATCTTCATATAATAAAAAATTCAAGTTAGGTTTCCTTAAGTCCTCTTTCTATTTCTTACTAGTTTTGGAAGTCCAAAAATCCATGTGATTTTGAACTGTGAAAGTGTTGCCCAATTATTCCAAAGACCTAATTGTGCTCAGTGCTTCTTCTCCAAACCCTAATTTTTGATGTTGACAAAGGTTATCTTCCATGGTGGAGTACCTCCATCTGCTGCTGTGGATCACAATATCAGCTTATCTTTCCCCTGAACATAGAGATGTACTGCAATTGAGAAGGTGAGAAGAGAGAGGAAATTTTTAGTAACTTTGGTGCAACAGTAGAAATCTTGTACAGACCGTGCTGATGGGACCTGCTGATTTTTACTCTGACTGCCTTAAAGGTTGCCTAGTGTTTTATAGACATCATCTCTGAAGGCTTTTCACCCACATCACCTCCAACATACACACTGTAGTAACTATCTTAATAAGTTGATGCTTCATAGAAGACACTTCTGCAGAGAAAAAGCTTGTACATTACTTAAAAGTTCTTTCTTCAACCAACCTTACAGCCCCCCCATCAATAAAGGGAACAATCGCACAAAGTAAAGAGCAAAGGATTTCTGATAAGAATTGCTTAGTACTGGGGTTGATTGACTTTCTCTGACACCTTAAAACTTCCTGCATCAGGTAATGCCTTTCCTGAAGCCACTGCTGGGTCTGGTTGATAAGGGTACTTGAAATGCTGAAAGCTGTGGTCTTGTTAAAAAGGGTCAAAAGAAGCAATCTTAGTAACATTTCAATGGTTGGATTATTGCTACTGAAGAGAGCAGTAAATGCCACTTACAGCTAAATTTTCTACTTCATCCAAGGTGTGGATAACTGTTCTTCTGATACCTTTCCCCCAAGGAAAGCTCTGCAGCAGTAGGCAAAGGAAAGTAATTACATATTTAAAGGTACAGCTGTCTTAGATAAATTCAGTGCAGTGGGGGAAAAAAAAAACCACCAAAGAACTACAAACACAAACCCAGAGGAAAAAAGAAAGGAAGTACTTACAGATATTTTGTTTATGTAGTATATTTGATTAAGTCAGGGAAACTATGCCCAATAGCTCAAATTAATTGCTTAAAATCAGCTAAGATGCATAACTATGTATTTACAGGTTGGGGTTTTTTTTGTTGTTGCGTTTGTTTTTTGTAACTATATGCTGCACTGTTAAATGCCACAATCTGTTTTCTTGTCATGGCTGCTCAGCTAACCTTCTTATCTAAGATATTTTACATTTATAGTTTTCCTTTCGTCTTTGCCTTTTTTTGCCTTTCCTAAACCTAAAAGATGAGCTGAAGTGGCTGATCTCATCTTTCATCAGCCATAGGGGACTGAGGAGGGAAACATCCTATCAATGGTAAACAGGAGGCTGGGCTGTACATCATCTGGAATAAGACAAACCCAGGAGATGTCCCACTTCTTGAAATTGGACTGTATACTCAGTCTTTGAATGTACAAGGTTGGTCATTAAACAGTGCAGATAATTTCTGACTTTCAGAAACCAATAAGCACGATCCAAATTTTTTGGTTGAATTTTGAAATAACACTAGAAATTGTAGGTATTGCCTGATGTGGTGGGGATGTCCAGGATTTGAATGAAATTTCTCCCAGCAGGAGGTGTACAACAGCATGGGGTAGGGCAAACTCCAAGCAGCTTGAAGAATTTCTAGAAGGGTCATGAGAGAGATGAAACCACTGATGCCCTGCCCATGTGCTTTCCTAGTTATTTTCTGCATGAAAGCAGTTTGTATGCAAGGAGCTTGTATGCAAGAGCTCACTTGATCTTACTCAACATTATTTAGGGAACAGCAACACTGAATGTTGTGGGCAGAGAAGAGACTGTAGAGAGGTTAAAAGTACTTAGTGAGACTCAGCCCCTAGCTAATAACAACTGCATAGTGTTAAGATCTTTCACACCTCACATCTAGCTGGCTCAGATTCTGGACATAAAAAACGTACGCCTGACTACACTGTTTTGTGTAGGTAGCCCTGCATATTATGGTTGTTGAATCAAAGAAAAGGATGTGAACATACAACAACAACAACAAGAAAAAATCAAAAAGGAAAAGGAAAGGATGAGGGAAAAAAGTCAGCTAACATTTGGATACTGTAATGTTGTCTAGTCAGGATGAGTTTGGTACAGTGCCCTGGGTGATGCTCTGTTTGTGTTGAGAAAGGAATGTACTCTGAAAAGGTTCCACTGAATGTACTCTGAGTAATTAGAAAAGATAAAGTGGGCACCTGAGGGAGGAAAGGAGACCATCAAGTCAGGAAATCATTGAACAAAGAAAATTGAAAGGTCTACTCCACCTAGATCCCACCTATTGTGAATGGAATGAATAGATGACAAAATCAAATGAGTATGTATGTAAGGATGTTGTGTAACCTCTCACGGGAAAACTATACAAAATACCTAACTTTTCACTGAAAAGTTTGGAGCTACTTTGTCCGGTGCGAACCGGCTAGCTCCCCAAAGTTGCACGAAATAAATACCTTTGCTGCTTAAAGACAAAATTGGTCTGTGAGCAGTTACTCTGTGCCGTTTGGGCATCAATTTGGCGAGCCAGGCAGGACAACTCTCCACCGGTGCTGGAATCCAGGGGCCTGGGGACCCTCAGGGCCCTCGACTGGATCTTCTGTTGGTGAGACTCCCCTACCCCTTGGCTTCTCACACAGGTGGACAAGGACCTCTGCACAACATAAAAGGTATTTATATTTATTCTTTGGTTTGAATATTTGATTGTCTTAAGATCTGGGAAGCTGAAAACTTCCTTTAGGGTGTCTTAAGATTTGGTTTTGATTGTCTTAAGATTTGGAAGCTAAACCATTCCTTTAGGTTGTCTTAAGATTTGGTTTTACTCCATAAGACGAAAGACGGGACGCTGTCTCACAGGGTTGAGAGAAGGGACGCCTTCTGAAAAGGGTAATAGCCCTATTTGATTGTCTTAAGATTTGGGAAGCTGAAAACTTCCTTCAGGGTGTCTTAAGATTTGGGGAATTCCCAGAATGTAACAACTGAAATAGCACTCTGTGTCTTGTTTGTTTTATGTGTTATCTTGTTACATGTTCAAAATTAGAGTTATGAATAGTATGTAAAATAAATAAATAAATTTTTAAAATCTGGTAATTCTAGGCAAATACCTGAAAACATCCTGCTTAGGGCCAGAAAAAATTAGAATTTGGTTTTTGGCAATTGTTCATTGAAATACGTACTTTGTGTGATAACGTGAACTGTCAGCGTTACTGGAGTTGTATGTAAGTGCACGGTACCATGTAACACCCTGCCTGTGTGACTGAGGGCTGCCCAGGGACTGGGGGGTGGGGGGGTGGTGAGCTATGCAGTTTAACTGCCAAGTGAGTGGGGAGTCCCGATCGGCGTGTCCGTGTTCCCCGCGAGGGGGCCGGCCAGAGACAGACGAAGCGATTGAAAAATCAAGGTATGAAGTGTTGGAATGCATAATTAGAAATTAGAACGGGAAACTGAGCAAAACATTAGAACTAACATCATTTGGAAAAAGCACGAACTAGCCTCTGCACTTAGTGTCGTAGGTGCTGTCTGTATACTCAAGCAAAGCATGGCAAGTGCCTAAGATATATCTCCTTCCCCCAACACCACTCCCCCCAAAACAACAACAACAACAAAAAAAACAAACCAAAAAAACCCCACAAAAAAACAAACAAAAACCACCAAACACAAAAAGACCAAGAAATAAGGTTAAATAGAGGCCTTGAACTGTGGTGTACGTTCTGAGATAAGTATGGTGCCTCCAGTAATAACTAATATATTGTAGACAAATATATCAGATTTATTAGGAAGATGGGGGGCAGACTGAGCAAAGAAATAAATACCAAAACACCCCTGGGATGTATTTTGAAGCATTGGAAAGAATTTGGCTGAATTCCCTGTGGAAACTTGAACAAAATTTTTTTTAACATATTTTTTTTTCTTTTTTAAATATTGTCAGAATTGGTGGCCTCTGTATACAGTAGGTGATGGTGAAAGATGGCTACCCGAAGGAAGTCTTAATTACAACATAATTTTAAAGCTTATGCTGTTTCTGCATAGAGAATAAAAGTGGGATAAAGTAATGTGTGCAGATGTTTGTGTGGCAGGAGTGTGGGATTAACACCACCTGATCCTTTGATTATGGCTCTAAGAAAAGGATAGGGAAAAACTGAGACCTAAACTGGAAAGATGTTCTTGTTGAAATTTTTGTGTAATATACAATTGCTATGTTTTGTAAAAACAAAAACAAAAACAAACAAACAAACAAACAAAAGCTGAGGTTGTGGTTCCTCCTGTGGAGCAACCAGAATGAAGCACGTTGTAAGATAAAAACTTGCACTAATGTAGGACCTGAAGCGGGGGGGGCGGGGGAGTCAAGGACCTTATGAAAAAGTTAAAAGTCTTGGGGTGAGTTTGTACAAACCCCCATACCCCTGGGAGGTGCGGCTGAGCCAGGCTGGACTCATGGCAGGCTGTTTGCTGATTGCCTGCAAAGGCACCATAGGTAAGGACATAGACTTAAAGCAACAAGGAGCAGATTTGCATTCAGGGTACGAAAGGGCTAAAGCAGGGGTGCTGTTGCAGAGGCAGGCACTTGTACCTGCTGCAGAGCAGGGAGAGCTCTCCTGCCCCGAATCCTTCTGATGGTGAGGAGGAGGGGGTTGCCCTTGCTGACAATGGAGCAGAATTCTGGACCTGATAATGTCACCCCAATTGCTGCAGCATTTGCAGTACAACGGGACCGGTAACGGCCCCTTTAGGACAGGCAATGGGGCCGGAGGGGCTGACCAGAATAACGGTGAATCTTTGATGGGGAACTTTAGATGCTTGGAAGTTGGTTGTGAAAGACTTGTCAGGATGATCTAATAGGACTAGATAAAGGTTCGAGTTGATTGTTACTAGGTAATCGTGATGTAGAAAAGTTAATAGAAGGAACAGGGAACGTTGATAGAGGAGAGCTGGGTCCTGCTAAACTGGCAGAGGAATGTCAGGCAGAAGTGAAAGAGTGAACCCCTCTCCTATGGGATCAGATCACTGTGCATATTGTAGGGAAAGTGGACACTGGAAGCGAGATTGCCCTAAACTAAAGAACCATCAAGGGGTTCTGGTGAACTAGGGACTAAAGAAAAATGAGGTGGAAATTTTAGTGGATACAAAACCAACTTATTTGGTGTTAAACTTCAGTGAAAGGAATTTGTTACAGTTGTGGGAGCTGCTGGTCACCAGGAAAAAACCAACCTGAAACCTTTAAAGTACAAATTAAGAAAACATATAAGAATGCCAAATTCACCAAAATCTTTGTTGGGATGAGATTTATTAGAACATCTAGATGTTTAAAGAAGGAGAAATGAAACTAAAAGTTAAAGATAATCAATTAATTGAAATCTTGAGTTTATCTTTAATTCAACAGAAAAGTGGAAAAGAGAACCTCCCTGAAGTAAAAGAAATCTTTAACCAGTTATATCAGGGAATAAATTCCAGGTAAGGTGAAAAATGCTTTGCCTGTTACAGTAAAAATGATAAGGGGGAGGCCTGCCCAGTTCGGATAAAACAATATCCCTTGGTCAGCAGGGCTGTAGGGGATACTGGCATAAAATTGAAATAAAATGCACTCTGTAGCAATTCTACTAATGTAAAGCGTGCTTTACCTTGACAGTGACTTGTTATGGGATGCACAGATGAAACTCTGCATTGACAACAAAGTACAAGGGATAATGTTGGTCAAGTGCCTCCTACCATAGTCAAAGGCAAGACTGGGTTGGCCTCTGTGTTTGCCACCAAGAAGAATCTTGAGCTCCACTGTTGGCTGCAACCCAGTAGGTGTGGAGCGGTGGGAACATGTGCCATGCCAGACCTTGATGTGAGGAATGGCCCCCACTGTTATAAGAGGGTCATCCAGGAAGGAAGAACATAAGAAGAACATAAGGAAGAACATTGAGGCACTGACTCATAGTATAAATATTTAGACCGACAAAATTGTAGGGAGAACATGAATTAAACTGGGACAACTGGAAAAGGAAATTGTCCAGGGCAACAGTGACAAACTGATTTCTCAGAACTCCCAAGAAAAGGAAGGTTTCAATACATGCTGGTCATGACAGATGCCTTTTCAGGGTGTCCTGAGCACTCCTATGCTGAACCAATTAAGCTAATGAAGTAACCGAAGTACTATTATAAGAAACAGTACCGAGATTTGGGGTTCCATCAGTAATCTCTTCAGACAGGGGCTCACACTTTCATGCACAAGTCATACAAGCAATAAGTAAAACATTAAAAATCAATTGGCAAACGCATACACCCTACAGACCCCAAGCAAGTGGGAAAGTAGAAAAAATGAACCATCTTATTAAACAATAAATTTCCAAAATATGCCAAGAAAGAAATTTATATTAGTATCAAGCTTTACCTATTGCTCTAATCAGACTGAGGGTCAAACCATGATCAAAAGAGAAGCTGAGCCCATTTGAAATCTTGTATGGCAGAGCCTGTGTGATACAAGTTATAAATAGTGATGCTCTAGATCAAATAGGTAACCAGTATGTGTATGATTTATGTTGTGACTGTAGGGAAACATTTAAGTAAAAATGCTACAGTAGTATTAGAACACCAGCCTAAGCAACCTGACTATAAACTACATCCATTTTGTCCCGGTGATTTGGTTTATGTTAAGATTTTTTCAGGAAAACCTCTGCAAGAAAAGTGGGACAGACCCTTCCAGGTGTTACTGACTACATTCATAGCAGTATGGATAAAGGAGCAAGCCACTTGGATTCACTACTCCCGAATCAAGAAAACTCCTGAGAAACCATGGACTTCCGAATGAGGAGGAGCACCTGCACTCAAGCTTTCTCAATGCTGATTCTTGGACTTTTGATAAGCATAACTTCATCTCAAGCTCCCATTTTAGAATGGCCATGGTCTGATGCACAAATTATCAAATCACTTCTATGGGTTGGCACACCGCTCTCAATGAACCTAGAGCTTAACCCAGGTCTAGCCAGTTATGTTTTATCTAACAACAAATCATACACGCAACAAGACTGGGATAAGACTCAGAATTCATCAAAGGTGTTAATAGGACAAGAGACAAAACAAGTCAAGCTAATACCATGTGAGCTTAAACTATTGTTAGATCAATCAGTTTCAGTTATGTTTTTATGGACTAGCAAAGACAGAGTTGCTTCTGAAATGTTTACCATTAAGCCTGAAGAAAGTCCTAGTACTAAGCCACCTATTAAAAAAACTGCCAAACCATTTATTGGGACAACTGACACACCTACAACTCCTTACACGAGATGTGAAAGTATCCATAATCTAACCTTCATTGGACCTTATGTAATTAGACAGTCAAATGAGCAGAAGCTACTATTGGATCCTAATTATTCATTAAAAAGTGTTTAGATAAATATCCAGACAAATGTATCTCATGCACAACAGGATTGCCAACCCTACATACAACAAAGTTTTGAAGGATGGAATGCATGGCTGGCAACTAGGTCTCGCCAAACTAGAACTTGAAGAGATATACTGGGATGAATTGGCACAGGATTAGGTGTGTTAAATACCATAGACCAAGAAGTACAAATCAACAAACTCAGTGCTGCCACTTCTGACCTGGGAAAGCTTAAAAGTTCCCTTGAGATCATCTATGCTCACATTAGCAGAAACTCAGTCATTGGCAATCAGATTATTAACATTAGTAGCTGACCACACAGCTGAAGATCTCACAAAAATTATTGACTATACTGGGGGCATTAGCAAAAAGGTTGCACTTGCCATCCAATGTATCCAAACTCAGCAGTGGATACAATCCATAGCTGCAAGAATATTGAGGGAAGGAACATCAGGCATACTATCTCAAGAAATAAGGGAAATAATAGCCCAAAACAGCCTCACCGCTCAGTTTGAAAAAGATCACCAGGCTTGGTGGCAACTAGTAAACTTCACCTACAACCCACAACATGAACAAATTGAAGAACATGTGCTCACAGTTAGTGCAGCAAAAGAACAGACAATCTTTCCTGTTTTGACACTAGCAGCCATACACCAGAAAGTCACTGTCAGACCCATGGACCATAACGTTTGGGCAAGTTATGGTCAGACCAAAGGCAAAGGGCAATCGATTAGCATTGAGGCATGCATCCCCAGAGAATACTGTGAAAATGCAGTAATAGAGACTGAAGATCTATGTCTAGATATTAAAAAGGGTACGTGTACTTTTGAAATGTTTCCACATATTGAAGCCAAATCACAGGTGTTTTACGTAGGAAATGGATGTGCATGTGTTAGAACTTCTTGTGTTAACGTCACTATTGATAATTGTAATGAAAAAGCCAATGGTACTAATTTTTGTGTAATTTTACTAGAATTGTAGGCTGTGACTTTGATTATGTTGTTCCTGTAACTACTAGACAGTTAATTGAAGCTGATTATACCCTGTATCACAATGTACCTAAATTACAGATAGGCATGAACATTACTCTAAATCAATGCTCAGACACCCCGACATAGAAAAACTGGTTCAAGAAGTAAAAACATGCTTTGGCAGGTAAAGCATGTCTCTGAAAATATAAAATCTATCTTAGCCAATGCAGAACAAGTAGGAGAACATTATTGGTGGTGACGTACGGAATTAGACTCTATAACTTGAAAGTTATAAAGTAGGTATGTTTATTGCACACAGATGCACGGGGGATCGCTCCTCCACAAGCGTGCATGCCCGAAGTGATGAACCATCTCACATTTATACAATAAAACAAATGAATATTCAATTAACGCCTATACATATTTGTTACCTAAACCCGCTTACTCTCGCTTCATATGTTAATTAGCTTATCAGTCCTTTGCCTGGAATGTGGTGGTCTTGCAGGTTTGTAGGTGATTCATGTCCTTGTGACCATCCAATCTTCTCCAGCAAGGAGACTTAGCACTCCCTCCCTCTAGAAAGCATTGGAATATCTCTCATCCTTTTCTCATTCTTTTTTAAATAGCCCCTTTGTTAGAGGAAGAGGGGCAGGCGTCTCCTCAAAACTGTAGGCGTCTACTCAAGGCTGTGTGCCTACGTGACCAGACACCGCACCCATGACTAGTCACCATACCCACATTCCTGAGCAGACATATACAATCACAATCGATGTCCACTGTCCCCATTTCACACTATTTCTCCATATCAATGGGATAACTTTGCAGGACATTCCCCTAAAGCAACACAAATATTCTACTGTTTAATACATCCCATACTAATCACGTTGGGATAAACTAAATGCCATAGTTAACGCAAATAATATGGACAATGATACATGTCTACCAAAGCCCTTTGTCTTTGAAACTTGATGAAAGAATCCATAAGTCTTAAGGGGGAATGAAACAGAACAAGGTCTTTAAAAAAAAAAAAATATTAGTCAGGATGAGTTTGGTACAATGCTTTGGGTGATGCTCTGTTTGTGTTGAGAAAGGAATGTACTCTGAAAAGGTTCCACTGAATGTACTCTGAGTAATTAGAAAAGATAAAGTGGGCACCTGAGGGAGGAAAGGAGACCATCAAGTCAGGAAATCATTGAACAAAGAAAATTGAAAGGTCTACTCCACCTAGATCCCACCTATTGTGAATGGAATGAATAGATGACAAAATCAAATGAGTATGTATGTAAGGATGTTGTGTAACCTCTCACAGGGAAAACTATACAAAATACCTAACTTTTCACTGAAAAGTTTGGAGCTACTTTGTCCGGTGCGAACCGGCTAGCTCCCCAAAGTTGCACAAAATAAATACCTTTGCTGCTTAAAGACAAAATTGGTCTGTGAGCAGTTACTCTGTGCCGTTTGGGCATCACAAGACTGACCCTGATAAAGACCTGAGCAGCTTGGTCCAACCTCATAGCTGCTTTTGCTTTGAACAGGATTTTACTAGAGACCTCCTGAGATCTCTTCCAGATTGAATTATCCTGTGATCTCATTGTCCTAAACTGCCATCTGCAATGACCCTCCAAAACTAATCCAGATTTCCCTGGTGACTCCTAAAATAGATGACATTAAATCCTAGCCTGTAGGCATTAAATAATTAGGGTGGAGGGGAAAAGAAAAGGAAAATGTCTTTCTTTAGCTTCCACTGGTGCTGCCTGGAATGATGTGCTCTACTGCATCACATACTGCTGTTGTAATCACATCGGTGGGTCTGTCCCTTCGATATGGAGAAATAATGTGAAATGGGGATAATGGACATGGATTGTGATTGTATGTGTCTGCTTAAGGAATGTGGGTATGGTGACTAGTCATGGGTGCGGTGACAACTACAGTTTTGAGGAGACGCCTGCCCCTCTTCCTCTAACAAAGGGGAGACGCCTGCCCTTCTTCCTCTAACAAAGGGGAGACGCCTGCCCTTCTTCCTCTAACAAAGGGGCTATTTAAAAGAGAATAAGAAAAGATGAGAGACATTCAAATGCTATCTAGAGGGAGGGAGTGCTAAGTCTCCTTGCTGGAAAAGATTGGGTGGTCACAATCACCTGAAGAAGATCGGATGGTCACAAGACCATGAATCACCTACAAACCTGCAAGACCACCACAGATTGGGTGGTCACAATCACCTGAAGAAGATCGGATGGTCACAAGACCATGAATCACCTACAAACCTGCAAGACCACCACATTCCAGGAAAGGGACTGATAAGCTAATTAACATACGAAGCGGGGTTTAGGTAACGAATATGTATAGGCGTTAATTGAATATTCATTTGTTCATTGTATAAATGTGAGATGGTTCGTCACTTCGGGCATGCACGCTTGTGGAGGAGCGATCCCCCGTGCATCTGCGCGCAATAAACATACCTACTTTATAACTTTCGAGTTATAGAGTCTAATTCCGTACGTCACCTTGCTTGTGCCTTGGTCTGAGCTGTGGCATGTGGCCAGGGCTGCCTCATCTTCACAGGCTGGAGGACCTTCATGCCCAGATATGGAGCCACAAAATAAATATTTGTGATTGCAGAGGGACTTGAACCAGGAGGTCATCTTTAAGCACTCCACAAGACTTATAGTACATTGAGCCCTAGAGAGAAGGTTTTCTACAGAAAACAGAGTAAGAATGAAATATCAAGAGAAGGGGGGGAAGTGACTCCTATCTCTCAATAGAAAGTAGAATTTAGAACACTTCCTAAAGAAGATGGAAAACCAGAGATCCTTAATATTGTGTTCAGATCCAGGAGAGAAGATCCCATTATGGAAGCTGTTTTTGCTAAGCAGAGGTATATATTTCTTTTAATTTTTATTTTAATGAATTTAATGTTATTCTATTACTTCTAAATTTTAATTTACAGATCTTTCTGTGTTCTGACAGGAAGTGAAAGCAAGTGTGCATATGAATATCTAGCCTAGCAGTTAGGGGATTCCTTAATAGAAGTTTATGTAGTGATTTTTCAGTGAAAAATAGTCTATTAACTGGAACACAGGTGATTCCCTACATAGAAATTTACAGACAAATATTTTATATGTACTAATGCTGTCAAAATACAAATAAATTATAACAAATAACAGAATAGAAAAGATGCCTGCGTAATATATACTTTTAAAAAATCACTGTAAATTTCTGCAATGTCTATAATGAACAAAATGACACAGACAACAGTGACTGATGTGCTTGGGAGTTCAAAAGAAAATTTTTGTTGATTGATGTGTATATTTTTGTGAAGAATTTTAGACTATTCTGTTCCTTTTCTTCCCTGCATCCCCACCACCACCACTACCACCCCTAGCATGCTACTTATTTCTTCTATTATTTTTAAAACATTCCAAAATTTTGACCTACTGGCAGTGCAGTTTGTTCTCGCTGTGACACTGGCTTGAGTTCACCAGTTTGCTCAAATTCTCTGCAGACTGGTAAACCTCCAACTATATTCACAAGTCTTTTTAGTCCAGGGACCTAATTTAGTCAAAATAGAAGATGCTAAGCAGGCTGTTAGATACACTTCATTGCTCTCCGCTGACTAGTTATGGTGTTAAAATATTTCATTTAGGAGGACTGGTTCATTTCTCACAAATTTCTTCTATTCTTAACACCACCTTCCCTTCTCTTTCTACTGCACATATTTAGAACACTACCTATGAGGCTTACCCATGCCTAAGTTAGATGCTAAATTAGTCACACTGGACTTGAGACTTTGTAAACAGCATCATTATTTTCTCTTTCATGAAAGTAAGAAAAGTTAGATACTTTCTAGACTAGCAACTCTTTCCTGCTGTTTGTAGCATATCACAAGCTAAACCAGTTCTAAAACTGATTTATTCAGTCACCACATAAAATACACCTGTCCCAGCTTAACCAATTCCCCCCACACACACTTTGTAAGAGACTATACTGCCTCATCTGGTGTTTCAAAATTCTAATTTGATGGCCAACATGATAGCTGGAACATTTACACTACAGCTGTTCCTTGCACTGTGGTATGTTTTCATTGTGCTGTAGAGATCTGCTAGGAAATACGGTTCATGACTAAAATAATTCCCTTGTGTGTACATCGTATTGCAGAACTAAAGAACTGAGATAAAATGAGCCTGCAGCACTGACCTGTTTCTGGTGAACTAAGTTGTTATCAATGAGCAAGAAGTGAGAGACATCCTAAGATGGTCCATTTTTGCAATACACTTACATGTTTCTTGCAAAAGGTAAAGAAGGAGAAATGTAAATTCCAATTTATGGAGATTGTGCAAGTCTTACTGTTTCTCCTTAGCCTTCTGTTCTGCACCAGGATGGGTACACAGTTCTTTCCAGATCTCAATAAGAAAAGCACAGCAGCAAGTGGTGTAACAAAACTGCTGTAATAACAGCATGTTAAGAACTGGGAAGAGAAACATAGGTTGTCAATAAATCTTACGTTCTTTCAGATGTTGGGAACCCCACCCACAAACTAGATCACTGTGCACGTTATCATGTACACCTCATTTAACTGCAGTTAGACCTTTCATGAATTTGTATTAAATAAAATATTAATGAGTAACTACATATTTGCGCTGTCATTCCTATCAGTAATTAAGATTTCCCATACTATTCTGTGATAATATACCTAGTGACTAGTAAAAAAAAATTGTTAAACCATAACAGCACTAATTTAGGATTAAGAAGATCTGTGCTATACTGCCTCTGACAAAGAGTTTCTAAATAGTCTTGAGTGAGTCATTTAGTCCCATTCTTCCTCCTCTGTGTAACTAAAGCAATTTTTTTTAAAAAAAAAATCATCATCATTCATAAAGATGAATCCACTAGACTGGAAGGTGATCGCTAACTAAGAATCAGTGATCAAGACCTCACACTTAGAATGCATTCTGAACAAAAGGTGATCCAGAATTACGAAAGGCAGATTAGCCCAAGGAAGTAAACTTGAGAATATAACTAAGAGGAAAGACAGATTTAAAATTAAGAATATCAATGATAATTGGGTATTCTGTAGGAAAATTTGTCAGAGATCCTGATGAATCTGCAAGTTTGCAGTCAAGTAACAGTACATGATAGTTTTCTGAATTCTCAGATGTTTTAGCATTACCATAAGCCACAAATGCAAGTAAACGAAATTTTTATCCTTCTTCCCCACAAGTCTCAATCTGATAGCAAGTCTTACTGTTAAAGGTACCTGCTTTAATCCAATACGCAGAGACATTTCACTTAACCCAACATGATATTTCAACTGAAAATATCAGCATACAAATCGTAATGTGTGTATTAAAAAGATTAAGAATATCCAGCTGACATTTTAATAAGTCAACATCCAGGTCATGCTGATTTTCATGTTAGCAGAACTGTGTAAAGATCAAACTTGGAATAGTAAGTTATTCAACATCAAAATTAAAGATCGGAAGTAAATGTAAAATTATTGGATAACTCAAGAAAAGTTATAATAAGGGTAAGAACAAGCAGTAATACCAAGCTACAAGGCTAGTCTAATCTATTTTATGGAGACTAATGAAAAATTATAGACATCTGGGGAAAAAAGCTGTGAGGGTCATTCAGCCTTAAAGAATGAAGAATAAGGGTTTCCCCCCTTGAAAGCAATAGCTCTTTAAAGGCTTATTCAAAATCAGAAGCTCAACATCAGCCTTCCTTGCAATGATACAGGACAAAGAAGTAGAAAGAACTTCTGAAAGTAAGAATAGATGTGCAAATTAGTCAAACGGTGATTTTTAGATACAGAATCATAGAATCATAGACTATCTCAAGTTGGAAGGGACCCAATAAGGATCATCAAATCCAACTCCATGCTCCTTGCAGGACTATCTAAAACTGAGCCATATCACTAGGAGCATCGTTTAGATGGTCCTTGAACTCTGACGGGCTTGGTGCCATTGACCAGGGGAGCCTGTTCCAGTGACTGACCACCCACTAAGTGAAGAACCTTTTCCTAATGTCCAGTCTGAATGTCCCCTGACACAGCTTCATTCCATTTCTACATGTCCTATCGCTGGTCACCAGAGAGAGGAGATCAGCATATCCCCCTCTGCTGGTCAAGAAGGTTAGCCTGATAGGATGTCCAGCTCCAAAAGCTGCAATTTATAAAGTATTCTGAAGAGTTTGAAAGAATGCAAAAAAAAAAAAAAAAAAAAAAAAAAAAAAAAGAAGAGGAAGAATCCACTTGAAGGATTAAAGTGTTAGAGAAAATGCCTTAGGAAAAAGGACAATTTAAAAGCACAGCCTGCTTAGTTTATCTAAAAAGATGTTTTAGAAATTGATTGTGTGGCACCAGCAAAAATACCAGGAAACAGGGCTCTTCAATCTAGATGTTAAAGGCCTAAAGACAACAAGCTGCTAGATAGTGACAACAGACAAATTCAAATGGTAAATGAAAGAGACACCTTTTTGTTTGCTTGTTTAATAGTGGAGGTGAGTCATATTTGGAACACACTATTAAGGGAGTTACTTATTTGTGAGAAGGATCCAACACAGTTCATTCAGCCTTCTCTTTCATACCCAGATTTCAAGCTCCTGGTGAACCTGGCATCCTGAAGTATGTCTGCATTTCTTATAGACACAGTGAAGGACAACAGAGTGAAGATCTGTGGAGGAAAATTGTGTTTTCCTAAGTTTAGTGGTCAGGATCTGCTCCTGTAAAGGCATCACCTCATCTTTCCCTCTTGAGACACACAAGTCAGAACTGAGCAACCAACAGACAGATGTTTAATGTCCATGTATGTATGAGGGAATATCTGTCACTCTGTGAGTCCTTTGTCTTCCCCATCACTCACATGGATGACCTGAGGCATATCAAATGGTGCTAGGGACCTGTAATTCTGAAACTGAATTCCATCCTTTGTTTAGGAGCAATGGTTAAATAGTTGGTTTAAGCTTAAGCAATAACTAGATCCTTAAATTAAAGTTTACTAACACCACCCATCTGTCGGGTTTTCTAAACAAGCCTGGATGCCATTCTGAGAATCATGTTTTAGCCAAACATAAATTCTTTTCTGAGTAATAAAACAGTGATAACAACAACAGCTTGAAATAACACGCCAGGTGACTTCCTGGAACTGAGACATAACGTTACAAGGTCTAGAGTCTTTGTTCTTTGTTTTTAGATTTTGAAATACATCTGGGAAACCTAAACCTTTAATTCATAAACAACAGCAGTGCAAAGACTAATTGACAATCAGCAAGAAGAATTGACCATAGTCCCCTATAAACAGAGGATAAAATCACAAAATTAGCAACATACCTGTTAGATCTTAATTTGCTGTCACTTAATAAAAAGAATGGTGATAATATTTTATTACTGAGGTCAGCACTCCAAAATACAGGGTTTAGTAGCAGGATTAGCAGTGGCAGTAAAAACATAAATGGTATTATGGCTTTGTGGAAATATCAAGTGGAAATTAATTACTACTGAGCAGTGATTCAAAATGAATGCACCCTCAGGAGTAGAGCTTATTGCGTAGGTTTTGCTGAAACCCTTCCCCCCTCCCCCCTTCTCTTCTGTTGGCCAAACTAAAACATTTTGTGGGTATATGATACTCCCAGTGAAATGTTCTCAAGCCCAGGGGCTAATTTTTGAAAAGGAATAGAGAAAAAGAAAGCAAGCAAGCAGTCCCAAAGTGCTGAAGATCCCAATTTTCAGGACTTTGATTTGAGAAATAGAAGGCTGTCAGTGCTGAACCTACGTGTCTTGCTTTTCTGCAGGCATCCTTAACAACCACAGGAAATCATTAGATGTGCCTTTTTCTTATTATCCTGAAAGAAAAGTCAGATAGAAAAGAATCTCATTTTCATTTCCCACTGTACTGGAGCATATCACCAAACCCACATACATTGTGCTTTCATGCTGGTGGTGAAATGGTGATGTAATTTTTCTAGATATTTCTACACAGAAGACACTGGGGTTTACGTAGAAAAAAAGTCACATTCCTCAATTCACTCTTCCCATCTGCCTCAGGGTGTAGGGGATATAAAATGATAGTGTTCCCCAAATCAGAGATTTGTTGCTAAAGATATCATCCCCACATCCCAAAGACATAAACATACTTGCTGTATCTTCTTGAAGAGTGCATACGGTTTCTTTGGGAGAAGTGAGGAGCCCAAACTTCAATCTGACCCAAAGGGGAAAGATTTGTCCTCGAATCTCTAAAGAAAAGTCCCTTTAAGAGCATGCAAGGCCACAAACTATAAAAAGAAAATTAAAAAAAACCCAAGAAGTCAAAATTAATCCATTGACTGGAAAGGCAAGTCACTTTTTAGGCACAGTATTGCTTCTTTTTTTAAGCGATATGAGAGAGTAGGAACAGAAAGAAGGTTTCTTTTAAAATAAACTCTGTACTTGCTGCCAGGGAGTCATTCCAGCCACCCTTCTGCAAGGGCACAGGGGAGCATACAGGCTTTGTCATTTCTCTGTGGTACAGCCAAAAAGTGAAAAATGGCCCAAACTTCTCAGAACTGCCTTACATCTTTGGATCTTTTTTTGCTAGTGGGCATGTCCTGAGGCACAGTAAAGCCCTGGGTGACAGGGATGGACTGCAGCACCCGTGAACTAGGCTGTACTGTACTGGCACAGCCTCCTTCCACATATTGGAGAAAGAAGGGACACAACTGAACTGACAAACAGCCACAACTTGCTTCCATCTTTCTTCCTTCTTTTGCTCTATCCTTCCCATCCTCCCTTCCTCTCATAATCTCTTCCTCCTTTCCTTCCACTTTTTCCTCCCCTCCACACATTATTCCATGCTTTCTTACTCCGCTGGTGTTTCCTACATGGGAGGAAAGGGCAGAGTAACACCAGAGAACTCTCCAGATCTGTGAAGAGACAAAGACACGCCTCTAACCTAGGATGTGTCATAGAATTAAATTGCAGAGAGAAAGTCCAATTATGGGAAATCACTGAATGTGTTTGGCTGTGAACATCTTTCCTTTTAAATATGTTTTTTTTTTTTTGTTTTCAAAGTTGTGAAATCAAATCCTGCCTTCCAGGAAATGCATTGATTTTCCCACCACTGTTGAGAAAACTCCTTCAATACATATGAAAATGTATTAAAATGAAAAACTGGAGTTTCTATTGAAAAATCACAATCAAATGAGTGCCTTCAGCTATTTCTTCCATGCCACTGAAGCCCCATTGTGAAGGAACACATCTTGCTGTATAACAAATGCTCTTAAAAAGGCCCACGGTTGATGTTAATTCACTTCAGGGTATTTGATCTGGAAGCACCTCAAGCTGTTTTATAATTTTGTAAATTTTGTTTTCCAAGACTTTTGTTTCAACAGGATGTAATGCAAACCAGCAAATTCCATAGAACAGTCACATTGTAATTAAATTATATGCTTTCCATGGCTAGTTGACTGAACAATTGTCCTCATATCCAATCTCAAGATTCATCTCTTCTTCTTGACATAAAAGATTTATAAAATTATTCCAAGACTTCTTTTCTGATTTATTTCTTGTGCAACCTAGCTTTGGTAGGCATTTAAAAACCTGCATATTTTAGGTATCAGTGATTAGTAGAGTCTTAATGAATATTTAGCCAGTGTTCTTCCTGCTACTGATTCTGTGAACGGTTTCTTTACTTGATGCAGAATTTGTGAGGTATAGATACTATGGGATGTATATAATTAAATGCCTACAGCAGATTGAGTGGTCAAGTGAGGAGCCCAGGCTTCCTCACCGAAAACTGTAGAGTCCCCTGGGAGGTCCCTGAAAACACCTTTCTTAGGACATCATTGAAATGCCGTGTGCCTTTGGGCACTACCTTAAGTACATGCGTCTTTCTTAAATTCTGCCCCTATAGGGAAACATGGTAAGCGTGCTTTGTTGCATGATTTGTTTGCACTAAATCATTTAAAGTTAAGGGCTTCATTGAAGTTATACCAGCTCTAAATTTGATTGATGGCGAAGAACCCAAAAAAATGTAAACAACAGGTGCCAAAGTCACCCACGGACCAGTAGAATTGCCCATGAAATTCACTGAAGCCGTGAAGGGAACAATGCATAAAATTCCCAATGGAATGAACAAAATGAAAAATTGCATAAAAACACAGATCCAAATTTTCCAAATCACTAAGAATGTTCCTTGAGACGGTAGCCAGATAACACTTGTATTTTTTTTTGCTTTGCTTTTGTTTAGCAAATTAAACTCTGAATGCCCTGATCAATCCGGAAGATCACGAGGGTTTTTTGGCAAGTAAACAAAAGCATACACAATAGATTTAGTAATCTGATCCTTCACTCTGGGCAGATGCCAGTTGTTTTGTGAGAAAGCATGAGGTAAAAGAGCATGACAGAGACTGGAAAGCAACCTGAGCCGTGCAGCCACCAATTGATTCCTGAATAGCTGTAGTGGGGCTAACAGGCCCACATGAGTAAATGTCTCATTACCGAGCTGAGTTTTATATTTCAGCACACAAGCCAGACTCTTTGTGGGTGTAAATCAGCATAAACTGGCTGCGGATGTAGCACAGTAATTTGTCAGATCCGACATTCTTTGGCGAACAATAGCCCTTTCTTCCTTCCCATTCTTGCAAATAAGAAAGCAGCTTTGTGGAAAAGTGACATTTCACTTACAGTCTGTGCACAGAAATAAATCTAGCGCTTAATCTTACTTGTGTACATGTACAGCTTCCCCTCCCACCTGCTGTCCTTGTTGAACAAGAACTTATAGGTTCAAGGCTTTGGGGCATGGGTGTCATGATTAGCAATGTGGGCCTTAAAGCTAAGGTACTTTGACAGTTGTTCCATTTCCTAGCATTTACTTCAGCAGTGAATTGAAATACCTTAAGGAATAAATACTAACCTCAGACAATAGACTGTGATCCCAAATCAAATTCTGGAACTGAATTACCCTTGAAAATTATTTCAAATCTTTCTTCTTCCTTCATTTACCTGTCAAGACCTCGTACAAGCCCTCAATTTGTATTGCTGCTAGATTTTTCCTTGCCTTTAAAAACGGATTGAATTTTCATCAGGCCAAGTTATTTTTGAGGAAGAAAGGAAAATAGCAAAAGTCTGGGACTCTAAACTGATTGTTGCTCTTCTGATACAGAGAGGCTGATAGTCCCACCTGCTCTACCAGAGCAGAAGCCCACAGAGCACAACATGTAGAAACATCAGAGTATCCATTTCTTTCAGATTGCTTCTCAGTGCTTTGGCAGATGCGTCATGCAATTCATAGAACCCGGGTAGGTGAACAAATGGTCTGAGAATCATGGGATCAGGACTTAAGATAGGTCTGCTGTAGTAAAATAACAACATCACGATCTGCAAAGCTCCTACTTAACTGTTTCTTGAACTCCCAGGTAGTTCAGGTTTCCAGACTGATGTAAGTTTTGTGTATACACACAGAAATAAAAAAAAAAAAAATGCAGTTGGAAAGACCCTCTGGAGATTCCACCTGCTCTGTGCCTGTATCAGTTTGATGTTAGATCAGTTTGTTCAGGTCTGTGAAAAGTTGTGTTTTGAATGTCTCCAAGAACAGTCTCCGCAGCCTCTCTGGGGTAGCCTGTTCTGTGGATAACCACTCCCATTGTAAAGGGTTTTTTTCCTTATGTCTCTCAGAAATTTCCCTTTTGCACCATTTACAGTGGCCTCTTGTCCTTTCACTGTGTGGTTTGGAGCAGAGTCTGGCTACATTAGGTTGCTGAACACAGCCGTTAGATTCCTTCAGAGCCTTTGCCTTCCCAGCCTAAACCAGCTCAACCTCCCCTGGTACTTTTTTGCTCTGAACATTAACCATATTGCGAGCTCCCTGCTGCACTTGCTCCAGCTTGTTAACATGTCCCTGCTACTGGGAGCTGTTACATCAAACACTGTGACCTGCATGTCCCAAGGGCAAGGTCCTGCATTTGGTCTTGTTGATTGGTTGGAGTCAAAGACTCCAGGAGTGTTCTGTCAGCCGACTCTCCAGTTTGCGGAGAGCCCTCTGGACTTTAGCCTTGCCTCCCAGGGTAACGATGGCTTCCTCCAGCCTGGTGTCAACCCAGACGTGCTGTGGATATGTTCCCTCTCTACAGCTTGTTCATGGAGAGGTCAAAATCTACTAGCCCAGAAACACCTCAGATTCTTCCACCTAAGCTGAAACAGGATCTGGAAGCAGGATACATCATCTCTGAGTGGTTTGATCTGGTGTAAAGTGTAAAGAAAATCTTGGTCAGCTGCTGAAAAAATACAGCAATGTTTACATTTATTTTGAAGTGCAAACAGATCAATTTTGCTTTAGAAAATGCACCTAGAACAAACCACTATGCCTGATTCACACACAGAGCTTTTCCTCATTGCAACACATTCCCTAACAAGGATCAAGGGGGAAGTTAAACTCCTGATGAATTTGCTTCGCTTTATAGAAAAGAACTTGGGATTGATCTAGGCAGAGAAGAGAGAATAAGTGAGGAAGAATTTATGTCTGGGTAGCTCTCTAGAGAAAAGCAATGTGGGTTCCGAGGGCTACTCTCATATTTTGCTTTAGAAATGAAGCTTCATGTCTTGTTCTTGATTCCAGAAGGGAGGAATTTTATTCCTCTCTCCCTGTGTTTCCAGTTATTCTTTCAGGTCTCAGACTCAGTGAGAAGTAAATCACAGATGTCACATATTAGGCTCTTTCTCAGTGTTTGCACTTGTTTTTTCAAGCAAGAGAGACCCACACAGTGTCTTTGGAAAGCAGAAGCCTAAGTGAGCTCTTACATAGAGTGAACTGTTCATAAAGCAAACTCTGGGAGACAAACAGTCTGAATAGTCTCCTACTGATATACCCTGCACAACTTTATAGAAGATATTGGGGAAACTCCAAGAATCTGCAGTGGATGCAGTGGGCCAGATTTTGCATGCCAAAACCTAAGATCAACCAGTTAACAAAATGATTAGTTATAGATTAACAGAATAATAGAAAATGAAAGAGAAAGGCATCATGGGGTATCAAGCTTAACACATCACCTATATAAGATTAAAAATAGGGGAATAGATAGGAAGGCTGTCTTGGGAGTAAATATTTCATGGGGAAAGATCAGGAACAGCAGAAAGTAGATGACTTTAAATTCAGTTAGACAGACATATTTTATTTTGCTTTATGGAAAGCCCAGCATCTAAGTCACATTTAAAAACGTGGCTGTCATCAAATGCCAATACCAAATAGCTGAGGAGTGACACAGGCTTTTACTCACTCCTTAATTATTAATAGTCTTGTTTTGTAGAAATCAGACCTTAGGAAAAGCTGTCAGCTCATGCATAGAATGGCAATTTTGTGGCAACTTACCTCCCCATCAGGCAGTGGTCCCCAGATTTACTCTGCAGCTTGGCCAAGATTTTCCCTGGAGCCAGAAAAAACAGTTGCAAAGCAGAAGAGTTGTTGCTGCTTAGAGCACTGTCCTGCCTGTTGGTGCAGCTGAGACTCCTGTGGTCCTGAAGCTGTATGAGCTACTGCAACAGACAAAAATGCTGTCTTGTCCTTTCCCCCCAGGTCCCTGCAGTTGTAGAGCAAGCATCTCCAACCTGATTCCAGTTGTCCTGACTAGGGAGTTGTCAAATCTGGTAGACTTCACAGCGGTGATGTCACAGCTCTGTGCCCCAAGCCCAGCCAGCAGTGAGGGTGAGTGTGTGTTACCAGCAGGCACATTCACAGACATATGCCACACACAGGCAGCCACACAGATCAACACAGACAAAAATGCTCAGCAGACACGTAAGCCTAAACAGCATCAAAGGCCTCATCCTGTTCTCCTCTCTGACTGATCAGGGTAAAAGTCCTTTAGTGGAAAATATATACGCATATATACAATGTGGATCCCTGCAGTAAGTGGCCTCAGATGCTCAGTCAGCCCCAGTACCTGGCCCTACATCTCAAGTACTCAAATATGCCAACACTGGGAGATAAGATCCCCACTCCAGTTAATGGTACACAGACACACTCGCACACACCAACACGTACACATTATGGATCCCTGCAGTAATAGTCCTTAGACACCCAGTCTACTCAGAGGCTGGCCTTTGGACCCTCACGGGCCTCCAAATACCTCTCACACAGAGAGACACACACATGCAAAAGGGTCCCTCAGATGATCCCTAGACTTCATGGACTCCTCAGTAGCTGGCTTGGAACTTCTGGCCCCTCCAGTAGCTAGCTCAAAGACAGAGGCCCCTCTTGCACACTGCCCAGACCATCAGCATTTCAGTGCTCTTCCCTTGCATCCCATAATGTGTCCCATATCCCAGGCAGTGGCCTTCCTTGATCTGTGAGGTGACCCAGAGAGCTGTTCCATTGTCTCACTGGGTGGGTGCCTTCCCTGGCAGATGTAGCTGAGGCTTTCCTGGGACAGTCCTGGAAGAAACTGGGGCAGAGACTCACTCCTAAGACTGAGGGTCCCCAGCCTCCCTTTGTGTTTCTGGGCTCCTCCGTGCCTGCAGAGGTGAGCCTTTAATCACAGAATCTGTCCCTGATCTTTATAGCTGATCTCTCTGTTACTTCTGGATGAATTCTGAACACTGTCAGTGGTGTGGAGACCCTGCCCCTGCCTTGATCCTCTCCTTTAATGACCTTTTTTGTCCTTGTTCTACTTGTTTTCTTACATTTCTGTTTAAAAAGACATAGAACACTCTGACTGTATCAATTACAGTTCTGCTGTGAACCCATGATCACTGAAAAAATTGAATGAAAGAATGAAGAAAAAACAACCACAAAACAAAAATCCACCAACCCAGCTAAAAGCTTTTTAAACATCTTGATGGTAGCCAAAGTTTATTAGTTTTTTTAGTGCATAGTAAAGCTATATGTATGTCTATTTATCCTCATCAGTGAGGTTTACAAGTAAGCATCCTCAGCAGTAAGAACAGTTGCTGCTTCACTGTTCCTCTCATTCCCTGCTTTCATGTGTTATTCCTGTTTTGCCTTCAAGAAAATAGCATTAGACTTTAATAAGAACAGCATCAAAACCTTCAGACAATCTCAGCAAATTTATGACTAATAAATAAGGCACTTTATGTGCTCTTTACTACCATCAAATACACTGGGGGTGGGGGTGGGGGGGTGGGGAACAGTAGTTCCAATAATAAAAGGAATAGGGTATTGAGAAGCTATGTTCTTCCCAGAAAAAGTAAATATTACTATGTGGAATAATTTTTAAAAACTGGTAAGTAGTTTCTCTTCTTTTATTTCTTTCTTCACAAAATCACTCTCCAGCTGAATGAAAAGCAAATTAAGGACACTTTTAAAATTAAATCCTTACTCAACACCCTACCTGTTTCAAAGCTTTAATGGATTTTTTTTCTCTTCTGACACACGCATTCCCCTTAGGTTTTTTTTTTACTTTAATGGGAGAAGTAACAAATATTTAAAAGTCTCCCATAACTCAGCAAGATCCAGTGCCTGTATTTGAATCCCTCATACCTTTCATAACTGACTCCTTAACAGTGACCTTGTCAAGGTGCTAGCCTTACCAGCCTGTATACCTCAGCAAGACTGAAACCATAACAATTACACTGGAAGTTGTGAAGGAAAGGGGGAAACCAAAATGTTTCCACTGAAGCAAAACATACCAAGTGAACCCTAATCATTTCAGGTTTGGAGTATACAGTTGTCACTACCGCAAAAACATGAGCTATGCACATTTGCAAGAGTAGCAATATGACAGACTTTTAAAATGTCAAACCCAGTTAGTCAGTGTGTCACAGCCGGGCATCAAAGTAGGAGATTTATATGATGCTGAGACCCTGCAGAAGGCTGACATCTTTGAAATAAGACCAGGGATCAAAATGTTGCTGGATGATTTCCTTATGAATTCTGAATGCAACAATTTTTAATGCCTTGTACCAATGCTGTTAGGGGAGGGATATTACCAGGAACACTGCTACATTGTAAAAAACCAATTTGCACAGGGTCTTCATTAACCAAAGTATACTTGTGTGAGCACCCTGTCTGGTACCTTCCCTTTGCATTGACCTGCCCGCTAGGATATACAGGCTGCCTCTTTCAAATACACCTTTCCGTTGCCAGCTGTGACAAATCTACTGCCTTTCTTGAGCCAATGTCATAATTTTCATTTCCAGAGCTCTCTAAATGGAATTTTGCAACCTGGATTTAGGGTGTGTTCGTGGCTGGATGTTAACTTCTTATTTTTAGCTGTTCCTGCAGAAAAATGAATTGGGAACTTAGGAGTCTGGTTCATCTTGTACAATGTCCACAGCCAAACTAAATATCTCAGCTCCATTTATAGTCAGAGGAGAGAAACAGTTCCTTCCTGGCGCAATACAGCTTAGACTAAATTAGATGGTTAAAAATAGGGCAGAAAAATCATTCCTTGAAAAATTTCATCTCTCGGCTGGCTAGAATGAGAAACTAGGGTGATTAGCTTAGCTGTAGATGTCTAATTTAAAAGGAAGGTAGTTAAAGCCCACCTCCATCTTCTTGGCTAAAACCCCCCCTTGTTCCAGCTTTTCTGGTTGCTGCCAGAACTGTAGTTCCTTTCTTCTGTAGTATCCTCTAGCTCAAAGCACAGGACTGCAGACAGGCATAGCTCGGCCGGCTCCACCTCTGACACCATTGCAAACACAGTTACTGATCTGTCTCTCCTGACATTCAGAACGGGTTAGTACAGGTGGGAGTAATTTCTCTTTTCATGTCTCATTGGTAAGGAAGGGAGTTTTGGAATAATGTGAATCCTTGCTGGAATGTAGCACAAATATCAGAAAGTGGTCGAAAGTTGACCTACACGCTCATCCTTATGTGAAGAGCCAAGTAACCAAAACCTGCCACAATTAATCATCTGCTTCCTAACCAGCTTTGGTCAACCTGAGCAGCCTGGGGCTGTTGTTGCCCTAATTCTGTACAAGGAATAGATCTATATTCCTATTTGCATGCAAACTGGTCTTTCAAATCACTGTACTTTTTGCGTAGATGAGAAAAGTGAACTGATCTAATGGTTTATTGATCCAGTCTGAAATGGCAGGGCAAATGATCTTTCTGGGCAAAGCCTGTGAACTATCTTTCATTTCTCCTTGGATCAGCACTTTTATTTTTCCTTGGATTTAAAAATAACATTGAAAATACAGTCCTTAGTAATTTTAGTGTTAAAAAACTCACAGTTCTTTTTTTATTTTTTTTATTTTTTTTTTTTAATTAACATTTACACAGACTGCCATGGCCAAAATGCTTGTATAGGTATCATTGCTTTCAGTCCTTTACGATTATTTATTAGTGTGATAGGAAACTGAATTGAGTCAGGTATAGTATGCAGTTAGATGACGGTTCAGACCCTTACTCCTGACAACCATTATTTATTTCACAGTTCACTGTGCCACTCAGTCCTTGAGCCAGTCTGCAGCTACTGCTTCATCTTACTTGCCTTTCCTGCCCAAGAGAATTCAGCAGTTCAAGAACAGCCTTTTCTTACCTTGGCATGTCATTGCTGCCTCTTTCTGCCTGAGTTCAAAAGCACTGTTGCAGCCGATCAGGTGTAAATTCATTGTATCCTGGACCTGTTCTATTAGGCATGCCTGTTTCCTCTTCCACCTCCTCTGGGTTACCCCGGTATCTGATAACACCACACTTTCTTCCACTAAAACTAGTCCTTAACATCAGGGTAGAACATTAGAAAAACTCATCCCTGGTCACTTGCACCAGGGACTGAAGTAGCATCTGGTGGAATTTTTTCTGCCAGTCTGAAGGCTGTCCTAATCCTACATGGTATTGTTCAGCGACACTGCACTTCAGCTTGATCCTTTCTTGTCTTCCTGATCACCTCATAAACCTGCACAAGACCTTACCAGATTTCAAAGGAGACATGTACACACTACCAACTTGACTTGCTCTGCATTTCACTGTGTGGTCTGCTTTTCCTCATTACCCACACTTCATACATGCTAGCTCTCTCCCCGGTTGGATCCTGAAGCAAAGTGGTTGTCTCAAAGAAAAAGCTGTATCACTGATGGTAGGATACTTCACTACAGGCTGAACTTCAGCCAAATGCGGGCTGACTCTTTCTGCATTATCCACCCTACAACATGCAGAAAAGAGGCTTTGTATAAGGGCAATGCCACCACTGAGTTACCAGTGTGATTTCCAAGTGTAATCTATATGCAACCTTAACTACATGCTTTAAAAAAACCCACTTTCATAAGCTGCAACATAGCCCTCGTTATGTGGAAAAATAAATGCACGCATGCACACACACACAGATCGTGTCCCAGGAACTCTACAGGGTTTCCAGAGGACACCAAGACTAAATGCCAAGTGATGTAGGCTCACAAGTTTGCCCCAGAGAGGACTAACTCTGAACAGCATGAAAGTGAGCTAGTTTATGCTGTTTAGCCTGGGGTAGAGAATTCTCTTCCTAACATGGTCCCCAAAGGTAGATGTTACTGCTCTATAAAAAACATCATGAATTTTCACACCACTGCTAGTTGTAAGCTCATTTTTTTTTTTCCTGAGGATGGATATATCTACAATGTCTTGATTTGTGTTTAATATGGAAAATTCAGTAAAACCTAGATGAAATTTTCAAAGTTTTCAATCATAGCAATTAACTCAAACCATTTTACCTGCATTATCATGTTAGTCAAAACAAACTTAAACAGGTATAATAATACTTTGAGTGACTGCTCCAACATATACTTTGTCTTCTCACTGCTAGCATAAAGAACTTTGTATCATTTTTGTCTGTTTCTCCAGAGAAATTACAGTAAATCTCTAAGAAGAGTAGAAAAATAAAACTAACCAATCTAGCCTGAATTTCTGACAAACTTACACTGAACTTAAAATAGCTTTTTCTCAAATTCCAATGTATGCTTTATTCAGAATATGAGCACTTTTCTTCCTAGTTCCTTTCTGAAAACAAATGAACAAAAAAAATCCCATTGAGTTTTGCTAACGGACTAATTGATTTTAGACAATTAGTCAGAGATACTAACATAAATAGTTAATTAGCTAACTGTCCAATATTTCCTATAAACTGTTCCTTAGAATCCTAGAAAAGCTTTGCTTTGCACTTCTGGACGTGTTTATCATAGTTTTGTTAACAACAGAAGTTTCCATGGCAAAAATATTGAAAGAAAGGACAAGGCAGGTCCTTCAAATAACATCTTAATTTCTTTCACTGTATATTTTTGCCTGGAGCTCTACCAGTTCATGGGACTCTAATTAAGCTTGATATTTCTGGAATTACTTGAGTATATCCCCTGACCTCTGCCTCTTTCTTTCCAGCTTAGTCTTTATATTACTACCATGAAACACACCAATAATCCACAAAAGTAACACTTCTAAAGAACAGCCTAAATCTATTGAACAATTTGGCTGCTTAAAGTTAATCAAATGCTTATGTATTCTTCTGAACAGAGAATATGTTGTTTAATATCAAGCAAGATCAAATCATCTGTAGAGCTGAAACTAAACTGTCCTTGTACGGTGCTATCCAGCTGTGATGATGCTATGGCTCGCCACACTTCAAACAAAAGCAGGTAATGATCAAACAAAATCCTTACAGTTGTTTCGGGTTTACACCCCCACCCCCCACCCCCCCACACCCCCTTTCTCTGATCTTATTCAGAACTGGCTTTTCTCTTCCAATACCTTTGTCCCTTGCTAGTCCAAGGAACATATAGTTGATGTATAATGAGTTTAACACTTCCTGGATTACAGACTGAAAAACGTAATGCTGATTAAAGTGAGAAGGATGTGAAGGACCCAAAGGACCCATTCATTTTTAGAAACACCTTCAATGTAAAAGCCTGGAACACTGGGATATGGTACCCTTGGGATGTGGCACCCTTGGGATGCGGCACCCTTGGGATGTGGTACCCTTGGGATTTGGTACCCTTGGGATGCAGCACCCTTGGGATGCAGTTAACAGCTCACCTCAATATGTCTTTCAGAGGAACATATATGACTGTTTCCAACTTATCTAACACAGTGGTGGTAATTTCAATTCCTTGTCCAAAGAGACTGTTTTATATATATATATATATACATATATATATATACATAAAAGAAAAGAACATGTTATCAGGTCAACTGTAAGGCAATTGGTTTGACCACATCAGGGAGTAAAATGGAAGATTCTTTTAATAAAGCCAGGTCATATCAGATGAGCACCTCTTGTGCTTAGATAGCTCATGATTTTCTGGATAAAGAAACAAAAACATTTGTTACAGTGCCATAGAGGCAAATATTAATCATGCTATGAAAGATGGAGTACAAACAAAAACTGATACACAAAGAAGTAGAGCTCAGAATTAGTTGTGCTGAAAGAAACCCTATTGAATACAAAGTCCTCCAATAGCGCTGGTAGAGACAAAACATTGGTGTTCTCTGCCAATACAAAAAGGAAGGTAAACATGACAAAGAAACATAAAAAATAACATCTTTTGCAACAGAATAAAATTTCTAAATATTATTAAATTGGAACTGACAGGAATGGTTTCTAACTTTCAGAGCACCTTGGCTCTGGAGTTTAAAAAAAATCATAAAGAAATACAATATTTTTATTTAATGTATCATTTGATAAGCTTTAGAAAAGAATTTTAGGATACAACTGTTTGTAGTAGTAGGAAATTTTCCTTTTAGATGCAGGAGTTTCTACAGAGTTGTGGAAACTTGTGGGTGAAGGTTTTTGGCCATGTTTATATTTGTAAACATAATTATTTGTATGAGCTTGTCTTGAAATTACAGAGTGCCAATTAGAAATGTGAGTGTTCTGTAATTCACCTCCTAGTGGAATGGAATGGTTAATATTTGCAGTGATACTTCTCTTGTATAAAAATGCTTCTTTCTTTTTTTTTTCTTTTTCTTAACGCAGCAATATTTTGTTGCATTCTCTCAGGGCAGAAAATATAATTGTAGCACAGAAAATAATTGGTACATTACTCACGTTAGCCCTTTGGGATTGCTTTTCCTTCTCTTTTAAACGTTACTGTTTAGCTAGGTTCCTTTTGAAACCAAAACAAAATAAAAAAGGAACCACCTGCATTTTAAAGGTAGACTGCTGAGACACAAGCTCATGTAACCGCTGATAAAGAAGGGGCTTGCTATGTCTATAACTAAAATAATGTATAATATAAGCTTATTGACAATATTTTCTTTAAATTAAAGTGGAATAGAAGAAAGATGCTGTGGTTCCAGATGCAGACAGTATTGAGATTGAGCACATATTGCCAATGAGCACATATACACTTGGACCAATGCTGACAGAGAACAGTGCCTTTACTGACACCCATCTAACCAGCATTTGCAGAAACATCAGCAGGGATGGCTCAGTCCTGCTCCTCCCCCTTCATCCAATTAGAATGGCAGGTTGTTATTGGAATACGTTGTATACAACAGGAAGGTCTCTCCAGTAGCTGGTCTTGGATACTCTGTCCAGTACTCTGCTCAGAACTTGGTCGCCTCCAGCTGCTGGCCTTCAGACATGTCTTGTTGGCTAGTCCTATTTGAATTTTGCATAGATTTTATACAAACACACTCAACAGTAGAAAATTCATGCACATGGAAGATCATTACAATTAAATTTTAATGAGAATACAAGCTAGACTGACATGATAAGGCACAAGGCTCAGCCAGATGAGTACTGACCATCAGTCTGCTCACAGACAGCCACCTTTCTCTTTTTGCTTTCTGTTTTCACATCCTTGCCCCTCCATGACCCACCCGAAACCTTCTTTTTCCCCATCTTTTGTCCTTTTCCAAAACTTTCAGCAGTAGATTTCACATCTTCCCACATTCCTTAAAACTTACTATTTTAAGTTTTACCCAGTCCCCAAATTGCCCCTATATTTCATAGGAAGTCCTATAACCTTCTTCAGACAACCACTGTAGTTTGCATTTTTTTTGTGGGAAGGAGTTTCCTTTGCCGATTGATCTCGATGGGTTTCATATTAGGAACAATGATGTGATCTCTGTTCGTTGACAGTCTTAGAAGCAGCCTGTTCAGCTCACTTTACTTTCCATTTATTAGGTTTTCAGTGATTAAGTAACAGGGATTTCTCTGCTTACTGTTGCTCCCCAAATCCTTTCCAGGTCTATGATGAACTGGCTTAGCAAGTGCCCAGACAAATAAGCAGCAAGTATTTATTTTCTCAGGCATCCATTACTGTTAGGTTCCCACTTCTGTTCCTTTGCTGCTGATATTCCTGTAGAGTCTGTTCTTGTTCTTCACATCTGCTACTATTTCAGCTGCAGCAGAGTTGGTTTTGCTGTATTTAAGCCTGGATGTTTGGGCAACGTCTCTGTGCCCCTCCTGGGTAGCTTTGGCATTTGTGCTAACTCAGGAGCTCCCTCCTCAGCCAGTCTGGCTTTCAACCATGCCAGTTTGGCTTAAGTGCATGGGAACGGGCAGACCTTCCTTGTGTTTTGAGGAAGCTGTAATTAAAGATCGATGAGCCCTACCGAGCATTTTGTCCTTCAGAGCAGTCTCCCAATGCCCATGGACTACCAGTTCCTTGAACAAGCCTGCTTTACTGAGGTCATTTTTCTGCTACCATGCTGCTTCATTTATGTTAGGATCTTAAATTGCACCACCTCGCTGTCACTGTAGACAAGTCTGCTATTCATCATTGACCACTTCTTTCTTATTCATGAGTGTCAGATCGGCAGGCTGTGTCTCTGGCACCTGCAGCTAAAAATTCTCAATAGTCTCCAGAAATCTCCCGGATTATTTATGCCCTGACATGACGCTCTTCTAGCAGATCCTAATTTAACCATCTAGCAGTCTCAATGAATTAGTGCCATTGCTGAAATTGAAGGAGAAATAATGTTTTACCTTTAAAAGTAAATATATTGTAATGTTCTTAAAGAGAATAAGCACAATGACTCTCTTTCTATTCCACTTTAATTTAAAGAATTAAATTGAGCCAGGGCAGGACAACTCTTCCCTCTGCTGCTGAGTCCTGAAACACACCTAGCAAAGCTCGCTCTTACATCCTCTTTAGCTTAGTTTTTCTGATGACCTCCAGAATCCCTGAGCCTTCTGGAAAAACTGAATGGAGTGAGGAACTGCCTATGGAAGTAGAAAACCTAGCAGGAGATGATTCAAATAAAGTGGAGTTGCAGAGATTCACAGGAAGAGGTGACATGGAAATACAGCCAATTGTACTAAGTGACCTGCACATTGTCCCTGCAAGACCACTCTATGTTATATTTAAAAGGCTATGGCAATCAGAGGAGGTTCGTGTTGACTGGAAAAAATGTCATCTTCAAGAGGGCAGTGAGGAGACTGTGCAGAACTAAAGGCTAGTCAGCTCAGTCCCTGTCCCTGGAAAGAATATGGAGCAAATCCTCCTAGAAATTATATGCAGAGACAGGAAGGACAACGCGCCTGGGAACTGCCAGAGTGGCTTTAGCAAAAATGACATCTTTAGGCACATTTAGGCTGGAGAAGGGAAAGCTCAGGGGGCATCTAATGGCTGTTTTCTACAAACTAAAGAGGTGTTAGAGAGGTTTTGAATCCAGACTGTGCTCAGATAAGGATGTTTAAGCATTGAGACAGGTTCCCCGGAGAGGCTATGGAGAATGTATTTTGAATATACTTGGTGATCCTCAACACCTGATTTATTAAGGCCATATAGCAACTTGATCTCACCTCAGAGCCGATCTTAGTGTGAGCGAGGCTTGAGTTAAAATTTCCAGAGGTCCCCTCAAGCCTGCATTTTTTAATGGCTATATGATCACAATAGATTGGACAGAAAGCTTACTTCCTTCAGAACCCTGACTCTGTATGGTAGCAAGCACTAAATTAAAATGCAGGAAGCCCTGTTGTGGCCCTCATGATTCATTTGCTACTTCTATGAAGTCTTACCCCAATTTCTAGTATTTAATTTAGTTCAACAAATGAATACGGCATTCAAGACCTTTTCCCTTAATTTCTAGTATAATTGTGTTAACTAACTTCACCTTGGAGGGTCTCTCTGTGTTCATTCATCCAGAATGATGCAGCCTAGAGTCACTGTTATGCTGTTCATAGGTCAAATATAAACTCTGGTTGTAGCAGAGAAGATCCTATCTACTTACCATTTACCTCTTGCTTTGGGAGAGAATAAACACTTACAGATCTCTACTAACTGTTTTGCACTTCCTGAAGTTCCTAATGTTACTATTATAACTGTGGGCATCTCAGAGGCAAAGTTATGCTCAGCCAGCAGTGACGCGGGAGCAGCTGTGCATAGCCTGCTACTCCTAATCTGCTGCTTACTACAGTATACCCCATCTGCAAAGGAAATACTCTCCTGACTGCACATGGTAGTGCCAACGTGCATGGCAAACATCATCTTCCCAGAAAGATTTTAAACTGAAAGAAATCCCATAAGGAAAAAAAGGCTTATTAGATTAAATAGAAAATTATTACTTTCCCACACAGTGTTGCTGGGTTTGTTACAACCCAAAGGCTGCTACCACATACCAGTCAAACCAGCTGATTGAAGGAATACATCGCTTTGCTCAGCAGCTGGCTTTTAGAGAGGCTGGACAGGGAAATGTCCACAGGGAAGGCACCTAAGTATTTCGCCTTACCATGAGGCTTCAAAGCATTTAGATCCACCATGTGTCTTAATTACTGAAATCTAAAGATAATGAACGGAACCTCTATCACAAAAAAGCAGATTCATGCAAACAAGAATAACGAGATCTTATTTGTCATTTTAGGGGAGTTTGGATCCTTGTGTGATTTCTCAGGTCCCTGTGCTGCTCGGGTCCTATGTTGATCCCTGATGCTCTCGGCTCAGGATTTTCTTTTGTTTTCTGCTCCTGATGTTTTTCAATAAGAGAAAGCTCAGCTATGGGTCACAGAGAGTTCAAAACTATTTGAATTGTTTCTGTAAAGAACAAAAGATAAATGTATCAAAACACCACAGAAGAAAACGAGAAAGTGTTTCACATTTAGTTAGCTATAGTAAATGCTCTGTGATTTGTGACCTATCAGTTGCCAAGTATTGCCAGTGCTGAAGGTTCCTGGTCAGAGTTCCTTGGGCAGACATCGTCTGTATTTCTGTCCTGTACAGAAGTGGGCCTCTAGCAGTGATCAAACCTAAATACATGAAAAATAGGAACTTGTTCCTAAAATCTTTCAGTGAGGTAATAAATGTCATGCGTTACATGCATCATGGAAGCTGAGGAGCAAAGAGATTAGGAACCCAGAAGAGAATTACAAAATTGTAAACATTTGTTAAAAAATTATGGGTAAATATTTCCTGTCATACAATGGACAAGGCTAGTAATTTTTTTTTTTTTTTTTTATTTTTTTTTTGAGAAAAAAATCAACTATTTAATGCCAAAAGAACAAACCAAAGCAATTGTGCTCTTGGAAGGTTAAATGTTCATCTTCATCCATGCATTTGTTGCTATTCTTCTGGAGACTTTAATTTCACTCAGTCTTTTCTGTATGTCTTATGTGAAAGAACTCCATTTTCCACTGTTTCCTGGTTGCTTCTTTCCATGGGTAATGATATCAGCAATAACCATAAATTTGATTCAGCAATATTAAGGCATTTTTTTTTTCACTGAACGTAGCCAATGAATGCGTTGATATTTTCAAGTTATCACTTTGAATTAACAGATTCTGTAAAATAAAGTAATATCTATTACCTTTGCAGCATGCCCTGAAACAAAAGGATATACCAGAATATCCCTAGTGGAAATTGCAAGTCTGTTTATGCATCAGAAGCACATCTAAACATAAAAGTAATTATCAATAAATAATTTAATTTATTCTAATATTTTTTCAGTGAATTTTCTGATGCAATTCAAGACAACTGCAGTGTTACAGACCCGGGATTCGAACACACAAGTTTTAAACGTGAAGCTGTCTTTCCTTTCATTTGCATAATGTAAAAAGACATGCTAATGTTCTCCTAAAATACTTAGCAGCTTTTCATAGCATATAGATGTTGTCTTTAGGAGATGATGATGATAATCAAAGCTTCCATGTTTGAACCTCATTATTAACCCAAAATACAGACTGAATTTTCCTGGGGTTTTGCTAGAATTAGCAGAAATGTCCATGAATTATGGGTCTCATGTCTTTTGTGGTTAATACGATGTAATTTTATGGTCAAGAGCTTGCGAAAATAGTTTTGATTGTCACTGTTACTATGTAGTGGGGTGAGCCAGCAAGGAGAGTTCAGCCACGCATCCTAATGGGCCAATCAAAATGTCTCCTGACATTGCTGAAGCCAGGATTTCACCTAATGTCTTTATGATGTGAGTAAAAAAGTCACAGGGGTAAAAGGAGATCTACAGATTTCTGCTATGGTAATTTAAAAGGTCTTTATAAGAAGATAAGGCTTCATTAAGTTAACTCAAAGTACTTGAAATAAAAGCGCAATATCTAATTTTAGAAAGAAGTACATGTGATAAGACAAAAGTTATTGCAGATCTGCTTTCCCATAAATCACTGAAGTAGCAACCTGTTTGTTCCTTATTTCTAAACACCACGTCTCATGAGCATGAAGAATTATAAAAGTCACACTTCCACGAGGCTTTATTAGTTTGTTCACATATATGAAAGATTATAGTCTGAAAGCAAGTTAATTATCTCCCTTAAAAATTAAATAAACACATTCTAAGATAAAAACATATATTGAGCTTATTTCATATAAGAGATTGCATATAATTAAGATGTTTTAAATAAAGAATGGTTCAAATAATGAATGGTTCTTGTAACCAAACATATACTCACAAGAAAAAAAATGACAAATTAGTGAAGAGCACAATTAGAGTGTGTGAAATTTAAATGGTGTGGATACTTCTAGCAAAAAGTTACAGGCTGGCTTAAAGGAAAAGAAGCAGGATCTGTCTCTAGTTCTTACAACTCTGTCATGCAAGTGAAAAAAAACTTTTTTCAGTTCCCGCCCCCCCCCCCCCCCGACTCTGTAGATTATTACATCTTAATAACAAAATCTCTTTTTTACATGATCTACAGAACTGTTCTCAGCTGGCACCTCTAGATGATGTTGTAATACTAAATGATATTAGTGACTTCAACATTTTTCAAGAATTAAAATACAGTTACAGAAATGACTGTGCAGAACAGCTTCTCTGCTCAATGCACTGTGCAATTGTTCAGACAAAAATAAATCCAATTTCTTTTGACTTTGAAGCACTGACACAACTGAAAGGAAGAAGGAAGGTCTCTTCTCAGTGACATTCAGTGAAAGGACAAGAAGCAATCGGCACAAATGGGAATGCATGAAATTCCAGAAGAATTAATCAGAAGAAAAAACAGTTTTTAACTGCAAGCTGGGTAAGACACTGGAATAGGCTGCCCAGAGAGGCTGTGGAGTCTCCATCCTTAGGCACCTTCAGTCTCCAGCCAGATACAGACCTGGGCAACCTGCTTTAGCTAGCCCTGCCTTAAACCAGGAATGGCACTAGATCTCCAGAGGTGCCTTCACACTTCAACCATTCTGTGACTGTGTGATCCTGTGTTTAGTTTTTATCTTAAAATTTCATCTAAATTGTGATTGTTTGATTTCCTTTAAGTTAGAGTTTAACACACATTAAGCTGGACATCAAAACTTTCTAAAGACCACACTTGAAGCCTACAGATTTTAGGCACAGAGTGAATTATATCTTTGGCTGATCTCTTCTGTGGTTATTTATCTTGACATCTTACTCAGGTTGCAATAAGCGTATGGTCTTACTCACATCTAATTTCTCATCTGAATGTAGCTGACTTCAGTTGCTGGCAAGAGGAACTTGTGATGACTTTGTCTTCAGGAATAAAAAGCCCTCCAGCATCTGACAGCTTCATCTGAGTTCCACTTGAAGGTCTTTCATTAAGAAGACTGCAGCACTCTAACACATTTCTTTACAAGGTCTTGTATGTAACTATTTTGCCCATTACACTATTATTCCATAAGTAAATCAATGCGTTTTCATAAACCTATTAAGCTGTATTTTTAAGTCCACTGTTTTACCAACTTCTCCCAACTTAAGACACCTACTCAGTCACTATCATGTGTTATAAATCATTTAAATGACTGTATATGTGATTCTTATGTTTGTCTTTTCTGTGCTTTGCATGAGTTCATTTGTGATTTTTCTTTAAACATGAACACCTTCATTGTTACTTATTTGTTTAGTTTCCTAGAATAGGAAATAAAAGTGATTCAAGATCCTTCCCAAAGATAAAGATGATATGTTAGGAAAAATTAGCCAGATTTCCTCATGTATCATTTGAGCCTTACTCTCAATTTAGAAGCATGAAATTCAGAGGTTTTGATTTATTACAAATGAAATACTGCAGTTTGGACATGAACTCAACAATGAATTATTCACAAAGCTCTGGCCAATAACTTTGTTCATGCTATAAAATGGAGACTTCATGAATTCTTTAATGTTATTTATTTTTTACTAATACAAAAAGTTGTCAAACCTACCCATCCAACCTCTGCTGGGGCAAAGGCCAAGAGAGCTATTCAGAAACCGGTCAGATCATCACTGTCTTTACAACTAAGATCAAGCCTGACCCACAGCCTATCAGCTATAAATTTTATCGGTATTAGGAATTAACAAACTTCAGCAGTTAGCATAAAGTAGGCCCATTTGACAGGAGCATTAGCATGTGAACTTTAGCTAACCCTACAAGAAGGGGAATTAGGTTTGTTATAAGAACAGAGGAGACCCTTGAGCGTAAACAACTTGTCAATCACTGTGAAAATTGCAAAGGAGAGGAGCAAATTGTGAGCATCAGTGGTGGTGACTGTTTTAGATGCCGAGTGAATTTGAATGAGCCGAATAAGAATTGGGTATTTTCTATTTAATTCTATAACTGACTACATCCAAAGTCATCTGGAGAGAAATCTCAGGGGACCCCTCGGCACTATCTTTACCACTACTGCTAGTAGGACTACACAGAGCATGGCCACACTACAGTTACCCACCTGAACTCTCCCCTGTGCTGTGTCATTTCTACCACAGAACACGGAAGTTCTGTAATTTGTAAAATTGCTTATATCTGTGATTAAATTCTTTCTGAGTCCATTTAGTCTTAGCATTGTCATTTGATCTGAAAGTGTCACACAAAGTCACCTTCTGCTAAGTTATGAATATCCAGTGAACTTGGCTTAACTCATACTTCTCTGATGAACTTGGCTTATCTTCTTCTCCCTCTTCCCCCTACCCAACCCAGAATAGCATTATCTTACTTTTGTGACCTTTATGGTGGCAAACACTCATTATTCAAGCAAGCTGTCATCCTAGTTTTACAAATCTAATGGATTTACAGACACCTTAAAGACCATGTCTCTACTGCAGACGTTGTGGCTATAAGTTAGAGTAGAAATATCTGAGCCATGAAATCAGCCAGCTGGAGAACCAGAAATAAAATAATCTAAGGTTTTAATTCAGAAGGGACTCCAGAACCTATGGGTTAAGTTGTGGAAGGTCTCGATTGTTTATTTTCCTAACTCTGCCCTAAATGGACACAATTATTTGAACTAAGTGGAAAGGCTTTGAGGCAACCACAGGAACAGCAGTAACTCCCTGCCAGACACCTACCCAGCCACTGTCTCAGTCCTCAACAGGACAAGGGGACAAAAAGAGTGGAAAAGCTTGAGATAGGTTGAGATAAAGACTGGGAGATCACTGTACCTAGTCTGCATTACCAGTTCATTTCCTAAGAAATATTAATCTGGCATAACCGAGGTATCCATGTTGGCTTGAACAGGACAGTTTTCAGGGGTGAGCTTGAAACCGAGAGTCAAAGCTTAGCTTAGACTTGAAGCCTAACTTTCCAGCTCCTTAAGTATGTTAGATGATCCTTGATCCAAAAGTTATATGACATCAGTTGTTACTCTTTGTGTTGCTTTATAGATTATTTAAAGAAGTAACTTGATACACTGATATGAACTCAGGCACAGAAAAATACACAGACACAGTAGCCCCCGATTTTTGTTAGATTGGTAATAGTGAACCACGTAAAAGATATTTTCTGTCTTTGACCTTCATAGTAAAATGACATTTTTGCACTTTACTTGCTCAATTTGATAGTGATGTCAGCTTTCTTTTTGCTTTTAGTTTGTCCTAATTAAGGACAGGGGAGCAAACAAAAAAATGCAGCACAGTATTTCTGTTCCTGAGATCCCTTTGTTCAAAGGCTGCCCCTCTAAGGTTTGCTGTGACAAGTGGAGGCTTTCATCTGTGATGCTTTTTTGCATCTTGCACTTTTCTTTATCAGAGTGAAATATGTTGGGTAGATTGATTGTTGCTGTGCTAATCATCACCAGCTGTTCATAATTGTCTAACAGCTACAGGTGCAGCAGTTTGCTTCTGTGCTGTAGGCCTCCAATCTGCTCTTCTGAAACAGCTCAGCAACAAAAACTTTTTTCTCTCCTTTGTAAATACTCAAGGAAGTCATCTGAAAGGCCTTTTTTATGCAAAATACATTATCCTCTTCAATCTCTCATTTTTTTTTACTCAGGGAACAAGCATAGTAAGTTAAGCAATCATGGTGACTAGATAAGAAAATGTCAATTGCTGTGTGTCCTGCTGAATAAATATGTTTCTTTACATGTTATTTCTTGTCTGCTAGTAGGGGCTTTTGACAGCAGAAACTGAAGCAATATTTAAAGCATACATTCAATCCCCCTTCTCATCATCAAGGACCATAGCAACGCAAAAAAATAGTAAATATGCATAAAGAAAGTAGGTATTTAAGTCAGCAGATAGATTAAAAGGAGATAGAAGCAGATAGATTCATATACTAATAGATTAATCTTCCAAGGAATTGGATAGTAAAATTTATGTTCTATTAACGTTTCTTCTGGCCAACCAATGAAAGAAAACATTATCTATTCTCTGTGCAGGGCAAAGATACGCTAATGGCCAGTTTTATCCAAGTCATATATAACACAATGTATCCACTTCATGGTATTTAGCAATTTTGGGTGTGTTCCTGGCCAGTAACATCCCAATCCAGTTGAGGACTAGGAAAAGATGTTTGTTAAGATTCACACTAGCTGCCATCCTAACACACTGAACTGTCTGCTTCTGAAAAGCTTAATTTCAGAGGTCTGCATAGGTCTGGGTAGTTGTGGAGGGTATTATTGGGTAATATGTCTCAAAGTTATGACTTAAAGATATATCTACACAATAAAAACTTTCACAATTAGCACTTACTCTGTTGCCAAAGATTAAAATTTCCAGTCTGTTTACTTATCATTACTAACCATATGCTTAAGTATAAAACTAGGTCTTCTTTGTTGGGATTTTTCCCCATAAGAAATAAATTTTAGAGGATTAGTAGATCAAACGAAAGACTAAGTGCTATTTTTTTTTTCTTTATCTGACAGAAGGTAGAACTGATGTGTTGAAAATGCCTGTAAAATCACAGCACTCTCGGTACCAGATTCACTGGAAGCAAAGTACTATTTAATGAGCAAAAGAAAGACAGACTATTGCAAGAAGTGCAAAAAGTGCCCAAAGGGCTCCATTACTTGGGGAGGAGGGGGGGGGGAGTAGACAACACACCCCGATGATGGGGTGGGGAACACGACACACACAAAAAAAGGCACAAACCAAGAAAACACAAGTGTATAATTGACAGACATAAAAGGAGCTTGAAGTAAACAAAATGGTAGTTGTCCTGTTGTACCAGAAAGGCTGCCTTAATCTTTGCTTTGCATTTTTGTTGGTGGTGCTTTGCTGTGTTTTGTCTCCAGGACGTACTTTTAAAATTGAGTATCAAACTCTTTGTAACTGTTTTGTAATTCACTTAGTTGAATGCCAGACTTTTCTTTCAGAAACACTAAGCAGAATGAGAAGCAGGCCAGACCTACAGGATCATCAGCTGTCAATAGATATAGGATAAAAAAACCTCACAGTTCAAATAAGGAATAGCTCAGGGGGAGGGGGGGTATTTTTTTTTATTGCTTGCTGAAAACAAGACAGAGGGACTGACAGAGCAGAGACGAGAGCCAACACCAACAAGAATTTAAAGTATTTTAAGAAATGAATAGTGTATGGAAAGTCTCATTTAAAGAAAAAAATCACAACAGCAAGAAATTCAGTCTAGGATCTAAAATTCTTTCATCCATCTGTCACTAATTAAAAAGAATGTCAAAGAACATATGGTCATGAAACTACAGGGAGTTAAAAAAGAAAATCAAAGGAGCTTCACTAACTGTGCACCTAAATAACCGTTTTCAGTAAGTGCCTGACAAATCCCTCAGAAAGGTAGATAAAGGGTAAGAGGGTGTCTTGGAATGAAGGACTGTGAAGAGTCCCACTGATATGACTACTTCTTTTCCTTTTCTGATACTATAAATTGCAGAAGTGATGAAAAATTTCTGTTGGAAAACACAAGGGAGACAGGCTGTGAGGGAAGCCAGACTCCTTCTGTTAGTTTGTGTGTCAATGTTTTCCATGAATGTCATCCTTTTATAATTGCTTTTGTTGATCTTCTCTTCATCTAAATTTTACTGAATTCTGTATTAAAAAAAAACATAATTGACTTTTTCTATGCTGTTACTTAGATTTTTTTATTAAAGAAAGCAGTTTTCAAGAATTTAAAACCTCATGCTTTTTCAGTTATAATGGTCTCTTATGTTTTACAGATTGAACAGAAAAATGAGGGAAAAGAATGCAATATTTTGGTTTAATAATAAGATTATGTGGAATGTTTTAGACTAGGAATAGTAAATGAATATTTTTTTTATTACCACCACTTATCGTACACAGAATCTATTTTGGTAGTCACATATCATTCTTTCTTTCTTAGTAGTTTGCATAATGATGTTTATTCTTTAACATCATAATCATACCTTCCTCATAATTCAATCTTATTGCGTTGTGAGGTTTATATTGGGAGTATTACATTACTCTGCAATTTATCTTTTCTGCTTTTTCTCCTCAAAGTAATTTTCCACTCTTCTCCTTATCAGTCCTTCTTCCATGTTCATCCATATTCCTACTACTTCTCCTTTTTCTCTGGCAGAAGTTCTTTTTTCGGGGGAAGCAGCGTGGAATAATTAAGTAGTGACAGTCTGCAGGAAGTGTGTCCTTATCAAGAAGTTTTCAAAAAAACACTCATCCCTCAAAACCCACTACTTTTTTTATACAAAACTCTTCCTCCAGAAAAGTTCTTTTAATGAAGTTTCCTGATTTTAAATTCAATAAATATATGCTTGAAAAACTTAAAGAGTAACCACCTTATTTTTTCAAAAACATTCTTGTTCTTATAATACTTAAACCCAACTGGTTTTATAGACTTCTTGACGGTTAAAACATATGAAAGATCATTACTGAAGCAAAACGTATTAAAATGCTCAAAAAATACCATGTTTTGTACATGAACTTTTCTTTAGAATTTTGATTCATGAAATATAAAGAGTTGCAGGGTTTTTTTTCCTCAGTTCAGGAATTGCTCCCAAAATCTCCAGAAACCTATGTTGTGAATATTACTCACATTCATATGTATATGAATATACATATGAGTATATTCATATGTATCAGAGCCCCTCCTGTGTGTCCCAATTCATCCATCATCCACAGATCACAGGTGGCTGGGAAAGCACGTGTAACGAGTGTGTGGGAAGAGAAGATACCACGTACACTTCCTCTGTTATTGGAAACTTCTGCAGGTATCTGCTGTTGGTAAACCACATTTCAGACACGGCCGATCTTTGATCTTATTCAGTAGAGCTATGATTATCCACTTTTGCTCTTGTTCCTAGATAAATACAGGCCTAAAGAAGACAAAATACAAAAGTTACTAGGCTGGAATTAGAGCATGGAAAACCACTCACAGTCTTTGTCCAGAACATTATCCCCTACACTTCCTTAAAAGTTAAAAAGAAATTTGCTGAAAATAATTTCCAGTTGCTTTTACTTTGCCTTTACCTGCTAGTTTCTTTTGGGATCTTCATCATCCCTATAATATGAGACCTTCTCATGCCTTCCCATCTATCTAGGTTGCTATTATAAACTAAAGAGGGAGGGAAGGTCTTCCATGGAAAGCTCAGAAGAACAGCTTCATGTAATTTCTCTAGTGTAGTATCTCCACTGCACTGCCAGTTCAGTTCAGCAGTTCAGTTCAGCAGAAAGCTGGGCCAGCAAAGGTGGCCAGATCACTCACAGACTGTAAGGGTGGGATATAGAAATGTAGTAGCCCCTGATACAGTGTGCTGGTTTTAGCTGGGACAGAGTTAATTTTCTTCCTAGTAGCTAGTATGGGGCCGTGGTTTGGATTTGTGCTCAAAACAGTGTTGGTAACACAGGGATGTTTTTGTTATTGACTAAAATGCTGACACAGAGCCAAGCTGCTCCTCACCCCACCCCACCAGCGAGCAGGCTGGAGGTGCAGAGGTTGGGACACATCTGGGACAGCTGACCCCAACTGACCCAAGGGATATCCCATACCATATGGCATCATGGTCAGCATGTAAAGCTGGGGGAAGAAGGAAGAGGGCGGACATTCGGAGTGGTGGCATTTGTCTTGCCAAGTTACCGTACATGTGATGGAGCCCTGCTCTCCTGGGGATGGCCAAACACCTGCCTGTCATGGGAAGTGGTGAATTAATTCCTTGCTTTGCTTTGCTTGCATGTGAAACTTTTGCTCTACCTGTTAAACTGTCATTTTCTTAATCCACACATTTTCTCACTTTTACCCTTCTGATTCTCTCCCCCATCCCACTGCGGGGCAGTGAGCATCCAGCTGTGTGGGGCTTTGTCACTGACAGGTTAAACTGTGACGTTAAGAAACGTACTAGTCTCTAGTCTGCTTGTAAGCTTCCTTGTCTGGGGAATTATTTCCTTCATCTCACAGTAAAACCTTGATTTTCCCTGGTATGCAAAACTTGATTTTCACTAGTGTGAATCACAGATCCCAGCATTGTGACAACGAAAACTACCCTCTATAATACACCCTGTGGGAACTTACCTTCTACCTTAACCTCCCAAGGTAGCCTTTGCTTCTTACATTTCACTCTGATAAATAGAACAGCTCGTGCTTGTGCTTCTTTATTCTCTCACTTAAAGGAGTGTTTAACAGAACAAGAAATATTCTTGCCATTCTTCTCTGAACCCTGCTCATGATTAAGCATAACTAACACTGACCTCATCATTGGAATTTTTCCTAGTAACACATAAATTACTTTCTGCAACTGCACAGATTGCTTGAAAGCTTGGTCTTATGCATCATATTAAAAAAAACCCCAACAATTTCATCTTTTATTTGAAAAATCATTAAGATTCTCAGTCATAGCTGAGATTTGTGAAAGTGGAACCTTTTGGCTTTTGTGAGATGTGTTCAGCCTTGAAGAATCAAGGTCTGAATTCTTTTCTTCCTAAAGTGTACTTCAAAACAGAGCAGTGCATATGCATCAGAGTTCAAGCACCCTGATTGCTGAAAAAGAACAATCAAATAAGCATCAGATTACAATTAATTTAAACTAATTTTTCTGGCTGTTGTATCAGAAAGGAGGAATTTATTTTTTGTTTATATCAAGTTCAGCATGCTTTTAAGCCCTACTGTGTTGGGGTTTTTTACTGTCAAAACAGAAAAGTGAGGAAAAAATGGGGCAGAAGGAGGAAAAATTAAGGGAGGAAATCCAGAATGTAAATAAAAATCTCAAAAAATTTTAAAAAATCTGTTATACTGCTTTTTTTTTTTTTTTTTCCTCCCCAAATCTCTCTGTCCTCTAGTTTTTGCATTGCCTCTCAGTACAGCCAATGACTACAAAGGAATTGAAGGGTAAGTTTCCAACCAGATCATTAAGACATACATGTAAAAGACATGAGGTAATCAGTGCCCTTTGCTCAGACATCTGTAATTAAAGAAAGGATTCTATGAGAAGCAATGGATGAGAGTAGAGTCAGGGTTTTTTTAGAGACAACTCAATCCCTATAAAGCTGTGGGACCCAAGAAGCTACGTCCAAGAATGCAGAAAGACCTAGTCAATGCCCAAGCATTGCCAATGCCCACGCCCAAAGAGCCCAGTCTACTCCCTGTCATCTTCAATAGGCTGTAGAGATGGAGGAATATCCCTGATGACTGGAGAAAAGCATGTGTCACACCCATCTTCAAAAGGTGACAATCCAGAATACTAAAAGGCAGTCACCTCCGTCCCATGGAAAATCATGGAGTGAATCCTTTTGAAACATATTTCTGGGCACATAAAAATGAAGCCAAAGTAACATCTAGCATGAATTTATCATGGGTAAATCATGCACAACCAACCAGGGTGCTTCCTGTCGTAAGCTGTCTGGATGTGTGGCTGAGGGAGGCGTGGTGGATGCCATTTACTTCGATTTTTAGAGAGGTTTTTGACATCGTCTCTCAAAACACTCTGTTATTCAAGTCGGCATGTCTGAGCAACCAGATGGATAAGGGACTGTTTAGGTTCTCAGCCTCACAGAACAGTTGCTAAAGGATAATTTTTCACCTAGAGAATGGTTTCGGGAAGAGTACCACAGACGGCCATCTTGGGACCTTTCCTGTTTAACACATCCTGGAGTAAGAGATGGGATGAACACTGACTGTTAGCAGATGACACCAAACTGGGGGAACCAGCTGATACACTTGGAAGTAGGGGGCTGCCACTCAGTGAGACCTTGCAGGCTGGAGAAATGGGTCAACAAGAACCTAATGAAATTCAGTAAGGACAAATGCAAAGCCCTACACCTGGAGAGGAAGAACTTGTCCTGTGAGGCTAACGGTATCCTGGGCTGCATGAGGAGGTGTGTGGCCAGCAGGTGCAGGGAGGTGATCCTTCCCCTCTGCTCAACACTGGTGGGGTCACACCTGGAGTGCTTTGTCCAGTTCTGGGTTCCCCACACAAAAGAGATATGGATGTACTGGAGAGACACCAGCAAAGGGCCACTAAGTGGACTGAGGGTCTGGAGCATCTCACATGTGAGGAAAAGGAATATTACGGGAACTTAGCTTCTTCTCTGACACAATAACTCATTATATTTGGGTTACATGGTGAGGTTTCGGTACCAGGGGATTGCAGAGGTGGCTTCTGTGAGAAGAGATCAGGAACTGTCATCATGTCAGACAGAACCATGCTCCAGTGAGCTCCAGCAAACCCACTGTTGGCCAAGACTGAGCTCATCAGTGATGCTGGTAGTGCCTCTGTGATAGCATATTTAAGAAAGGGTAAAAAACACTGAACAGGAGAGAGGAGTGAGAAAAATGTGAGAGGAACAGCCCTACAGACACCCAAGACCAAAGAAGGAGGGGGAGAAGCTGTGCCAGATGCCAGAGCAGAGATTCCCCTGCAGCCCTCGGAGAAGACCATGGTGAGGCAGGCTGTGCCCCTCATCCCATGGAGGTCCATGGTGGAGCAGATATCCACCTTGCAGCCCATGGAGGACCCCACACCAGAGCAGGGGGATGTTCCTTGAACGAAGCTGCAGCCTGCAGAGAGCCCACACTGGAGCAGGCTCCTGTCAGGAGCTGCAGCCTGTGGAGAGGAGCACAGGTATAAGCAGGCTCCTGGCAGGACCTGTGGGGGACCCATGGTGGAACAGTTCATTCCTGAAGGTCTGTACCCTGTGGAGAGGGCCTATGCTGTAGCAGGGGAACAGCACGAGGAGGAAGGAGTGGCAGAGACAAAGTGTTATGAACTGGTCACAAACCACATTCCCCATCCCCCCTTTACCACTCAGAGGGGAGAAGGTAGGAGAGTTGGGAATGAAGAAGTGAAGTCAGCCTGTGAAGAAGAGAGGATGGGAGAAAGGGTTTTTTAGGTTGATTTTGTGGGGTTTTTTATCACTGTCCTAATTTATTTTTAATTGGCAACAACTGAATCTTCCCCAAGTCAAGTCTGTGTTGCCTGTGACAGTAATTGATGAGTGATCTCCCTGTCCTTATCTTGACTCATGAGTTTTTCACATCCTGCCCTGTTGAGTAGGAGTGACAGAGCAGATGGGTGGGCATTTGGAAGCCAGGCAAGGTCAAAAACCACTCATGGTGGTGTACTTCCCACTTCAAATTTTCTACCTTTTCACTAATTAGGCATTTTTCATGCCAATATCTCCTCCATTTACAAGGGTACTGCTAAAGATTCTTTCAGTTTTCAGTGGACTAACAAATGTATAAAGAACAGGCAAATGTCTAACCGTAATAAGAAGTGTACATCCATCCAGGTAACACATACTATTCTGCTGCTATTCTACTTCTAAAAAAGTGACCCCCATTACTCCAAGTAAGGAGAAATCTTTTTCCTCTAGATATAACCAAAGAATGCTCTTGTTGTTGTTGTTGTCGTCATTGTTATCCACACTTGCAAGCATGAAATAGCAATTGTAACTCTGAAACAGCAAGGGGAGTATTTCCATTAACAGACCGGGGTGTTGCAGGATAGCGGTCATTGGCAGAACATATACAATTTGGCAGCTAGTTTTGTAACTGGTTTTGCTGTTTCATTTTCATAGTGTTTATATATCCCAGTGCTTTTTGGCAGGAAATTAACAGCATACTGAGTTGGATTTCTGGCTGATTTAAATATGTGTCACTTGCGTAAAATCACTAAAGATTCAATCCATCAATTACAGATCTGGCATTCTTTAATCTAGGCTGTTCTTTATTTTTGATGGTGGTAAAGCTGCTAATCCCCAATTGGTTATTGTGTCTTCAAGGTCTGGTTCTGAAATACAGCTCATCAGCTCACATATGAATGTTCCACAATAATCATAAAGTTATTTCCCAGACTCTCCTAATCACCATGGTAACACACTCAGGCAAGCACAACTGAGAAATTGAGGTAACCTGAAAGATTTTGTCTAAAAAGCAAAAGCCCAATCATGCTCCAAATACACAGAGGATTTTTGCGGATATTTTTGTGGATAGTCTGCAAGTCTACCTTTCCTTCAGTGAAATGGCTCTGGAACCAGCGTGCACTAGAAAATAACAAGATAGCTATTCCATTTCAAACATCCCAATAGCATTAGCTTTCAAAATTCAACATGAAAAGCAACATCTCTTCTTCTGATACTCACCAAGGTTTATTAATTCACTGCTATATATTGACTGGGAATAACTACCATTGTAGGGCTCAAAGCAGAGCTCTGCTGATTTGTCTCCTTTGATAACAGTACCTTCTAATATAAAGGTGCCTTTCCCCCCTTCCGATGCTTTTCTTCCCAGTATATTAATGGAGAATAGAAAAAAACAGTGATTTTGATATGCAATACAGATAAGCAAGTATTTGCCTCTCGTTCTCATTGCACTTACTCTAGTAACCTTTATCTCCACAAGACCCTCTTTCAACTCAATTGTTTTGCAAATAAAGAATGATCAGAACTATACACACTATCCTGAATGAGCTTTCATTCTTGCCTAACACAATGTCACAAGAAGTTTGCTACATAATTCAGCTGATGACACAGACCTCTTCTATGTATGTGTTAAATTGGGCTGCTTCAAGTTTCTAACTATTTTTCCTCCCTAATTGTAATGATCTGTAGTAGATATTATTTTTTATATTCTTTAATTGCCTGACTTTATGGTTTATATGACCAGAGTTCATTTTGCGTTTATTTCTGTTCCTAAATTAATCCATTTTGCCAGTAAGACATTCTAACCCTTGTGTTTGCTGAGAGTTCCCCATAGGTTTGTACCACCGTATCTTACAAATTGTTAAACGATACTGGATCAAGATCAATGCTAGGGAAACATTTTTTTAAGATATTACCAAAAATTCTGTCCATACAAACATCTAACCTAATGAATTATACAACAGACACCTACCAATACTGGATTTATTACCAGCAGAAATCCCAAAACAAGCCTTCCTAAAAATGTCCAGATTCTCTTTAATTTAGAGGATCCTTTCTCTCTTCTCAAAATATCACAACAGCAAGAAACAAAGTTGCCTGTTGTGGCTGCCTCATGATTTATATTTTTAAGGAACATAACAAACCCATCACACCTCACTTTACAGTCATACCTCCTAGTGTACCATGTTCCTGTGATACCATACCAGTTTTCACATGTTGTATCAACAGTCATATTCTCTCACTGTGTTTCCCATGTTTCTTGCTTTGGTGAACAAATATTTCACTTGCGTCTCACTCATTTCATTCATTTTCCTAGCTGGATTAGGTACAAAAATTTCATTGTATGTACTGCTTGTTCTGCAGATGTTCTTGTATATATTATTTCTTTCTTCTTTTCTGTCATTTTTCCTCTTTACCCATGTGGTTCTTTTATATTGCTGTTGCTCTTTCATATGCAATTTTCCCGTACCTGAACCAGTCCTGAAGATCACATATAGGCTTCCAGCCTTCTCTTCATTTTCTCTTGAACAAACACTCTCCTCCATTGTGCTCATTTTCTGGTACATTTTACCACTTTGTGTGAAAGCCTTCAATGGCCAGGTTTTCCTCCTTGCAGCAAATTTGAACCACACTGTGATGTCTATACTTATCTGTTCCTTTTTTTGAAACACAAAAGGCAACAGAAAATCAACCTACAACAGAATATCATCCTTTTGTCAAGACTGCAGTTTGATAAATCATGATCTGATGCACTGAAGGTGAGTTTGAAATTTACACTTTCATGGCTGTTTTCAGGAGTTTCTCATTCCCTGCCAATACAAATATGAGTGAGGATGTGCTCCAACTGGTTTTGTAAAGCATTCTGCATTAAAAATAATCCTTCCTGCCCTCTTCCCCAAAAGACTTCCAAATCATTTTACTTATTTGGTTTATAATCAATATCTGTTGCAACACTGTTGAAAGAAAGCAAATGACAGGGCCAGATAGATTATAATTAACAGCTGGGTGCAGGGGAAGTACACTTAAATCAACTTTGCTGCTTAAAATAGTTCAAGTTACACCATTCCTCTGAAGAAATACTCTGGAGGTTACCAAGTTGCGCATACCAATTGCACACTTTGGGAAGGAAACAAAATTTTCCTGTGCTCAAGGTGAGGTCTTTTAGTGAGCAAGGTTCTCAATGATGTGTGTATAAATGACATGTACAAACCTTTACCCTACAGGGTGGTAAACATTCTCTGAGCTACAAGTTTCTATTACGCAATATTAACTTTTTAAAAGGTACCATTTACCCATACATTACAGAAATATTACTGATCATTTCCTATAGCATTGATATTTAAAAATAAAATTTAGAACTGGTGACTTCCAGTCCGGGGGTGCCCAGTGCAAGACAGACATGGACCTGTGAGAGCAGTTTCAGAGGAGAGCTGTGAAAATGGCCAGAGGACTGGAACAACTTCCCTGTGAAGGGTGGCTGAGAGAGCTGGGGTTGTGCAGCCTGAACAAGAGAAGGCTCCGGGGAGACATTATTGCAGCCTTTCACTATATAAAGGCAGCTTACAAAGAAAGCTGGAGAGAGACCTTTTACCAAAGACCTGTAGTGACAGGACAAGTGGCAATGAATTTAAATTGAAAGACGGTAGACTTAGATTTGACATAAAATGATAGAAATTTGTTACAGTAAGGTTGTAAGACACTGGAACAGGTTCCCCAGAGAAACTGTGGATGCCCCATCACTGGAAGCATTTCAGGTCAGGTTTGACAGGGCTTTGAGTAACATCATCAAGGGGAAAATGTCCCTGCCACTTGACAGGGGAGTTGGACCTGATGATCCAAAGGCCTTTTCCAACCCAAATTATTCTATGATTTTATGATTTTTATTTTTTTTTTTTACCAGCCATTGCACAACTAAAAGACAGACAATTTTTAGGTGAATTTACAATGGAAAAAAATCCTACTTTTTTTTTCTCACTCATAATATTTCATAATAAAACTGTTCATCGGTTTCAAGGGGTTCCCCTTCTAGAAGCAGGCCCACAGAGGTAAGGTCACTTTCTTTGCAGAAAGAATGCTGAAACTGCCCATGTTAAACAGAATCTAGAAATGCTAAACACATCCTTTTCATTTGCTTGGAGAGTGAAAAAAAATACCAGACTGACATTTGTCATGTCTTTACACTTTCTGCTTCGTCTCCTGAGGTTACATGTGTCACACTTAGCTTTGTGGGACAAAATTCACATCCCAGCTCATGGTCTCTAAGTGGGTGACTATTGCCATACTTCACAATTTTTCAGAAATACTGGAATACTTGTCCAAAGTTGCTGATGTGCCCTTGAAGAAGAAACTTTTTTTTCCTAGAAGGAATACTGGCAATGCGTGCAAACAAATCTGATATCATTATGATGAGTTAGCAGATTGTTGTATAAGCCCTCACATTATCTTTTCTTCCTTTCTGTTTTTTTTTACGCCCTGCAGACTACTTTCCATAACTAATAGTGTAAGAATGTGTTTAGGGGTTTCGTTTCTTTTCTTTTCTTTTTTCCCCCTCTGGGTTTTATTTTTCCCCACTGTGAAAGAGTATTACTAACAGCCCAGTAAATTTTGAGGCCCTGAGAGGAAATACGAGCACGGATGTTTCCCAAGCTGTCTCTCCCTCCCTGGGTCACTACAGCAGCTTTTAGCTAGGCTCCATGATAGTCTCTGGGCATAAGAAATTTTCAGGCCAGTTTTCCATTTATTTAGTGTATGGATTGGAGGGGAAGGTTTGTAATGTGTGATTTATGGACAGGCGAGCACTACAGATGATAATTTAGAGCAAGTATCTTCATATACCAGAGAACAGTTAATGTGTAGCTCCTGCTAAAAAATGCACAATGGTAAATCATGCACAATGGTAAATGATTTATGATGTGTTTTCTTTTGCCAGGTACATTTATACCCAATCCATATCTTGCCAAAACACAAATACAATAATTTGAGAGTGAACAGATTTGGAAAGAGCTAGCAACGGCAGCAGTTGTTATGCAGCTACACCTCCCATGATTGCATATACTTAGTCAATTTACTTAGGACACTACTGTGTTCTTTTTTGTTATTATTTGTTCTGAGTAAAGTACAGAAAACAAAATATTTCTCATGCAAACAGAGGAAAACAGAAGTTAAGAAGGCATGACAAGCATATCGCTTTGCTCCTACATGAAGTACTTCTATAATTTGCCCTATATTGTCTTCTCTCTATACCAGTACAAAACTCTCTACCACTACAAAACTAGCCTTAGTACCTGTATGTCTTTCATTAGAGATGTATTCCTCTACAGTTTTCATGCTTGCTTCACTACAATATTATTAATCCTTTCTGCTTCGCCATTGTAATAGTTGTAGGGAGGATTGGGTACAGGGGCTGACAAAGTGGCTCTTTCATCCTTTCTGTGCTACTGTTGTGCCTCAGAAGTGGAGCTTACTTTACAGATGGAGAAGGGCAGTGTGAGCACAGAGAGCAATATGCCTATTCTCAACACTACATTTAATTCCCCAGCTTTTCTCCAGAAAATAACATTTATTCAGTGCAATGTCTGGCATTTGATAAGGAAATTCCTTTTTTGCTGTTGTTGTTGGGGTTTTTTTGTTTGTTTGTTTTGGGTTTTTTGTTTGTTTAGACAGTGAGGGTAGATCAGGGTTGTGGTGTTGAGGAAAAATGAAAAAATTGTTTTTAAAAATGTTTTTCCCTTTTAGACAGGTTTAGTTTTCTTGAATCTGAAGCCCTATCTGGCACAGCAACAAACATCAGATAAACTGAATCAAAAGTCAAGCAGCAAGCTAAGTGCCTCTAAAGTTTCCCCCTCCTCCACTTGTCTTCTTAGGCAGACTTGCATTGTCAGCCATATCAGAGCTTTCATGGAAAGCAGAAAGCTGAAATGTCTGTGTCCATGTACAATGAACTTATGATAGAATAATAATAATAAAAAAAATACTCACTCCCATAAGTAATTTTGTGCTTAAAGTGAAGAAAACAAGCTAGAAATGTACCCTGGCAAAGGAGAAGGGTGGCTTATTAGTTGGAGCCAAAACATGAAAGAAACCTCTGAAACAAACACGGAAGAAGTAGGCAAGGAACAAGGTAATGATTCTTGTACCTGTTAACAGATCAAGACAGTACTGGAGTTACATAAGGAGGCAGTCCACATTTATTTCAGCTAGGAGAAGGTAAAATTTTTAGATCAGAACAGATCACACCGAAGTCCTTCTAAATTCTATACCGACCTAGATTAACTCTATGCCTTTTATATATTAGAGCCAAAAGAAAACAAAATATGTATTGACAGTCTTTAGCAGCCACAGTTCTTGTACTGTGGTAGGACTGAATAATTAAACAAAAGTTTAAACTGGGTGTTGTACAAGAACCACAAAAAATGCAGTCTCACTTGAAATTCTAACGTGAGAATAAGGCATGTGATTACAGGTGGTTGCACATGGACAGACAGGAGAACACAAGAATACACTGAGCAATATTGATGAAATCACCCATCATGGAGTGCTGCCAGTGCACGTTCCACCTTCAGGTACAAGGGTACTATGTACAATAAATAGAATGTTTATCCTCTTGCACATGAGATAGTACCCTTTCCATCTATTCAATTAAACTTTTCAAGTTCTGTTCTCTTTTATTCTATTCTCTTCTTATTCTATTTCAGACCATCTGACTAGAATCTAAAGGTTTTCCACAGTTTTAAATGATATGACTAACAACTCTCAACTGTTGATTTTTCTCTCAACCACTCCCTGAGAGAGAAGTACCTGAAATGATGTGATTTATTTTGCTTTGCGTTTTCCTTTTCTTCAGAAGCGTGTTGCTAGGTATTGTTAGAGAAAGCACTTAGAGTGAGAAGTGGTGACACTTATGACAGTTCCAAGTTTCTGAAGTGAATTACTTTGCAGCCTTGGACTGCCCCCTGAAAATATTCCATTTCTCTCTCATTTGCTCTCCTGTACCTGCAGACAGCTCCCTTGTGCCGAGGGACTGAAACTGTCAACCAGATTCTTCATCTCAGAGATTTAGGTGATGGTTTTTTCCTTAAGCATCCTAAGCCAAGTGCTGGAATACTTTGAAGAGAACATGCAAGACCTTGAACTTCATTCATTTTCTAAACAAAAGGCAGTGTGCAGCAGCCATTGCTGTGCACCCGTGGAGATGTACTGTGGTAGCATGTCCCATTTAGAACTTTTTAAGTATTGTAATCCTTGTGCTCTGGCAGGCCAAATTGTCATGGAAGAACTGAGAGGTGAGGAAAACATGAAAACTCATCATCCATCAGGATGTGACACAGTCTCTTACTTGGGGCCGACATCTGCAGCTGAGTTGATGTGGACATGAAGAATCCATATGCACTGAGAACAAAATTTGTTGCTGGTATTATTAACTTCTCAAGTTGCAAAATATAATCTTATATTTTTTTTTTAATTTAAAAGTACTTTTTTTTTTTTCTTCTGATTTTTAAGCTGTTAAAGTTTATTTGTTACTAACAGGAGCAGAAATAATTGTTGCTCGTTCACTGCTTTAGTTTCCTTAACACCTCCAGGGGAAAAAAATATGCCTATTTATATGTATTAAAAACCTACAAAAACATATATATATATGCTCACACACAGATATGTGTATACGTGTTTGTGTACACTGTGGCAGAAAGATGTGTCAGGTAAGTTCGGGCTGAAGCAGCAAGGTGCTCAGGGGGCTAGCTGGGACTGATCTGTTGCCTAACTCCAAGACCCTGCCTGAATGATTCAGACTGAGGTACAGCAAACCAGAATCCAAACACACATTTTTGACAAAATCCTGTGTGGCTCAAAGTTTCTTCTTTTTCAGATGTAATGTGAAAAGAAAAACGAGAACTGAAAAGAGTCAGTGAAATGGACAAGACACAAGACAGAGCAAAAATGTAGCTATAACAAAGCTTAAGATAAGAAACAGTTTTATAGATTACAAAATCTGAAATTTTTCCTCCTCTCTTTCCATCACCTTCTGAACAAGAGGATTTTAGGACATTTAAAACCTGTGTTAATTCTGCTGATTCAAAATGAGGCTGTTTCATTATTAGCTGTTAATTTACACCACACTGATGCAACTAACTAGACTCTGCAGGTGAGCACCAAAGCAGAATTTTTGCTAAACTTTGTAATTTTATAACTCAAATGGTCTAAACTTTAACATGCGAGTAGTCACTTCTAGGTATTTTCATTTCTGGCTGAACACTTCTGGCATGCTATTGCTTTCCAAAGGGATGATTATCGTCACATCTGGAAAACTTAGTCCATCAAACTGATTACTTAACATCATTAACCACTTCATAAAATGTAAACCTTTCACATCTTTCCAAATGAAAAAGTGAAAACTAGAGCATTTGCACAATTTGGTCTCAAAGTCTACCTTGGAGAAACTGAATGTATGAAACTGAGATGAGAATTTATCTTTCAGCCAGAGGATTTTTTTTTTCCCTTTGAGCTTGTAATTCAGGACCATTTTCTAAATATCTTAGTCTTTTCTCATTTATTCCCCTTCAAGGGAGGCAAAAATAAATGTCAGCTGGAATTGCCATTCAATCTAATTTGCCAGAATTGTAATTTTCCTGTTGAAAAGAGATGAAAAAAGCTTTTGAACTCTGACAGCGTCGCTAGTATGTCCAGTTTTTTTTCTGGGAGAGACCATGTTTAGAGAAAAGGTATCCATCACTTTATCCACTCTGAAACTGGGGGGAAAATGGCCTAAAAAGTGGTAATTCTGTGTCACATTTACATTTCTACTGGAGCACAATGAAAAAGCCAGCGATATAGTAAATCAAGCCAGCAACAAATTCAGTAGTAGAAGGAAAGGGGTTACTAAAGGACTTTAAACCACCCTCCCGCTTCGGTCTTTATAAGGTAGTATTGCATTTTATCTCCAGACTTGCAGACCCTCCCAGCTGGAGGTAAGGAACTGAGGTGGAATTCAATGAACAGGCCATTGTTTAATAGACTGAAAAGAAGGAAATCTACTCCCATTTTCACCACTGCATTTGGACAGCATTTTCATCATTTTCAGACTGTGAGCCTCTGAATATTTGGAAAAAAGTTCCAAATGCACGTCCAAAAGTATTTGAGCATACTTCCTAAAACTGGTCTTTGCCAAGCGCAGCATCTTCACTGAATCTCAACTTCTTTAGTTTTGCTATTACCAAATTCTCAGAGAACTGCATAGATATTAATGAACCATCCCTGCTCATCATAATCTGCCTTTTCATGTCCTGCATCATTTCATAGAAGAAGTCCTTAAACAGCTTCACTTGATCAATCCAACATGGTTTTATTGCCAACTGGAATTTGGTGATTGACAGCTTTCTTGGCAAACCAAGTCCCACATAAAAATCTCAGAAGATGTGAAGTTAAAGTATAGTCTTTGACCCAGAATTCATCTTCTAGAAAAGTTTTGCACCCATTTTAAATTAATGTGGTCCTAATGATGCTTTATATAACCAATAGACATACGTCTCTTTGAAAAAACGTCAAACATGCTGGTGTGAGATCATTTGTATCTACTGTTTACATATTGTGACACACAGATCTTTAACCAGCACTTTTCCAGCCAAGGTGAATAAAGTATTCTACTATGCCTCCTCAATATTTATGAAAGGAGATATTTTCTTCTGATGGACTTTAAGTTATGTAAAAGAATCAAAAGAGGCTTGGTACCAACTTTACATAAGGTAATCACCAGAGCTTCAACGGAAAAAAAACAAAACAAAACGCCACCAAAACCAACCTACATGATGGAAAATAAAACCAACAGTCTACAGGACAGCAGGTCTTCTGAGGCAAAATGAACACAGTTTTCAGTTTAAGCCAAGACTGTGAAAATCATCCCTCAATACAGGGTATCATATGTACTATAATGTTGACATCTGGACCTTAACTGGCAGTGTGACCCACCAGCTGCCTTACTTTCTCATGATGGTTTGTGCTTTATGTCTGGCACCGGTGATGTCTGGCTGTTCCACAAAGGATGGGGAGCCAGGAGCCAAGCACAGCAGTAAGGCAGGTGGGAGCCTGGACTTCACTCACATGGAGCCAGAGTGTGGGGCAGCAAGTTAGGGTCCGAATACAGTGGTCAGGGTCCGCCACAGTCCAGAGATCACCCAGTAAGTCTATAGCCACAAGATGGGTCAGGTCAAGCCAAAAAGCCTAGGCAGTAGGTCCAGGTCAGGACTGGGGAAGCAGAAGACCAGGCATAGACGCAAATGCTGGACAGGCAGGAGCTTGTAGGAAGAGCTCAGTTTAAGATTAGCTCTGACCAAGACCTCTCTTCAGCTTACCCAACAACTGATCTTCTCAGGACAGGATCCTTGACCTCAGCCAGCTGAACTCCTTAACCACCTAAACTCCCCGGAGGCTGGAGCCTTCTCAGGACCCTGACAATAGAATATCAAGTTGAACACATGGTTTTGGCAACTGGGTCAAAAAGAAAAATTCATCAGCTGATATTTCTCAAACATTTCATAGCTTTTACCAGTCTGTTTCTTTCTCATGTTGTTTCATTTCATTATCAGACTACACAAAATGTTTTGCTTCCAAAGTAACACGGGAAGCTGTTCAGTTCAGAGTATCTGCAATGGAAGCACAAGACTCATAGCTGATAGCACTTTATTTCACACAGCAACTGAGAAAGCGTTAACTACCATCCTAAGATGCAGTCCTGTTCTGTCACAGAACGAACTGTAAAAGATCTGATTTTGAATTCACCCTTTGTCTGTTATATAGTGTTCACCCACTATGGAAGTGGTAACAACGCTGTAATAACAATTTTTCAGAAAGATAGGTTTCCTTCACTTGAAATTCATGCACCAAATAGATATTTGCATTAGAACCCAGGTACATTATCTACTATGAGAATGCCCTGACCACCTTAGAGTGATCTGGAATAAATCTCACAGTCTTACCTTTTGAAGCTGTTTGATTTTTGTCATGGTTTAACCCCAGCCAGCAGCTAACTACCACACAGCTGCTTGCTCACTCTCCCCTCAAGCCTCCAGTGGGATGTGGAGGAGAATCAGAAAAAGGTAAAAACCTGTGAGTTAAGAACAGTTTAATGGCGCAGAACTCTCCAAACTACCAAGCTGCAACAAGGTCTTTGACCACCTCATACCAGCATACTCTTCATATAGTCCACCTCTGCTGCCCTCTCCTCATCCCATCCAGAACATGTGTTCTCTCTCCTCTTGCTTCTTCTTCTCTCTTCCTTGGCTGCTCCCTCTTCATTGGCTGCTCAACCACTTAACAGAACCAGCCACAGCTGCACCTTATCTACATCGGCCAACCCATCGCCCCTGAAGCCAACCCACAGTTGTATATTAACAATGATAATTAACCCAGCTTCATTCCTCTACAGTTTAATAACCGAAGGAGTAAAATTTATTAATAATAATAATAAAAAGGGACAATTTAAAAGAGAGAGAGGAATAAAACCCAAAAAACCCAAGCGATGCACAATACAGTTGCTCACCACCTGCTGACCGATGCCCAGCCCGTCACCAAGCCACAATTGCCCCTCCCGGCCAGCTCCCCCCAGTTTACATACTGAGCATGGTGTTCTATGCTAAGGAATATCCCCGTGGCTAGTTCGGGTCAGCTGGCCTGGCTCTGCTCCCTCCCAGCTTCTTGTGCACCTTCTCACTGGCAGAGCATGGGCAACTGGAAAGCCCTTGAGTTAGGGTAAGCGCTACTGAGCAACAACTAAAACATCAGTGTGTTATCAACATTATTCTCATCTGAAATCCAAAACACAGCACTGTACCAGCTGCTAGGAAGAAAATTGACTATCCCAGCTGAAACCAGGACAATTTGGAATAGGATATTAAGTATGCATTGATCTTAAAGATGATAATTTTATAGCCTAGTGATTAAGGACTCTGGACTGTTCCTGTACAACTTGGATGCCGTTCATCAAATGAGTGGTCTCCAGTACAGGTCTATATATCTATATCTAATTTACTTAGGATCTCCTTAAATCCAATTGACAGATATTGGCCCTGTTAAAGTGCAGTTCAATTCACGTCTATATTTCTTCAATTAGTACAAGGACAGCCTAGGTTGATCAGATCAGTGGAGCTGTCAAACTCTGATATGATGACATTTTGGTTTAACCCCAGCCAGCAACTGAGCCCGACGCCGACACTCTTTGCCCCTTTCCAGTGGGGTGGGGGAGAGAATAGAAAAAGTGAGAAAAATTGTGGGTTGGGGTAAAGGCAGTTTAATAGGTAAAGCCAAAGCCACATGTGCAAACAAAGTGAGATAAGGAATACTTTCACTGCTTCCCATTGGCAAGCAGATGTTCAGCCATCTCCGAGGAAGTAAGGCCTCATCATACATAACAGTTACTTGAGAAGACAAACACTATCACTCTGAATGTTCCCCTTCTTCCTCCTTCTTCCCCCACCTCTTATTGATCAGCATGACATCACTTGGTATGGCATATCCCTTTGGTCAGCTGGGGTCAGCTGTCCTGGCTGTGTCTCCTCCCAGCTTCTTGTGCACCCCCAGCATCCTCACTGGTGTGGCAATGCGAGAAGCAGAAAAGGCCTTGCTGCTGTGTAAGTACTGCTAATCAATAACTGAAACATGGCTGTGTTGGTCATCGTTTTGATCACAAACCCAAAACATATCCCCATACTAGCTACTATGAAGAAAAATGGACTCTATCCTAGCCAAAATCAGTACAGATGATTTCCATTCTAGGAGACAGATTCATGCCCTATTTCTTAACTTCATTCAAATCATCACTCAGGACAGTAGCAGAACCAGGAAGGAATAAAGATTTCTCTCTACTGGCATCAGCAATTCTAGACTCTCTTTTCAAATACTGTAATATCCACAGTGAGCCAGCCACTGAAAGAACACAGATATGGATTACAAACCATATGATTATGTCAGTTAAACTTTGAAAATATGGAAGATCTTTGTGCATTCAGAAGTTGACCAGACAGCAGAAGCACAACCATTGTTTTGTGATTTCTTACTTCTTTTTTTTTCCTTTTTTAATTCTGAAAAATGCGTTTACTTTCTGTCTACTAATTATTTGTATTGCAGTGCATTTAGACACCAGGCTGTAATACTCAAGTCATTGGATAAACCCGAGACAGAATTTCAGAATCAGCAGACATGGAATGAGAGGCAGTACAGTTTGCTTGAGCACACAAAACAACTCAGTGTTATGATAAGACAACATAGTATATTCTGAGCCCCGTTCCTGTGATTTACAGGCTGGACTACATTCACTTTTTTCCTTTTATCCATACCAAAGTCACCAGTAAAATCAGTACCCTGCAAAAACACACAATGACACCTTTCTTTATCTTCTGAGACAGTCTCACGTTAAAAAGGGGGTGGGTGGGGTGGGGTGGGGGGTCGTGGGGTGGGGTGGGGGGGTCTGTGTGTGTGTGCGTGCGAAATCCTCTCAACCCCAGGTGTTTGATCTATCAGTGCCCCAGGAAAGCCGAGACCCTTGTGCCCGACCAGGCTGTCAGCCTCCCGTTACAGGGACCCTTCAGTGAACAGTCCCACTGGATCGGAGGGCAATTCCACTGCCTTGTTCAGGGAGACACGCCGACAGCATCGGGGGGGGGCCCCTCAGCAGGTCTGCCCACTTTGTTTAAATATGTTACCCACTACCGGCAACTACTAGTGCCCACAAAGGGCTCACACTAACAGTTTACAGAATAACACTCTTCATTATAAAATCATGACAAGTTAAGGTTCGTGATTGCCAGTGTTATACTGTCTGCAAGAACAACCTTGAAATGATACGCAAGCAAATGATATACAACCAAATCCCTAATTACTAATGACAGCTAGAATGAGTTATTTAGCATGCATAATACTACACATACATAATACATAGGGACACATAGGTGTCCCTATGGGGGAGAAGACAGGCTCAGCCCATTGACTGATGCCAGAAGTTACAATGGAGTCTTCCCTAACTTCTCCCCTCATTCATTCACTTTTTATACTTTTCTTTACTCTCAGGTGGAGCTTGAGTGACTCCAGTCATACATTCTTTCATTACTGATTGGTGTAAACTTCTCTCGCTTTAGTTTAAAGACATAGTTGATAAGAAAGTGCATGCTCGGTGAGGGGTGGTCATGCCTTGGTGGTGGATAACTTTGGGATGGAGGTGTGTGTTAGTATTATAATGAGATTATAATGAGCAAGGTTCATCTAAGGAGAATAGTTTCACCACAGTTGTTGGCTCAGCAATGGGTATCTTCTCACATATTTTCCATTTGACAGCCGCTATGCAACTTACTGGCTGTATGGTACCCTCAGGTTCCCAGTCCTGCAGGGAGCACAGCAGAGCTCCACCCCTCACTGCTCCTTTAGGATATCAGGTTACGTTATCTAGGGAACTACGGTGGAGTAGATTCCATGCATTCCAACTTTCTGAAAATGGCAACTGTATTTTTCCCTAAAAAGCTTGTTACAATACTACAACTTCTGTTAGGTCACAATTTTCTATAATTTCCCCTCTCCAAGCGATTTTCCTACACACAGCCATTAAAGCAAGAACATCACAAGCCCTAAAAAATAAACAGTATAATAAATACCACTTATTATCTTCCACGATGCTCTGTTTTCTGTTAATTGTAATTAGTAACATAAAATTAAGATACTTGATCTCTTGGGAATGTCAGGTTTTAACCTGAGTGTTCCTGCATGTATACGAACGTGCAAGTGTGTGTGCACATGCATGTCTGTGTGCACGCCTGTCTGTGCAAAACCCTGCAAAAGCAGGTTATTTTCCATCCATCTCATCTACATTAGTTTACACCATTTGCAAATATTTCCAATACTTTGCCATTGCAGGAGACTGTATATACAATAAAGAAAACAAGAGCTTCATGCTACCTATTATTAACAGCCTATCTCTCAAGAATTACTGCCTGGCTATAAAATGGTTCACCCGTGAAACAGGAAAATTTAATACGATCAATTTTCTTCAGTGATATTCTGTTCGATGTTAAACTTCATCCATAGCAACAGAGATTCTAAATTCATGCTTAGGGCTAGAAAACTAAGATGCTTTATCATTAGCGTTCAGCATGGCTAGACAGTTCTGTTGAAGCCAATTATTAGTGTTTCCATGTCCAAGTAAGCTGGGAAAAATTAATATACTTGGGAAAGGGAAAAAAAAAATAATCAGATTACTCCGCAGGAATGCCCAACGACTAGATAACAACTCTCATACCACCACTGTAATACTTGTCTTAGAAAAGGGAAATGAACATCCACTTATGAAAGTGAATGGAATCTTCTCCTACTGTCACCAGGAGCTCCCACACTTCCCATTTTCCCCCACCAGTAGGTAATCATGCTGGGTTGGCCTTGGCTGGCTGCCACATGCCCACCCAGCTGCTTACTCCTACTCCCTCACCTCTCCCCCTTGTAACAGGACAGAGGGAAAAAACAGGATGGAAAAGCTCATGGGTTGAGATAAAGACAGGGAGATTGCTTAACAGTTACCATTGTATATAAACCAGATTCGACTGGGCAGGAAGTAGTTTAATTTACTACCAATTAAAATAAAACTAGATTGCGAGAAACAAACAAAACATTAAAAGAGCACTTTCCCCAGCTCCCTCCCTGTCTGCGGGTCTGGGCCGTGTGCCAGCCCGTGTGAGCCCCTCAGCCCCGCTCCTGCCTCCTGCCCCGTCTCCCTGCTCCAGCGCGGGCCCTGCCCCGGGCTGCAGCCCTTCAGGGACCCCCTGCTCCCGCCGGGGCTCTCCAGGGCCGCAGCTCCTGCAGGAAAGAGCCCCCAGCTGCGGCCTGGGGCCCTCCCCGGGCTGCAGGCTGGGGCTCTGCCCCGGCGGGGGCTCGCCAGGGCTGCAGGGGAGCCCTGCTCCGGGCCTGCGGCACCTCCTGCCCTCCTCCTGCTGCGGCCTGGGGCTGCCTCTGCTGCTGCTCCCCCCTCGGCTGCCTCCTCCTCTGCCTGGGCCGCCTGTGGCCCTTGCGGAAACCTGTTGCCCCCCTCCCCGGCGCCCCCGGCTTGGCTGAGGGGCTCAGCTGTGCCCTGCGGGGGGGCGCTGGGGCCGGCTGGGACCGGCTGGGGCCGGACCGGGGCACCCCCGGCCTCGCCTCACAGAGGCCCCCAGACCCGCTGCCAGCGCCTGGGCACGGACACCCAATAGCACAGTTAACAAAATACACCTGTAGAAAAGCCCACAGGTGTACAAAATAATAAAATAAACCAGTGCTGAACTCTCTATCCACACTGTTGAAGTTAGCAGGGCACAGTGAACTACTAGACTGCATGCCAAAAGAAGACATGTATTTCATGCTTTCTTGCATTTCAGAAAAGAACAGGCTACTTCATTAACCAGTCAATCTGGAAGAAAGTCTGACCCTGTAACAAGTACTTGTGTGAACAGATGCAAGGGAAGTATCTTCCCTCTGTGTACTACCTGACCTCTAACTTTATGAAGCTTATCTGCCACTGTATTGCCTGCTTTTTTGGGTGAAGTTTGGGGACACAGGATTTGACTAATAGGAAGTTCTTACCTGCTACTTACAATTTCACTGTTCACAGGATTTCTTAAAATCCCAATATCTAGAGCCTGTTGGGTCCCCCTTGTTGGATGCTGTCATTCAGCTCCAGTACAACTGTAAGACACAATTTTCCTTTACAAAAGCTACACTGACTGTTTCCTCCTGTTTAAGCCTGTGGTTTCTAGTCAGATAGTAAACTCCATGTATCCCAGTCTTGACCACATTCTTTATAAAATGCACATGGTAAATATTTGCCTCTTTCAGGGAAATACCAGTTTCTTTCACTTCAGATTCATAACCAAGAGTTTTTTTCAAATTAAGTATCTAATCAAGTGTCTCCTTCTGTGTAATAATGATAACAATATTTATAACACCACCACCACCAATAATAATAATAATAAGGCAGAAAGAAGCAGCAAATAGATATCCTACTGCATTCAATAGTCCATTGGTTGAAACATTCAGCTGATGCATGGGAAGAGTTTATTATGCTTCTTTTGATTATTTGCAGCACTGTTGTCTTTACAAAATGTCCTATGAAGGTACTAGTGTATTTGAGAATGATGATTTTCCTCTTAGCTGAATTGCTGTATTTTGCTTTAAACCTCTTAAGGAAGTGTACTCTATTTTAGAGCTTAGTGGTTGTGGTATTCAAGTGTAAGCTCACTGTCCTTGTCTGTTGAGTATGTCAGGCAAAACAGAACAGTTTCAACAAGGAGACAAAGAAAACCAAAAGTTTGTGTCTTAAATTTTGATGGTGACTCCAGTTTTGACAAAAGTCAAAACAGTGGGTTTGTATTCCCTTAAATAAGAAAGTGACTTGAGTTTCTCAAGTCAATCATAATCTATAGCCGTAAGTGGGTTGCACTTATTTGTTCATAGCCACATACATCATAAGTAATCTACAGCAGGATACTCAGTAATGGCAATGCATATCTTCATATATGTTCAAGTAACAAAACTGGAATTATCTAAGATATTTTATTGGCCAAAAGCTGGTCATCTGGAAATGAATAAATAACTTCAGGATAATGGGGAAAATTGTTTGTTTCCTTTTGAATTTTGCCTGCTAAAAAAACAGCCAAGTATTTTAGTTCATTTTATAGTGTTAACATAAAAGCATTTACTGAAGTAAGTAAATTCAGGCAGAGAGGAAAGCATATTCCTCTAACATCACCTAAGTTCAATATATGGCATTTGTTCCCTTGTCTACACATCTCTTTCTAGGTTATAGTCAGAAAATCCTTTAAGTATTTCTGAGTTCATAGTAGTTATTCCTATAAGAATTACTTTAGTTAACTAATCTTGATGTTGAACTTGACCGCCTTAAAATCCTTGCTCAGCTATCTCCTCCTTTCAGAGGCAGCTACATGCCATTCTCTGCCATTTCTGTTCCTCCAGGATTTCCATGTCTACTCAGTCTTTTTTCTCAAGTAATCTTTAAATAGGCCAGGAAATGTGAATCAGCTTCAACAACAGAAGACAATCTGCTGGTGGAAGCACGTACCTAGGCAGTGGTAAGGGAACACAGGTCAAACATAGTTGAAGTCTAATCATCAAGGGACTACGCAAGGGGTTCAAGTAAGTGCTTGTACTGTAACATCTAAGCTTTAGAGGAATGAAGACTTTAAGTTCAACTATTATTTTCACTTACTCTGAGAGCTCTTGCTTAGTCTAATGTTCCCTGTGGACCCCATTTCAAAGTGTTTAACTCTCTCTAACTGTCCATATTCACCTTCTAAGAGGTGTTTTGGATACTTACTCCCTTCACTGAACTAACAGAGCAGCCGTTGAATGCAATATAGACACTTTCTGTCTTGTATGGCCTAAAACCGGTGCTTGATGCAGACTCAAGTTTTTCCTGGGATGTTCCTCAGGATTTGAGCTAAGGAACTCTGAAGCAAACCTCTGTTTCACAATGAAAGTATACTCTATTGCACTGAGTTTATCCTGTGCCAAGAACGTATGTGGTTATGCACACAAGCACCTGAGTTGTGTATAAACTTATCTTTGGTACAGATCACTTCTCTCACACTGGTTCACTTCACCCCTAAGACATATATAAAGGACCCTTGTAGATAGCTGTGTATGTATAATGTAGATGTCTGTGGCTTTCTAGAAGCTGAGCAAAGGATGATTCCCTTAACAGTTTTGGAAATTTGCTTCAGCTTTAACCTTTAGTACTCCATGGTTTATGCCTTTGAGTCACCCCTGAGCCTTGTCTGATATGAACAAACAGTGTTTAAAATGCGAGCAGAGTATCAATGCCCTGAGCATGCAAACAGTCATAATCTGCAACAACAAAAGGCTGATCCACTAAAATTTCAGTAAAAGGCTTCAAAGGAAATTATCATATGCTTAAATAAAGCATATGCTTAAATGTGTCATATAAACCTTGGCCTAAGAAAAGCAAGAACAAAAGGTCAGACCTTCCTGAGCCCTGTCATAGATTTCCTAATTTATTTTGATCTCCTCAGTCCTACTATATTCATCTAATAATTCCCTACTTCATCCCCTTAATGGTGGTAACATTTTCCCTACCTTTTATTTTCTCTTCTTACTGTGACTCTGTCTTCTTCTTAGTGAATATTTACATGGTAGCTAGCAAAATGGGACCTCATACTTGACGGGTAGATTTTTGGTTGTAAAAAAGAGAGAAAAAACAAAAAAGATATCACAAAAAGTCATAGATGGAAAACCTTAATGCGTACAGAGTGCATCAGGCTACCACATAGATATTAAACATACACGTACATAGATATACAAAATGATTGAAAACTGGTTTGGAAAAAGCAGCTAGCTATGCTGATTTTATAAACAGCTGTCAACTTCCTTGACTGCTCGTAGCATACCAGAATAGCTTGTGATGCCTTTGCAGACTCTGAGCTGTCATTCAGGCAGAGACTGGCTGAAGACGCTGATGCTTTAGGAATAGATTCAGATTATTACCATGATGGGGATGTGACCATTCCCTTGCTCTCTCTGATAATGTTGCAGATACTGCAGTGACACATATTATCTTCTCATCTGCTAGCATATCTCAAGAGACAGAGGGAGAGGGGGAAGAGTCCAACCCCATAGACAGCATTTTATTTAGAAATGGAAGTTTTCTGCACTTTATTCTCAGTCAAATAAGCAGGCAGCCTGACTTTCACATGAAATACCTGTAGACACTTGTCTGTAGCACCAATGTGCTAACGATTAAAGGTTGGATTCTGCTCTTGTTCTTACAGTGGGAAATGCTTTATTCATCGTTCAGTCCCACTGGGCTAAAGAACAGCACAAGGAAAAATCCTTTTGTGGAGGGGAAAAAAGCAAGTCATGTCACTCAAGGCATACCCTTAGGAAATCATTTTGCCTCACAAGGCCTCAAAAGGCATGTCACTGAGTACCAGGGGGCAGGTCTGTTATATACTTTGCCTAGTATAATAGGCTTTCATCCAGTATGGCCTCAGGTCTCCCTACTCCTGCTAAACAAAAGATTCTAGGAGTAGAAACAGCATAGTTGTGTTAATGCAGTGCTAAGCATATACAGGCCTTTCCTGGAGAGATGGAGTGTCTCTGAGGAGGTTTATGAACCTTTCTTTGGGGACCCTTGTGCTGTCAGTCAGTTTTTTGGGTCTTGGGGACAGAGCCTGTTTGGGGGATGCCATCATGATGTTCTCTTCTGCCATAGAGACATTCCTAAAGGATACATTGGACTGCAAAATCCACAAGATTGACTTAATCAAAATGACTACAAAATAGGTAAGGAGACACACAAACAAGTGTGAAACTACCCTTCCCTTTGGATATCTAAGTTCATGGGGCGATTTAGTTTTCCAGACTTCATGACTAAAAACACATCCTAAAGAAATTGCTATAAGGGGAAATGAGAACTTTCATTTACTAGCAGAAATGCAGAAGTTAGCTTTTGAAAATTAATGAATAAATTAATAACAATCTTCATTGAGGTCTTTATAAATTCATGGCATTTTACAGTTCTCACCAACATGCCAAAATGTCATCATCTGGGAATATAATCTGAGCTGCTGACTCTGCAGTGCTCCTGGCTCACTAAGAGAATGTAATGAAATCTCTCCCCATTTTTACTGCTGCAGTCTCCCTCCACAATGGCCCCTAATGTTTCCTCATTCACTGCTTCCTCTATGTCCATTCTGAAGGTTGTAACAGTCCTTGCAGTGATGTTAAAAAACCAAAGCAAATCAAATGAAAAAAACAAGAACCGAAACCCAACCAATCAATCAACAAAAAAGAAGCACTGAAAAACAACCAAAACCCCCTTTCTTCTTTTTTTTCTTTCTTGGGTTGTTTTTTTTTTTTTTTTCCCCTATATGTGAGAACCTTAGAATGCCATGTTGGAGAACATACTAATAAGTACATGTAAATCTAAAAATAAGGTAATTATAGGTAGTGTGTTTTTCTATCCCTTTGCCAACCTAACAGAAAGATTATACTGTTATACTCCTGTGAAATAAAATAATCTGCCTACAAGCATAGAAGAAAGTTGAGAAATAAGTGTTGAAAAGTACAGTTCTGTTGCTTTTAATTTATGGATACATACACTATTATATCAAAGTAAACAACATCCTTTATGACTTTTAAACAGTCACACTATTTCAGGTTGGATTCCAATGAGTGTGAAGAAGGTGACATTATTTTCATTGCTGCTCCACATCATTAAAGAAAACAAAACTCAGAAACACCTTTCAGCAGCTCTGCTTTCTGGCTTTCACTGTTATATGGTCTTTGTGTGGATTAATAATGAAAACGGCAGGGAATTCTTCACTTGCCACAGAAAAAGAACAGACAAAACCAAAAACAAACAAAAAGGAAAAAGATAGTAAGAGAAAGATAAAAAAGACTGTATGATTGCTTAAAGAAGTGTAAATACGCTTTTCCCCTGACACACTAATGATAATTCACAGCTCAGTCTCTAGAATGCAAAAGACCAATGAACTAGGACAAGCAAACTCTCTGTGGATACTTTTGATTACTCTAATAGTCTTTTGATGATTACATTGATAAAGGTAATATGATTGCTGAAGTATTCTTAGACTTCTGTGAGGCATTTGATTTTGTAGTGCATACTATTTTTTTTAGGAAACTAGAATGAAAATAAATCAACGTGGTCTATATTAAATGGATGGGAATGTGATTATGCCATGCATCAAAGGATTTCTATGTAGCTTTTTTTCAGACATAGCTTTTACTGATTTTCTGAGGCAATGCAGACTGAGTTTGCCTGTGTTCTGAGCTATAGGTCGTATGATCTTCAGCCTGCTGAATTTCCTTCCTATAGTTAGTGATACTGAAAAGTAATTTTCAGGGAAGGTACCATGTCTGCTATTCTGCATGCAGTCCTAGAAAAAAACAAACATTGCATCCTCATGGAGATCTGCTAGAATCTCTGGAAATGTGCCATTGCAGATCAAGGTCTTATACATTTTTAAGATTCAGAGATTTTGTGGATAGAAGAATGGTAGGGCATTATCATGGTTTAACCCCAGCTGGCAACTAAGCCCCACACAGCCACTCACTCACTCCCCCACAGTGGGATGTGGGAGAGAATCAGAATGGTAGAAGTGAGAAAACATGTGGATTGAGATAAAAAGATTAATAGGTAAAGCCAAAGCTGCATGTGCAAGCAAAGCGAAACAAGGAATTCATTCGGTACTTGCCACAGCAGGCAAGTGTTCAGCCATCCCCAGGAAAGCTGGGCTTCATCATGCATAAAGGTAACTTGGGAAGACAAATACCATCACTCCAAACATTCCCTATCTTTCCTCTTCTTGTCCCAGATTTATATGCTGAGCATGACACCATATGGTATGGGATATCCCTTTGGTCAGCTGGGGTCAGCTGTCCTGGCTGTGTCCCCTTCCAGCTTCTTGTGCACCCCCAGCCTGCTCACTGGTGGGGTAGGGTGAGAAGCAGAAAAGGCCTTGATGCTGTGTAAGCACTGCTCAGCAGTAACTAAAACATCTCTATATTATCAACACTGTTTACAGCACAACTCCAAAACAGCCCCATACTATCAGCTATGAAGACAAGTAACTCTATCCCAGCCAAAACCAGCACAGGCATCTAATCTGTACTGCCTCTGCAAACCTGAAATGGAAGAAACTGGCCTTTAAGACACCATTCAGAAAAGTCTTTTAGCCTGAACTAAAGCTCACTGAATTTTATTCATTTGAGACTTGGATGTCTAATATATGGGCTCCCCATGTTTTCTAAAGGGAGTTATATATAATTTCAGAAGGCCAACCAATACTGGATACTTGTTTTAGGATGGGATAAATTGCCCACTGAGGTGTGCCATGACAAGAGCTTTATTAGGAATTTAGTTTTCAGATGACCAGAGTCATCTGAGATGAAACCTACTGCCCGTTATCTCTCATTAAGAGCTCTTAGAGTAGCTGTTCCTTTAAAAGAATGTAACTTCTACACTTACAGTTACTGAAGTTAGCTGTCATATAGAGATATCTTGCCTTGACATTTTCTTATGCACTTAAATAACAAATCTGTTCATACTAAAGCTACATCTTAGCTATAAGCCTCAATTCAAAATTTTTCATAACAAAAGAACACTAGTGAAGACACCAAAATTCAGAAAATCTGTCACAGTTTTTGTTATTTGATCTGAGTATTAATAACCCACAGTGCTGAAAATATATAACAGACTAATAATTTGAATGCGTTTCAGTTTCAGTTCCAGTCTTTGTTCTTTGTCATGTCTTCATCCACTGGATATAGAATTGTTCAAATTTTAATGTGTGCCTCAACTCTTAACAGAACTTTTAAGTTACTGTGGAAAATGGTGTCATCTCCCTCCCAGTCACTTGTTTCTTCCCTGACATGCTAACCATATCTTTCATGTTCAAATGCTAACCATATATTTTACGTTCAAAGTAAATAATGCAAGTTTATGTAATCTTGTTTTTATTATTAACATTAATATTAATGTTGCTGTTTTATTATTACTATTGCTACTGCTACTATTAATTACTATTGCTATTATTAGGGTTTGGGTGCTCTTTTTTTTGTTTGATTTGGCTTTTTTCAGTATCTTCTTTTGGCTGATGTAAGCACATTTTTGGCCTAATGAAATACTTGCATGGACTTTTTCTGACAGTTGTATCTATACAATAAAGGAAGTTATAGAGTTGCTATAAGGAAATAACTATATTTCCTTAAGGTGTTTATAAAATCTTCCACTCCGCTGTCCATTTGATCAGCAGCAAATCAAAAAAATTTTGCTGATTTATAAGACCTCCATAGAGTCAGAGGGACTTGTAAGCAACTGAAGCATTGATGTGTTTGTGATTCTCTGTATATTTAGGTATGTATGCGTGTGCATGTACATGTATGTGAGTGTTTCTGACTGTGTGTGTTTAGTTTGAGGGAATACGTGGAGAAAATTAAAGAAAATCACAGCTGTGCTAACATATTCCATGGCAATTGCAATAAAATACATCTCACTGAAGCATAAGTAGCAACATCTGTAGTAATGATTAGAGAATAAATGAATACTGTGACATATCCAGTGTTGCAGTCACTGCAGTCCATTCTGAGGTACTTTGTCTATTACCTAAAAACATCAAGATACCCTTCCCACAGGTGTTAGGCAGCAGTAACCATAAGGTGATAATGAAAGGCAAAAATAGGTTTTAGTCCTTTCTTACCCAACACTGACAATGAAAAAGACAAGATCTGTGACGTGTTATTCATTCCAGTCCATTGCAAGATCTTCCATTTGCAGTGTAACATCCTGGAAAACCGTCTAAAGCTCTTCCACTAAAAGTTAAAATCTCCCAGCACAGGTCTCTAGTAAATTGTGACAGTGGTCTACAATGTGTCCTGTGTTGCAGGAACAGAAAAGTTTTAAGTTCAAGGTAGGAGATGGAAAGTAGGGCAAGAAGAGGAGAAAACTCCAAGTTGAAAACAGTCTTCCCATATTTGTTTGCTCTTCTTTTAATGTCACACGCACTAAAATTAAGAGGAGTCGCCAGATTTTGTTTTGCTTTGTTTTACTTTTCATTAATAGATCCTGAAGAAAAAGTCTACAATTTCTCCTTGAGGCAATAATTTTTATTTTCTAAGCATGCAGTGAAAACAAAATTTAGTTATAGTTTGAATATCTCTGCCCAAAATGCATCCAGCGTTGAGAATTATTGATTACTGAATACCAATTTCAATAAATGTTTACATGTAGTCTAAAGCATTATACTTAAATCTGTCTTGGAAATATGATTCTGTGGAAAATTTCTACCTTGTTTTTATGGGTTTGGCCTACAGCCATTTTATTATCATTCCTCATCACATTGCATCCTGCCAGCTGAATCATCATCTTAGCAAATCTCAGTCTACAGTTGTAAATGAAGAAATTACTTCCAAGAAAATGTGATTATTCATTTCCTACTCTTAGTCTTGTAACGTCTCAAGGTTAAAGATGTACATTGTGACACTATAGAACTATCCCTGTGTTTTGTCTATACAACCTGCTCACCAATGTTCACCAGTAATAAAGTAAGAATAAAAGAGAGACGTGGGTTTATAGCTGTAACTACTTTGAAGATCTCAAACAGCTAAGGCTTGTATGTGACAAGGGCAATTACTTAAAATAAAAATGTTTTGTGAAAACACATCACACAGAACAATTCAAGTGAACTTAAAAACCAAAGAAACAACAAACAGGTTCAAGAGAGGCTTGCCCGGTTTATGGACAGATGCCTCAAGGGGTGACACTTCTTGGGTGACAGCTCCAGGGCCTGTTACTCCTTGGTAGCCCACAGCTAGGGGAGCTTGCTGCCTCTCTCATCAGATGTCTGCTGCAGACCACATACATGACGCAGATGCTTATGCAGCCTGGTCAGCCAACTGTTCCAATGGCTGAGCTGCCACTGTGAGCAGTTCATGTAAGGATTAGAAGCTTCCAACAGAAAAGCTTCAAAGAAACACTATTTTACTTCAGTCCGATGCTGGGTTTGGACCTTACATTGGACAGCTATAACTTCCAACTTGTGAGATTGTTGTGCCAATCTAGGATCACAATGCTGCAGGGAGAATGAAAATTACCCTGTAATATATATTCCGTTTACTTATGTTTTGCTAGTTCTAGTAGACAGAACCCTTCCTCGTGAGAAGATGTAGATCTGTGGTACAACTGTGTGGAGGAATGAAGGCGGTGGGTCGATCAGCATTGATAACATGCAGCTGTGGCCTTGCCCCAGAGGCAGTGGGTTGTTTGACATGGACGATGTGCAGCTGTAGCTCGTTCCTGCTCAGTGGTTAAATAGCCCTGAGGTTGGTGGGAGAGGGGGTTGGATGGGGGAGGGGGTTGGATGGGGGAGGGGGTTGGATGGGGGAGGGGGTTGGATGGGGGAGGGGGTTGGATGGGGGAGGAGGTTGGATGGGGGAGGAGGTTGGATGGGGGAGGAGGTTGGATGGGGGAGGAGGTTGGATGGGGGAGGAGTGGTGTGGCCTGGCTTCTGGAGAAAGGAGATACAGCACAGACAGTAGAATCTGACCAATGTTAAAGCCTTGTTGCAGCCTATTAGTTTGATTGTGCTGCAACACAACTGCACCTCTGAATGAGCAGAGGATCCAAGAACAGGTTTTGCACTGTCTAGACAGTCTGATGTAGTGTGATTCAAAGGAAAAAAAGATAGGAGTTGAAATTAGCCAAAAAAAAAGATATGGCAGCAGGTGGAACAGAAGAGTAGAGTAGAAAAGAAGATTGAGAGCAATTATGTGGCTTTTTTTATTGATGGGGTAAGAATGTTCTTTGTACATGAAGCCCTGTTTCTATTGCTATATAAGTTCAGTAATGAAATTATATCTGTAAAAGGAGAATATAATAGATCAAAAGGCATACACAGACATACACACAGGAAAGCCTACTAATATATATATAGAAATACATGCACACACAATATGCATATACAATATGCATACATATATATACCTCTTTATACTCCCATATAAAAATCTGCTGGGTTTTCCTATACAGTAATTATGTGTACACATAAACATCTATTTTATAGACATATGGGTTATTACCAATATATAAATATACACACAGACATCATCTATATGTAGCAATGCAAAATGTTACTCATTCTATAAATGACAGGAAACCCCAGCAACAATAGCTGATAGCATATCTGTTCTGATAAATACAAGGATCCACTAGTAGCCCCATAAGAACATAGTCTGGGGATCAGCAAAGACCTTTGATGCTTCATATGGGAAACTTCAGTGTATGGTGAGAACAACTCACTGTGCTGAGCTGAGCAGACGTGTAGTAAATTGTTCACGGTCTCCCATGGATTCCACAGGTACAGTAATCAGGAGGAATAAGTTTCATGCAACCATCTTCGCTTATACAGTAGTTTAGTGCCACATCTTCAAAACTCAGTATAGGAGCTTGTCATTTTGAACATGGCTTGGTTTTGCTGTTGAAGCAATGCTCTCACATTAGGGTGGCCTGTTAAAAATTTGTCATTCTGGCTATCCCAAACAGATATGAAATCTTAGTGTTCTATATAAAATTTTGGAACTGCAAACTAGAAAGAGGACAGTTTTCCTTTCAGTGAAAAAACCCAACATTCTGTAAAGATCTGTATGGAAACCACTTTGTACCTTCCAGACTTTTTGGGTTTATACTCCCGTAGAGTAATTAACTTAGTTTCAAATGACAGAAATTATATTAAAAATATGATGATTCCAGTATCATCTTGGTCACTAAAATTTTTACAATAACTTAAGCCAGAATAGTTTTATTTTAAATTATTGCAGTAAAATCTAATAATTAAGTCTCATGAACAGAAGTAGGGAAATAATACTTTTTTGATTCACCAGCAGCTCAAAACAAAAAATGCATGTTATAGCTAAAAATAATACTAGTTAGAAAAATGAAAAATGAGGGAAGTGCTTTTTTCAAATGAAATACTGTAATTTAGAAAAAAACCTTTTTGTAAGTTTTGTCAGCAATACTAGCTAAAGGAAAAATGTATTGTTTCAAACTGTTAAATCCTAAATATTTTGTTAAAGAATACAAAGTAAATATTTCCCGTATTGGTTTATTTTATTTTGCTTCAGAATATACTGAAAAATTGACGCAAATCTCAAAATATTTAACATAACTATTTAGTGCCCTAATACTTATTTTAAGCCAATGAAAAAGGTTTTGTACAAAAGAAGGTGCTGTTTACCTAGTAATGTTCAGTAGTTTAAGAGTCAGATCTCAGATATACATTTTTTGAATGAATGATGGAGACAAATACGTGACCTCCTGCCCTCTGACTGCTTGTTCATCTTAGTATATTGCACTGAAGGGAAAAAGAATTCTTCCTACTACAGCTACAGGGATTATTACAAAGCTGGCTTTTTGCTCACTGTTTTGGAGGCATGGCACAAAGTGTAAGCATGGACAAGGAGAAGAAATAGAAATACTTGTGTCTTCACCTCTTTTTTCTCTTTGGTGGGGTTACTAGAACTTCCAGGCCCCTCATACCATCTTCTGATGTTTGGCCTCGAGCAACAAAATGTTGAGCATGGATGAGAAAGTATGCAGTTGAGGGAGGACAGTAATTCTCCCTGAAACTTGTCAGGAGGGAGGAAGGCTGGGTTTTAGGGAGGGAGGACTAGACGATCCTTATAGCTCATTTGAACAACCCACCTCCAGCAGAGCTGTGGCCTCATGTATCACTCAGCCAGTGCAGAAGCTGAACTTGGGTGTTGCCCGTATCCGTATCTCCTACTGTTCTTTATCAGAATGAGCCTCTGCTATTCATAATCATCATGACTGCTACATGTTTTGACAATACCAGCTACTCTCCAGAGACTTCACCTACCTAGAATTTAAGCAGCATTCCTTGGCTGGAAAGTTTTTATTAATACTTCAGTGAAATCAGACACAATTTTTCAGGACCCAAATTCAGGTTGTCATAACAACTTGACACAGTTCTAATAATCCTATTTTTATTACACTGCTTAAGTAGAAAGAACAAGATGTATTTGTTCCCCATAAAAGCAACTGCAATCCAACCAGTCAAAGTGTGTTCTTGTACTTAGATGTAGAGCAGTATTACACCTCACAGTGACATCAGGTTACTCTCAGAGTAACTCTGCTGACATTGGTGGTTTAGTTTGAGTTTATATAGGTGTGCCGGTGCTCTGAATGTGGCACCAAGTAACTAAGCTGTTTCTGCTCTTAAGGAAAGCTCTACTGTTCAAATCAGAAAGGATACAGAGATACGAACATATTGAAAAAGACTGAAGTGGAAATAAGATACAACAGAAAAGAGTGTTTGCTTAAAGTCAGGAAAGGAAGATCATCAGTTCTGTACAGCACACTGGGGGTAAATAGTCACGCTGGAAATTTTGATCTGATCCCAAGACATTTACAGAATACCTGCTAAAAAAAAGGTCTTCTTCCACAGTTGACTTAAGTCACATTTCTTGGGCAGTCATGTACAGCGTATTACAATGGTGTAACCTTCTCTAAGCTGTATCTAAACATCTCAGTGCCCCACAGGGCAAAGCAAAACAGGTGACTTACATGAATCTGGTTTCAATTTCTCTGAAAGGACTAGGGACATGCAGAAAGTCACAGGTAAGGCCTGATTCAAGGAACCTGACTCTCTGCTTTGCTTTGAGGATAGGATTCACTTCATCTCACTGTAACCACTTACACAGTATCTGAGCTAAGCTACTGGACTAAACTCTTCTAGTTGTTGGAGAAAGCTGTCACATGCACAGAGGGACTATCTTCTAATGGGGCTGGATTTCATACCTGTAGAGTATAGAGATATTATGCCTGAAACAGGCATTTACTACTCAGATGGCTGAAGTTAGGTGAAAGTGTTTCTACTCTCGGTTCCCAGTCTTCATTGTGACCCAATAGCTCTGTGATGTTTGTAAGCATGACATTTCAAGAGGTGATCCCTAGGCCATATCTAATAGAACCTCAGTTCATATGCGCTAGGCCTTGTGGCTGCCATCCCTAGTCATGCCATAATACATAAACTAGACTTCTGTTTTATTCCATACTGGTGTTATGAATCCACGTGTGGCTGAAAAATATCTGAAGGTTCAGGATAGGCAGGCTCTTTGAAAATGTAGGATCCAGGGGACTTGCACTCCATTTTTCCCTATGCTTTTAATAGGTCCTTGAAAAGCCATTTTGTTGCTCTGTCCCTGAATTTGTTTGGGAAGAAAACCCAAACCAAAACACCAAGTAATAACCCTTCACTTCTTTTCTTATCTTTCTAATTTACATGCAGACTTTGAGTGCAAAGCCTACTCGTTTTTCTAGCAACTTATATGACTAGATGGTCTACAAACCTCTTAAAATAATTCCACCTCTACCTTCAGTAGTATGAATCCTCACAGGAAAGTGATATATCACATGGATACAAATCCTAAATATGTCCAAATAACATAATGAGGCAATGTATATAATATGGATGAAAAATGAAGCAGATCTTTAGCTCATATAAATTAGTATTGATCCATTCCAGTATTCAATCTAAAGGCACCTAAGCCATTTTCAAATGATTAAATGCTTTTGAAAGCTTTTTGTGGTACTACCCAAAGAAGGATGAAACATCACAAATTCACTGTGCTAAAGAACCACTGACTAAGCAATATAATGAAGATAAACCCTTGAACAACTTCAAATGATATAAGCGTGGCAGCCAAAGCCACCCCCTCAAACGTTTTACCTTCAGAGTACCAAAAAAGGAAGAAGCAAGTTGCTTGTGTTCCCTTAAATTTAAAGACACTTGGTGGGGTGTTTAAGAATTTTGAACAACAAATACCATGTGGAAAGTGAGGTCCTGCACAAAAATAATTTGCAAGAACAAAGAGAAAGCAAAGTAAAAGAGCATGTGTTGTTAGATGTGTTGTGGATATCGGTTTCTACATTAAATAAAGTGGTAAGTGTTTGAGTTCTAGATCAGTATGCATAGTGTCAAACAGCTTCTTGCTCCTGGTTATTTCAACAGTTGACAGTGCTCTTTATTGAACAAACAAAAAGTATAATTTAATTGTGTCTTTGATAACATGTGCTTTTACTAATATCACCTACAGTCTTTGCTTTAATGTCACTATTTTCAGACAGATGGCTGATGTGCTGATAGTGAGTATCCCATCCAAACGGTTATATTTCATTATTGAAATATAGGTTCTGTGAAAAGTTAAGTTTATATTTAGCAACTATGGTTTAAAGGAATGTATCAAATATCAAGTCTGGTTGCCCATTGCTTTTTATATTTCTGGATTATTGATAACTGAGCAAAGGAAATGCAAAGAACGCTATCCAGATATGATGTTTCTTCTGTGTTGCGAAGGATAACTATTTCTGTAGCAGTCCCTGGGATCTCAGCTAGAACTGTTATTATTACACTCATGGGACACCATCATGTCCTCTGAAAGAAAAACTTCACTTTTAGTAGCAGAATTTGGCTAACAGTCTTTTGGGAAAAGTAACCCAAGGGTATGATAACTCCACACAAGGTGAGGCTGGAGGATCGAAGATAACAGCATCTACCAAACTGACCTTAGAAACACCATTCATGACACAGAAGGTTCTTGTATTTTTAGACACTCTAAAACCGGACTTTTACATCTGCTTTCCATGTTTTATGAATCCAACAGAATATAAGTTTATAACAGCAGAATTCGACACAGAAGCCCTGGCATTTTTTTGCTTCCGTTTTACATATTTAACAGATCATTTTATCGCACCATTTTTCAGAGCCACTGTGTGAGTATTTCCAGGGGTCCTCAAACTACGGCCCACGGGCCAGATACGGCCCTCCAGGGTCCTCAATCCAGCCCCTGGTATTTACAGACACCCCCCCGCCCCACCCCCCGCCGGGGGTTGGGAGCGGAAACCAAGCAGCCGCAGATGACTGCCTGCCACTGCATCCGCACGCCAGCCCCCTGGTTAAAAAGTTTGAGGACCCCTGATCTAAACTGATGGGACTATAAATATGTCACGGTTTAACTCCAAACAGCAACTAAGTGCCACACAGCTGCTGGCTCACTCCCCCTTCCCTGCCCCGTGGTGGGATGGGGAGAAGAGTCAGAAAAAGGTAAAATCCATGGGTTGAGATAAGGTTAATAACTGTAATAAATAAATAAAAATAATGATGATAATAATAATAATGATAAACAAGTAATAAAAATAATATTTTTAATGAAGGAGAGAGGGAGAGGGATAAAATCCAAGCGATGCACAATACAGTTGCTCACCACCTGCTGACCGATGCCCAGCCCGTCACCAAGCCACAATTGCCCCTCCCGGCCAGCTCCCCCCAGTTTACATACTGAGCATGGTGTTCTATGCTAAGGAATATCCCTGTGGCTAGTTCGGGTCAGCTGGCCTGGCTCTGCTCCCTCCCAGCTTCTTGTGCACCTTCTCACTGGCAGAGCATGGGCAACTGGAAAGCCCTTGAGTTAGGGTAAGCGCTACTGAGCAACAACTAAAACACCAGTGTGTTATCAACATTATTCTCATCTGAAATCCAAAACACAGCACTGTACCATGTGCTAGGAAGAAAATTGACTCTGTCCCAGCTGAAACCAGGACAATGTAATGTAAGAAAATTTCTTAGTGATGATACTTTTTTCTTCGTAAGTTAGAAAAAGACAAAAAATATATCCAAGTCTACTAATAAGATAGTAAAAGAAAATGTACCACCTGACAAATAACACATTTCCTTAGGAACCAGAATTCTTTGTTAAATAAGATATTAATTTTTAAATAACTTGTTAATATGATGGTCTTTTAAAGGAAAACACTTAGTGATCACAAAAATAGATGACAGTTTCTAGTATCACAATTGATGTTTAGTGGCTCAAAATCAGACTGAAGTGAATTAAAAGTTGAGAGGGAAGTTTTAAGTATCATTTTTGGTTTTAGAGTCATACTTTTAAAAGCTAAAAAATGTGTATGTATATATTTATATATTTAGAGTTCTCTTCTAAAATGAAAACATGATTGAAGTACTCATCTTTGTGTGTTTGATTTTGCAAATAGACTTTTGGATTTTTACTTTTATTTTTACAATTTGATTTTTTTAGCCATGTTATTCAGAAATTTTGAAAGATAGGCTTCAGAAAAGCTGTCATTTTAATGTTATTTTCAATTTGTTCATTGTGGAGGTATTTGCATTTCAGTTCTAACCAAATCCTCAGGGATCTCAAAACAAAGGTATGATTTTTTTTCATTCTTCATGACATTTCTGGGATGCTTTGCTTACAGTAATGGATTGTGGAGGAAGATTGAACTCATGATAACATATCTTTTTTTTTTTTTTTTAAATGTATAACATTAGAGAAAATACCAAGTACAGGACAGGAATTTTCCTCCTCTGATGATGTCACTTTGATCTCCACTGCATATAGGAAATTTATAAAAAGATAGAAGTTATTACCATATTTCTTCAAGGGATTGGGATTATCATTCTGAAAATTAATTGGAGATGGGTTCTTTGCCTTCCAAACACATTTGACTCCAAATCTTCCACTTAAGTAAAACATTGTTCTGTCTTCTGTATCTGTGTCTGTTTAAGTTCATACCCGGTATTTCTTTATTCTACACTGTTGGCTCAGTTATTCTGGAAATTCAGATAGACATAATGATGCCTAAAAGGCTGCGGAGAGTGCTCTATGCCATAAAATCATGCAGTTCCTCAAAGTTCACAGAGGTAGACTTGCCAAGACAGGAACTAGGCTCTTTCTCATGAGCAATATTCACAAAACTTAGCCAAAAGGGCCAGGCTTCTTATAATCTCCAACAACATATCCTCCTCTGTTTTCAGAAATTGCTCCTTGCTTCCCTGCTCCCCCTGCCCACCCCTGCTCCCGCCCCCCCCCCCCCCCCCCCCCGGGTTGTTGTGGGGTTTTTTTTGTTGTTGTTTTGTTTTATTTTTGTTTTGAAAGGATTACTTTTATCAGACTTACTTGGCATGCAAAATAATCTGCCAGCTGCATCATGTCTTCTCTGGGCACACATCAAAAACTAGTTTCGATGCCACCTGTTTGATTACTCACTTACTGATGCCAGTTCTGATTTTGCTTGAACGTGCTATGAACAGAACAAAGAACAACAGAATACATTTAGTTTTTCTAAAAAAATGAAATTAAGTTGAAGAAGCACTGATAGTTAAAGAAGCACCGATCAAAACTGAATCTGTCATATAACCATATAAGTAGCTATACTGCACTGAAAATATTGGATGAAACATCCTGGTCAATAACACCAGAACTTCTCAAACCTCAAATACTGTTTCCTACACCAACCTATTTTTTTCTTTAGTAGTCGAAGTTTTTAACACTTTATGAAAAATGCCTGTGCACATTGTAAATTACTGTATATACTTTCATTTTTATTTGCATACATTTATATATGTGTGCATCTTAAGATATATAGGAAACTCATAAGTGATAGTATTTTTAAACAATTCTTGTATATTTCTTCAACTGACTTACACTGTTACTAGAAAAAAAATAAGACATACAGAAATCTAAAATAAAATTCTACTTATTCTTAAGTACATGCTTAAAATAAGAAGCTGACTTTAACTTTAAAAATGCCTCTTAACTTTAAATGGAACTCTATATTCACTAGTTAAGATGTAGATCCCTAGATTACAGTTGTTTGAAGTTAAGCAAAATAAACCCATTATTTCTGATAATCATTTTGATAGGGAGTTCACCAATTGGATATGTAGCTGAATTATATCATTCAGAGACTTTTATGAAACAGGATGAGGGATGAATGAATAATTTCTTCCCTTGTGGTCATATGTGCATTTTCAAAACACAGCTGAAGTAGAGGTAGGATCAATTTCTACATTTATGTAGCATGTTTAGCATTGGACTCAACACCATTGACATCTATGAGATCTTTGACATTAAATTCAGGAAGTAGATTAAAGAGGAAAGACAAAGAGAGATAAAAGACAAAAGGTGAGTAAATGTAAGTAGTACAGGAGTGTGGGACGTTCAGACATGTTTCAAATTTCAGAAACAGTTTTGTTTAGGTTTGGCTGTCAGTTCATGTTTGGGGAGAGAGGTTTCTTCATTTAAATTAAAGGACTTTCCCTTTTGCTAGGAAAGAAATTAACTTCAAAGCTTTTTTAGTAAGAGATGCGTATATTATTTGATATGCATCTGGGTACTGACAATATACCCACTAATTATACAAAGAATAGAAACCAGTTAATTATTCAAGCAGCTTTTTAAAAGGTAATCAACCACTGCCAATGACCTTAAAGTCTATCACTGCCACAGCTTATACATGTTCCTGTTAATTGAATATTATGACTGTTGCCCTCTTTTGCATTATATGATTTAAGTTAGGTCTACATGAAATGTGGTAGAGTATCTTACAAGAGTTCTCTTGAAATAATCTGTGATGAAAGTATGAAGTAATTAAGTGACTTGCCTTTAATTTCTCTTTTGGGAAGCTGATCATTCAAAGTTCTTTTCAATGTTTATGGGAGCAGTAGATGAGAATGAAATTCTGTACTTCAGGTCAAAGTGTGCTTATATTATCAGCTCTTTAGGATGAGGAAAATCTTGTAATGTGCGTTTACAAAGAAGCTCAGACATCTAGCTCATACCACAGATTATTATCAGTGAATTGTTAATTATACAAAGCCCAAATATAAGGTTTATAGCTAGTCTTTTATGTAAATACTAATATAATCAAGCAATTAAATTATCATAAGGCTTCAGTATAGTCTATCAAGAGATTTTCATGGACGACAATATACTTTCAATTCCAATAAAACTGGAAACTGGTTTGAGATGTTACTAACATAATAGAGCTACAAATGTATAAACCCACTGAGTTCAAAGTATGATTGATTCCTTTATTTCGGAAAGTATGCTCCTTGTTCTTTTGCTTTAAGTCCACACTTAAATATGCCTTATACAGGAAGAGCAGAGATATATATTATTCTTTAATGTTCCCTGACACTGATACACTTGGATTCATTTAGACAGCTGATGTGCTACAATCACTGTTTATTGTAGCAAACGTAATAATTTTATTGTTACCCTGGATTACTCTCATCTATTCCCTGGAGTTGTTTATTTTGTCTTCTTACAATACTAAAAGGTAAAATCATAAAGTCTGGGAATATAATTTTCTTATGGGTGTGAACTGTCCCTAGCACAACAGATTGTTGATCCCCCATACAGCAGTTTGACATAGGTGCAAAACTGCTATTTAAGTACTAAAGGTATTTGCAAGAGTATGTGGAAGGAGAGTGCCTGGAGAAGGCCCCATATGACTTGTGACAGGTGCTGGTGCAGACTGAGGATCTGTATCATCCTCAATCCTGATGTGCATGGGTCATGTGTGTGTACTGACCAGCAAACTTCAAGATGGACCAGCTGGAAAGTAGACGTCCTTGGGTCTGGGATGGTGTATCAGGGAGGTGGAGGGAATCTATGCTGGCATGCACAGGAGGACCTGCAAGTGTGTAGTGCATGAGCGATGACTCTCTCTGTGTGTACATGTTTGCAGCAAGCACCAAGATGGACCAGCTAGCAAGTAGGGGACCTGTGGGGCAGTCAAGGCAGTCTGGGATCCAAGCACGAGTGCCAGGCAAACAGAGGGGCTGTGCAGATGCTTGAAGCATCCACAAATGTGTGTTTGTGAACCTAGAGTGGTGTGTGTGTGCCACCACTAGTGACTTTCTGTCTCTACCAGCCAAAGAGGAGGAAGGGACCTGGATGTCTGTGTTTATGCTTTGTGTGAGTCCTGTTTGTAGATGCTGTCGAAGGTAGTGCCTCGTCTGGGGCAATCTGTGCAATTAGCCATGCCACTGTCCTCTCTGTTTGTGTCTGTGTATGTCTGCCTCTGTGTGTTTGTCTCTGGGACATATGCTCTCTTTCGTTACCAGTTGAAGCTGCAACTGGGAAAGCAGCAGCCACATCCCTCAGCCTGGGCAGAAATGCTGAGGCCCAGGCACTGGCCTGGGCTGCAGCAACTGGGTAGCAGAAACCTGGCCTGGAGCAGCTGCTGGAGGCAATCAAATTTCTTACATCCCTTAAGAGTATTAAGACAACAGCTGTTACCATGTTTTTCTACATTAAATGATTAACTACTGTGAGAAGACAGACTCACAAGTCCAGTGACAGAAGAGTCTACTTATGCTGAAACCTGAGAGCCGTGTTGCACATATACACAGACTGGCATCGTATGGCAGATTTGTGTCACAGGCCGGCCTCAGAACAGCCACTTTCTTCCTAGGATGCTGTTAAAAAGCATCAACAATACCCTTAACTGGTATAACAGTAACAGAGCTCCAGCGTATGAGGTGATCTGACAAGGCCTGTGGGTCTTAGAAGCATTCAAAAGTAGAGAAGTTCAAGAACAGAAAAGAATTAGACAGTGTCAACTAAAACCCCTTTTGAAAATCTAAGAGCAAAGCAGATTAACTGAGGCTATTTATGATGAAGGACAAAGACACTGACTTCCTCAGAGAGCCGCTTCAAATCTTGGTTGCGCCTACGTTTTTCAGTTTTAATTTCATTGTTTGCGTATGAATAAATCACTCATTATTGAGTAAATGTTTTTCATGAAAAATACAATTTTGATGAAACATTTCCTTTTTACTGAAAGATGATTCAGTCTTTAAAGGAAATAGGTAATCTTGGATTCTATATATTTCAACCTATGGTCCAATAAGTTGAGCTTGGTTAAAGTAAGTATTACAGAAAGTCAACCTCCTTTTCCTTTGAAGAAACAAAACTATGGGAATTGTCTCAATCGCTTTAGTAAATTGTCCCAACAGTTAACCACCTTTAGTGTAAAGTTAATTTACTTCTGGCTGATTTCTTTCTGGCTTCAGCTTCTAGTTTTTGGTTCTGGTTATGACTTTCTTGACTACAGTGAGATGGTCTTTACTACTTGTGACTGTTCTGCCCATAAAGATACCTCTACATTATAAGCAAGTTATCTCTGAGTCTTCTTTTGTTCTGCAGCTGAAAGTGAGGCACTTTGTAATTTTTTAGAGTTCTGACTTATAATTTGTATTTTTTTAAAAACTTGACCTCCAGACTTCCATACTGTTCTAAGTTTAAGCAGTCCCCCAATCTTTTACAGAATGAAAGCCAGCTAAAGCTTCAGACATGACGATACAGTTTTCTTCTTGTGTAAAATACTGTAACTAAGCCTTTTAATTCAACATCACTGCAACCTTCATCACCAGCTTAGTGTGAATAATCTCCCTCTGCAAACCCCTAGGTGTACACCTGTCTTACAAGTATAAGTGGGATTTTACTTCTCTTCCAAGTGTGGTGGAGCCTCTGTGAAAACATTTGAGGAACAGTAAAACACCACACATGCACAGTGACGAGTAAGGAGAAAATGTGTGAGGAACAACCCTGCAAACACAAAGGTGAGAGAAAGAGGAGGAGGGCAGGAGGTGCCGCAGGCCCGGAGCAGGGCTCCCCTGCAGCCCTGGCGAGCCCCCGCCGGGGCAGAGCCCCAGCCTGCAGCCCGGGGAGGGCCCCAGGCCGCAGCTGGGGGCTCTTTCCTGCAGGAGCTGCGGCCCTGGAGAGCCCCGGCGGGAGCAGGGGGTCCCTGAAGGGCTGCAGCCCGGGGCAGGGCCCGCGCTGGAGCAGGGAGACGGGGCAGGAGGCAGGAGCGGGGCTGAGGGGCTCACACGGGCCGGCACACGGCCCAGACCCGCCCCAGCCCCGGCCCGGGGGGGGAGAGGGGCCGGGAGCCCGGGGGGCAGCTGGGAGCGGGGGAAAGGAGGGAGGGAGAGGTTTTTTAATTTTGGTTTTGTTTCTTACTAGCCAAATCTATTTTGATTGGCAATAAATGCAGTTAATTTCCCCAAGTCAGTTAGTTTCCCCAAGTCTAGTCTGTTTTGCTCATGACAGTAACTGGTAAATGGCCTCGTTCAGGAGTGAGAAAGTGAAGGCTGGCCTGGGAAAAGGGGGTGGGGTGGGACGCAGCTTATGTTAATGTTTGTTTCTCACAACCTGATTCTATTCTAACTGTAAATAAATTAATTTTCCCCAAATCTTTTTTTGCCTGTGATAAGTGATGTCCTTGTCTTTATCTTGACCAACAAGCTGTTTCACCCTATTTTCTCCCCCTGTCCTGTTGAGGAGGGGGTGTGAGAGAGCAGTTGGGTGGGAGTTTGAGCCTTAGTCAAAGTTAATCCTCCACAGAGTTCACTACAGATCTAATAAATCAGCAATAACACAGAAATCTGTACGCATTGGAATGCTAAGGACTCGAAAGCATTATGTCACATTGTATTGGGTTTGCATGGCAATGCTTTAGTAGTTAGGGGAGCTACAGGGGGGGCTTCTGTGAGAAGCTGCCAGAAGCTTCCCCTGTGTCACACGGGGCCAGTTCCAGCCACTGTGAGATGGACATGCCGCTGGGATGGACACACGGCTGGGATGGCCCCGCCGCTGGGATGGACACGCTGCAGGACGGCCCCGCCGGCGGCCCAGGCCGAGCCCATCAGCGCCGGCGGCAGCGCCTCTGAGAGAACGTATTGAAGAAGCGGGAACAACCCGCACAGCAACTTGCAGCGGGAGAGGAGCGAGCTGTGTGGGAGCCGCGGCCCTGCAGCCCCCGGGCAGCGCCGGAGGGGCCGGAGCCGCTCCCGGCCCGGAGCAGAGATTCCCCCCCAGCCCGCGGCGCCCCCGGCCCGCGGAGCCCCCGGGGGAGCAGCTCCCCCCCCGCAGCCCGGGCAGGGCCCCCCCCGGGGCAGGGGGTGCCCGCAGGGGGCTGTGACCCGCGGGCAGCGGCGCCGGGGCAGCTCCGGGCAGGGCCTGTGGCCCCGCGGGGAGGAGCCCGGGCTGGGGCCGGGCTGGGGCAGGGCCTGTGCCCCCGGGGGCGGGGGGGCTGGGGCCGGCTGGGCCGGGGGGGCTGCGCCCGCGGGGGGGACACGCTGCGGCAGGGGGGGAAGGGCTGCGGCGGGGGGAAGGGCTCCCGCTGGAGCAGGGCAGGGAGGGCTGTCTCCCGCGGGAGGGACCCCGGGCTGGGCAGGGCAGGGGGTGAGGAGCCCCCCCTGAGGGGCAGGAGCGGCGGGGGCAGCGTGTGAGGGACTGGCCCAGCCCGGCCGCGGCCCTGCGCCGCTGCGGGGAGGGGGAGAAAACTGGTAATAAAGGGAAGCCCAGGAATAAGGGAGGGGTGGGGACAGGTATTTTAAGATCTGGTTTCGTTTCTTATTATTAGCTCTTATTTGATTGGCAATAAATTACATTAATTTACCCAAGTTGAGTCTGTTTTGCTTGTGATGTTATTTGGTAAGTGATCTCTCCCTGTCCTTATCTCAACCAGGAGCTCTTCGTTATGTTTCCTTTCCCCTGTCCAGTTGAGAGAAAGGGGAGTGATAGAGTGGCTTTGGTGGGCACCTGGTGTCCAGCCAGGGTCAAAGCCACTACAGACAATTTTCTTAATTATAACACCTGAATCCTTTTTAAGCAATTTCTGTCAGTGATTAAATCCCCCTGACATGTAAATATGCTCATATTACTTTCTACTAGATGGATAAGTTGTCTCATATTAAAGTAGTTATAGTGTATATATGATAAATTAGTATTTTTAAGAATGGCTCTATTTTCATTTATATTAGTTTCACCTAACTTCATTTTGAGATTCAGCATTTATTTACTTTTCACTTAATTGAATTTCATATCACCAGCAAGCATAATGGTGTAAGAATAGTTCAGATGCTGAATAGCCACCTTTTTTCAGACTGCTGTATTCCAGAATTAGAGGGACCTCGAAAGAAAACAGTAGCTAAAAGTGACCCAGAAGTTTCTGAGAAAGAAGGAACTGAAAAGTCTGGAATTGCTTACACAATGAAACAAAGGACCTATGAGGCAGATAGTAGTAACAACATCTTCAAAAATTTAAAACAAAGAATGATCCAGAAAAGGCAGATAAAGATCTGTTCCACATGTCTTCCAGTGTATGAGGAGTATATTTGATAGTGTTACAAAATGGCAGTTTTTAAACAATTTTTTTTAAAAAAACAACTTTTTTGCAGGTAGTAGAGTGCAGAATACCTTGTAATTAGTTTTACAGGGCCCGATTAATTCATATTCCGTTTGTAAAAAAATGCCACAGATTTCCTCTTTAAGAAAGTGGCAGTCATCATACTTAAAAGACATGATAGCAGAAACACGATTCATGTTACTGATCCATTATAGCGGTGGTCACATTGGTGGATAGAGACATCAAATTAGAGATCAATTAATGCTATCAGTTGTGACATCTCTACTCAGATTGTAACAGCTCAAATTTCTGTTGTGCTGTTACAAAAATAACTCTTGGAACTTTCTTGTTTTAAAGCATAAAAAGTGATGACAACCCTCTTAAAAACAATCAGTTTATTTCATGCTTTCAGAGACTTGGTAGGCATCTTCTTTCCACTGCAACATAATTTCTTTTGCATTTCCTTTCTTGTCTTCTATCTGAACCATTTCATTTCAATGATAAATTGACCAAATGAGTGTTATTGAACAGAGCGAGTATAAAATATAAAGTTCCTAATTTATCAATACAAAGCTTTTTATGAGCACAGAAACAGAACTGCCTATTAGCTTTCCTTACATATTTTCTCAGTCACTGAAAAGCTAGGGCAGAACTGCCCTTCACAATTGTTGAAACAAGGTTAAGAAACATTACATACCACTTTATATTTGCCATACTTGCTGGGTGTTAATTTATAGGATGTTGTAAATACACAGTGCACCATTTCAATCTGTTTTATATCATTTGCTTTTGTACTTTACTGCAGTACGAAAGTGACTACTAATATATTCGTATTGCACTAATACCTGGAAACAACCAACCATATAATTCAGTCATTACACACTGTAATAAATATCAATGCAATTTTAAAAGTGAAGAAATAAATCTATCTGGCTAATATTTCTCTAAGATGTGTAGAAATTTCTGGTGTCAGTATCTGTATCTTCAACCTGACTGAAATCTATCTTTATTGGATGAATGGGCAATCTGAACTGTTATGCAAATATGACCTTCAAGAAAGTTGAGACAGAAGAAAAAATAAAAAAAAGAAAAGACAACATTGGCTGTCCAGAATTATTTTGTAAATGCTTCTGATTTCTAAATGAAGGACATGTTATGCTTTAAGATCTTAAGTTTAATTAAAAAATCTATTTGTATTCCTTGTAATGTAAAAGGTGAACTACAAATTGTCTTTCTGAGCCTTAGATTCTGAAAACAAGTCAAATTACTTGGTAATTTCTTAGGAACAAACAATATAGTTTAATATCCAAAGACTGATGGTTTGCAAGCTATATGATCCAAAGTCAGATACTTCAGTAGAATAATCCAATCTGTTAGAGGATTTTCTCTTTTTTTCTAAAATCTGCACAAATTGTATGTTGCTTCCTTAGATTCTGCATGCTATAATCACTGAAGACAGAATGTTCCAACTCAAGCAAATACATGAGATGATTGTTGAATTAAGTACATTCCTACTATTCTGGCAATTTGCAAGAATATGACTCATCTACAAGTTACAAGGCACCTGTAGTAACTGCTGCTGCTGGCAAAATGCATTTTATGCAGCAGGTTTTATGTTCACTCACATCATAGTACAGATATAAGAGTTTCTAAGCTCCATTCATCTACCTCTTTAGGAAACAGTAAACCCTTTCACCTCATTTATGTCTCATATGTATCAACCCAGAATCTGGTAGCAATAAAGAATCGATGAGTGCCTGCAGCCTCAGATCTGATTATTTCTTTGTTCAGGCTGCAGGCAAATGATTAGGCTGCTGATTAGGTCCTGACCTGAGATGAAGCTAAACAGGACATGGGAAAGTGCTGGAGATGACATGAGAAATTGTTGAATGTGACAAATGAAAGTGTGAGAAGCTGTCAAAAGATACAGAAAATGCCATGAATTCCACAGGCATTTAAGGGGTATTTTAATGTCAAATGTCAAGCCAAACCCTTTTTTTTAACTCATACCACAGGAGTGAAAAGTATTTTTGCAGTCAAGGGACCACAGGAGAAGATCATTTTCCTTGGCCTATGAGAGAACAACTGGTCATACAGATCAAGCATCATGGTATCACTGTGCTGGTGTTCACTGCAGGGCTCCAACTTTTCAGAGCCCATTGCAACTGTCCATGCTTTCATAATGTTCTTATTGTCTCCAGGATATAAGTCCAATGAGGATAATTTATTTTGAGCAGTGAATCACTTAAAGTTAACCCTCTAAGCTGACCTAGTTGCATCTTTGCTTTATGGGCAAAGGAGCAATGCAGGAACCAAAGAGCAGCTTGTCCAAGTGTATAATATAGAGGTAATAAATCATCAATGGAAGTTTTTTTTTTTCAATGTACACACTGGAATTATGGACACAATATAATACAGGATGAAACTAGGCTCTTTGTATATGCATATATGTGTGTTTGTATATAAATACATATGCAAGTAATATTGTCTCTCTTACTGCTTTATTGATATTGTAACCATTTCTTCTTTGTTATTATTTGAAATATATAAACACCCTTTTCATTAAGCATGTAATGGCATGATTCTTAGAAAATCATAGTAAAATTTAAAGTTCTTTTCTTTCAGGTTTTGTGTAAAAAATAGATGTAATTATACGTATATACTACTATTAGGCTTGGGGTTTACTTTACAGTTCAGGTCATACCCATTGACTGGATATGTCGCAAGGCATTAGGCTCAATATGCAGCAGACGCTTAGAGCTGAGAAGTTCTGCTAAAAACTGATGTAGGATTACTTTCCCTTCTGACTGCCCCCAGCAACTCTTTCTGCAATGTATTTGCAAAGCACTGTCATGTTCCTTGTCTTGAGACTGGAAATTCTGCCAGCTAGTGTGCAACATGTCTAGTAATACCGGAAACTTTTCCACGACCATATATTTGCCCTTATATAGAGGACTACATGGAGAAATAAATGGTCCAGAGACCCATTTTTAGGCTGCCTAGCTTCCTTATTGAACAAGAACTTTGGACTAATCTTGTGTGTTCTGTACATAAATAAATTACCAACATAAAGAAACATTTGCATCTTAGACATAACATACAGGTGACAGGCAACTCAGGTACCTTAGTGTACTTGAAACAAGCTTCCGGATTGATTCTAAATAACATTGCAGACATCAGTTTTACTTTTAGTGCATTAAAAAGGAAGCAGACATCAGACCGTTTCTGATGTCCATTTGGTCTTCGAATAATGTATTCTTGCTTTTCTTCATTGTAGGGAAGACCAAAAAAAAGTAAGACACACTAAGAAATGTGAAACTGGAAGTGTTTTAAGTGATTAAGTGGCATCAGGACATCTTTGTTCTAGCTGGCTTTCACCACTTACCCCAAAAGAAAAGTTTCATCTTCATTAATGTATTCTTTGGTGTATTGTCCATGATTTCTGGCCCACCAACAATATAACTGTGAATATAAGTAATTTTTTAAGTCTTGTACTTTTCCTATTGCAATTTTAGTAGTAATCAAACTTTCCTCTCAACCTTGTTTCACAGAAGGTGGTAGAAGCACAACCTTGACCCCAGCAGCAGTTAAAATAAACCCTATGCCAAATGTAAGAGGATCACTTTACAATGAAATAAACTTCAGAGTTTTGCTGTCCAAGCCTCACTGTGCTATCCTTGTCTACATCCATTAGTCTGAAAATCTTCTTGCTACAAGGAAAACTTAAGAGAGAGGGGCTACTGAATCCTTTACAATATTATGGCATGTGCCTTTGAACACATAAGAGTCTGGGAAGGATTTGAGACATGGATTCCTGTAGATATATATATATAAACACAGAGGTCTACCTTTACTTGTGTGATCCTATTTTCCTGAAAACAGTATTTCTAAAGTGTAGAACAATAAAAGCAGCACAAACTCTGTTAGTTGTAACTGTAAACAAATGTATTTGAGATATGCATGTTCTGTAGCCTGAAAAGACTTCCATTGTCCTAAATGATTATTAAAAACTATCTAAAAAAGAAGGAGAAAAAAAAAAAAAAACCAAAAAAAAAAAGCCCAAGCCCAAAGCCTTATTAACCTTAAAATTCTTTGACATTTCTTGTTTGTGGAAAAATGAGCTCTCTTCATTGCCTGTCATTAGTCATTGAAAAAGACAGATTACGTCCTGACCAGTTAGAGCCCCTCCTTTTGCAAGCCTGATTACAAAGGAGAATGATTTTGAAATGGAAACGTTAAAACAATACGATTGTGATTTTTTTTGAGCTTTCCATGGTACTGAATTCCAAGGCGATGATGAAGGGGACTGTTACCTGTCACAGCACAGTCCAGATTTTGCATACTACTCATGAAATATTGAAAAAAATAAGACAAAACACCGGTCTTTATTGGCACCACTCTTCCATTTCCTGAAAATATAAATATTTATAATTAGTACAAAGCTAGCACTGTAACAAGGTACGTCTCCAAAACAATAGAGTTGTGTACTTTGAAAAGACAGGGCTGTCTTCCCAACAGACACTACACCTAAACCCGGACACTGAAATGTGTGCAGATGTGTGTCTTGAATTCTGACCCAGAAGGATACTTCTTCAAAGAAAATGGTCTCAGGTTTGGGAATTTGTTGGCACAACCAGGACAATATTTTTTTAACTTTCAATGGATGAGCTTTTGGCATTGGAACCATGTGGATTATATATATACAATTCATTACTAGGCAGTGGGCTATGTTCTCTAGCAGTGCATACATTTGTTATTGTTATGAGCTGTTTCTATTATGAAAAAAACACAGACCCTGCATCTGAGAGCGACACCATGCTAAGTAATATTCAGCCATAATAACAAACTGCTTCAGAAAATGTGCAATTAAAGAATTAGGTAGCCAAGTACGAAATTATGATCCTTAAACCTGTACTTTTCTTCAAAATTGTACAACCCTTAAAATCGTTATAATCCTCACCTAATGCTGGAGTTATTTCATCATTTGTTTGTTTCTTCCTTTGTACTTTAATTGCAAAGTTCTTGCAGAACATTCTGTTTCTATAAGAAATTTAGGATTTTTTTTGTTCTTAGCCCACTCAAGCTATGGTAACAAGAGGTGACTTAGTTTCAGTGTAGATTCTCAGTTCAATTGCCTAAATGTAGGATTCATGTATTGCTAAAGGTACCTTAGGGTATTTAAGACACTTATATTGAGCTGGAAGATAATGTTCAATACATACAGAAGAATTATGTCCTTCTGGAACAGCAGCTGGAGCACAGCCAGGATATATAGTATCTTATAAGGTACTGGATGCATATCTTTAAGTAGCTGAATGGCTGATCTACCTGCCTGTGTCTGCATAGGCTACTATTGCACTACTTAACTACCATCATTAGAGCTTAGTGAGCTATTCAGATATCACCCAAAGATAGACACGTAGGACACGATTCCTATACTAAACATGTGTCTCATGCCATTTGATGTGCCCTGTGTATCTTATCTGTTCCTCAAAGTCTGATCCAGAAGGATGCGGGTCTGTGTTAAATCTGAGTCCTGTGCAGATGTTGCATATTTCTGAGGGCATGTTAAAAGCCGCCAGATGCCTATCTTCAGGTGACAGAACTGAGCCCATGTTAGCTCAATATCTGAATGGATTTTAAACCTGCTGACATGATATCCACTGACTGAAATGGAGTTTAGATGCACCTCATGCCTTTAGAGATATCCAAATTTAGGGATTCAGACTGAGTCTCTCCCTTTGTGTCTCATTCAAAAGCCTTAACATCAAAACTACTGTATTGTAATCCATCAAAAATATAGCTAAGACCTCCACTTTAGGATAATCCATGTTAAAAAGCACAGCTGTCTTTTCATGCAATATACTGGTACCTAGAACGCTGTCCTCAGATGAAGCAAATCAGTAATTTATTCCCTTCACTTCCGATACTCAAAATGGTATCACTTCCCTGCTGAAGCATTGTCTTGCTATCAGTCTGTAAAGTAGTCTGCTGTGAGATCTAAGAAGGAAAAACAGGGTTTTATTACCCTCTTGTTTAATTTATGCTGTTGTAAAGAATAAAAATGAATGAAACACTGAGAAAAGAAATATGGCTTGACTATCCAAGTTTCTTAGCTTTCAGGAAGAGGAAAAACTGCTTTGACTCCTCTCCTGCACACAGCTTCTCTAGCTTATATTACTCATCCACTTGATATAGTATAAATAACTGTTTGGTAGATCACCTAAACACACCAGGTCTGTTTTTCTAAGAGCTTCTGCCCTCTATTTTTAGATTAACATTTTAACACCATCACTTCCCAGAATGTTCTCTCAGTGACGTACTACTCTTGCTTCCCTCCCACATACTCTTTTCTCCTGTAAGGCAAGAAACAGCACTCATTGCAGAGCTGATTTAAAGCTGTATGTATGTTCATTAGTTCTTTAGTCAGTATGTGCTTACTGGCTAATGAAGAGGAGAAACCAAAGAAATCTAAGATAATTATTTCTCTCTCTCTCTCTCTCTAATTTTTTTTTTTTTTTTTTTTTTTTTTAGAGGGTACATAAATTTTGGTCTTTTCCCTTTGCTCAGATGATATTTTTCATTAAAATTATGATTTGGCTGATAATGGCAACAGAGCTTAAAATTTAACAAACCAACAAATAGTTCCAATCTTTGTTACTTCAGAGATGAATTAAAACTTTTTATATATATATATATATATATAACGAAAGAAAGAACAGGCTAAACCAAATTCTATGTGTATGGATTAAACTTCCAGACTTTTCAGATTCAAGTGACTATTTTAATCACTTAGAGACAAAGAACTGTTATTTGTCTTCTCACCACCATGTCCAAACTATTTTCTGCAGAGTAGCAGCAATAACTGAAGGGCTGAAGTATGCTCTGCCTTTGGAAAACTTTTAAACCAGTGGTTAGGATACAGTCTTGGAAATGGAGATTTTTAAATCTGATACCCTTTGAGATAAGGATGGAATTAAATCAGAGTGCTATAACCACTCAGGTGTTAGAAAAATATGTGGGTGGTTTTGCTGCCTTCATAGAGAGCAAAAAATTGAAAAAAGAGAGCAGATGACACTTTCCACGCAATCTGTCCTTTCAGAGTCAGTTTCAGACATTATCAAAACATTTCTAAATTACTGAATACCTCAAGGATTTTAAAAGGGAAAACCTAGTTTCTGGATCCTTTATCAGTTTAGAGGCATACAGCTCTGCCAAAATTGGAGTGATCCTTGCCACCTGTGTGGGTGTAACTTAACAGCTGGGAAACTTTCAACTTGAGGAGATGAATTGAAAGTTCTATCATAGTAGAATTGAAATTAAGGCTAGAATGTAGAATCGAAATATAAAGTTATTGCCTTGTCTTTTTGTTGTATTTTTGTTTGTTTGCTCTTTTTGTCTTTGTCTTTTGTTCCAAAACCCACAATAATCAGGTTTAGATAAATTAAAAGTGACACTATCTGCAGTTCTAGTCATATTAATTGTGCCTGGAATAATTTAATCTTGAAAATGCCTCTCAACAAATGGATTTGTCCAAGGGAGCCTGGATATAATTTATTTATGTCAGCACAGTTAAATCAGAGAGAGGAACTTGGTGATCCCTCCCGGTGAGTTCACTGAAACTATGATATCTTGTCTGCGTCATGGATTAACCCCTGTGATGGTGATTCAGACATCTTGATTGCTCAGACCCTTCAGCTAAAGTTCTGATATAGAGGCTTAAACAAATTGATTTGACTCACTTGAAAATCTGTCTCTTTTTGATGCAGTTTAGTGAGAGGAAGTTCCTGTTTGGGATCCACAATGTTGTGTGAGCTCATCACTTCCACTTGCCAAATACAACCTGGTGGATGTTCATTGCCTTAGGAACTGACTGATGTACCAGATGAAGAATGAGTGTGTCAGCATGTCAGCTACAAAAAGAAGAATAAAAACAAAAACAAAAAAAAAGAAGAAAAAAGGAAATTAATTTGAAAACACTAATAAATTTAGAAAATTATGATTTCCATTGCAGAGTATAGGAGAATGTGGCAGAGAATGAAGAAAGAGGCAAAAGGGGACAAGGATCTTTGATATTCCCATGTGAATGATATTTTTTCTGGAATATTTATTGTTATTATTATGAAATCAGATATGAATGTATTACAGAAAGCCTGTCTAAGAGAGAAAAGTATGCCAGAGCTGGGAATCTGCATGTACTATAAATATTGAAGAAGGCCCCTAATAAATGTTCCAGGGGTTTTGTTGTTAAAAATGCACAGCATTGACCTATGTTTGTTCTTGCTGATGCCAAGAAACTCAGTGTTGTTGTGGCTAAGTTTATTTTGACATCTAAGAGATTATATATGTCAAGGTACAGTGATCAGATACTTAGAAAAGCCATACTTCTGCTTTAGAAGCATACTGCTTTATGAGTAGGAGGTTCTCCAGAGAAGTCAAGTGTTTAAAACTTGATCTTTCATGCAGAAAAGCAAGACCATGTCTTCCAGTGTCTGCAGGATGTTATCAACTATCTTTACCTTGCAGTGCAGTCAACTGTATAGACCAACAGATTATCCAAAGAGTGGAGTGAATTAATTTCTCTGTAAGAGAGAGTGCCTGGGGAGCTGTACATACCAAATTAGCCAATTCACTGATCTGGCAATCCAGTGTCTTTTGCATTTATATTAATTAAGCAGGGTTTTTTTTCTTCCTACTTTTATTTTTTAAAGTGAATGATTATGGTTTGTAAGATATGAAACTTCTTCATAAACTAGGAGGACTGTGTTCTAGGAAGTACAGAACAGGACCGGGAGCCAAAAATATTTGATTTTTCAGTCTGAAATAAACACCTCCATTAAAGTTTCTAGTTATGATTTTACTTGCTTCTTGAAAAGTTAAAAAAAACCCCAACCAAACAAAAAAAAAAAGCCACCAAACCAACCAAAAAACCCACAAAACCCCAACTTTCTTCAACTGTCCAAAATTACTTTAAAAGTAGTAGACTAAAAAAGGGAAGGGTATCTCTGGGAAACAAATAGTAACTCCTCAGTTTCTTTGTAACTATACACCTTAACACAATTACAAAGGGAGATATTTACTAATTTCCTTAATTCCCTTTCACAGGAGGTTTCAGCAAATAAATTTGGATCTGGACTTGCAGAATGGGACTGTTAATAACTCTGTGTGTTGGGTTGACATGGAAAACCAAAGTCAGCTTGGGAAGATTAATTTATTCTAATGCCAATTATAAAAAAGTAAGTTAGTGAGAAATAAAAATGAAACTAAAAGCCCCTTCCCTTCACCTCACCCTCTTCTTCATACACTCAACTTCTCTCCCAACTCATCTGCCCCTTCCCCACCAAGCAGTGCAAGGGGACAGGGGATAAGGGTTACAGTCAGTTCATAGCACTTTATCTTCAGTGCTCCTTCTTCCTCACACTCTTCCCCTGCTCCAGCGTGGGGTTCCTCCCACGGAGGCCTGTCCTTCATGAACTGCTCTAGTGTGGGTACTTCCCAAGGCTGCAGTTCTTCAAGAGCTGTTCTAGCATGGGTCCTTTCTATGGGGTGCAGTCCTTCAGGCCCTCAGAGGGGCCACAAGTCCTGCCAGCAAACCTGCTGCTGTGCAGGCTCCTCTCCACAAGCTGCAGCTCATTCCAGGAGCCTGCTCCAGTATAAGGTCTCCACAGGCTACAGCTTCCCTGTTCTTCACCACAGGCTACACCTGGTGCACCTCTTCCCCCTCCTTCTTCACTGATGTCGGTGTCTGCAGAGTTGTTTCTCTCACTCCTTTCTCACAACTGCTGTACAGCATTTTTTACCCTTTCTTGAATATGTTATCACAGAAGCGTTACAAACATCACTGATGGGCTCAGCTTTGGAGTTGGCTATAACTGGCACTATCTGACATGGGGGCAACTTCTAGTGCCTTCTTACAGAGGCCATCCCTGCAGCCCACCCTCTCCCACCACCTTCTACCCATACCTTGCCACGTAAACCCAATGCACTCTGAGAGTTAATAATTTTCATATTGATTCTGTTAATCAATGGACTGCCTGTGTTTGGGGTTTTTCTTTACTTATTTGCCACCTTTCTCCTTCCTGTCCATTCATCTATTAGCACCACCATTTCTTCTTTCTGAACCTTCGTGATATGGTTCCTTGGAAATAAAGCCTATCAAAGGATGTAGAACGGAAAGATTTACATAAATTCTTCAGTCGAGAAAGCCACTAAGCCAAAGGGCGCTGTAACCTGGAAATATAATTGTGAGAAAGTATCACTTTATGCTTGCCCTGCTTTTACATCTTTTTCTGAGTACCCACTACTGCCTACTGCCCTTAGCTGGTGTATCTGTGCTATATTCTTCTATACTCTTCAGGTTTTGTACAAGACAGATATTCATGTGACAGAAGAAAGTGAAAGGCAACATGTCAAACAGTCCATATTGAAAGACTTTTTTCTTAAGTCAGTGTTTGAATTGTATTTTTTGCCTGGTTTACGATACAGGTTCAACCCATTCAGGATTTAGAAACAGAGGAGACAGACAACACAGCTGTTGAACTAGAGCACTTGGGTGTCAATAATTTAAGTTAACATTACCTTGGAAAGGCAAACTGTAACTGTGGCCTGTAAAAAGGTGTAGGGCTTGCAAAAAGTGATTAGTGAATGGAAACTGCATAGGACAAAAAGCAAAATCTGAAGAGGTGACAGCAGAAAGTCTGATTACACACCTCTGCTTTCCCCCTTCCCATCTGATGATGGTCATTTTCTGCAGCATGGATCTGTTTAGCTGTGAAAATCTCAATACAAGTAGAAAACCTTGAACTAGGTCTTTTGATATTCAAGCCATTGAGGTCAGGGACTCTGATATTTTTTACCAACTCAGGAGCTACCTCACAGTCTTCATCTTTTGTTCTAACTTTCCACGCATTTTTGACAAGGATCTGGTCTCCAACTTGCCAGGCATCATATTATCTAGTGACTACATGGCACAATGTTAAAAGCAAATGATGCTTTAGAGGATTCTGCTATGTGTCTGTGCAGGATGTAGAGATGTCTAATCCCCAGGTGACATATATTCCCCAAATAAATGTCCCATGGAAGCAAGAGGACAAACAGATGAGGATCAGTGCATGATATAGAGATGGATTGTTTATAAGCTATCGTTTTGTGTTTAGTATTTATGTAGTTCAAACTTACAGGGCAAAGAAGGAAAAAATGACTGAGATGATTTCTTAACAGAAAAAAACCTAAAGGGTATGGAAATGAGAGGTGGAAAATTGGAAGATTATCACTCCTTTTCCTTGCAATCCCCAGAGAAAGGTCTGGCTGGATTTTGGGCCAGATGTTCAGATTCTTAAACAATGAGCCAGTATGGGGAAAGATGTTTGGCGCTCAGCACAGAGGACAAGATGTAATACTAACTTTTCTTCAATCCCAAATAAGCATCTGCCTCTGTATTTATTTCTTTTAACTGTTTACTGAAATAAAAATAGATTAATTTACCCAATACATTCATATATCATGTTCTAAGGAAAACATTTCCAAATGCAAAGCTAGGCAAGCTCAACATTTTTGATGTTTTGGACCTCCAAACCAAGATCACTATACAATGTCAATAAAGCAGGCAGTTAATGCATTTGTCTGCCACAGGGTAATGTAGCCAATTCCTAAACAAGCTACCTCTCCTGCGGAATCTTCTGACCCCTGCACATGATGGCGTAAGGGATATTCAAAGATATGCTGCGAGCTGACAAATTAATGTCTGCTTCTGCCTTCTTCTAATTCAGGTTAATTATCCAGGACTGATAAAGTTCAAATGCATGGAATTAATCTTATCTCATTTTAGCCATCTCTAAATTAGTGGCAAAGCTATTAATCCAGTTTCTCTACATGAGTAGAGTGTGAGAGCTTCCTTCAGAAAGTAATTCATGACATCTATCTGAAATGTCTTTTTCAGGAAATACTTCTTGTTCTCCACTAACTGTAGAAGGAAGCTTAGGCAGCAAGTTTAAAACTAGCTGCCAATTTCTGGATCCTTAAATCAGGTGAAGTGTACTTGCTAAATTTGTACACCATTTTGAAGGTGGGACTGTACCACTGTGTAACTAACTGGGGTCTGTTACAGTAACAGCCAGCACATTGCAGTTCTGTATAAAACTTTGTAAAATGAGTCCAAACTGTGGTACCTGGCTCTGTTTAATAGCAACTTACATTCCTAGCTAGATGTTAGTTTACACTACTTGGTCTCTACTGTGTTAGTACAAATAGTTGTTTAACTTATGCCAGATATGCCATTCCCACACCTTAAACTCCTTGAGAAACTGAATCCCCTCTGGTATCCATCCCTTTACCCCTGCGCTTCCCTGCACTAATCGAATACCATCAGAGTATCACAATATCATTGTGTAGATCAATAGACTCAGTAGAATGGCACATTAAATTTTTATTAAGCATATAAAAAATATTAAGCAAAATATTTGTATCAGTTGCATTTGACAATAACTGATATAGATACTTGTATAATCAGAAGTGTAAGCCATGCGTAATATACTGTTCTTTACTGGCCAATCCTACTTTTATATAATAGAAGCAGGGTCAAACCCAACTTTCCAAATATAATTTGAGAAAAAAACCTTCATGTACAGAGCACTGTGCATGGAGTATCTACCTCTGCAGACAAACATAAGGTTTCTTCACCTCAAATTGTTTCCCAGTTGCTTTCATGAAGAACAGATACCAAAAGGTAAATGCAAACTCATGCTGTGTGTGTCCAGTTAACTCGGGAAGTGTGAAGCAGAGGTGGCACACACCATGTCCCTGCGGTCTGCCTTCAGGACAACATTTGAGAAGATCCACAGGAGTACTAGAGCACTGTATTTCATTCTGCTCTGTATTTCTATTTTGTAGCATGTGCAAAACAGGAAAAGAACAGAACCTGTTTTGCCACTTCTCCTTTTGTATTCAAAGAAAAGTGAGGATAGGTAAGAAGTATGATTTGGGGTATTAAAACATTTATTTGTAGGTTGCTGGGGAAATTTTATGGTACCTCTTGAGATGAATTAAACACAAGTTTGTGCTCAAATATTAAAGAAACTATAAATGAACATAGGGCAGAGTCCTACCACCATGGGCGGTTCTACAAGGACTCTGCAAAGATGTGTCATGAGTTGATTCCAGCTCCAGTGATGAGCTGCACCAGCACCAATCCCGTGAGCAGTTGCATGGCGTACCTCAGCTCAGCCTTGGGTCCGTCTACCAGCCCAGCTCTGCTGCCCAGTGATGGCCCTTGAGTGGTCACAGTCCAGAATATCTACAAGGCAATGCTTTCTTTGGCTGTTAATCTCATCACCAAGGGAAACTTCAGTTCCTTACAGGGAGCCCTTCTGCCTCTGGCATCCCTGCTTCCAGTCAGTTTAACCTCTTCTGTGAATTGTCTGAATCCTTTTCTTCATTAACCAGCATGAAGTGTGAACGCATAGTTCAGACATCAATATTAACCCAGCTCTTAGTGTTGCTGGCAGCAGTATAAAAATCTAGTCACATTTGCCACTATCCTAACATTCTGAAACATTTTGACATGAGTAGATACTTATTTTGAAACCCCAATTTAAAACTGATCTTTCATAATCATATAAAATTGGCATCAAATTTTACCAATAACAATTTCTACTGACTGCAATGTCTTTGGGTATTCCAAATAAATATTAAACTTTTTGAAAATGAAAGAGATACCCTTATTAAATAGAAAGTAATTGAGAGAGATGGTAGAATCACAGATGCATTTTTTAAATTAAAAGAATGTTTAATTTAAAAATACCCTAGATTCTACAGAGATCATCTTCAACTATTCAAGATCATAAAAAAAAACAAACCCAAACAAACAAAAACAAGAACTCCAAAAACAACCCCCAGAAAACAATTAGGAAAAAATAAAAGTTTTTGAAGTTTTTGGAATTGTTTTAAGCAGCCTAGTCTAATCTTTGAGAGCAAAGGAATATCGTGCAAATAAATCTGAAAAATGTGGAAATGAAAGGGGAAGCAAAATAAATTTGGGAAAAGCCACAAAAGACATTTTGTGAGAAGGGGAAAACATAATTAAATTACCTTTCAGACAGAGTTTTTTAGGATCCACCCAAATGTTAATGTTTACTTTCAGATTATTTAGTCATCTTCTACAATATTTTTTGAAAAGATGATTTTTGCCGATCTGAAAAATTAGTTTTGCTGATATGTTTCACTTTTCCATTCACTCTCCACAGTTTTTAATTTTATTTTTACTTTTTAAATTATTCCAAGTGAAACCACCTTGAGAATTAGAATTCCAGAAAATCTACCACATTTCCCTTAATAAGAGAGTACATGCAGACACAGAAATAAGACCATAATGTTTCTTCATACTGAATAACAGAAATATAGAATAGTTGAGGCTGGAAGGAACCTCTGGTTGTCATAGAATCATAGAATGGTTTGGGTTGGAAGGGACCTTAAAATCATCCAGTTTCAAGCCCCCTTCCAACAGGCAGGGACATTTTCCACTGACAAGGTTGCTTAAAGCCCCATCCAGCCTGGACTTGAACACTTCTACAGATCAGGCATCCACCCTGCTTTCCCCCTCTTTTTCTGCAATTCAGAAAGAAGAAAAGAATGGAGGAAGGGAAGAAGGAAGAAAGGGAGTGGGGAAGGAAGGAAAGAGAGAGAATGGGAACAAGAACAAGACTGACAATGAGAAAGAAGAAGAAAGAAAAGAGAGGCAAAGAGAAATCATTATTGTAATTATTACTCATTTTATCCATCATCTTTGCCTTTCCTTCTCGAAGTATAAATAACTGCACAGATGAAAAATGGTAAAAAAGTTAATATGCTCTATTAGCTGACTTGTACACACTGGATTTTGGGTTTATAAACAGAATCAAATTTTATGGGACTAATGCCAAATGGATTTGCACAAAACCTTCCAACTTCCAGCATTTTCTTAAAATCCTATTTAGCATCAAGATAATTTTTGATGGGGAAAAATTATCAGATGCATCCAGCCATTCTGGATGCTAATGCAAAATAGTAATTGGGATGGATAACAATTATTTAGTAGGAAATCCCCGACTCTTTTTCTACAGGAATTATGAAAGAGCTTACACACACACATATATCTATGCATTAATATATTCAAGTTTCATTTGCATAGCAAAATTGTACAACTTAATGACAACCTAGAGTTCAAGGCTTCATGTAATAGCTTTATTATTGCCCTCTTCACTTTGAAGTGCTGGTTGCAGGATTTCTTATCTACAGATACTGCTCCAGTTCTTTCCTTTTACCAGCAACCATAGTGATTTGACCTTCTACCCTTATTCCTCAATAAACAACAGGCCAGGATAAAATATTAATCAAATATATTTATTTTTTTCTTTTCATTAATCCACTTCAAATAGATATATACATACCTCTCTGTGTGTGTATATATACATATACGTATTATGTATTTATTTTTATATGTATTTCTGGCGACCATAATTGGAACCACAACGTTCTTTAAATCGAGCAGTTCACTTAAGGTCATTGAGAGAAATACACTGACAGAAAAAAGGATTTTTTTTCTTTAGTATTATTATGTGCACCTTACTTTTAAAGCTAAACTGAACATGATATGAGAGTTTAACACAAGAAAACTCTTTAAATTAGCCAATAATAGGTAGGAAGTCAGTTTATGCCATTTCTGTAATCTGACAGCTGGTTAACTATTAAATATATTTTTTAATGAAAAGGTGATCACAAGAACAAAACCTCATCACTGCTTGCACAGCAACCCATACAATAATTTAAGAATTTAAAATCTGATATTCCTTAGATTTTAGTGTTAGGACTAGTTAGGAAAACACTATTTTTGGAATGTCATGAGAAAAAAAGAAAATTGCGAGAGAACACTTGACAAACAGAATATCCACATTATCAGAAAGAGGATATCAATATTCAAAATATTCGTCAACAGAACCTCTAAATGCTTAATCTGAATTTTTCTGATCACATTGAACCCCATAACACTGGAGGGAATTTGATTCCATGTAAGACCAGCTTTAGTTAGATGTCACTGCAGACATTTTAATTAAAGCAGTGCTACAGTTCATCAAACTTTCTAGGTACCGTTATAGAGAGAATACTTCTGGAACAAACAGATAGGTCTTTGTTCTATATCAATTGCACTGGCCTTTTATATATATATATCTATATTCCTGAAGGGTATAAATCAGCATGATGCACTGGTGCTGCTCTGTGGTGTATAACCTGAAGTTTTGATTCATCGCATGTACTCTCCTGCTACACTTGTGTGCATCTGGGTAACCTGCAGTCCCATTTCCTGACTGAATTTAAAAAATTCAGCATTTACATGAACTCAGAACTTCCAGTTAAAGTCCTTTGTGTATTTTACACCATTCAGTGACTTTCTATATTACGCACTAGAGATTTGTGATATAAAGAAAGCACTATAATTACATCTATCAGTTAACAATATTATAGTTAAATGCCAGCTAAATTATTGAGAGACATTGCCTAGTACTGTGAGGAAAACCTAAACCGAAGTGCTAGAAAATGCTATTTCCACTTATTCTTCACTGACAGATTTTTTCTTTCTTTAAGGAGATCCATTATGATCCTGATTCAAATTGACTGCCATTTCCTTCATCAAAGGAGACTGGAAGATTTTAAAACAATAGCAAACACCTAGAAATAGGTGAACATAACAAGATGAAATAGAAACCAATCTAAGTCAAACCTACCGGAAAACTCAAAGTGACCCAGGAGGATTTCTTTTTTTTTTAATACAGCCAAAACAGTTTTAAGAAACTGTATGCTCTTTTTAGCATTACAAGCAAGCTCAAATGCCTTGACTACAGAGTTATATCAGTAGTAAATGAGCTATAGAATTAACATGCATATTATTTCACTGTGCACTGTGTGCATAGCTGAACCAGGCTGTAACCTCACACCACAGTTTACAGTTCTAACTCATTCCCTGCCCTTGATCCCTAAATATTTCCTAAGTCCTCTACAATCCCCAAATACTCTTCCTCTGCATCCCATGATGTGGCCCATACCTCCAGGCAGCAAATCCCCTCGGTCCAAAGGGTGCTCTAGCATGACTCATCATGATGAGTTTCACACCTGGACAGCAAATCTGAGGGTCTCCTGGGCCAGCCCTGGGAGGGCCCCAAAAAGGGAGTCCCTTCCTCCAGAGTCCTTAATTTGGGCTTTCCCCTGCCATTGTGCTTCAGTGCTCCTCTGGGCTTCTGCAAATGGCTCTTTGATGGGATGATGACTCCTGGGCTGGGCCTGGGGGTAGCTGCAGGCAGGTGTTACTTGGCCACCTCCTCCTGCCCTCTCTGAGCTCCTTTGTGGGTTTGCATATGAGCTTTTATCATGTAATCTAGCACTGTACATTCCTTGCTTTGGTAGCTTTTCAAACATACTTCACCCAGTCTGGCTGATATGAACTTGGTACAGTAAATATAGGGGGGGTTTAAGTTAAGGAGAACTATTACAGCTTAATATGTTTATTTACTAAATACTTTTATTGCAAGATGATGGGGAGAAAGAGAACCTGGCAGTGAAATAAAAATAATAGGTTAAATCCAAGCCAACTCTATCATAAAATAGAACTGCATTTTATAGCCATTCACTGCTTTGGTCCAGATGGTATAAATTAAGATAATTCCTTTGAAGCCAATTTACAGCAGATAATGAGCAATTTCAGTCTTTCAAGCAAAGAAGTAAGAGAAACAAGATGTGGGAAATGAAGAAATGATGACTTTCACAATGTAATAGAGAAGAGAAGGCAAAGTCCAGGAACTAGATTCAGATGATAGTGGCATCTGTCAGTAAGAGGTTCTTATTCTGTTTCAGGGTGCCAGTCGTCCAACTAAGGTGCTGTGGTGAGCAGAACAGGAAAACATCCAGTATTTGCTATCCTTCATGGCAAATCACCCCTATCCCAAATAAGAAACAAAGACCATATGTAAACGTATCAGTGAAGGAGTTCTCTGTGTGCGCGGATGTGTGTATATGTAGGGTTGTGTTACTCCTGTTTAACGGCAGAGATTTGGTTAACCACTGTCTTAACAGAGGAAGCAGTATGAGGCAGGTAGCCTTCGCTGGAGATCATCATAAGAGAATAGGACAGCCTTTGCCAAACTGAGAACTCAATTTTAATGGAAACTTGCCACAAAACACTCAACTGATATTAAATGGCGTAGTTTTCATGCTAATGTAAGTACTCTAACTTAAGGATAGATGCTAAATACTCTAACCACTTCAGGATACGACATACTATTTCCAGAACTGGCACTTACTTTCCAGACTGATAACATTTTGAAGTATGTGCATGAAAGGGATGAATCATGAAGCTCTAAGGTTAATTCAAATCTTCAACACTTCCTTTCAAAATACTGGTTGGAACCAAAAGGCACTGATATATACAAATACATCAAAAGCTGTTATTTGTGTCTTAATTGTGGTTTTTTTCCTTAATAATTCTTTAATTTTTGACACGTTTGCAAATAATTCTACTAACCGCAAATAATTTCTAAATAAATACTGAAATCCATGAACTGTATTCATCAGTGTGCTATAATTGTTCCACCACTGTATTCTCAGTCCATATGAAGGAAATAAGTGATGTCAAACTACAAAGTACTTCAAGCAGTTATTAGAAAACCAAAGAAAATTTGTCTTTGATTATTACAGGGAATTGTAAGTCACCTATGGGCCATGGATTCACAATGATAAAATCTTCCCTGAGCAGTCCTTATTATCTTTCAAATTAAGTTTTAAAAATAATTTGTCAATACTAGGTTATGAGGTTGATTTAGGTGAACTTCCTAATTCACTTAGATTTATGTAGTCATTGATCATTAGAATGTTTCATAGCCTATTAGGCTCAGTCTAGCACTTAGTAATTTTAGAATGTATTAGTAGGGTAATGGATAATATTTCTATTTCAGCCCTGTCCTTTCTTCCATTCATTATGATTGCATCTGTCACAATCTGTCTGAGTTGCACTCTGCATAAAGTCCCCCCCTCCCCGTGGTGCCTAGCCACTTCATGACCATAGAGGTAAAACCTTTGTGTTGTGTTACAACAAAATTAAAACCTTCCAGTTCACTTCAGCTGATGTCATGTAATTACTAGCCTGTCATAGAAAACAAATAACTTTTTGTGTTATCTTCACTAGTGCAATTAAGGGTTTTATGAGGTGATTTGCACAAAATGGAATATCTGCTTTATGACAGAACTGTTTCAAAAGATCCCAAACCAACAAACCAATGTCGTTCCCCAAGTACATACTAAGTACTCATGTTAAGCTTCAGGAAGCTCAGAAATATTGCAGTTTTAGAACAAGTGATTATGCATATAAAATATCATAACAGAAAGTGAGTTGTTCATAGTTTGATACTTATTTTCTTGCTAATACTTCCTTATTCATCTCATCAGGCAACAGACAGAAAAAAACCTAGCAAAACAAGCAAACATATTTCCTTAATCAGTCTTCTCTCTTAAAAAGTGCACCTTGCACAGGTAAAATGGCCAGATACAGTTAAAATTGTGAAAATAATCTGAAGTTTAAAGAATATAAACTTTAAAAACAAAATTATGCAAGGAAAAAAACCACAGTAAACTCTCAAACAAGACAAAATATATAACACAGCATATGGAAAAGACACATGTAATATGACAAAGTGAAGTTTACACTTTGATGGACATTAGTTGAACACAAATCAATTAAAAAAACCCCTAAAACTAGCAAAACAGGATCAGATTGCAAATAATTAATTAAAAACATGAAAGAGAATGCAGATCGAATTCCAAAGCAAGCTATATCTAATTAATTCAATCAGACATGTTCATGATGAAGGAAACATTGATTTCATTACTCTAGGGAAGTGAAGGCTTAATTTCATATCCAGTGAAGTTAGTGAAACCTTTGCTATTAGCATAAGTAAAGAACCAAGAATTTAGAGTTTACATTGATGAACTGCATAACTTTTTCCTTACAAAAGGACTCCAAACCTGGCCTTTTAAACTGTGTATAGGAAAATTAAGTCCAGGCAAACAAGGTTGAAGAAAATACACCATGTGCAGTGGGAAATCTCACAACATCCCCACAGGTTAACAACAGGATATGCTTCCTGACAGTGTCTAAAACACTGCAATGCTATACTGGGCATGTCATTAAGAGATTTAAATTGCTACTCCATCCATTTGCAATGTATGATTTCTGAAAGGTATGTACGTATGCATTTTATTTCAGGATTATTCCAGCCAAGGTTTCTCTTTTTATGCATACATAGAGCAGAATCTAATGGTAATGCAAACTGTCCCCTTTTTTGGGGGGAGGGGGAGCCAACAATCCTTCCCCCCAAAGAAACCCAAACCCAAACATACCCTAAAAAAATCTCAAAAATTAGAGCAATCACCCAAATCAGAGAAACAAGATTTCTTTTAAACTGTACCCGGGCAAAAAGTATAAAAAGTTGAGGGAAAATTGAGTGTTCAGCTGGAAGGTGGAGGAGTGATATTCCCAATGACATAGTCCCTCATTCCCAAAGAATCTGCAGTGCCTTTTTGCATGGTGAACAACTTTCTCAGGACCTTTCTCTCACTCTCAAGTCATCTTAAAGTCTGGTGGCTAAAGTCTGACCTTGTGAGTAATTTGCTTACACTGAATTTTAACCTGGATCTCCTTCCTCCTTTACGGGTCTGCATCAAAGAAACCCCAAAAGACAAGCAAGTGAAAAAATGAAAGCGTCACTATTGTCTAAGGCTGTTCTTTGTTTATGTACTCATTCATTAAAAAAAAAAAAAAAAAAAAAAAAAAAAGGAGAGAAATGCACAATGATGGGGTAATTGTGCTGTTGGAAGAAAAATGATTATTATCATAGGATCATAGAATGGTTTAGGTTGGAAGGAACCTTAAAGTTCCAACCCTCCTGCCCTGGGCAGGGACACCTTCCACTAGACCAGGTTGCTCAAGGCCCCATCCAACCTGACCTTGAACATTTCCAGGGATAGGGCATCTGCAGCTTCTCTGGACAACCTCTTCCAGTGCCTCACCACCCTCACAGTGAAGAATTTCTCCCTAATATGTAATCTAAATCTACATTCTTTCAGTTTAATGCCATTACCCCCTTGTCCTATTACTACATGCCCTTGCAAGAAATTCCTCCCCAGCTGTTTTGTTGCCCCCCTTCAGGTACCAGCAGTTGCTCTAAGGTCTCCCTGGAGCCTTCTCTTCTCCAGGCTGAACAACCCCAACTCAGCCTGTCTTTGTAGGAGAGCTGCTAAGCCCTCTGATCATCTTTGTGGCCCTCCTCTGGACTTGCTCCAACAGGTCTATGTCCTTCTAATGTTGGAGGTCTGTTGTGGTTTAACCCCAGCCGGCAACCAAGCACCATGTAGCCGCTTGCTCACCTGGAGGGGAGGGGAGGAGAATCAAAAAGGAATGTAAAACTCGAGGGTTGAGATAAGAACAATTTAATAATTTAAACAGAATAAAAAGGTAACAACAACAACAGCAACAACAACAGTTATAAAGGAAAGGTGGGGAAAAGGATAATATCCAAAGGAAAAGGAAGAAAGGAGAACAAGTGATGCTCAGTACAGCTGCTCACCACCCACTGACCGATGACCAGCCAGCCCCCGAGCAACAACCCCGCCCGCCCACCACCAGCTAGCCCTCCAAGTTTGTACACCAAGCATGACGTCCCATGGTATGGAATATGTCTTTGGCTGGTTCAGGTCAGCTGACCTGGCTGTGTCCCCTCCCAGTTTCTTGTGCCCCTCCAGCCCTCTGGCTGGCAAAGCCCAAGAAACCCAAAAAGTCCTTGATTTAGTATAAACATCACCCAGCAACAACTAAAAACATCAGTGTGTCATAACAATGTTCTCACATCAGAGCCAAAACAGCACTGTAGTAGATACTAAGAAGAAAGTTAACTCCATCCCAGCTGAAACCAGGACAAGGTCCCAGAGCAGAACACAGTACTCCAGGTGGGGCCTCACCAAGGCAGAACAGATGGGGAAAACGACCTCCTTCAACCTGCTGGCCATCTTCTTTTGATGCAGCCCAGCATACAGTTGGCTTTCTGGACTGCAAATGAACATTGCCAGGTCATGTTGAGCGTCTCTTCAACCAACACCCACAAGTCCTTCTTCTCAGGGCTGCTCGTAATCCATTCCATTCTCTGCCCAGCCTGTATTTGTGCTTGGGATTGCTCTGACCCATGTGCAGGTTCCTGCACTTGGCCTTGTTGAACTTCATGAGGTTTGCAGGGGCCCACCTCTCAAGCCTGCCAAGGTGCCTCCTGGATGGCATCCCTTCCCTCCAGGGTGTCAGCTGCACCACACAGCTTGGTGTGATCTGCAGACTTGCAGAGGGTGCACTCAGTCCCACTGTCCACGTCACTGACAAAGACGTTAAACAGTGCCAGTCCCAGTACGGACCCCTGAGGCACACCCCTCATCACTTATCTTCACTTGGATATGGAGATGTTGACTGCAATTATTTGAGTGCAACTATCCAGACATCAATTCAGCAAGGTTCCAGGTGTGTCTCAGCATCTTCTCCACAGATGAAAAAGGGCTCTCTGCTCAAGAACCAAACTCTAAGAAGCCAAACGTCTCCTCCAGACAACTCAGACTGATGGAAATCCAGTGTTTGTGGTGTTATTGGTGGGAACTAGGTAGAGGCTCTACGGGAGACAAATTCACTCACACAGGCAGAACAGCCACCCAGGTAAACAGTTGTGTACTTTAAGATGACGGATATTTGCTTAAACAAACAAGAAAACAAAATTTTCTAATATCAGGAACAGGAAAAGTCCCTGGAACAAAATTTCCTTAACAAGAGTTTCTAAGAATAAATCAGACAAGGATGCCTACAAAGAACATGTGGCTCTTCCTTTGACATACCAGATTGATGAGACAACCTCTTCAGATAGAACAGCCTTTGTTTCCCTGTTTCTGTGATATAGTGACCATAGATACTATTCTTATACTGGTCTGATGCTCAAACACCATTTCACTAATTGTAATTGTTCATTGCTTTTCCTGATCTTAGCATTTTTGTTGAATATGTGTTGTTAAAGAGTTCTAACAGTGGAACAGTGCATAATTTTAGTATCATGAATTGTGCTTAATTAAATAAAAGTCTGAGATTCATAGTGGTAATTAATTACTCCCTGACTACTTTCTGCTTGCTTTTTAATGATAATTTATTTTTTACATTTATTTACAAAAGAAAAGATATAATAGGTGACTACTTCAGAGGTTTTTTCTCCCCCTGCCCCCCCCTCCCTGCTCTTCCCAAGGGATTTCGTCTCACTTCCATGAAAATCAAATGAAAGAATACTTAGAATTTCAGCAGCTGGCACTTAAATTCCCGCATAATATACTTTTTCTAAAAAAATATTCACAATATAGAAGAAAAAATTATAAACAAGGAAATATTTTGTTCTGTAAGAAACATCTTCCACCAGCTGGCCTCTAAGCACAACTGCAAGGATTAGTGAATTCAAGCTTTTATCATTTATGTGAAAAAGAAATATATTACAACTCAGTTCTTTTAATAAGAAGGGTAAACTGAGTCACTGGAAAATAAATGTCCATATTTTTTAGTCCAGCTATTCCATTTTGGCTGGAGTGATACTATATAACCCTCCTTAATAATATGACTAGAGTGCCTTTAACTCCAAAAGAAGTCAGCAGGAAATGGAGCTTCACATGACTGGAAAACAAGCCTACCCATCTCAGTCTTAAAATGGAGAAACATCAGATGAAAGAATACTTTTTAAAGATGATAGTTCATGTGAACTGCTTGCAAACAGAACAGATTAATTCTGTTCTGTGCTGGAGGCATATTGAACCTCCAAACTGGAACTCCTATTATGGCAGGGGCAAAGGCTGAATTCAGCCCCTCTGAACCGAAGGCAGTTGACCGAAAAATAAAAGGTAGAATTTTTACTGTCACTGTAGAGAAAGAAACCTCCAAAAATCAAATTGACTTTATATTTTACTTGCTTCTCAAGGTGTATCTCTATTGACTAGCAAAGAAAAGCAATAAAACTCCAATTTACGTGTCATGAAGTAAAAGGGATCTCTCCAGGGAAAGATACAAAAGGTATAACTCAAGGGACAGTTAGATACAATAAATAGGAGATGATTGTCAGATACTGATCACCATAATAAAAATAGTCACAGACTTTGTGACAGAGGGAAAATTTAAGCCATACAGTCCATTTTAAATCCCCAATCATTTATTTATTTATTTTAGATATTTTTCTGTGATATAACACAGCATAAATCCATGTAACTGTCGATTTCTATAAAGTTCTGTTAATCCTAATTTACATCAGTTGAATGATAAAGTGAGTATTTTAATAAAGCTCAAAGTAAATGCCTATATTCAAGTAATTTTGGTCAACTTAATTCAGTATCATGTCTTCTTTGCTTAGATCTGCCTCTTCAAAATTTTCTTTGCATTTCAGGTTCAAAATCGGTTCAGATAGAAATGTCGGCTGAACCTGAATAGCTTTAAAATCAACATCAGGGTGGGATTCATTCTGTATAGATTTAAACAGGCAAAAAGTTAAGATCCCAGGAAAAGCCTCTCTGCTGAGAATGGAGAGAGCACAGTTCTGCCAAATTGTGACAAAACAACTAAAAATAAGACCTTGAAATGGATGGGATAAATCCTGCCCACCAAGGGGAAATTAGCTGCAAGAGTTGACGTTGTAGAGATGTGTATCTAAGCTTACTATTTATATTCATAATTTAGTCAAGGAAGAAAATTGGTACTTCAAATGTTTGTTCTATTTCATTGTATAACGAACAACTAGAGCAGGGTAGTTGGCTTGCTCCCTAAAAATGCCCATTTTTCTCCACTGCCATATGTGAAGAAATTTTCTCCACATTCAGATGCAGTAGCCAGGTAGCTAGTTAGATGTCTACATTACAGATGTCTCTATTGGTCAGATGAGTCCTCAATTCTTTGTAGTTCTGGAGCTATTAAATAATAATAAACTGATTGTAATTTTCAGATCTGTATCAAACACTAATTCAGATTTTTTTTCTGTTTTCTTCAGCTATATTGCAGGGGTTTCACTAAAGTTTAATCGTTCCTCTGTTGTAGCACCATTTCACAGTTCCCTAATAGCTACAAGTGTAGAAGCACCTACTGGTGAAATTGGGGATTTGCATGGAAGATTGAAAACATGTTTCCCTGATTTTCAGAATAATCTAAACCAATAGGCAGTTATGTTTCTAACTTTTTCAAACAGGAGAGGAGGTGGAGACTTTTGTAAATACAGTTTAGAACATTTTAACCATGACACACCTGCACTCTAAGTGAAATGTTTTTTAAACAGTGTGTTTAAAAACTTTTCTAAGAACAGGAACATTTTGAACAGTTTGTTCATATTGAATGAACAAAATCAGCATTAGTTAATAACTGACATTTTTTGAATTAGAATTTACAAGGAGGACAATAGGTTCCACGTACTTTATTTCAGGAAAAGATACCTGATTTCATTTCACACTAAGTTAAAGTGATCAGTCCTTAATATTTAATAACTAATCAGTAATTTTTAGTGTTTATAAAGAGTCTGGAATTTTAGTCTAACACACTAAACTATAAAATTTGCTTCCATTTATATAAAAGTTTAATGTATGCAATTTACATCAGCTTTCATTTTCCAAAATGGTTAGAATCCAGTAATTTAGGACACATTTCTAAAAGTCCTTAGAGTTCATTCAATTATGAGGAACAGGAATTTCCAGAGACTTTTTTATGTTCTAAATCAGAATCTGACAAAAGAAGGAACTACGGAGAGCAGTGCTAAATCTGTGCACATAAATGAAGGGGCTAAGATGGAACTGAAGTATTTCCAAACATAGGTAAGCAATTCATGCATCTAGTAAGGTGGTCACGCACTTAGATGGAGGTCGTTAGCTCAAAAGTGTATTTTAAATTGAAAAAAGTAAACGAACAACAAACAAAACAATCCCTCCTATCCTACATCTCTATGCATGTCCTTTTGTAGTCTCTGGGCTTTGAATATCCACAAATCTCCATGTCAATTTAAATAGCACATAAAACCTAGAAGTAGTTTAATATTCTAGAGAGGTATGTGGAACAGTTCTGTATGGGAACATATTTTATTAGAACTGCACATCACATCCTTGTGCTTGTTTCAGTTATCTGCTTTCTCTGAGAAATAAAATTTAAAAATATCCTTGAAGAAAAATCCCATTAGCGTGGCCAATTTTGAGGTGCATTTCTAACAATGTTTAAATAAAACTGCATTCACCCTAACAGTGAGCTAGTATACTAAGTTTTTCTTTTTAGTCTTTCTTGGAGATATCTGTTGTATGACAGCCCGGAGGTATCTGTCAATGTCAAACTCACCCAATATGTGACCTTCCAGTCCAGAGTACATTCTCTCTGAAGCAGCTATCACACCACCAGGTCTGTCCATGTGGACTATCTCAGATGATACAGATGATATGCAAGGAAACTCAAGGTTAGGTTCATTGTATCTATCTAACATGGACAGCTAGGATTCCTCTACGGTAACTGGAGGTGGATAGCTCCACAGGATGACTTTTTCCATTCTAAAATAAATGTATAAGATAAATTGAATTAGTTGCTGTCTGAAGGTATATTTATTTAGCTGCAGAGGGAGTCAATATGGTTGATTCAGTTAGACACCTATTTTTCAGTTGCCTAAGACTATTTTAAATGATCCCTACTTTTTGGATTTAAGAACCAGTAAATTCCACATTTGACAATGTGAATTAACTGCCCAAACTGCTTGAGATTTGTAATGATACGCCAAAACCAAATTTTTATACTCTGAAGCAGGAGATGATGCGTCTTCTCAGCTCTTTCTGATTTGAGGCCAATCTGAATATTATCAATAAAAAGTATTAAAGTGCCCAGAATATCCAGAAGAGAACACAGAGATAACTGGCAATGTGTGTCTAAAGCAAAAATACAGAATGTTTAGCAGTAACAGCACACATTGAAGCCAATGGTTCAATACCACATGGAACCAGATGAAAAACAGAACATTTCAGAGACTCCCCAATTGGTTTTGACCTCTTACCATTGCTCTGTCCTAATGAGTTTGCAAGGTAAGTTTAAATTCTAGCTGAAGGGATCTAAGAAACAGGTAGAAGAAAGAGAGTGTAAAAAAGAATGTTATCTTGAACACCAGCAAAGGAGCTTACAGCTGTGCTAATTGGGCACATTTATCTTTTTTTTTTTTTTTGGTTAGGTGGTGGTTTGTAACTTACAGTGTAGTTTGTGTGGCAATCACGTGTGTAACATTTGCAGCTTGTTTCCTGGTAACTGAAACCCTTGATAGATATTCACTTCAGGATCTGTTAGGCTAAAGGAGATTACGGTCTTTACCCCTTCTTCACTAACTTTTCCCTGCATGTCACCAACCCCTTCACTTAGCCCTCAAAAACTTTCATGAGCAGTACCTGATTAAATTCCAGCAAAATGACCTAGATTAACTACAACAGTTACTTAGTCTCAACAAAACTGATAATTCTACCAATGAATTAGAGAGCACTTAAACTATTCTGTAGGTTTTGTAGGGATGTAGTCTTGAGCCTGTGAGCTTTAACGAGCAGTCAGGAATTACAGCCTTTTCTTATGTCACAGCTATATCCAGGAAGATGCAGCTGCCTTCCGCCTGAATGCTCTCAGCAACTTAAAAGAGTAAGAAAAAGTTGCAGGCAATGTGAATATATTCTCAGTATATTCTTACCTTAACTTCACTTGTACTATTAAGAAACAATGTACTACTAACAAAAAGCATATATATATATATATGTATGTACACACAATATATTATGTTAAATACTATTAAGAAATTTTATAATCATTAGGGGGTGGAGACAGGGATAAAGAAGAAGTAAAAACCCCAACCATTGGTGATGTAATGTGTAACCAGTGACCTAAATGCAAGAGTCTTATGCTGACTCTTTCCTTGGGGTGCAATGTATTTGACCAAGCATAGGTGTCTTATTGCCATTTAAGATGGCATTTACAACATCCTCATGGAGCTAACTGATTAGCTAGCCATGTGTGCTTAAGACTAAAAATTCCTCTTTTATATTACTGGGAAAGTCTAGTTTTGTTGAAGGTGGGTTTCCTAAGTGCTGCTGGTTGCCAGCTTATGCTAGTGGTTCAACAAGACAAATAAATGAGTGATGGCAAGAGCCTTTTGGCACCAGAGCTGATGCATTATGTGTATGAGATGGCCTGCATCTTGCAGGAAGGCAAATATGTAGACTTCTTCTCACTTGAAGCATAGCTAGTCAAGAGTGAATGGATTGAATTTAGATTAAAATTCCATAAAAATGAAAATCTGTATGATGCAGACTAAATAGCTCTAACAAACACAGTGGAACAAAGTTTCCCACTTTCCCCCGGTTGTTTATATATCTGTGGTACAAAACTGAGAACCAGACTTGACTGTCCCACTTCTGAGAAAAAAGAGGCGTAACTGGAGTTACTGTAATGTTGATGTTGGGCTAATTTACATGACTGGAATTGCGAGCTCTGCTTATAATGTCTTTAGGAAGGACAGAGAGGGTTGAACAACTGAAAAATAAAGGTGAAGAGGAGAAGAAATTGTGGCATTCAGTAGTAGCAATATCAATACGTTTCAGGGTTCATAGGTCCAGGGACCTCAATGTTAAGGGACCAAAGGGCTAAATAACAGAGAATAGAAATGGAGCCTATTCAAGATTCCTAAATTAAAATGGAGGTTAGAGGATTTAATCTTTAATATCTGAATGTTAGAGAAAAAAAAAACCATGTTACTAAGGAGGATTTCAATTCTGGAGACATATTAAGGGTCTCACACTGGCAGTAGTTAGTCATTAGAGTTCTTAAACATGTGCGTATATGGGTGGGTTCTTTTTTTCTTTTTTTCCCACACACTAGAGGCGTCACATTTAACACAAGCTAGCACAGTTTTCAACCTCATTATATGGATAAAGATGAATTAATTGCTGGATTAGTATCTGGCTGTTACTTAGAGACCAGTGATTATAACCTGCTTATATTTAAGATAAGAAGATAAAAGATAGTCCCAACCACTTTTATTTCATTTCATTGATTGTAACATGGTCCTCACCACCACTTCCTAGGAAACGACCAGCTTCCGGGCTGGTGATTTGCTTGTCTGTACGAATTATATATGGCGTTTCAGACCAGTTCAGTTTTCAAGATAAAATTAATGAGACATGGAAGACAAAAAACAAAAAAAGAAGCAAGACTATCTTTGAAAAATGGACCTTTATGAAAAGAATTTCTAAGATTATTTTGTTACTTACTTTAGAAGTAATGATTCCATATTTGTAAAGAAGACAGTACCTAACCTTTCCTAGTGGAAAAATTAAGCAATAATTGGAAAATGAAAATCAATATATATCAAAAGGAAGAAAAGGGACACAGATTGATATAAATTAGAAGTTATTAAGACTAAAAGATTATAAGAAAAGCTAAACACATAAAGGAAAATTAATAGCTCAAGTAAACAATGAAGAAGACTATACATATGAGAAAAATTCTAAGGCTAACTATTAGTTACAGCTGATATTATAAATAATTGTTAAGAAAACCCAGAAGTTTTCTTCTATATTTGGGAAAAAAACCTGTTATTGCACCACATAAGTAGTTTTGAATTACTGATAATTGAAGAAGTCACTGTCTTCATTAAAAACAGGAGGCGTCCAAAATCATGCCAAAGCAACTTAGGCAGTTTATTGAGCAGATCTCTGGATATATCAGTTAGATATTTATTAAGGGATATAATAATAGAAGATTATGAAAGCTTGGAGAACACAAACATTTGCCCAGTATTCAAAACCAACCAAACAACAACAAAAAAAGAGTATGTGGGCTGATTTGGTGACTGTAAGCCTGTTAAGGCTGGAAAACTATCACTCAAGTGTCATGTTATGGACAATTAAAAGATGGGAATGTAATTAATGTCAGTAAAACCAGCCTTCTAGAATATAGGCTTTATCAAAAAACTACTGAGATGATGCTGGTTAAAACAGAAAACAGCTCCTGGCCACTGGAGCTGGCAGGGACCAGCTGGAACCAGCCTGTGCCTGGCACAGGGCAGTCCTGGGATACTCTGCGTAGAGACCACCCTGCAGCCCCGCTGCCAGCGCCTGGGCACGGACACCTCAGACACAGCTCTCAGTATCTGCATCCATTTTGCTCTCATGGCACCTGTGTGTCCATGGTGCAGCACCTGGAGCAAGTTCAGGTGTGTGAGTGAGCGAGTGAGTGAGCGAGTAAGCTGTGGTGATTATCAAGGCAGAGCTGGGAGTCGGGGGGGGAGGGGAAGGGGTGGTGGTGGTGTCAGGGTGAGGCACCTGGAGGCCTTGGCTACCTGGCAGACCAGGCAGGCCAGGAGAGCTCCTGGAGAGGCTCTCCCTTTCAGGGGGGTGAACTGAGATACCCGTTTGTGTGTGTCTGTGTAGGAGGGGGAATGAAGATCTGAGACCAGCTGCTGCATGGACTGTGCCAGCCCGGCTGCTGGAGGGACCCAAGTGTCTGTGTGGTGTCTTGCAGTGAACAAGGGGTATCAGCAGATGGAGTGAGGCTGCAGGCTTTGGGGCTGAATGCCCAGGCTCCAGCAAGTGGGCAGACTGGGACCCAGGGACAGCTACTGGTCAGACTGAGTGTCTGAGAGCAGCTGTTGTAGGGACCCACGTTTTACATGTACGAGATCTACACTCTCACTAATGTACCTTCCTCCTGAACAGACAGTGAGAATAAAAAGATGAGGCCATGGATCTCTGTCTGAGTGGGGGCTCACCAGGGATGCTGGGGAGCCCTGCTCCGGGCCTGCAGCACCTCCTGCCCTCCTCTTCCTCTCACCCTTTTCTGCAGGATTGTTCCTCACATGTTTTCTCCTTACTCCTCATTGTGCATGTGTGGTGTTTTACTGTTCCTCACACATGTTTTCACAGAGGCTCTCCCAGACTTAGAAAATAAATTAATTCCCTCTTTTGCTTGTAAGGCAGGTGTAGCTGATAAACACACCTAGAGGTTTCCAAAGAAACATTTTGGATACGTAGCTCATGACAGAGGTTGCAGTAATGTTGAAGTAAAAAGCTTAGATACTATGGTATTGGATGCAGGAATAAGAAAACTATCTTCACCTCTGAAGTTTTGGGTTACTTTTCTCATTCTATAAGACAGGTGGACTGGTTAAGCCATATGTTGAAATATATGAAAACCAAGAGTACCTTTTTTCTTTAAAGAGGGCATCATCTTTCAGTAAAGAAAAAAAAAATGTTTCATCAAAATTGTATTTTTCATGAAAAACATTTACTCAATAATGAGTGATTTATTCATACGCAAACAATGAAATTAAAACTGAAAAACGTAGGCGCAACAAAGATTTGAAGCGGCTCTCTGAGGAAGTCAGTGTCTTTGTCCTTCATCATAAATAGCCTCAGTTAATCTGCTTTGCTCTTAGATTTTCAAAAGGGGTTTTTGTTGACACTGTCTAATTCTTTTCTGTTCTTGAACTTCTCTACTTTTGAATGCTTCTAAGACCCACAGGCCTTGTCAGATCACCTCATACGCTGGAGCTCTGTTACTGTTATACTAGTTAAGGGTATTGTTGATGCTTTTTAACAGCATCCTAGGAAGAAAGTGGCTGTTCTGAGGCCGGCCTGTGACACAAATCTGCCATACGATGCCAGTCTGTGTATATGTGCAACACGGCTCTCAGGTTTCAGCATAAGTAGACTCTTCTGTCACTGGACTTGTGAGTCTGTCTTCTCACAGTAGTTAATCATTTAATGTGGAAAAACATGGTAACAGCTGTTGTCTTAATACTCTTAAGGGACGTAAGAAATGTGTAAAAACCCCAGCTACCTCTATCCCTTTATTCCCAAGCCTGTCTTCCGCCCCCCGGGCTCCCGGCCCCTCTCCCCCCCCGAGCTGGGGCGGGTCTGGGCCGTGTGCCAGCCCGTGTGAGCCCCTCAGCCCCGCTCCTGCCTCCTGCCCCGTCTCCCTGCTCCAGCGCGGGCCCTGCCCCGGGCTGCAGCCCTTCAGGGACCCCCTGCTCCCGCCGGGGCTCTCCAGGGCCGCAGCTCCTGCAGGAAAGAGCCCCCAGCTGCGGCCTGGGGCCCTCCCCGGGCTGCAGGCTGGGGCTCTGCCCCGGCGGGGGCTCGCCAGGGCTGCAGGGGAGCCCTGCTCCGGGCCTGCGGCACCTCCTGCCCTCCTCCTGCTGCGGCCTGGGGCTGCCTCTGCTGCTGCTCCCCCCTCGGCTGCCTCCTCCTCTGCCTGGGCCGCCTGTGGCCCTTGCGGAAACCTGTTGCCCCCCTCCCCGGCGCCCCCGGCTTGGCTGAGGGGCTCAGCTGTGCCCTGCGGGGGGGCGCTGGGGCCGGCTGGGACCGGCTGGGGCCGGACCGGGGCAGCCCCGGCCTCGCCTCACACAGGCCCCCAGCCCCGCTGCCAGCGCCTGGGCACGGACACCCAATAGCATAGTTAACAAAATACACCTGTAGAAAAGCCCACAGGTGTACAAAATAATAAAATAAACCAGTGCTGAACTCTCTATCCACACTGTTGAAGTTAGCAGGGCACAGTGAACTACTAGACTGCATGCCAAAAGAAGACATGTATTTCATGCTTTCTTGCATTTCAGAAAAGAACAGGCTACTTCATTAACTTCAGTCAATCTGGAAGAAAGTCTGACCCTGTAACACGTACTTGTGTGAACAGATGCAAGGGAAGTATCTTCCCTCTGTGTACTACCTAACCTCTAACTTTATGAAGTTTATCTGCCACTGTATTGCCTGCTCTTTTGGGTGAAGTTTGGGGACACAGGATTTGACTAATAGGAAGTTCTTACCTGCTACTTACAATTTCACTGTTCACAGGATTTCTTAAAATCCCAATATCTAGAGCCTGTTGGGTCCCCCTTGTTGGACGCTGTCATTCAGCTCCAGTACAACTGTAAGACACAATTTTCCTTTACAAAAGCTACACTGACTGTTTCCTCCTGTTTAAGCCTGTGGTTTCTAGTCAGATAGTAAACTCCATGTATCCCAGTCTTGACCACATTCTTTATAAAATGCATGTGGTCAATATTTGCCTCTTTCAGTTTCTTCCACTTCAGATTCATAACCAAGAGTTTTTTTCTATTTAAATGTCTAATCAAGTGTCTCCTTCCTTGCAATAATAACAACAGCCACAACAACAACAACAACAATAACAAGAATAGACCAGCCTAGGGCAGCCCCCCATGCCAGACAGGGCCTCACAAAGGCCACCCAGTAGAGCCCCCCTGCTAATACCTTGGCATGGACATGCAGTACAACAGTCTAGTGATTTTTAATTCTTAATTTTAGCATGAAAAGTGTGAAACAAATTCATGGCTAGAAGCTGGAGGCAGACAAATCATAACTAGAAATGTAGTTCTAAAGTGTTAACACAGAAAGATGATTAACTCCCAGAATGAACTGCCTGTTGTTGATTCTTTACCTGCTGATTCCCTCAAAGCAGAAGTGGGTAACTGTGTGGTAGTTAACTAAACTATCCATTAGTTTAATACTAACTGTTAGACTGTCCACGGGTGAATGAAAATTCACGTCCTGTGTGAAAAGAAATTAAACTAAAAAGTCACGTGCTCTTTTTTTGCTTTTCTCCTACTTGAATCTGCAAGTAATGAAATTAAACCTTCTTTGGTTTATTTTTTTAACTTTAAAAAAACAGGGAGGAGAAGCAAAATATGAACTAGGGAATGATACATTTACTAAAAGACTGGAAAAAACCTGAGCATTGTTAGAGAAGGCAGGCCAGGCTGCCTGCCTGTATCTGTGGCTTTCTCTCATGCTCCCTTCTTGTCTGTGCCCCCATGCTTCTGTGTCTTGTTTTGATAGATGAAAGTTCAAGCAGTGAAACACGCTGTCAGACTAAAACCATTTGTCACTTAGAGCTAGCATTGGTCTGTGTATAGATACTGTGTCTGAGTCATGTCTTTTCTTTTGACAGGGATGTCAGTGCTATTTGTCACAGACTTGTTTATCTGCCAGATCAGACTGCCATTTTGCTACCCTGGGTCAGTGCATAGGAGAAGCAGTACACCTCTGGTAACACTGTCAAATTACCCTCAGCATAAAGACACCAAAGCTGGCACCCTTGTAATTTTTAACTTCAATGAAACAGGGTCAGGAAGAGTAGTTTGGCAAGTCCCACGGGGCCATACAGAATGCCAAGGCAGCTCACCAGTTAAAAATCCATGGAATAAACGTATGAGTGCATTTTAAATGATTTAATCTCCGTTTCAGAGAAGAGACAGCAGAAATGACCGTTTTGATCTTTCCTGTATTTTTATGTTTTGGCACATCCAGTGATCAATGCATACTTTGGCTACTAAACAGTGGCTCTTTGGGTTGAAAATTAATCCTTTCTTTAATCTTCATGTTAGCAAAGATTTGAATTGCAAATGTAGCCATAAATGATTGGACCTGGTCCCATTATTGGGTTTACGGACATTAATGCGGGGATTTTTTTTAATCTAAAGATTGAAGGATTTAAGGAAGGATTTATGTAGTTCTCTTGTTTTCCAGAATCTTTAGCTGCATTTCAAACATGAATTACAAGACAAGGGCGGAAGACATCACAAACATACTGCAAAGTAGTACTACAAAGGCTGCATTTGAACTGGAAAGGCAGATTACTATGCTAATACAAGAAGAAAGGGGTGAAGAGTACATAAATATTTCAAATTCATCACATTGTTCTCGATAAGGGTTATTATCACTAAAGATTAATTTAATTTGTAAATATAATGTAGCAACTACTCATACATTCCAAAGTTTCCCAAATAGCTGGCAGTTTGGATGGCAGTATTGTATGAAGATGAGAAATTGTAAGTTTCAAATAGTATGAGTGAAGTAGATTAAAACAAAATGACATTTCGTCCCTTCTTACAGAAGTGTATGTCAATTCTTGTACCAGATTTGAACTAGAAACACTTAAATTTTGACAGGCTCAGTATTTTCTTCTAATAGCCTTTGTTTTCACACTCCCATAGATTTCCAGACCCACTCTGCTTTTCTCTTTCACCTGAATTGCTAACGCACAGAAGTGGGAGAGGCAGGAAGTGTATTATTTGAGCTATGTGAAAGATAAGGTATATAGATAAGCTATTCCTTTCCTACTAGCCCAGAATCCTCTTTCTGTGCACTGATGGAAAAGATATAACAGACAATCAAAATATAGCTATTTTAGTCCTCTATGTTATGTTCTTAGTGTTCCCAGCAAGACTGAAGGAATAGAGTGCATTATGTGGGAAATAAAGTCCATGTGAGCATCCTGTAACTCTGAAAGGTCTAAGAGTACCTTGGTTCACACTCAGTGAAGTCAATCAAACCTCATATGCATAACCCAAGGTAGAATTTTCCATAGCTCTTAGGAGATCTGTCTCAGCTTAACAACTGAGCCTTTTGAGATTTCACTACTCATTCTTGCCAGCCACACCATAAAAAGATGCAGGTGTTTCCTTAATTTTCTCACAGTCAGATTAATTTCTTTCAGGTGTGTCTTGCTAAGAGAACACTGGATGTTTCTATCCTTACCATTTATTTAGGCCTTTGTCTGTATTGTCTTCCCTAACACATTGCCCACCTCCCCCCTCAACTGTTAGCAATTCAGCAGGAAAATGTAAGATTTATGAACTTGCAAATTAGTATGAACAAGTAACATCATGTCCCTTTTCTTATTCAGTATATTAACTGACTGAAGTTTAAGCAGTTGTTTTCAGGTAATTCAGATTGTAGCCTAGTCCTTTACTGTAAACATAAAACAAACAAATTGCTTCATTTTAGAGAGAATCAGTATAGATGGGGAAAAAAATATAAACAGAATAATTTTTCACTTATTTTTATGGTAACTTCTGATGAAGAAATTTATGTTCCACTTAGTTGAACAGGTCTTGAATGAGGTCAAGGAGGAACAAAAGACTTGGGCTGTGTATACTCCATTGTGATTTGGGATATTCAGCAATGGCGGGGAATTCCTCTGACCTAGATTTCCACCTTCAGCGTCAGGAAATTACCAAATGCAACCAAGACAATACATTCCCAGTAAAGGTTTTCCTTGGGATGGATCAGCATTTTCTGATGAACGGGGGGAAAAAAAAAATAAACACCAAAACAAAACAAACCCAAAACAGCAGCAAGAAAACAATTTATCAAAAAGCCTTTTTCAGTAAACATTTATGCACAGGGCTCTAGTAGGCTAAAATTCTTTCTGACCTTTCTTGCAGAAGGAGGAAGGCAACATGAAAGTGCTAAGTGGACATACCAAGAAATTTAATGTTCCTTATCTCTTTAATGCGGGACAGAGCCTGCATGGAATTGAAAGTCTAGGAGGGATCACTAAAAAGAACAGTAATGAACCTCCAGGATGTCCAAGTCTGATTCTAGAGGGCTTTTAGGCAAAGTTACCTTAAAATTCTGTGTTGAGCTTTGTGCAATTTGGAAGTGAGAAACATTGCTATGTGCTGCCTTTTTCATTCACAGTTGAAAGTGAAATCACACAGTGAAATCATGTAGTAATCTTGTTTCAAAATATGAAGTTTCCATAGCACAAAAATCCAGCATAATGTGTACCCCTTAAGTCAGTCAAAGAAGAAGGACAAAGAATTAAATAAATTAATTTTCACTTACTGATGTTGAAAACACAAACAGCACATAACACAATTTAAAGGTATTTTGCTGGTGAGGCTATAGAATCCACTTTATTTTAAGAACTCCTTTTTTCATTAGTAGTATAGATACTCCATAAGTGGACAAAAAGTCTCAATCTTTTGTCTGTCTTGTACTTTGTAACAGATGTACTAAATGTAAACATACTAAAATGTATGTTTTGCATATGTTGGTGGAGACAATTAATAGAGAAAACACTCTCAAATTATATAAATAGGATCTTTCCCCTGCTGCGCCGCTCCCCCCCACCCCCACCCCCCCCCACCTCAACCTGCATTGTTCGGGTAAGTTTTTCTTACAAACAGCTTTGTGATGAAGAACATCCTAAAGGATTCTGGAGCTCGGGTTGGCAAACTCTTTTCAGGCTTGTGTTCTTGAAGCGCAGGAGGCCATTTATTCACCAGTAAGTTGTGGGAAGCACAGCACAACTGACAAAGACAATCAGAGTGTGGTATGTAAATATGTTTGAAGGTAGACACCTGAGCTTCTTATGGAAATTAAAAGAAAATAAATATCCATCTGCAGTTACAATGCAGGAAACTCAAATTTTGAAAGTCTGCATTTTATTCTATTTTGAATTTGATTCTGGAACCAGACTAGAATCACCTGGGAAATTAAAGCAGAAATTAGGAGGTAGGCACATGGACAGCAAAGTTAGGAAAAGGTTTCAATCACTGAAAAGAAATAGAAGTCACTTGAGAACTTCTTTAATACAGTCCCTTCCTCTCACCTAGGCCAACAACACTTAGAACATCTCTGACTTGCTAATCTAAACTGATCTTAGAGATGGCTGGAGATGAAGTTTCTCCTACCAGAAGATATTCATAACTGCAGTCCCACATGTCTTTCTTTAAATTTATCAGTTTTCTTTTTTTTTTTTTTACTTTTTTTCACAATGGAGACAATTGATCAACATTTGTATTTTACTCATCCTTTTCCTATTGGAGCATCATCTCCCTCTTCATTTTTTCTTTTCAAAGCTAAAAAAAAAATATGACTTTAAGCCATTCCTGCTTTTCTCAGAATATATCCCTAATACCAAAATACAACTGGATGTCTGTCTCCCATGTCTTCTGTACAGCACTCTTATTTTTACATAGCTGTTTTTAAATGGTATCTCATTGCTGAATGTTGGCTACATTTTGAACCATTATTAGCCTCATGAAAAATTGCCTGAAATTCTGGCAATACAGCGCTAAGAGAAATTGCTGCCAAGTACATGTGATGTGACAGAATCTTAATTGTTGCATTAGTCATCAGGTGTGCAGAAGAATGTTGACTCTTGCAGTGAGCAGCCTGGGCTGACAAGGAGTGTGTCTGTGTGACGCAGTGGCCAGTCCACTATTTCTGTGTGGGCAGGAGCTTTTCCCTTTCTGTCTGATTTGATGCAAGTGACCTGTAATGTAACAAACCTACTTAACTGTGAGACTGAGTTGCTGTATCTGTCATCAGTTACCGGGCATTGTCCAGTGCTTCAGGCAAAACACTAGACTGACAGATTTATGATCTGATTCCTTGTTATCAGGAACTGCAGTACTTCTGATCACTGAATATAGAGTTGTGGGTAATGAGTAGGATGTTCCATAAAGTACCTTAGTCTACTTTACGTCTTTTTATCAGGGTAACTGTTAGGTGAAATCCCTATCCAGCATTCTTGCGTAATAATTAAAGACAGACAGTGATTTTTACTGACATCTTTCTAATCTGCCTATAATATTTCCAAATGCTCAGGTTTACTGAGGCATTTGTTTCTTGATATATCACGCGATATGCAGGTATAGGCTTTCCAATAATATGGTAGTTGTCATTTAAGCATTGGATAACGTCTTTGGTGAAAATTTTCATGAACGCAGCTTCACTTAATCTTGGAGCAATTATTTCCTTTGAAACCTAAAGAAATGACTGTGTATAGCTAAACAGTGGCAAGGATGCAAGAAGACTGGTTACCAGAGCCAGGAAATCATCCTCAGTAAAGATTAATTTTAGTTCTATTTTGATCGATTCAGGTCAGTAGATCTTGCAAGAAAGTCCAAGACATTCAAATAAGTTATTGCATAGCCATATACAGGGAACACTAAGGCCAACACAGGAGACTTTCACCAAGTGTTGCACGTTATCTGAATAAAATCCTACTTGTACTACTTATATTTGTAGTCTCAGGGAAGTCTTGTTCTTCTATGTAACTGAACTGAGTTGTATAGGATGATTCAAGCAATCCACTCCAATCACGTAATATTCAGGGCTTTTTTTCTTTGTTTTCAGGGTGCAGCTCAGCCAACCTCAAGAGATAATGCTAACATATAGTAGTAGTGTTGGACAATAGACATGGTAGTACATTCCTGGCATGAACTCAGGAATTCCAGACATTGCTGCTGACCAGTAAGGACCTATAATAGATATCACAGTATATCACAGGGGAACCATGATGATTCATGATGTAAAGTCTGGCACACAATTGTTCTTAAAATCCATGTTGATAAAATTGTGGTTTCAGTTCATAACAGGGCAGCTGGGCATGACCATTAATAGAGGAAATTAGCATGAGCAACTGAGAAAGCATGAAGTTTTGCAAGGCTCTGAATAGGACACATGCAGCTCATTTTCACATCAAGAGTGCTGTTTCCATAAGCTTTTAGTAAGAGTAAGACCAAGTGAAACAGGAATAATTTAAAAATCACTAACCTTTGACCACAAATTGGGACAGGAAGAAAAGGGAAATTATGTTCTTGAAGAAGTGCTGTGCTAAGTGTAGTAGCCTTCTGAAGCTCTGTCCTGTAAAGCATTGTTAGGTTTATACAAGAAACAGTTCATCCTACATACTTATCTGAACCAGAAAAGTAGGGAAATCAAAAGCAGCACAACGATATTCTTTCCTGTATGTGTGTGGTATTGCGTCTGCCAACAAAGAGGAATTTATAAGCTAAGGCACCATTCGCAGCAAACACAGCTAGCCTGCTTCAAAGTCCAGCTGGCTAAAATCATAAACACTGTGCAGAATTATATGGACTTTCCCAGGTTTTTACTGAGTCAAAGATCTCTGCATTATGCTTCTTTACTCCACATGAATGTGTTCACAGGCAGAAGTAAATTGTTTTTAATATCATCATCACGTGGCTCAGTGACTGACTTAAGATGACTCAGGTCCTCTCTGAGCATCACCAGTCCTCAGGAGATGCTCCGAATTTGCAACATCTGCTGCCTCAGCTGGTCTTCCAGTTCTCGTGTTGTACTTCTAGAATGTCCAGAGCTCTTTGTTGTCATCTTCGGTCAACCATGGTACATCCCATGCAGTCTTCTCTCCACATTGTTGATAAAATTAATAAATTCTGGAAAGCGGAGCAGAAAAAAGTCAGAAAGGTCACAAAAGACATACAACAGATTAAATGGAGTTACGCAACACTGACACTGTAATGTAACAAAGTTAATAAAGTATAAAACCTGACTACCTGTTCTATAAGCAAACTCTTCCTGGTAATTAAACCAATAGAGCAGAGAGAGTCAATTACGATGATCTGTGGCCATATATACACAGGTACTGGGGATGCCAGTCAGCTGTACACAGCTGCTGAAAGCATTTCTGAATGTGTGATCTCATGCTCTTTAACAACAAGCTTCTGCTTGCCAGAGCCAAACTAGCCAGCAAATCCCTGCTACCAGGAAAATCCTTTACATATACTCAGGTCCACTGCAGTAGAAGGAAGTCACTCACATACTGATTTGAAAAGTAAGAAAACCCCAAAAGGAAGAAAACTGAACCATTCTAAAAGTACTGACACTGCTGTACTTGTTACACCCTTTTGTCATAGATGTAAGAAAGTACTCAGGGATGAAGTCTGCCCTCACTGAGAACCAGGAGGAGGGCTGCTGAATTAATGCAAAATTTTCTCCAGTGTGAATGATAGCCTAAAGTTTGCTAATATTTATTTCATCAGTAATGGTAATGGGAAAGCTTTCTTGCAAGAAGACTGAAGTTTATGATTATGTCGCTTTATTAGGTCAAGGAAATGAATTTGGAAATGCCAAGACCTGTTTATTATATGTGTTATAAATCCCTAGGTATCAATTGAGATCACCTGGGATGAATGTCAGTTATAAAAACAAAACTGTTAGGGACATCTTTGACATAGTGTCAAAGTAAGGTTGTTGAGACTGAAAAACACACTCATAATCAAAAATAATTCCTCAGTTAATATTCAGTGTTTTGATAGAGGGACCTGTGCTGAAAACTGTTCTAACTATGAATTTAAGGAATGAATTTGTAGTTTCCATTTCGATGGAATTTGAGTGTAAACCATGTAAGGAGGTTAAGTTTCAATCTAGAAACTATCTTATATTTAATTAGGTTTATCAGTTCACAGAGTAGTAACATGTTATATATAAGCCATGTTGTCATGCTCTTGCATTTATGTTGGACTACATCCTGTACTCCCTGAAGTCCCAAGAAAGAAGCAGATGTTCAGCTGGCAGTAACAAAACAGAACAATGGCTTAACATGAAGTCTTTTCTATCTTTTTAACTAAATGCATAATCAGATTGTGGTAGCTCTGTCCAAAGGACACTATGTTACTTCAGAAAGGGCTTAGGCAAATGCATAGACGACTAGACCATGAGAAGCTATTAAACATATTTGGTTCAGGAATTTCCTAAATTTCAGGTTGATAATGAGTGGGATGGCAAATAGGGGCGGGAGATGATCCCTGTTTCCCACGTCCTCTACTCTTTCCTTAACCAGCCACTACCAGTCTCTTCTAGAGGGGAAGGGCCTTGGTAACGTTTCTGGCATGGCCCAGCAGAAGAGATAATATGTGTAGAATAACTAGGCTTCAGTCACAAGTATCTCAGACATTTACACGTATAAAATACTACACTTCGGTTCTTCTGGATCAAAGGAAACATACCTTAAATACAGATCTTTCACCTGACACACATTTGTTTGTTTGTTTACACCTTTAGTCATCACTGTCTGGCCTGATTTATGTGTAGTCCTAGTACTTCTTGTGTCATATTGTGCCTGCCCTCACCTAAACCCTACATTTTTGTTCTAGGGTCATAAGCTGCTTCATCCTGCGCAGAGTACTTGTTCTGCTACTTAACCGTGAACAACAGGCACGATATGGTATAATTCCACAAATGTAAACTAAAGCTTAAACAAATTTAGATAACACTTGATTGCTAGACAATTGTCACAACTGAAAGAAGCTAAGATCAGCATAGACTAAGACAAAACCAGACAAGCCATGCAATCTTGCAAGATCAGGTCAACACAAAGCCTATTCAAGTAGTGATAAACCAGTATATAGTAGCCTTTAAAAAAACCCAAACCAACAACAAAAGCTTCTTACACCTAATTGCACTCACTTTGCCTAGATGTTAAAGAGAATAAAAAGGTAACAGAAGTAGTAAAAATTCAGTGAACTTAGACAAGAAGACAACAAGTTGGTTTTCTCTATTTCTATTTTCTCCCCAGTAAATCTAAAGTGATTTTTTTTGGATCAATATAAATATCTTGCTTGTGCAGTTGAACTGCTTATGCTGTTCAAAAATGCATGCCTTTAGAATTGTTTTCATTGTTTTCCAATGAAGCATATTTAAATGGCAGCATAGATTCTCCTATTATTTACATGACATAAATCAGAAGCAGTTCTACTATGTCAAGGAAAAACTGCTGTGAGCCAGTGCTGAAGAATGTGGCCACATCATTTAGAATTAATATGTTTAGTGTATGCTCTATTTGTATCCCCTGCTTTCTGTTCACTAAACATTTCTTTGTTCTTTAGGGTATGAGCCATATCTCTCAACGGTAATGCTTTATTCTCTAAAACAGTAAACATATTGACCACTGCTAAGAATCTTGTAAGACAATTTGCACTATATTAGCAGGCCATGAATCTCCCTTTCTAAGAATCCATATTACAAAACAGAAGTTTAAGCAAAAACATGGCACTATATTGATTTCTTGGGAAGTAATACACACAGATGTGTGTTTACACACAAAGATACATGTGCACATGCAAACGCATACACAGAGTTGCATAAACAGCATGTATTGTACAGAACAGATCAATGGTTTCTTGGCTGAGCTATCTTTCTTTTAGATTTCATACCAATTCTATTTGTAGGAAATATTGATTCTTATTCAATTAAAAAAGAATATGGGCCTCAGATTACTTTTACAGTCCACAACTATCTTTTTTGTCTTCTTCTCATACTGTATGATAAGGCAGACTTTCTATCTACGTTCACCATTGTACATATATTATATTTACGTATATATATATATACCATTACACAGTGGCAGAATATTTTCTTGAAAAGTGATAAACAAGTTTCTCTTATCAATTTTAGCCAGTGGCATCCACTTAGACATATGTGTGCTGTGACATATAAATAATATCTGTGTCTCCTCTGGCTTCTGGGACACAGGGGCAAGATTCTGTGTCTATTATTAGACTTAATTGTAACTATTCTCCATGAGAAGTGGTTTTCTTTGATACAGAAGCAAGGAATCTGCCTTTGACAATGTGGTTTGGGTTTTTTTTTCTTTTTTTTTTTTTATTCCCTACCCCCCCCCCCCCCCCAACCATCTGGTTTGGTATTATGGAAATTATCAAGACTGTGAAAAGGGATATAAGTAGCTGCACATGAAACCTGGGAAAAAATGATGATGAGACTTGCTAATATTTTACTTATTCAAATGTACTATTAAAACAGGCCCCAAGTAGAAGCAATTACATTATTTCCTTAAAAAAACCTAACCAAAACAAACCAAATTGAAAAAGAAACAATTCTTTAAGTACTATTAAAGTCAGTAAATAAAGATGTAAATGTACTGTGCTTCAGCAGTTTCAAGCCAAATTTCCATGAATTTGCACTGATGTTTTAGCAATGGCACCCTGTATAGCATGGCTTCTTTGTTTTTAAAGTTCTCAGGAATGAATGGACTTGTCCCTTCCATACAGTCACAGACCACCTCTACAGTTTTCCTTAAACATATCGGCTCTAGGAGCTGCCTGAGCACTCCTGAAAGACAACTGCATGCTTTCACATTAATCTCATCCACTACCTTGAATTGAGGCTTCCTATATTCCTAGGCAGGCCACACTGAAATCTTTCTGGGATGACTCTGAAGATGACATTTTTCACTTCTCATCACTGGAAAGAAAAAACTTGAGCCCTACCTGGAAGCATATGTCGAGGCAGCGTCCTCAAGATCATCCATGCAAAGACAAGGATGTGTTTTGATACAATCTAAAATTGTAGGATTTTCTCCAGTCTGGTTTCACCCTAAACTACAAGATGGGAGCAGCTAACATGTCAGCTTTGTGGATGATCAGCAAATTAAGTCTTAAAACCATATATAGATGTCTTGAATGTCAGTAGCTGGGCTTAAGCAACAGAAAAATATTCCTGCAGTCCTACACAAAATCAGTGTCAGCTGCTCCTATGCCATTTGCAGTACAGCCAAAGTAGGCAACTACAGTTCTGATTTTAAATCAAATTAAGTAGCACCTTTTTACAATCACAATAAAATTCTCTCCAAGTATTTCAGGTATCCGAGTAACACTCACAATTATACCAACACAAAGCTATAATGAGAATGAGTTAGGCTTGTATCTTTTGCAATCATCTTCAGAACGGTTTCCATTTAATGCCGTTTTCTATTTTCATTACAATCTTTGTCAGGCAAAGGCATCAGAATTTTAATGGCCAGTAAAGTCTGTTTAAAAACTATAAACTCCTAATGGACTTACAAACAGAGACTTTAACCTTTTAAATATTCTGGACTTCTCTCACTTCCCTGTCCTTAGAGAGTTCAGGAGATACAAACAGGAGAGAATGGAGATGACAAAAACAGAACCCCAGCCATTTTAAAAGGAAAACTAAGGTAAATGAAATTTAGAACATGTAGTGAGGATCTGGAAGTCACAGTCCTTGACAACCATGTGACCCTGGATAAACTTAAATTGGTATTTTCAAAAATCAGTGAAACCCCCAAATCCATACAAGGCAGTTGTCAAAGTGACCTGGCATTACAAGATGCGAAATTTTTTTTACCTTTTTGATGTATGTGTGGATTGCTTATCCAAAGAGGGCAATGGCCCTCTCCTGGCTTGTGCCATCAAAAAAAAAGGCATCAACAAAGGAAAGCCAAGGACCTGGGGACTGGGATCTTGCACAAATACAGCCACTGATACAAGGTGAGCCGTAACACACTGTGCCTTTAGACAGCTGTCTTTTTTCCTTCAAAATGAGTACTCAACAAATCCTGGCATGTTTATTTAAAATGGAAATATCCACAGGAAATAAAGAAATCCCAAAATACCAGTTAGCAACTAATATGGGGATTTATCACTGGGAAAATAAATATTTGTGTAATGATGCGTACATTTCAGAGACCATGAGTTAGGGCAGCTCAAACTAGCATGCCTATAAAGCTCAATGCAGTATCATGTGGAGATTAGCTTGTGGAAGCATATTAATTGCGGTTGTGCAGTTCTGTATCCAAGCTAATCTACTTTCTTGTTGATTAAATTCTCTAGAGATAGGACTTATTTGAACAAGTGTGTTCGTCCACCTGATATAGTCATGGAGATAAATAGGTACTTCTCAGTGAAATTATTCAAAGATGTGCATCTAAAACTGCTTAGGTAAGTTGTTTACTAATACCACTTCTTTCTGTTGACGGTTGCTTTGTATTGACTGTAGGATACAGAGATAAATATCTACTTGGTATGATATATAAAGGCATGAATTGAAGTCCGTTCATGGTGATACAGAATCAGCTTAGGTGGTTTGACCTGTGAATGCTCTCCCTAATGCACACTGAGAGGCTTTCGACCTTCTTTGCTGCAAGGGCAGGCTGCTGGCTCAGTGTCCACCAAGACCCCCAGCTCTTTCTTTGCAGAACTCGTCCCCAGCCTATACTGGTTCACAGAGTTATTCTTCCTTCAGTGCAAGACTTGGCTTTTCCCTTCATTGAACATCATAAAGGTTCTATCAGCCTATTTCTCCAGCCTGACAAGGTCCTTCTGAATGGTAGCACAATCACCTGGCGAAGTGTTGTGTTGCAATCTAGTCTCGCCTTGTGTTAAGGAGCCTTATAGATTTGGCAGCACCACTTAAAATTAGTGATTCTGGAAAATATCAAGTTCCCAGCCAAAAGCCAGTAAGTGTTAGATTCTTGAAACAACATCTTCAAGGTGAGGTAGTTTAGCTACAGCTGGAAAGCCTGGGGTTTCAGTAGTTTTTGATAATTTCAGGCCAGCTTCCAGAGGACAAATGCTTTATTCTGACATTTCACCAAGTCAGAGAGATTTTGAGCAAAACATGTTGATCATAGCAGTCAGCTGTTTTTGGAAAAGGCCTATCACGTGGAAAAAATAGCAACTGCATTGATCTTTCTTTATTCTTTCATCTATAAATGTCAGAGGGATAAAAAAACCACAACAACCAAAAGCACTGCACTAAAAGTCTTCCCTTATTCTTGGCAAATTGTTTCTTTATTATTCTTGAATCTGGGCTTGTAGCATTTGCAATGCAAAAGCTAGAGTGTATTTGAGCCTAAGTCCTGTGAGTATTTAAACAACTTATTAGAATGAAATACATTTATTTACTTATTCAGCTAGTTAGCAGATCACCATTATTCAGTAATATGTTTAAGAATATATTTATTTAAAGAAAAAAATCAAATAACCCAAACAATAATTTCAGAAGAAACATGCTGAGTTTTGTTTATGTGGCAAGGTTTTGTTAGCGGAGGGGAGCTAAAGGGGTGGCTTCTGTGAGGAGATGCCAGAAACTTCCCCTATGTCTGATAAAGCCAATGCCAGCCAGCTGCAAGATGGATACACCGCTGAGCATGGTTGAGACCATTAGTGATGGTGGTAGCACATCTGCAATAACATATTTAAGAAGGGGGTAAATCTCCTGCATCTAGGAGAGAAGAGTGAGAATACATAAGAGAAACAACTCTGCACACACCAAGGTCAGTGAAGAAGGAGGGGAGGAGGTGCTCCAAGTGCTGGAGCAGAGATTCCCCTGCAGCCCGTGGTGAAGACCACGGTGAGGCAGGCTGTGCCTCTCAGCCCATGGAGGTTAACGGTGGAGCAGATATCTACCTGCAGCCCATGGAGGACTACACGGCAGAGCAGATGGATGCATCTGAAGGAGGCTGTGACACTGTGGATAGCCTATGCTCTAGCAGGGTCCTGGCAGGACCTGTGGCTGCATGGAGAGAAAAGCCCAGGCTGGAGCAGGTTTGCTGGCAGGAGTTGTGACCCCACAGGGGACACACACTGGAGCAGGCTGTTCCTGAAGGACTGCACCCCGTGGAAGGGACCCACGCTGGAGTAGTTTGTGAAGAATTGCAGCCTGTGGGAAGGGTCCACATTGGAGAAGTTCATGCAGGAATGTCTCCCATGGGATGGACCCCACACTGAAGCAGGTGAAGAGAGTGAGGAATGAGTGGCAGAGGCAATGTGTGATGAACTGAATGAAGTTGAGCCTGGGAAGAAGGGAGAGGTGGGGGAAAGGTGTTTTCAAGATTTGGATCTATTTCTCATTATCCTACTCTGATTTGACTGGTAATAAATTAAATTAATTTCCCCAAGTTGAGTCTGTTTTGCCCATGACAGTAATCGGTGAGTGATTTCTCCCTGTCCTTATCTCAGCCCATGAGCTGCTAATTTTCTGCCCCTGCCCAGCTGAGGAGGGGGAGTGGTGGAGTGGCTTGGTGGGCAGCACCTGGCACCCAGTCAGGGTCAACCCACCACACATGTTCTATAAGTAGACCTCAACTTAGTCATTCCATTAAGTGCTCTTTTGAGGTGCAGACAGAAAGTTTATCTAAATAAATCACCAAGAACTCAAACTATCTTCTAAGTGGCAAGTGGTGAGTGTGCTTCCACTGATTTCAAGAAAAGCAAGTTTGAACCAAATATCTGTTGCAATGGAAACAAAGCTCTTGGTCTTGGATATTTCCATGTTTCTCATTAATTTTGAAAACTTGTTCTTATTCTTAACCTTTAGACAAAAGTATAGATGCTTGTTTTCACTGTTTGGAATATATTCTCCCTTTTTTTTGGCTATAGTTTTCATTTGCTACTTGTTTAGGACTACTGACATCAACATTGTTAAAGATTTTTACATTGCATATAACTTCCAAATTCTGTTTATTAATTATTATATATCTTTAATGCATTCTATGCTTTGCTAATGAAAATAGTCTGGTCTTAAGCAGAGTCCACTGTACTTGAAACCTGATACTGCACCTTAGATTTTTTTAATGATGTAATATACTAAGCTAGTTCCAGCATAGACGAGTATAAACTTTCTTTATTAATATTCAACTGGGCACTAAAAGCATATTGTATAGAATTTAGCACTGCTGGTAAGAGGCCAAGGCACAAAAAAATTATTAAATTAATTCATTTGTTAAAAGATTTCCAGAAATTTAATTAAAAGAGAGAGAAACGACAGTCCTTATTTTACTTTTTTTTTTTAATTAATGAATTAAAACTGAGGGTCACCTTCCCAACTAATCAGTTTGCAAATAAAGTTTTTTAACTCATTTCTGCAAGCTTTTCTTATAAGCTTGAAGATATACTAACTAAAAAAATAATAATGTTTCTTCCAACTTTGAAGAAATTATATCTGAATAGAGAGATTACGGACTACAAGTGAAGGAAAAAGCCATCTGCAGTTCCATTCTTCTGGCCTTCAGATACAAACCATAAAAATACCAGTAGTGTCAAGAGCTATGGAATTTTATTTATAAGTATGAATCAGTCTTAAGTTTTCCTTATAATTATGGGGTTTCTTGTGTGCACATCCAGTGCACTTACATCATTAATCCCTAGATTATGATGTGGCCCAGAAACTCCTCACCTTCCTTCTCAGCTCCCTATTGTGTAATACTTAACCTGGCAGGGAAGACACCATGATCAGGCAGGTGGTTTTCTCAGGGTGAGGTGCATCCCCTGTACTCCAGGTGTGCTGACCCTTGCAATGTCCCCAAATGCAGGAAACTTGACTGCATCATTTGTGGTAGTGGGGGACTACATCCCCGCTATTAGTACTTTTTAACATTTGAAGCTGGAAGCCGTCATGCAGCAGAAAAACAATGACATAGATGCCATCACAGAAATATGTGGGATAACTTACATGGCTGGAGTGCTGCAATGTATGGCTATAAATTCATCGGAAGGGATAAGCAATGGGGAGGGTAGCCCTGTAGGTTAGGAAGTGTTTTGATTGTCTAGAGCTGAATGGTGGTAACAAGGTTGAATGTTTATGGGTGAAGATCAGGGGGAGGGCCAACAATGCAGATATCCTGGTTAAAGTCTTTTACAGGCCATCCTACCAGGATGAAGAGGCAGATGAAACAATCTGCAAGAAGCTGGGAGAAGTCTCATGGTCACTAGTGCTTGTTCTTATAGGGAATGTGTCTGTGACATTCCACAGAGGGTGAGGAAAAGACTGACATACTTAATGCCTTCTTTGCTTCAGTCTTAAATAGACTGATTCTCTCAAGGTACTCAATCTCCTGAGATGGAAAACAGGGACAAAGAACAGAATGAAGTCCCCATAGTTCAGAAGGAAATGCTTAGTGACCTGCTGCTCCACCAGGTTATGCACAGTCTATGGGACTTCATGGGATCCACCTGAGGGTACTAAGAGAGCTGGAAGACAAGCTTGCCAAGTCACTCTCCGTCATTTATCAAGTGTCCTGGATAACTGGGAAGGTCCCAGAAGACTGGAGGTTAGCCAATGTGACACCCATGTAGAAGGCAAGAAGGAGAATGTGGGAAACTACAGGCCTGTCGGAAGATCATCCTGAGCACCATCACACAGTGTGTGCAGGGCAACCATGGGATCAGGCTCAGTCAACACGGGTTTATGAGAGGCAAGTCCTCCTTGACTAACCAGATCTCCTTCTATGACAAGGTGACCCACCTGGTGCATGAGGGAAAGGCTGTTGATGTTGTCTACCTAGACTTTAATAAAGCCTTTTACACAGTCTCCCACAGCATTCTCCTGGAGAAACTGGCCGCTCATGGCTTGGACAAGTGTACTCTATGCTGGGTTAAAAGCTGGCTGGATGGCCAAGCCAAAAGAGTCATGACGAATGGAGTTACATCCAGCTGGTGGCCAGTCGCAAGTGGTGTGCCACAGGGCTCAGTACTGGGGCCAGTCCTGGTTAATGTCTTTACCAATGATATGGACAAGGGGATCAAGTGCACCTTCAGGACATTTGCAGATGACACCAAATCATGTGGGAGTGGTGATCTGTTTGAGGGTAGGAAGGCTCTGCAGAGGGACCTGGACAGGCTGGACTGATGGGCTGAGACCAATTGTATGAGGTTCAACAAGGCTCAGTGCTGGGTCCTGCACTTGGGTCACACCACCCCCACACAGCGCTGCAGGCTTGGGGCAGAGTGGCTGGAAAGCTGCCTGGTGGGAAAGGGCCTGGGGGTGCTGGTTGACAACTGGCTGACCATGTGCCAGCAGTGTGCCCAGGTGGCCAGAAAGGCCAATGGCATCCTGGCCTGTATCTGAAACAGTGTGGCCAGCAGGACTGGGGCAGTGATTGTCCCCCTGTACTTGGAACTGGTGAGGCTGCACCTCATATGCTGTGTTCAGTTTTGGCCCCCTCATTACAAGAAAGACCTTGAGGTGCTGAACTGTGCCCAAAGAACGGAAACTCAGCTGGTGAGGGGTCTAGAGCACACGTCTTCTGAGCAGCAGCTGGGTGGACTGGGGTTGTTTAGCCTGGAGAAAAGGAGGCTCAGGGGGGACCTCCTCACTCTCAACAACTACCTGACAGGGGGCTATAGGCAGGTGGGGGTCAGTCTCTTCTGCCAGATAACAAACAACAGGACAAGAGGAAATGGCCTCAAGTTGCACCTGGGGAAGTTTAGATTGGGTATTGGGAAAAAATTCTTTGTTGAAATGGTGGTCAAGCATTGGAATAGGCTGCCTGGGGAATGGTAGAATCACCCCCCTGGTAGTATTTAAAAACATGTTGTTTTGGTGCATAAGGGCATGGTTTAGTGGTGGCCTTGGCCATCCTGGGTTAATGGTTGGACTTTATGACCTTAAAGATCTTTTCCAACATAAATGATTCTATCATTGTCTTCTCAGAATGGATGAGACAATGGACTGGTTTAAGACAATAAACTGATTGGAGACAAGGTGGTTGACTGATCTCCTAACCCTGTTCCCAATTAAGTAATTGTTTTAGGAGCTCTAAAGGTGGGAATTTCAGAAAATCAGAGACTCCCTCAGTGAGCTCAGGCTGTGTTTAGACCAATTTTTTTTTGCTTAAATGTGCTGATGAACATTCCAAGTAGACAAGAATGCCATTCTACAGATTTGATAATTCTACATAATTATTATTGCATATTCTTCAATAACCTTAACTTCTAACAAATTAGTTTTTCAACTAAAATAACTTTTGACTTATTTCTATAGGGAAAAATGGTCAACAGACACAGCTTTTCTTAATAGGCTGTAAACCTTATGTAAAGTAGTGAACAAAATGACCAAAGGGTATGATATATAGCAATTTGCTGAGACCTGACAAAAGTTCAGATCAATATACATGACAGATTCCTTTTGCTGCCTATCTTTTTTGTTGTTATTGGTGGTTTGGGTTGGGTTTTATTAAGTATGCATACCCCCTTTTCTTTTTATAGTAGCTAACAGTCGTATCTTACCACACCTCATAGTAAGAAAATTCTTTTTCCTCATTATTTACCTGTTGAATTAGGATAACAGGTAAATTTCCAATCCTTAAAAATGTTCAGGTATCTTGATAACACAGTACTTAGAGATGTCTATAAGAAAGGTCCAGTCCTCATATGTACAATCAATACGTCTACATCAGGAGTTGGAACCAAAGGCAAAGTCTTACTCGTAGGTAGCTAAGTTAGTGCAAATCTCCATCGATTTCATTATAGGTAGCACTACAACTGCAGTATTTCCTTTTGTTTTCTCTGTTTATTTTAATTAACTAGATTACATTTGTTTAAAAATAGAAAGCTGCATAAAATAAGATATGTCCATTAAATAAACTCCAGGCCTGCAAGTTGGGATTCATATTACCTAACTTAAGCCATCTAACAGTCAAATGTAAGCTAATCACCTACACTACCTCTATAGTCCACAGAGCCTGAAGGGTGGTTTCTCTTTTAAAATTAGCATTCATCTTACATCAAATGGCTCCCTTGGGGTACCAACTTCAATCAGTTATGGAACAAGTCAAGCTTCCACTGTAGGCCTAACTTTAAAATACATTTATTTTGGACTGACTTCCAGGGCAACTGTTGATTTTGAAAGAATTGCAGATGCTAATGTCAACATCGGCAAAACTCAGCAGTTTAACTGATGAGCAGCTGGTACTAGACTGATGAGCAGGATGAATGCAATTCATCAAAAGACTAATGAACATCTACATAAGACACCTCTGGTACTTTCTGGAAAAGAATATGAAAACCAGGAAATAGCTAAATATAGCATTTCAAAATACACAATATAAAATGTGCTGCAAATGACTTAAAGTCATGTAATAGCTCACTATGTAGGTAATCAGATCATTTTGAGAGCAGATCATCTCGAGTGCCATCATTCAGCTGATACAGGACAACCAGGTGATCAGGCCCAGCCAACATGGGTTTGTGAAAGGCACGTTCTGCTTGACTAATGTCATCTCTTTCTATGACAAGGTGACCCACCTGGTGCATGAGGGAAAGGATGTGGGTGTTGTCTACCTAGACTTTAGTCAAGCCTTTGACACCATCTCCCACAGCATTCTCCTGGAGACACTGGCAGCTCATGGCTTGGACAGGTGTACTCTATGCTGGGTTAAAAGCTGGCTGGTTTGCCAAGCCCAAAGAGTGGTGGTGAATGGAGTTACATCCAGCTGGTGACCGGTCACAAGTGGTGTGTCCCAGGGCTCAGTACTGGGGCCAGTCCTGGTTAATAACTTTACCAATGATATGGACAAGGGGATCAAGTGCACCTTCAGGATATTCGCAGATGACACCAAGTTGGGGGGCACTGTTGATCTGTTTGAGGGTAGGAAGGCTCTACAGAGGGCTCTGGAAAAGCTGGACTGATGGGCCCAGGCCAATTGTATGAGGTTCAACAAGGCTCAGTGCCGGGTCCTGCACTTGGGTCACACCAACCCCAGGCAATGCTACAGGCTTGGAGCAGAGTGGCTGGAAAACTGCCCGGTGGGAAAGGGCCTGGGGGTGCTGGTTGACAGCTGGCTGACCATGAGCCAGCAGTGTGCCCAGGTGGCCAGAAAGGCCAATGGCATCCTGGCTTGTACCAGAAACAGTGTGGCCAGCAGGACTAGGGAAGCGATCATTCCCCTGTACTTGGAACTGGTGAGGCTGCACCTCATATGCTGTGTTCACCACAGGTGGTGGGCTATGCAGAAAGATGGGAAACAAAGATGGTGAAGGGTCTGGAGCACAAGTCTTCTGAGGAGCAGCTGAGTGGACTGAGGTTATTTAGTATGGAAGAGGCTCAGGGGAGACCTCATTGCTCTTTAAAACTACCTGAGAGGAGGCTGTAGGCAGGTGGGGGTCTGTCTCTTCTGCCAGATAACAAGCAACACGACAAGAGGAAATGGCCTCAAGTTGCACCAGGGGAGGTTTAGACTAGATATTAGGGAAAATTTCTTCACCAAAAGGGTTGGCAAGCACTGGAACAGGCTGCTTAGGGAGGTGGTGGAGTAATCACCCCTGGAGGTATTTAAAAGATGTGTAGATGCAGTGCTTCGGGACGTGGTTTAGTGGTGGCCTTGGCAGTCCTGGGTTAACGGTTGGACCTGATGATCTCAAAGGTCTTTTCCAACATAAACAGTCATATGATTCTACGATTCTAATAACAGACAATTAAAGAGACATGACTGATGTATGACAGGAGATAACAAATACGAGGATATACAAAATTTATTACAAAACAATTAATGTTTGTAATGGTGAATCATAAAACCAGACCTTTTGAATGTAAGCTGCAAGACACCTAAACTTCTGAAAACAATTTCTGCCCCCCTTCACAAGCCATTGTACTTGCATGATATTGCCATGAATAAAGAAGCCGTGTGTCCATTCATGAGTCAGTCTGGAACCAGAAAAGAAGAGATGAGAAACTGATCCAGGTGGAGCTAGCTATGGCTAATGAGGCAGTGGATGCTTTCTGAAGCTCCAGAAATTTATAATGGTCTGTTGGATACTTGGAGAGGTAAAGCTCCTTTATCTCCCTAACAGTGAAAGGCAGGAAGACTGGAAAAAATAGCCAAAGTAATTTTCTCCTGAAGGTAAATCCCATAAAACAGCTGAAAGCATGTTTAGATATAAATATGAGTAAAGCATTTTGTGATAAACTCATCTGAACAGATCAATAGCCACTCTTTCATTTTAAAAGAAAGATTATAAAGTATTAACTACTATAGGAAAAAACTAGGAGTAAGTATATATGTTGGGGAAAAAAAAATCACTGGTTGCGTCCTCATCGGCAAAAAAAGCAATAATTCTATCTTTTTGAAATGCTATTACTTTAATTTACCACCAATTAAATAGTCCTGGACAAACTTAAAAAAAACCACCACCTGTCCTGCACCCCCTTTCCCTCTTCCCAGCTGCCCCCCGGGCTCCCGGCCCCTGTCCCCCGGGCCGGGGCGGGTCTGGGCCGTGTGCCGGCCCGTGTGAGCCCCTCAGCCCCGCTCCTGCCTCCTGCCCCGTCTCCCTGCTCCAGCGCGGGCCCTGCCCCGGGCTGCAGCCCTTCAGGGACCCCCTGCTCCCGCCGGGGCTCTCCAGGGCCGCAGCTCCTGCAGGAAAGAGCCCCCAGCTGCGGCCTGGGGCCCTCCCCGGGCTGCAGGCTGGGGCTCTGCCCCGGCGGGGGCTCGCCAGGGCTGCAGGGGAGCCCTGCTCCGGGCCTGCGGCACCTCCTGCCCTCCTCCTGCTGCGGCCTGGGGCTGCCTCTGCTGCTGCTCCCCCCTCGGCTGCCTCCTCCTCTGCCTGGGCCGCCTGTGGCCCTTGCGGAAACCTGTTGCCCCCCTCCCCGGCGCCCCCGGCTTGGCTGAGGGGCTCAGCTGTGCCCTGCGGGGGGGGGGGACCAGCCCCGGCCCCCCCACCCCCCGCAGAGGCCTCCTTGCAGTGCCTCATCCCCCCACACCTGGGCATAGACACCTGATACACCAGTTCTTCAGGTTTCTAATTTAACCTTCTTAATTTTTTTCCTGTTAACATTTTATTACAAAGACCTGCTCCTGTCAATATCCAGAACAGAAGTCATTTATAAGGGACCCACTTGTCATGTTAGAAAACGCACCACGTGGTGTTAGTTCTTCCCTGGATTAGGCCTTATACAAATGCTGACATTTAACCCAACAGAGCCCTGCTCAGTGAGGGCATTGCCTGTGCTGGGTCACTCCATCTTCCATACTGTCCTGCCTCATAGAGAAGCTATCTCTTGCTGCTCCCAGATGCTTGGTTAGATCTCAAAACATCATCCACCCAGGCAGGGTCAGCTCTACCCAAACTAGTCCTGACAGATGCCTCCTAAATATCCTCCAGTGATGGAAACCGTGAAGAAAAGTATCAGCGCTGCTAGGTCAGTCTGTTCTGACTGGGCTACTACATATCATATATGCTGAATTTCATTAGAGCAAATTCGCTGCTGGAGTCTTGTGAAGAAATTTCTTCTTCACAATCAGCTGAATATGCACGATGCATTCCCTGAGGAAAAATACCCCACCTTTTCTATCTTTTCCATGTTACCTCTTACTCCAACACCTTAGTAGAGCATAGGAGGGTTAGGGGTTTTTTTGATTTTTTTGTTTGTTCATTTTGGGGCACTGCATCTCTCCAGAATCTTTTCCTAAATCTATTGGTATTTCCACTGCCAAGATTCACAAAGGAAAGATATTTTATGTCAGCACAAAGGATGAAAGATCAGATTTGAGATCGTTTTGACCTCTTCTTTCTCACAGAAGAATGGTGGGAAAATGACAACCAATCCCCTAGAGGCAGAGATGCAAAATACTGCAGTAAATGTCTTACTTCATCCAGTGGTATTGTGTATTCCAAGTGGAGCCGATCAGGAAAATCAGTTTTGTGATTTTCTTTTCCCCCCTGTAAATTACATCACTACCACTTTTGTCTTTATAGTCCATTCTGGTTTTAGAATCAATGAATTGATAAGTAAGTACAGTAACCAGCTGTCAGCAAACATTTTACACTTTACATTTACTTGTAGAAATATAATTCTAATAATTTAATGTAGTAATTTCCACTACAACTCACATGCAGTGTAAAAGGCTAATTTAAGAGTATTTCCTGTTTGTTAGTAGTAATATATATCACAAGTATAAATTGAAGAACTCAAGCCTGGATGATCCAGACCTTATAGAACTAGGCTCTACAAAGCACCATGAAGGATGGTCACAGTCCTCAAATTTTACTGAGGAAAGTAGATTGATCCTACTTTCCTTACAATTTTGCTAAAGATTAATTTAAAGTCACAGTGTATCCTTGACTCAGATGTATGCAAGTGGCACTCATTGCTCCTTGATGAAATTGCTGTGCTGTATTGTCATTTTATTTCTTAGCTCTGTTTTGAAATAGAATATTATTTCTGTGACTAAGCAATCACTCTCCAGCAGAAGGAGCACTGGCAGTACAACTAGGTTAGCTACAGTCCTTGGGATTTTATTTTGATAAAAGAGCTTTAAGAATTACATGTGATGCTTATTCCCTGCTACAGAACATTTTCTTCAGTGTTTATTCAAGAGGAAAAGTGACACCAGTTTAACCAGGGACATTAGCAGCCATGTGCTGGTCCTCCCTCCCCTTCTACCATGCACTCCTGATTCCATCCAGCTTTAGCTGGCTATTGAAGTCTGACAGACTTGCACCACAGGCATCAGAGCTGCAAAAAAGAAAGGAAGGGAAATTTCATTATCTTTACCCCTTTGCCCAGCTGTAAATGCAATCCGTGCTTAAGTTTTCCATCCTATTTATTTTTAAAATATGATGCAGTTCTGCAGTAGCTACCTGCTAGACATTCATTTTCATCAGCCCCATGACCTCTTTCTGTTGTTCATGGTACCATTTAGTTCTTGGTCTTACACAAGACCACAGTAGGGACATCAAGGTCTCAGAACTCTTAGCTTGAGGAGAACTGAAGGATAAGGCCTGAACCAATCTAGCCTGACAAGATGTTTTAGGCACTGCAGTTACTTTCCTTCCTCAGCAGATTTGTGAAAGACAAAGAAAATTTAAGGCATTTGATATATGTTAGCATTGTGCCATTCCCAGTGTCATTACCTCACTCTAAGCAAGGTGGAATCACTGGAGACCTCCCAGAGCTGACTAGTGTTCCCTGGCTAGTTTTTAAATGAATACATCACCTTTCATGAGCATACCTCTTATTTCTGATGCAAAACGGTAAGAGCAAGAGAGTCACACTGATTTATAAGAGGAAAAAGCATAGCCTGGTGTATTGGGTCTGGCTGAATCCCATAGTGGCCCTGATAGTGCTGTACTTTGTCTTCGTAGCTAGAGAGGTGGTGATAACACACCAGGGTTTTGGCCGCTGCTAAGCAGTGCTCACACAGCATCAATGCTGTCTCTCCAACACTCCCCCCCTCAACACTAGACTGGGGGTGGGCAAGATCCTGGGGCCCTCCCAGGGGACACTGCCAGGACAGCTGACCCAAAGTGGCCAGTGGGATATTCCATACCATACGACATCTGCTCAGATATAAAAGCTAAGAGGAAAGGAGGAAGTGGGAGCATTGGTTTCCCTCATACCTGGAAAGGAAATCTGAGGCAGTTTGCTACACAGTTACCTTTTTTTTTTTTTTTTGTCCCCTAAGCAACTAGTCATGTCTGTTATCTTGGTAGACCTTTTAAAATCCTTCCCATTTTCTTGCCAGACAGCCGGTAGATTGCTGTGTTGCACCAGGACTCTGCTAGACTGGCCAGGAAAAAAAGCAAACAAAACCCAAAAACAAAACACCAAAAGAAAAGGAAGTGTTTTGCACTGCTGCTACATCAGCCTAAATAGAAACCTGACTATTTACTGTAATCTGTAATTTCCTTTTCAGGAATAAATTTATTTTTCATCCTTGTTATTGAAACGTGAATAGTTAATGTATCTTCTGCCTTTACATGCTAAAGATATCACAATGATGCTAGAGGTGGGAGGGGAGATCAATGAAGTACCTTGACTTTAAGCAACTGGTTTTTCCACAACTCACAATCTTACTCTGATAGCACTGCTTTTTCCTTTCCTCTCTCTTCCCTAAGAATTTATCATTTGTTTTGCTGGTGTTGTTTTTGTGTGTGTGTGTGTGTGTTTTGTTAAATACTATATCCTCTTTATAAAATGCCACTCAAAGTCTCCCTGAAAACAAGTAACTAAGACACAAATAATTGTGTTCAAGAAAAGCTCTATTTGGGAAAGACTTATTTTCTCTACCAAAATAAAATCTCTTTTTTCATTGGAATTTCACATAAAAGCAAGTCCAAGATCAATCTCAAGCTTGCAAAATTACATCTCACGTCCTAGACTTGATATAATCCATTTCAGAACAGCACATGCAAAGTCTTGGTGGCATGATAGATGGTTTACTACCATCAAGAATGATTAACAGAGAGATGTTCTTATCTTAGATCTCTCTGAGTCATTTGACACATCTATCATATTTCCAAGGGAATGTTTTCATATTGAGGTACATCCAAAGAACGTGATGGAAAATTGTTACCAAAGATCAACCATCTCTCTGATCCTGCATGGTATTTAAATGCAGTCATAAAATGATATAGACTCATATCAGCAACCTTTCACCATATACATGTCTACACCACTTCAGTACGCATGGCACAACACTTGGAAAGCAGGTCCAGGTCTGAGGTGAAAAACAGTTTGTTGAAATTAAAGCCAAAAAGGTCAGTGACAATGCTGATGAACAAAGTAAAACACTTTAAAAGGTTGCTACTAAGAAACAGCTCTTGGCTGAAGAATTCGTATCTAGCTGGGCAACATATCTATAGTTTATTACTCTTCCTGCATTCCTTGCTGATTTTAGACTCTTACTGACCCACACTTCTGAGTGATGCCTTCTGTTTGTTGCCACTTGCCATAACAGACTTAACACTACTCTAGCAATGACGGTGATATTCATGGTTTTCTCACTTCTTGGCTGGGTTAAAGCCATTAAATATAGCTTAGAATTAAATCCTTAATTGCAGATACTGTCTGCGTTTGGATCTGGTGTGTCGAGGAGACATAAAAACCATAATTGCCTAGTTTTGTCACTGCTTGTCATTAAACAGCAAGTCAAATTCAGAATCTTGAGCCTTATTTATGGGCCCCAAGGGAGGGAGGACATATTTATCTTGTCTAACCTTAAAATTTGCATCGTATATGGGTGCATGTGCTTCAAATATCTTCATAGCCAATGGAGAGGAACGGGCACTTTTAGAAAACAGAGGATGTGACTGTAATCAACAGCTCTGGTCTGGTGGCACCACTAAACTTTCCATATAACTGCAAAGTTCATGGAGTTTCATGGGATTATTCTTCAGTAGTACAATGAGCTCCCCTAAAAGCAGACAATCATAATGAAGCTCTCCATCTCCTATTACATTTCTTTGCCCCACCATCTCTTTCATGAACGGGGCAGGGGCAGAAAAAAACTTCCAATCAAAACACTTCACTGCATACAGAATTCTCTCCCTTGGGAGAGGATGAGCAAGAAAATGAGCTACAGTTGGCGTTAGGCACTTTAATGTGCTACTGGAAGACAGAAGATACTCCAGTACTGTGGGTAATGAGGGCTGTGTAAGAATTAATACAGTAGAATAGAAACTGCTTGCTTACAATGGGCAGACAGGAGAGATTCTGAATAGGACTAGATTTATTTTATCAACTACACGGCAGTCCAAGCTGTTTCAATCAAGATAAATGAGGAACTCTATCATCTTACTTTGTAGACTTATTTAACCAACAGACTGTCTTCTCTATGATTTGTGATGGCTTTACACATTAGAAACTAACTGAGATATATCATGACTGTCAAATCCTGATATTCCTGTGGGTTTCACATACAGTACAATAGAACCACTTTCATTATCTTTGTGTTACAGATAATGGATAATAAACCATCTTACAGTACCCAAAGGAAAGCCTCTTGGAGCACAGAAACACTGTTAATACACAGAATACATTTTAAACATTTTTTTCTTTTTCTGAAAAAGTCTTTGAATCAAAATGAAGATGACTTTATCTTTTAAAAGCTACACTTTTTCTTTTTTGTCTCTCCTTATTTATTTATTTTTAAATGGAAAGACTACTTAAACTACCCCGTAACAGTAACTGTGCAGTTATTTTTACTTACCAAAGGACATACTTTTCAGTAGTTGGAAAAGGGTTTGGGATTCCAAATTAATCACTGAACAATTCCAACTGTCAACAGCATCAACTGATTTTCTACTCCCCCCATCTGATCTTTACATCAGTGGTTTCCCTTTGCATGTAATGTCCTTCTATCTTTGTTTTCACTAGTGCTGGGCTGTTACTGCTTTTTCTTGCCTTTACCCACAGTCTTTTCTTGCCTTTACCCACAGTCATCCCCATTGTCATTCCTGTTTCTTTCTGAGTCTCATACACCTCTCTATACCTCATAAACAATCCTTCACTGGACTGGACTCTCATAATTCAAAATGAGAAGGTTTCACATCAAACCTTTTATACCTCCAAAACTGTCAATGGCAACCTCCAGAGTATGCAAGCAACAGCTATGAAATGTGCAACACCGTTCAGTCATGTCAACATTTCACTTTGCTGAAAATTCAATAATAGATCTCACCATAGTTGCAGATGACTGTTCAGACAAATATTAACCTCCCATAAGGTCTGTGTCATTTTGCCCGTCATGTGTGGAAACCTTAGATACTTTTGGCCAACCTAAGTGTCACTAGATGCTGGTGTTTCTTCCTAGCCCTCATTTTCTCTGATATCCCCACTGTTGTGAAGTGACACCTTCACACTCAAGCTAGCAAAGATATTTTCACTGAGATCTGTATCTGCCTGCAATGCTTCATTCCTTCAAGGTTTCCTAGCTGCCATATGCCATTGCATATTCACTGGCAGCTCTTTAGATAACTGTTGCATTCATTACTTTTATCATTTACAGTAGTTGTATTGGTGCTACACAAAATATAACAAAGGCAAAGTTTGTAGGAAGCAGTGTTACTTTTAATTACATCAGTCCATGCAGTAAGGGCAAGCAGACTTTGCAGAGCACAGAGGTTTCACAAAATCATGTTGAGGTCACAAGAAGGAACAGCAATTCTCAAGTCCAAGAATAAATTCAGGATAAAAACCCCAGGCTGAGATAATTATGTTAACTGATAGACAACTTGAGGAAAGAGCATATCCATTACTTGTAGAACATATGGAGCTGTAGCTAGACTACTCCTTAATCCTTGTTTTGGGTTTGCATGGCAAGGTTTTGGTAGTTGCGGGGAGCTACAGGGGTGGCATCTGTGAGAAGCTCCTAAAGCTTCCCCCATGTCCGATAATGCCAATGCCATCCGGCTCCAAGATGGACCTACTGCTGACCAAGGCCAAGCCCATCAGCAATGGTGGTGGCACCTCTGTGGTAACATATCTAAGAAGAGAGAAAAAACTGCCGCACAACTGCAGCCAAGAGAGAGGAGTGAGAATGTGTAAGAGAAATAACTCTGCAAACACCAAGGTCAGTGAAGAGGGAGGGGGAGGAGGTGCTCCAAGTGCTGGAGATTTCCTTGCAGCAGGTGAAGACTATGGTGAGGCAGGGTGTCCCCCTGCAACCCATGGAAGTTCAACAGTGGAGCAGATATCCACCTGCAGCCCAGGGAGGATTCCACCCCAGAGCAAGTAGATGTGCCCAAAAGAGACTGTGACCCTGTAGGCAGCCCGTGCTGGAGCAGGCCCCTGGCAGGACCTGTATCCCTATGGAGAGAAGAGGCCAGGTTGGAGCAGGTTTGCTGGCAGGACTTGTGACTGCATGGGTCACATGGGGGACCCATACCAAAGCAGTCTGCTCTTGAAGGACTGCACCCTGTGGAAGGGACCCACACTGGAGCAGTTCATGAAGAACTGCAGCCTATGGGAACGAATCACATTGGAGAAGTTCATGGAGGGCTGCAGCCTGTGAGACAGACCCCATGCTGGAGCAGGGGAAGGGAGCGAGGACCCTTCCCCTGAGGAAGGAGCAGCAGAGAGAACATGTGATGAACAGACAACAACCCCCATTCCCCATCTCCCTGTGCCACTGAGGAGGAGGTAGAGAAATTGGGAGTGAACTTGAGCCCAGGAAGAAAGGGAGGGGCAGGGGAAGGTGTTTTTAAATCTAGGTTTTATTTTTCATTATTCAACTTTGATTTTGATTGGTAATAAATTAAACTAATTTTCCCAAGTCAAGTCTGTTTTGGCCACAATGGTAATTGGTAAGTGATCTCTCCTTATAGGTCCTTATCTTGACCTATAAGCCTTTCATTATATTTTCCGTCCCCTGCCCAGCTGAGGAGGAGAGTGATAGAGCAGTTTTGGTGGGCACCTGGCATCCAGCCAGGGTAAGCCCACCATACTCTGTCTGGAAAAGTTGGAGACAGTACCTAGTACCTCTGGGAAAGGCTTAACAGGAATTACAGAAATGGTAGAAAAGTGTGCAGTGCTTTTAAGCCAGTATTTTCACACCAGTGACTTTTAGAATTCAGTAATCTGTGAGTTTTGCTTCTTTGGAATATAAAGACCTACAAAGTGTTTACACATTTATAGGCTGAAGATGTAGATGCCAAAGATGTATCTTTGTTGAAAAATTTTCTGCCACTGAGAAAAAGGTGTTCATGCCCTTCATTAGCTGTATGTCTGAGGCTATTCCAGGTAATTTTGTTGCTTGGTCTTACACGTATATGCAAACGCATGCTCTGGTTGTATGTTCTGATATCAGCTTGAGGAGCTCAAATGTGCTTCGTGCAGGAAGAACTGTCCTTTCTGCAAACACCATTTAGTCCTCGATTTAAATGTATTTACCTGTACTTTAATAACTATACAGCTTCAGACTCTCTTGGGAACAGGCCTCTTGAATATTTGCAAGTTGCCTAGCTCAATTTGAGCTTGCAGTTATTGCCATGATAATAAACTCAATTCATGTGCATATTAGTTGGTTCACTACAGTATGCATCCCCTGTATTTAATAAATATTTAACTGTCTACTGTGTAATAATTAATCACTTCAGCTTTCCTTCTAAGTATCCTTCTGTTAAAGTTGCAAGGCAGTTTTATATCTATAATAAATCTGCTTTTCAAAAAAGCAAGCTATGGCAGACAGTTCTTTTATCTCCACTGTAATCCAGCCCTACAATATGTATTTGTTCAGAGTTCACAATTAATTGCTTAACAGTAGGATGGGAAAAAAAAACCTGAGACATTCAGGAAAATAAATTAAAAAAAAAAAAAAAAACCAGAACAAAACCCCAAAGGCAGATAGTAGTTGAAACAGGGTCAGACGTGCAGTTTAAAGGCGTATCTTGAGGGCATAATGAACTTGTAACTAGACCTTTTCCAATGACACCAAAACCTCAGCTCCAGTCTCAGTTATGGTCTTGGCCTGCTGTGTGGCATTTAATTTCAGTCCTTTGTGACTCCGTGTCACTGGATCTACCAGGAAGATAAGGTTGCTTTTAGATTCAAAGAATATACAATAGCTATGGAAATACACTCACATTCTGGAGTTGCACTGTGGAATTCAATAGTGTTTAGAAAGTACAGAAGGTCTACGCAGAGGATTGCAAGTACGTAAAAGCTTAGGAGAAGTATCTCTGTTAATTGCATAGTTGTTCATAAAATACATAGAGACAAAACCCTTTATTTTGGTGCATTGTCTTTAGTTCCTAAGGCAAAATAAAAATGTGTTTAAGCCAGGCATCTATCATGATAGGAATTACAAAGAACAAATACACATTTTCTTATATATTCTGTCTTCAGTTCTAATGCGTCGTTCCACTTTTGGTCCTCTATCCTAAACTGATTACTGAGGTCAAGTACCTCTTTGAAAAATCATGGTATTCAGTTTATTTTTTCAGGACATGGCAGAAAATGGTGGTTTCAGCCCTTTAACTATCATGGGGCATGTATGTTCAGTTCCATAGATTGTTTCTCACAGTTTTTATTTTCCATCAAAGATTTATTTAAAGTAGAAGAGATCTAAGAGGATGGAATGGCATTCTCCAACTTCCAGTCTATTATGATATTCTATAGTCAGGCTGTTTGAACGCTCTCCTGGGAAGTTTGGCTGCAAATTTCTGCGTGCTTCAGTTATCTCCTCTGCCCCTTTCCTCTCCCCTCTTCCACAACAAGGAGACAGTGCTCTCAGAGATACTTGTAAAGGTGCTTACCGTCTCCATGCCTTTCTCAGAGTCTAAACTCCTAGGAATACTCTGAAAATGACTATGAGACTGAGGCCTGTGGGCAAGACAAAGGGATGTCTGAGCTGTAAATGCCTTAGAGGTTTCAAGTGAGAAAGATGTCAAGCTGCTTAACGCTGTCAGGTTATGTGATATAAAGCTTGCCTCTGTACACACAGAGGAGCTCAGAGGCACGAGGAAGGCAGAAGAGACCCATTACTCCAGTCAGAGACACGGGTCCCTGCCAGTGCTGTCCCAGGAAACTCTCAGTCCTGTGTGCCAGGGGTGGCACCCACACTACAGGGCAACAGGAGCAGCACTATGAGTAACCTCACGGACTATGTGGGCTCGTTGTCCAGGGTCATCAGACACATTATGGCATGCAGAGGAAGAGCATGCTAGGGTTGTGCACGACTTATTAGGTGGGTTTAGGGGAGGAAACAAAGGTATGGGATTGGGCAGACATAGGTGATCCGAGCAGTATGGTAAAAACGACAGGTAAGGGGATAAAAGTGTCACATGTAAACAAGTTGCTTGTCAGTACGTTTGTCTGGTTGTGCCTGGAAGTTTTATTGTCTTATTAAATTTCTTTATAATTATTTTTCTGGATGATGGATTTTCTTATTCCCTGTGCATGTGTGTTCATGGGTGTGATGGGCTGACCTTGGCTGGCAAGGAGACAACACCCCCAGCTGAATCCTCACTTCCCCTTCTTACAGTACACAGGGAGAAAACAGGATGAGAAAGCTCATGGGTTGAGATAAAGACACTGGGATCACTTACCAGTTACTGTCATGAGCAAAACAGACCAGACTTGGGGAAATTAATTGCATTCATTTACCACCAATCAAAATAATCTGGCTACTGAGAAACAAAACCAAAATTAGAACAACTCTCTCCCTCCCTCCTTTCCCGCTCCCAGCTGCCCCCCGGGCTCCCGGCCCCTGTCCCCCGGGCCGGGGCGGGTCTGGGCCGTGTGCCGGCCCGTGTGAGCCCCTCAGCCCCGCTCCTGCCTCCTGCCCCGTCTCCCTGCTCCAGCGCGGGCCCTGCCCCGGGCTGCAGCCCTTCAGGGACCCCCTGCTCCCGCCGGGGCTCTCCAGGGCCGCAGCTCCTGCAGGAAAGAGCCCCCAGCTGCGGCCTGGGGCCCTCCCCGGGCTGCAGGCTGGGGCTCTGCCCCGGCGGGGGCTCGCCAGGGCTGCAGGGGAGCCCTGCTCCCGGCCTGCGGCACCTCCTGCCCTCCTCCTGCTGCGGCCTGGGGCTGCCTCTGCTGCTGCTCCCCCCTCGGCTGCCTCCTCCTCTGCCTGGGCCGCCTGTGGCCCTTGCGGAAACCTGTTGCCCCCCTCCCCGGCGCCCCCGGCTTGGCTGAGGGGCTCAGCTGTTGCCCTGCGGGGGGGCGCTGGGGCCGGCTGGAACCAGCCTGTGCCTGGCACAGGGCAGTCCTGGGATACTCTGCGTAGAGACCACCCTGCAGCCCCGCTGCCAGCGCCTGGGCACGGACACCTCAGACACAGCTCTCAGTATCTGCATCCATTTTGCTCTGATGGCACCTGTGTGTCCATGGTGCAGCACCTGGAGTGAGTTCAGGTGTGTGAGTGAGCGAGTGAGTGAGCGAGTAAGCTGTGGTGATTATCAAGGCAGAGCTGGGAGTCGAGGGGGGGGGGGGGGGGCGAGGGGCGGGAAGGGGTGGTGGTGAGACAGGGAGATGAGACAGTGAGAAAAAGAGCTGAGAATATGGGGTGCTGTTTGTGTTTGTGTGAGCGCTAAGTGTGTCTGTGTTATCTCTTTGGTGGGTCATGTATATATGTGTTGTGTATATTTGTGTGTTCTATGTGTGAGTTCCTACTGAGAGCACATGTTCAGTCCTGCTATTGTTTGGACAGCATGGAGCTGTGGTAGTCTTGCCTGTTGAGCTACTGGATTTAGCAACTTCTAGCAAACCAGGAAGGAACGAGGGATTTATATGTTCAGGGTGGTATTCAATGTGATGATAAATACCAAATAATTAGTATCTTAATGTGAGATGAATATTGAAGATCTCATATCTATACAAAGGAGGTGGAGGGCAGGATTCTGTGTCCCAGTGTTTTTTGAAGCAGAGGGGTATCTTGCCTCGTCCCCAGGTGCTGGTCCACCAGGATATGTCTCCCATACACCCACACATCTTGTGTTGTGTCTCCTGTTATCTATAAACCTTCATTGTCTGAAATGGCTCTTTCATCAGTGTTGAGGAACTGGAATATCATACATATCAGTACCAGCACAAAAAAATCTAGGCAACATTCAGGTGCCTGAAAAGTGCAAGGGGCATGTGACAGTGGCATGTTTTAATATCAAGTGTCATTGTGTCCGTTTGGGTATTCCAGCTGGCCTCGGCTGGTTGCCCCAGCAAACCACAGATCTGCAAGTCTTTGGTATTTCAAACAGATACTTTAGGCACTGAAACTAGCAGGTTTAGGGCTTTACTGTAGAAAACCTGAGATTCTAAATGTGGATTGCACCTAGGCTATATCGAACACTTCCCTCTGGCAAGTAGGACAGGAATCTATTTGCACTTCAGGCTTACACTGCAATCTGTAAGTGTCTGTATGGGGTGTTTCAGTCAAAAAAAGGTCTGCAACATTTTCTGAAGGAATCTTTCCCTAGTAACTGGGAAAAAGCTTGGAATATCTACCTTCAGATGTTTCTGATAAGTATAGGTTCAAGGTGGATAGGATGAAAGGATGGTCTTAAGGATGAACCTTGAAGTAATAACTGCTGGTATGAACTTTGGCTGTTAGGAAGTCAATTTTAGATTTCAGTGCTTGAGATGAAAGTTTAGGTTCCTTTACCCATTAAAATCCTTTTACTAATTAAGCTCTTTGGTGTTTATTCATTTATTTTGTTAAGATCCCATCAGGCCTTGTACCTCTTACTAAACAAACTGTGTGCATGTGGAAAAGGTAACTGGGTACCTTTCAGGATTTGGGCCTTTTGAAGAAAATTGTATGAAGATGTGTGAAGATTACCAGTTTTACTGCCACACTTCCAATGGTGCATTCATGCATATGGGTGGGTAAATAAGAACAGCTCATCTAACACTTAACTTTTGTATTCGTTCTATATTTAAAGTATGTATCTTTCCTAACAGCTCTGAGGTTTACCAAACAGTTTAGAAGGAATTGCTTAAGAATGTAGATTCTGAACTGCAGACGTTTTATTAAGTAAAATTATCCACTTTCCCACATCAGCGTACTGAAGAAAAGTAAGAACAATGTAATAATCACACCCAGCTTCCTAATGCGTGGAAAGCAAGGCAAGGAAAAAACTGCTGGGAGCAGAAAGTATTTAGATTCTTTCCTTGATATAGCTGATGAAATTAAAAAATAAGACTTCAGATGTCTAAGAAATAGGGATATTTTTGGGTTTTTTGCTTGTTTGTTTTGGGTATTTTTTAAATCCTATTGTCAGTTAACTATATAGGAGGTTCTACCATATAGATACATTTTAAGTATAAACCTTCTGCCAATGTAACTCATGATCTCATTACAAAAACCCAAAGGAGGGAATCAGAAATTAAACCAAAATTAGATGTTAATTAGAAATGTGTGCAAACTGATGTGCTGTGTGGGAGATAGGAAGCCATTGCACACCGTGGGTTAGAGTAGCACTTTATACCCTGCCATGGGCAAAGAATTGTGCAGAAGCTGAATACTTGGCAGACATGGATTGCTTTGTAAATACATAACAAAGAAACAATCTTTGCCCCAAAGTGCTTATAGTCAGATTAGGGCGTGGTCTGGAGAAAAGAAAAAGAGAAAAGGGAAAAGAAAGAGAGAAGCATTTCTTATTTTTCCTTTTCTTTTTTTCTGTGGTTCCAGGTTCCAGTAACCACTCTTCAGGCAACACATATTCCAGTCAAAAGCCTGGATTAATTCAGAAATTAATCTGTTTCTTCTGCAGGTTTGTATAGTGTCTGGTGTGGATGCAAAGCTGAACATGATGGGAAAAAGAGAGATGTGTCATTGTGTGGTTAAGCAGGGTGTCAGTCTCGAAATCTCATGAGAGTGGTCCTAGAGAATGGATACCTGCAGGGAGACAAGATTGGTCATGGAGAAAGACAAGTCGGTTGATACTTAATTGATCCAGGTAAATGTTCCTTCATTAAGCCATCTACTATGGCCAGTTCTTTACTGGCCAAGTGACAGCTTGTGGGTGGGACTTAGGCTATAACCAAGGCACTGAAGCATATCAACACAGAAGGATTTACTGGAAGCACCAACTATGGACAAATATCTGTATGAGATTTAGAAAAAAAAACAAACAACATTCCAGATAACTGAGAAAAAACTTACAGGTTTCCTAGGATGTCCATAAATGATTACAACCCCTGCCTTTATTATTTTTAATGTTATGATTTTATAAAATAATCTTACTATTTTCAAGCATGTAACAATCTATTATTGAACCTCTACCTTTTGTAATATACTGTTAACTTACTTCTCAGTAATCACCTGCTCCACTGAAATGAACATTGCTTTATTCCAAACCCACAGCATTTACAAACACAGAAATTCCAGGGAAAAAAAGCTAATACTAAGGAATCACTCTTTTTTAATATATAGTACTTTGTTTGCAGTCTAGCTTACTGCTATCACTGCTAACAGTAGTCAAATATAGGAGATCTGCTAGAATTTTTTTATTAGCATTACAACTCTTAGTTTTTACTCATACCAGGATATCTCCTGATAAAGGCAAGGAAGAAAACTCTCCCTACTAAAGCAGAAAAACTTATCTTAAGAACACTTTTGTAAGAAATTTATAAGAATTCATGGATTTAGTGTGGCGTTCTGGGAGAAAAACAGGGAAATGAACAAAGTAAGGCTTTACTAGTAATTTTATGGCTTTTGTATTAATGTCCAGGGGTCATTTTGCCTTGTAATAGAGGATTCTCTGCCCTGAAATAAAATATATTCCAGAAAGGAAAATCCTTTCCTGCCTTTTCCTTGCTCACTTTTTATCTTTGCTCATAGCACATGACTTGTTAGATCAAAGTTTCCATTTTAGCTTCATATACATATTGCATGAGTGTCATGTCCTGACTTTCTACACCAAAAGTTAATGGGAAAAATAATTCTTCAAGTGTCTAGGGCACATACAAATTGTGGTCTCAAGAGGAAATATCCAGACATAGATGCCTGTTGGACTTCCAGAAAATGAGCTATTCAGTTTTCCAAAGGGATTTGGATACCAAATCACCTATAAAATTAATGAGAATTGGGCATACTCAGCCCCTAAGTGGCTTTGAAAAGCTTGTCCTCAAAATCCATACTGGTAAATAATAATGGCTTATTGCTAGGGAGTTTCTAGCTGATCTCTGCACATACATCATGACAGCATCTTTTGCTGGGGACTTATTTTATTAGAGGAATTAATTTCTGTTGTAGAAAACTACCAATAGCTAAATATTTCTGAAATCAGTAATTGCAACACTAAAGCTGTTTGATATATAGATATTTGTTTAAATTAGACATAAATATCTAATTTAACCTGATTAACACTTAGCTCACTAAATCTAGCATTTCAAACCCTGCTTTCTAAACAGAATTTTCAAAAAACATAATTGAAGTTGACAAAGGGCCAATAAAATACTAATCAGTCATCATTTATCTGGGGGACTCACTCATCTTGATAATCTATGGCTTTTGCAGCAGCCCTGTCATTATCACTAATGCCCTGTGCATTCTCTGTAATACAGGCTGAATGGCAAAAACCTTTTGAACAGAGTTGCTTGCCTCTCTTAAGAAAATATGACTTCACGTGAATAATTGTTCCAAGTATTAAATATGGCCTAAAGTATTTTTTTTTGATATAGCAGTATTCTCTACGTACAAGAAATCAAAAAGTGGAAATAGGCTATATTTTGAATTAATAAATAAATTAATGAATAAATATACAGCTAGCCTTTTTTTATCTGTTTGAGCAGTATGAAAACTTAAAAGATGCCTACAAACCAAATTAGTGAAATGAAGATGCAATTTTGCTCTCAGTAAATCCGAAGTAAGTCCAAGATAATTCTGTTCCTTGTGTACTTCTGGCAAGAAACTGATGACAAATGATTTTTTAATGTAATTATATAATGGTTGTCATTGGCAGTACAAATAGAAGACTCCTATTATTTTCTCCACATTTCTTTCTTCAAAAGCTTTAAAACCAGAAATCTAATCCAAAATGCATTGCTGTTGGCAGTGATTTGGGATTATAAAATAAGAGTAGCTGTATTGTGTCAGACCATTTAATACTATAACCCGTTGCTGACAATGGTCCCAAACAAAAGCTTAGAGAACAAAGGTGATATCACAAAAAGAATAAAGTAACTCAGTTCGTGGGAGAACTTCTTAGTTTCCAGCAATTGTAGCTGAGTTGTTCCTGTAACTGTGAAGAAAACAGAGCATGTAGGTGGCAGAAGGGGGTTACAAGGTGCTGTCACCTCCAGCAATGAGCACTGGGAACTGAGGTCGTAAGGGAATTAAATTTCCTAGTCCCCAACACAGAGTTGCAGCAACAGAGACTTAAAGGAGGTGCAGGACATAGCTTGCAGTGGCTGTGTTAGTTTTAATACTAAGAAAATTAAATTGGCTAGTATCTTGCTTGAAACTCATGTATGGAAATACCCATTTAGCACTGTTCAGTTGTTTGCAGACATCACAAAGCAGCAAAGTTTAGGTTAAAATATATATTTTAAACAATAAGAATGGATGTAACTATTCAACTATTTATAGTCACATCCCCAAATGATGAGGCTTTGGGAACCCTTTTGTTGATTTAATAAATAGAAACCAACTCTAAACCATGGATTTTTTTTCTCCCAACTTTTCTTTCAGAAATGTGCTCTCATAGCAGACTACTGAATTTTTTCTTCGGCAGCTTTGTCTAAATAATACTTTCTTTTCATTGGTCTTGTAATGAATATGATGAGAATAGTGTAAAGAAAAAAATAATCATGACCCTAATTAGATTACTATTTTTTTTATGCCATAGATTTCTGAAATTGTTTTCCAAAATATTGCTAATATTTATGCCACAAAAATATTATCACGCTTTTTCAACTGTTAACCTTTTTTCTTTCACCAAGAGAGTTTTCCATTATAATAAAATGCCATGTAATAATTTTGCTTTTTGAATCAATTTAGTTAAGTCAAAATAACTTTTTTAGGAAATGTTGAAATAGTCAATTTTCCCTGTTCTTTAAGGGAAAAAAATAGTTGATGCTTACATTAGAAAATGTCCAAAGAGGCCTAGTGAAATGTATACCATATGCATGGAGCTATATTTGGAAATAAAACCTTATTTTACTCCTGTTGTGTTTTAACCGCAGCCAGCAACTAAAGTACCACACGGCTGCTTGCTCACTCCCTATCCCCCTGCAGTGGGATGGGTAGGAGAATTGAAAAAATAAAGGTAAAGCTCATGTGTTGAGATAAGAACAAATTAATAATTGAAATATAATACTAGTAACAACAATAATAATAAAGTAGAGATAACAAAAAAAAAGAGAGAAATAAAACCCAAGAAACCCAAGCGATGCACAATACAGTTGCTCACCACCTGCTGACCGATGCCCAGCCAGTCCCCCAGCAGCAACTGGTGGCTCCTGGCTGACTCCCCCCAGTTTGTATACTGAGCGTGGCGGTTTATGTTATGGCATATCCCTTTGGTTAGTTCGGGTCAGTTGTCCTGGCTGTGTCCCCTCCCAGCTTCTTGTGCACCTCCTCACTGGCAGAGCATGGGCAACTGAAAACCCTTGACTTAGTAAGTGCTCAGTAAGTAAGTAAGCACTCAGTAAGTGCTACTGAGCAACAACTAAAAATCGGTGTGTTGTCAACATTGTTCTCATCCTCAATCCAAAACACAGCACTGTACCAGCTGCTTCCTGTAACCAGGAATAAAATTAACTGTCTCCCAGCCAAAACCAGGACAACCTTATATCAAAGTTTGGAAGTAATGTAATATACATTAATATACATGGCTGAATATCAGGCTAGAAAATAAATGTGTGATGTGAGGGGAGGCTGAAAGGAGTGGGAATTGTTGCTTCCTCTTTGGAAAGAGAAACCTAAGTGAAGATCTTGTGGTTTGTCTCCATCTGTCTATTGGTAAGGTGTAAGGAAAACGTAACGGGACTTTTACCAGAAGTGCGGTGATAGGACAGGAGGCAGTAAGAGGCCATAAGACTTGTTTTGAGCAGGAAGTTGGACTATCTGACCACTTGTAGCCTACATTATTATGAGATTATTTTAAGTGGGAAGTAAACTTGTTTAGATACACCCTGAAGTTTTCTAGTATCTGAAGCAATGAAGTTTTATTCAGTATTCAGCAAAAACAAAACTGGAAAACCCCACAGATTGACGTACTAAATGTGTGTAAAGAAACCACAGGTTTCTGACAATAACTGCCAAAACAAAACCCAGGGAACATATCTCCTAGGACAGAACACCCTGAATCATGTCTCCTGTGATAAAAAAAGAGTTGAAATTACTCACTAATATTTGTTCACACTTCTTTAAAGAGTTGGGTTCTTTTATTTCTGTTTGAAGAAAATGTATAAGAAAAAATCTTTCTGAAGGGGTTGCATGCTAGAATGCAGAAATATCAACTCTTGTGGGAAAATGACTGTAAACTGACTTCTGTTGGCCCTTTTTTGCTTGGGGGAGGTCAGTGTAGCACTATTTTAATGAAACAAATGAGATTTTGCTTCTTTTAGACTTTCCAACCTCTCTCTTTGTAGATCAATATCAGCCTAGCTATTAAACTGTCATTTTAAGTTTTCTATGGGTATGCTGTAGTGGTGGTGGCAAAGTCTATCAGCAAAGAAAAATTACGTCCCAGTTTTTCCTGCTGCCCATAATCATTACATCATCCATACCACTGTGGTCATTTTCTAAAGGAAATTTACCCCTACCACCATAGAGCTGATTTTTCCAGAGCTGGAAAGTAAGTGGAATATGTGGAAACATTCATTAGAATATTTGATATTAATAGGCTTTGAAACAAAATGCTGGTGTCACCACTATTTATTTTATTCAACCACTATATTCTTAACGTTCCTCTGAAAGATAACTGCAACACATCTCCCTTTCTGAAAAGTGCCCAGGAGTCTTGCATTGCTCATGACCTATGTATGAACAGAAGACAAGGTACACATGTGGGGATGTTTTCTTTTACTTTTTTATTTGTTTGGAGTGTAAGGCCCCTACCGTGTGAAATCTTGAGTGCCTTCAACTTCTGTTGACCTTAGGAGATGATGTCACGCATCACTTTTATCACCTTGAAAGAACAGGCATTTGGGGGAGAGCATGGTGAGAGTTTCAGAACCCTTGGTAGGAAATCAGTAGCACCTGATAATATTTAACATGTCTTCTGCTCTTACAGTTAAAATCCCAGAAACTGTTCCATACAGAAATTGTTTCTGTATTAATGAACAATTAGGAATAAAAAGAACAGGAACAAGAGGAAGACTGTAATTTGCATGTGATTATTTATTTATGGTAGAAGGTGATGGAACCACATTAGGGGAATATATATTTTTTAAATGAACAGGAGAGGGATTATTTTACCACCAGCTGATACACATATGTCCTTGCAGTCTGCCTTGTTAGCTGTAAGGGATTGCAGAATTTCGTTATTCAGTATTAGAACACTTCACTGAAATATCTTCCTGAATGTAAACAAATGCTGAAATGAAAGAGCATTTGCCTAACATAGAAGAACTGGAACCCCTCTAGGAATGTCAACGTTGTATCTATTTACAATAGATTTACACATCATACAAAAGATTCAACCAGGAAGAATTATACGTACTAATTGAGAGATACCAGTATTTTAATGGATATATTTTAGACCCTAGATGTATTCAAGCATATCCTACCAAATCTTCCCATGATATTCTTTGGACATATGCTCATCAATAAAGAAGAAAAACAATTGAGGATGTTTATACTGAAAGGAAGAAAAGTTACTTTCCCCCCGTTCATGCTGAGGTCTTAGTTCTTACTTTTTCATCCTGTAGTAAATAGGAGAGTCCCTACCCAGGCATTACAATTTATGTGATTTTATATTCTGCCAGACAACCTCTTATTCTGTGATCATTTGAATAGGCCCAGGAAGACAACTTTTCTTAAAAGAAATTATCATGGCAAAAGGTTTTGTTTTCACTTTGGATTATATTCTAGCTTTGAAGAAGAAAGATATAAATGTATTTGTGGAGTGAAAAATACACAGCTCAGTATAAAGCTTAGGAAAACTCTCGTGTAAATCAATGGCATAATTCCCCATGGATGAAGAGCTGTCGTCACTAACAGTGATTGGAACTTGGGCACTGAAATAAAAAATGCCACAGTTTCACATTCAAACATCAGTGATGCAAACCAAGGACTTGGAGGGTAATTCTTTGTTTTCTTCTTTTTCCAGAGAACACTCACACAATGAATGCCCACTGCTTTGGTACACAAAACTATGCTACAATCCCCAGGCAAAGTAAATATCTCGTTCTTCTATGGTTTTAAAAGATGTTCAGCAGAGAACACTACAATAATGGGCCTTCTAGCTTTCCACAGGATCAGTGGCCTTGCAGAAGCTGACCTATTTATCCCCAACAGCACAGATATCACATCACTAAATTGTTTTGATCCTGCCTGTGAAGATTTGTCTTGTCTTCCTGAGGAGGCTTTTCTTTGGAATGTAGCAGTGAGGTAGCTCAGGATGATCATCAAAGGGCAGGAACTGTGTGACACAGGGCAATTTCACAAGGCAGTAAATACTGATGTGAATAGGCTGGAACTTGCACATCATTTTTTTCTTTAAACTTTACTTATTAATTAGCACCTTGGTCCTTGGAGGGCCCTAATATAAGGGTTGGCCATCTTATGCCCCATGTTATTTCTTTCTTGATGGTTCAAATAATGCGATACTCCCAAGTGCCCTTAGTTCAACATCAGTGACATGTAAATTGCCTAATGGTTAAGGCATTCTCTGGGGACATGTGAGTGTAGGGTTTGAGACCTTTTCAGCCTAAAAATGGCATGGAATTTCATCCTCCCACACCCCCCAAATGACTGTTCAAACCAGGAAGTTCTTAAGCAGGAGGATGAAGTCTGTTTTTATTCTGCAAAAGCAGGAGAGACTAGTTCTCAGGAGGACAATCCTGTGCTAGCCTTGCTTCAGTTTGAGATACCAGTTTTCAACTAGATGACTTATATGCCTTTGGGAGAGGAATATCAGTTTAAAATCATCTCTGGCACCCATATTTCACGTTGTCTTGCTCAAAGCTGCTCTATCCTCAGGGTCTGACTGTTTGGGTTGTCATTTTGAGGCCCCCAAATCTCCCCACATGAAGACCCAGGCTGACTGTCGCAATGTTCTCCAGGCAGGTCCAGAGGCAGGTCCTAGGCAGGACCTAGGCTGTGCAGGTCCTATCTACTTTATTTCTTTATTGCATCTAGCCTTAAGATTTAGTTCATTAGGATGTGCTGAGCTACTCAATCTGAGATGTCTGACAGTACAAACCTCTGTATGGATAAGCAGTGAAAGTAGAATTTTATACCACAGATTTTCTTCATTTAAATAGCCAGCAGAGACACAAATCTTTTCTCCTTGAAGACATTTTTGTCATTTAGTTTGCTTCCATTCTTAAAAGTAAATAATAGTTTCTCACTGCTGCAACAAGAGTGTAACTGACTGCTGCTCATTTTGTATTGCCCCCCTGTGAAATATGCACAGTCTGCATTCCCCTGTAGAGCTTGCTGATTTTTATAGCTAGTTTTAACATAAAGACTATTGTACTATAGAGTAGGGATGATATGACATTTGAAAAGCCTCTTGAGAAAAAACAGCAAAGTGGATAGTACTGAAAAATCATTCTGAACCTGAGATAATTTGAGCAGCTCTGCACCACTGTTCCACTGCTATCAGTGACAGGTGCTTCAGACAGCACGTTTGCTAAGTATCCAAATATATCAGTGGTTGTCTCTCTAGAGAGACAGTCTTATCTCTGCTAAGGCTGACCTGTGGAAAGGTTATTCAGAGAAAATCATCAAGAATTATATCCTGCTGGCCACCATCACACCTCTGGTGAGTGAGAATGCCAGAGAGGATTAAGAGATCTGGATGAGCTAAAAAAGCAGCAGCCAGATCCCTTCTCAGCAGTTTCTGCTCCATCGCTAGGACTTGCATTATCCCATCGTTATCCTCATCTTAATGGAAAAGGTGACAGTCTTGTGGGCTGCGAGCAGTTTGAAGCATCATTGGCTGGTGTTCTCGGTGGAGATGAGGCTGAAGACGCTTGGGCTGCAACACAAGCTTCCTGTGAGAGTTTGTGCAAGGGCCGTTTCCCTGCCTCATTTACTCGTCCCTCTCTCTCTCTCTTTCCTGAGCAGATAATTTGGGATTTGTCTCTTGTACTGACTTTCCCTGGAAGTCTAATAAATAGCACATACACCTCCAAGAGTGCAGAGACCAGAGGGGTTCTTCTCTTCCAAACAAGTGCAACTTTTTGTATTTACAGAGTACATAACACTGCAGGAACATTCATGTAAGCAGGAGGGAAGCAGAGATATTTTTTTTTTTAACAAGAGCAGCTATTTTGAACTTTGTTGGAGAGAACACCAAATAACTTTTGGGTGTCCAGTAGATACACAGTGATCTTTTTTCTCCAGCTGTGAAGGCACAAATTAGGTGGTCAGATGGAAGGATAGAATTTAGTCACTAGGCTTTCAGAGATGCTCAGGATACTTTTACTTAGAATATAGAAACTATTCCGTGAAATGAGGTAGCTAAAGTCTAAGTCCATATCCTAGTGTGCCAGCTCTGCTAGTCCTGTAATAATGCATAGCAGGGAGGCAATAAAAAGCAGCTAAGAGGTAGTCACTTCTTAAGCCAACTTCACTATCTGATCAAAGAATGTGAGATTGTAGGTACTTAAATAGTATTTAACTCACCAGCCCTCTTGAGTATCTGTTTAAAAACACTGAAGTAGCAGGTTTATTTGTTTCTATGTTTAACTCCAGAAAAAAAAGTGACAGATGCACTGAAGTACAACAATGGTGTGTGTGTGAAAGCTAGTGGCCCTAAATAAATGAGGAAGAATAATATAAGCAGTAATATAAGCAATGAAATTAAGTTTTCTGACTACTTTTCCATTAAGGTATCATTCAAGAAGCATTATTTTTGGCAATCATGATACCAAATCACTAGATGTACTCTTTAACACTCACTCTCCTCTCTGCTCTAACCCCTCTTTTTACTGATCTACATTGTGATCAGGATCTAAAACACGCCTAGCCAAATAACCTTGCAAATATGTTGATTTTTAACTTGAATGAGTCTTCCAACTAGGTTCATACTTCCTACACTGGGATGTACACATCCACGTGCACATACTGAAAGGAGACTGAGATCCCAATAAGTAGATCACGTGGAGAGGAGAGAGGTAAAGAGAAGTGATTTGAGCTGCTAAAACAAATGATCCTCTGACTACCTCTTGAGTTTCATAACAATATATGCCATTAAAAAAAAAAAAAGTATATAACTCTGTCCACAATATTGAACTTGACAACCTCCAACATTGGCAATTGTCAGAGAATAGTTGATGTCTGTGTAGACCTTTTTCTGGCTTGTATTACTTGTTTGACATGTTTAAGTATTCCAAATCTCTGCCATTTTAAAACATTTTGATTTCTGAGGCATTAAATCAGTCTTTGTCTGGTTTATATGCTCTCATTTCCCTAAATATCCATCTTGTTTTATGGACTGTGATAATGATTGTATGTGTGAGAGGGAAAGCAGGGACAGTGACAGGAAAGGGAGGATGAAGCAGCAAATCCTTACCCAATCTTTTAAACATTTTCCAATTTCTTTTTCTTATATGTATACTCAGCTTCACAAGCTGGTCCACTAAGAAAAAATATGTTGCCCCTTACTGATTCAAATATCACTTTAGTTCTGTCTGTATAGTGGTTCAAGTGTAAGCAAAAACTTTACAGCTATTTACATTAGTGTTTACAAGATGTGACAAACACACAAATCCCTACCAGTAGAGGCATAGACTATAAACTTGCTATAAATATAAAATGAGAAGGAAGAGTTGTTCCCTGATGCAGTGGTGCTGGTTTCAGAGAGACTTAATGAGACATACACCTGCCAAACACTGATGTACAAGTTAAAGGAAATGGGGACTGTGTTTAAATTTCCTCCATGAAAATTTTCAGACTTCCTTGCTCGTTGCTCATGTATAAATGCGTGCAGAAAAAAAAAAAAAGATGGAGGAGGATGTTTACAGAGGTATTTGATCCAAATCTGTTGCAGTGTTGAGGAATAGGACATGTTTTTTCCTCTGCAAATTGGCATCTCAGACTCTCCTTCAAACAAAACAACTTTACATTCATCATTCTAGCATTCATTGGAAACTAGTTTCATGCTCAGCCAGATGAATTTGCTTTAGAGCTAGCTCTTCACTGCTACTTGTTTCTTCTGATCATCTGTCAGTCTCAGTTATTAAATAAGGTAATAGATTTTATCACTGGCATTCTAGGTATCAAAATAAGCAGGGCTGTAGTAATAATTAAGGGGAACAATACCACTGATGCATAGATAGTTCTTTATCTCAAAACACACAACCCCTCTGCGCACGCCCAGTTGTAGCTTACGAATTTATTATTCTTTTTCAATCTGGGGCATTGAGTCTAGGGAATGTGGAAAAAATGCTCTCTTAATAGCACATGCACGATTTGACATTAGGGTTTTATTCTGCCAGGCAAGCTAATGGGTCATATAAGTGTCAGAGACATTACCATTTACAATTATCCCTAACAGCTTGCTTAACACAGCACATTTTCAAAAGGCATGACTTTCCACTTCACAGGGAGCCTTCTGCATGCCAATCTGCAGCAAAAGTTATCATCTAATTAAACACAGGTAAAATAGTCATGATGATCCTGATAAACTGCTTGATTCAACTCCCTAAGTGTAGGTCTCTAGCATCATTTTAAATGTCTTCTTGCATGATGCTTGGCCTCTCGCTCCAGGTTTTCTGCAAGCCCTCTGTCACATCTGCCAGCTCCTGCAGATGTCTCGGGCATTCAGTGCAGCAGCTGCCTCAACCCCTAATGGCTATGTCAAGATACAGCTTAATGTTACTTGCCTGATAGCCTGTTTTTTAATGCTGTAGGGAAGATTCATGGTCTAATAAAATGAGGATAGTGTTAACATTGGTTTTCTGAGGTCAGAGGTGGAACACTGAATGTCAGAGCCCTGAGTGAACTAGCAGGCTCTGATTGTTCAGGCCACCCTGCAAACTTCTATATTCCTCCTCCACAAACTCTTTCTCCTCCCTTCCAGCCCAGGGATTTAGCTGCTTATGTTCAGGGTCAACCTTCATATGATGCAGCTGTGTAACCCTAGAGAAAACTGCTGTAAGCAACTAAGCTGTGAGAAAGCCCTATGGGAAGCCTTACCCAGGGTCTTCGCCCATGCTTGCACCCTCTGCCCTGCCTGGAAACTGCATTTTAGTTACAGCTCTTGGTCTTTGTTTGAGCTACATTGCAGGTATGTCCATGCCTTGCCTTGCAATTTGCAGATCCTGACTTGCTGGCTTGAACTCTGACCTGACATCATTAGGACTAACGTGGTGGTCTTTGCTCTGTGCTGCCCCTGGTTACTGTCACCAGGCTTGCTCTGGCTCTTCTGGTTTGGTACTGTGGGACTGTACCCCTTGTCTGCAAGAACGCTGCCCTGCCTGCCTGGCTGTCCCTTCTGGTTTATGGCTCCCCTTCCTCTGCAGAGCAGCCCCCTTTCATTGCTCTCTGATATGAAGAATAAAAGATTTGTCAATTAAAGCTCTGGAAACCATCTAATGTGTGTCGCTACCTCCTGCTGCAGATTACAGCAGCGTTATATGCAGAACAGACTCATGAAAGTGCTTGTATCTAGGAAGAAAACACAATTATTTGGGATCCTGCCATCTCTGTGTACTCTTCCTCATTTTCCAATTGCTACGTGGCAAGCATAAACATGCCAGTAGACTTCAGATTAAACAGTGTTAAAATATCAAGCGGTGATCTTGTAATAGTTTTTCTGAAACTGAACTTGTGACCTGTGGTGACACTTTGTGCTTTGCCATTCCTCCACACGTGCTCACGGGAGGGAAGGAAATACCACAAAGTCAAAACCTAATCCTGAAGAAAAAGGTGGGCCACTGCCAGTACCTGTCAGTGGTCATGAAAACAGACCTGATGAAGCTTAGAGAGGAGGTGGACAGACTTCGGCCGCTGAAAATGTAGGTACCTTCCAACTGAACTATTCTATTCTATTCTATTCTATTCTATTCTATTCTATTCTATTCTATTCTATTCTATTCTATTCTATTCTATTCTATCCTATCCTATTCTAATTATGCACTCTGACTACCTTTGTTTAATAAAAATCTGCATTACTGAAATGACCACTTGACCAAGTGACAACGTTTGACAGAACAATTTTAACATATAATTTACATAGATAAAGTGAGTTGGATGTGTGCAGCAGATAGCATTACATTCCCTGTCTGAAGATGTTAGACAATTCTACCTGCCTCCTGACAACTCCTGCGGCAAAGGAAAGCCGTAATTCCACTTCTAGCAATGACAGGAGAAACAGCCAGGATCGGTGTAGGTCTTTTTCCTGACAATTCTGCAGTAAAATGGCAACTATTTGTACATTTACAAATGAAATTGAATGCCCGTTATACAAGCTGCAAGCACTTTATGCTGCCTCTTAGCCAGGTGAAAATCGCCCCCCCTGTAAATGCAGATGTGATTCCTGTGTCTTTCATTCCTTCTGTTACTGCGCTCTGGGAGCGACTGAGCTGCTCACTGGAGAGGAAAAATAGAAGGAAGGAGGGGGGAAGAAAGGCTGGGATGCTGATTTTATTGGTGGATGGTTATCACCCTCCACTGACAGATGATTTCTACTTAGGTCACTGATGTGTGTACTCTCAGACAATCCCTGTTCTCTGGGCAAGCACAAACAAAAAGATGTGCAGGGATAAGGCTCTGGGAATAACATGGGAACTTCAAACAATCAAAACAATTTACTACACTTCTCAGATGAGACATGGTAAATTTCTGAAGGTACACAAGCAGCTGACTCTTGTGTGAGAGTGCCAAACAGAAGGACATTTCTCTGCTCGCCCTAACAAGGCAAGGTCTCTTATTTCAAATACAAGATGCACTGGAGTGACACTCATCTTGAACATCCAAATTTTGTCTTTATGGGTAGGTACCATAGCTTTTTACTTACTGGGTTTGCTAGATTAAATATTCCAAAAAGACACTATGGAATAACCATGCTTACGTACTAATAGTGTTTTCTGCCTTTTTTTTTTTTTTTCTCTTGATGAACTTCTTTATGCTTCTTTATGACCATAACAAGACTTTTATAAGCTGTACAAGATAACCCTATGAACACCTGGTTATTTGGTGGGCTGTGGAGGAAAATGCTCTGTGATCAGCATCAATCACTGTACTAAAGAAATGCCATGACTTTATATTCTATAACCTCACAGCCATATGCAGCATCTTTTTTATTTTTGCATTCCACAGTAATCTATAGATACAAGGAGTAACTTTTGTCAGCACTGTTTTTTTCTGTTTATGTTTTCCCCGCTGAATCAAGGCTCCAAGTCTTATGCTAAAAGGTGTATTCTTTGGGCCAGACCCTAGGCTTAAATTACACAGTGTTTAATCCAGGGTGTAGTCATACTCTATGCACCTGACAGTCAGTTTAAGACTGGAACATACAAATCAGTTGATTCCAGCCATGGCCAGTTGTCTGGAGGGGATTTTTCCAGGTGATCATTTCCAATGTGGCATATGCTATAGGGCTAAAAGCAGTAAAGGGTCAGCAGGCCTGTCCTAAAAATATTGGCAGTCGAACTATGCAGAGAGACAGTGATGAATTTTCAGTGAATTCCTTGGTATTTTTAAGGCCAAAGCCATATGTAGCAGGAGACATTCCCTTTGCAATATCCAAGAGCTGACTACTGCCTCCAGGAGAAGAGAGCAGCGTTAACCACCATCTGTTCTAAAATGTCAGTGGACGCTGCCACAGAAATGGAGAGACATATAAGTAACAGGGTAATTTCTCAGCAAGTAAGTTCAGTACAACGATGTCCCTCTGGCTCAGGATCAAAAGGAGGAGACCTTGTGATGCAGTGGTGTTCATCTGCAGTCAGTAGTGCTTACTGTCAGGGTTAGAGCTGCTGCTGCTCAGACATGCTCTTGGGAAAGAGATGCTGTTAGGAACAAGTGAAAATTCCTCTGAGTTTGGAGAGTTTAACCCAATGATCTTATTGTTATTCTTCCTTCTGGAGTACACTCTACTGTCACTTACAAGGATAATGTTTTACATTCTCCTGCTGCCTTTTATCTGAGAATCTTGAGGCAATTTACAAGTACTAGTGGATTAAGTTTCACGCCACCCAAAGCAAGGATAGTAAGTGGTATTAATTACAGTGATACTTGGATGTTATCTCTCCATGATAGGAATGATGTCACTTCAGATGGCTTAAAGCCCTAAGCATGTTTGTGGTGCCGTGATTCTACAAATGCAGGAAACGGGAAGATATGTTTGCCCTGCACTGCTTAAGTCGCTGCCAAGACTGGGAACAGGGTGCAACCTGACACACTCTGACAGGCTCTGAACTCCAGCCCAGGCCCTTCCTCTTTCTGTAGCTGACCGTTTCAGCTTTTTTTTTTTTTTTTTTGACTGCACAATTTTCCTGGTCCTTAGTGTTCTCTCTGAGAAGTGTTGAAACCACTTTTTGACTGGAGACTTAGTAGTTGGAATACAGATGGCAATTCCAGCCTTACTAAGCCATGCATAAGCATGCTCCAAAAATTAATACAGCATCAAATCTTTCTATGAGCAAATGGATTTCATGAGAACTTAGATCTTACTGGAATATCTTTTCTCACCACTGTTCCAAGGTCTTCTCCACATTTTGCCTTTAAAAATCTACTTTCTCTTCAGCTACTTATTTCTGTTATGTTACCATGTTGTAAAACACAACAGCTTTCATTACCTGTCCTTTAAATTCTTTTAAACTCCTGTTCTCTAGCCTGAGAAGTCAGTAAAATTGTTGCATTAATCTCTGGGGGAATTTGGTTATTGTTGAGGTGTATTTTGTATTTCTTCCCTTCTTTCTGTCTTTGAGTAACTAGAACATGATTTCAGAAGATTAAAGTCAATGAATGCCTGTTTAGAGGCCAGTGCTTATTAGACTAGGCGTCACCTGTCTTTCAGCAGGAAGTTTTGAGAGTATGTGAACTTCTATGAATACTCTTAAGATGCTAACATCTGCACAGGGTATCTGTGAAAGCTTTATATTCCTTTCCTTATTTCTTTTTCCTCTATGTTTTCTGATTCTGCTGAAGAACTGGTTCTGAGCTGAGAGAAGGGGGAAGCAGGTGAGAATGAATGTCAGTCTGACAAGAATTATGTCACCCTGTGCTAACAGAAACCTCCCTGGTTGTCACTGGTGTCTCTATAATAGTCTTGAGCGATATATCAGATACTATACATCTGGAAAGAACTGAATCCTCCAGGAGTCATGGAGACCCCTGTAACCTTTCTGACAGCATCAAAGATTATCTAGTTATTTTCAGTGCCCCCTAGCCCTCTTCTCTCTCTCCTCTCCACTGCATTCCCAAATCCCAGTTTCAAGGAGTCAGCCCAAGGCAGTTCTGTCCATACTGTCAGTTAAGGCAAGGGCCTGCCCTGACTTTCCTCCAGTCACGTTGTTTATATACAGACATACTCAGAGGTCCTGTTTAGGATCAGTGCTGGGGAAGAGGTCCAAAGCCCAGCCCAGTGGCTCTGTGCAAGCTCCAAGTCCCCTTACCGACTTCTGGGGGATGTAGGCATAGGCAGGGCAGAAGTTTGGCTCTTGCTGAAATGCAACTTTTGAAATCATCATGTTGTTTCCAAACATAGGTCACTTGGGACCTGTCACTCAGTTGGCACTTTGGCCAATAATGTAAATAGCAAATGAGACTTAAAGGAGCTGTACTGTGTCCTTAGGTCTATGTTCACAGTTCATATTCTGGTCACGATACCCTGTAAGACCAAACTCCTACCCACTGCTGGATGGCCTATGGTTGTGCTTTCACCTGAGTGGCCTTTCATGGTTGGGAGAAGCTGTGCGCAAAGCCAATTCTTTTTTTTTTTTCCTTTTTCTCTAGTAGTTATAAAATGCACAAGAAGAGATGGATCACCGGTGTGCTGCGATCACCGGTTATCACATTTCATTGTTTTTTGACATTAAGTTTCTTGATTTAATCTGGCAATATGCCTTGTCTTACCAGCCTTCCAAATAAAATTATTTGCACAGCAGCTCTGGGTTTCCTGATTCCAGCTTTAATTCTTGAGATTAACTTCAATAGTAGTTATATAAATTTGTCTTCTAAAGACTTGCTGGGCTTCTCTATTGTCTCTTGACTGATTATTCCAAGAATTTAGTAAAACTGGGCTGTCAATTGAGGTACATATTTTTATCTGTGTGCACGTTCACTCGGTGTTATAAAGGAGTTACTGAAGCTTCTTCAAACAATCACTGACTGTCTGAAGTGGGAAGGCACCTCTGGAGATCACCTGGTTCAACCTCCTGCTCAAAGCAGAGTCAACTAAAGCAGGCTGTTCAGGGCCCTGTGCAGTTGGGTTTTTAACATCTCCAAGGATGGAGACTCAAGAACTTCTCTGGGTAACCTTGTGCTCAGTCACTCTCACGATATGTGTGTGTAAGTGTGTACGTGTGTGTGTATGTGTATAACTGTTTATTCTTCTGTTTAAATGGAGGGGTTTTGTGTTTCATTGTATCCATTGCCTATTGTCCAGTCACTAGGAGAGGAGAGAGGAGATGAGGAAAGCTTTCATCAATGTTTTAATCGTCTTGAGCATAAACTGACAAGATATATTACACTAATGGTCAAAGTAGCTGTTTAGAACATCCCGTGGTGGAAGGTAAATTTGCTGATATTTCATACTCAGGCTATCTGTTAAGGATATTTTCAATTGTTGCTTCACCTTCTCTAACAAACATTATACCATATTAAAGAAATATCCATATTTTCCTGCCCAGGTGGTTTGTGATGCTGACCAAGCTGTAGTTATTACACAGTGGATTCATTTATTATAAAGGTTGTTTTCCATTTCACTTTTTACTTGGTAGGTAGTGTATGCAGGATTTTAGAACTGCTCTGCTATTTTGCTCTCAGGTAATTCTGGTTTGCATTCTTTCATTTCCTTTTAAAATAGCCTCTTCCTGAGCCGTAACAGTAAAAAGCCTGAGGCGTTTATTCATCCTCATCAAATTACATTTATTTAAACTTTGAGCATAAAGAAAATACAAGCATAAATAGGGACCAAGCTGTCAACTTGACTCATCATTTACAGCTAACAGGATTAACTGGGTGCAGCAACCAATGTGAAAAACATTTCAAAGTACTGCCACAGGATAAATGGACATATTTTAGTATTGACAACCTTCTCTCTTCTCTTCTCACTCTCTCTTTTTAAATATGTGGATTATTTTTGCTGTTTAATGAATTAATGTAGTGCTTCTTAAGAACTGTCTCAGGTTGGAGACAGTATTTTGTTGCTTACATGTTTCCATGACAGTATGGTAAAAGATTCTCTTACAGATAAGGGAAAACTGAGTCCTAATTACACTATGCTTAGACTTCAAGCTTGGAAAAAAATCATGACTATGAGTGCAATAGAAGTAGAGGTGATCCACAAACTTTTTTCATGTAGATCATCAGACACTTCTGAGATTATAAGAACTTCTGAGTACCACTACCTGTGGTAGGTTTGGCATATTATCACTGGGGCAAAAGGAATTGCTGGAGTTGAAATATTTATACTCTTGCAGTTGGTTAATAACAAAGTATTATGTAAGGTAATAAATAAGTATATTTCTGAGGATGCATTTTTACTTCACATTGTAGTATCTGGTTGAAATCAAGAGAGGATGTTCTATGATTTTAATGGGATTTGGCACCACACTAGACCATTTTTAGCAGGCATGATGCTTTGATATAGCTGTCAACAAATACTAATATTCGACTGTGTGCACAATTGTCAGACTTTGTGCACTGCTGTTCCTTTTTTTGCTTCAAACATTTCTGTAAAAAAATATGGGGTTCACTCCAAAAGTCCATTCTAGCATAGTATCCTTATGTCTCAAAAAATGGATTGTAGCAGCTTTTTAAGGAAGAAAAATAGAAAATAAGAAAAATAGAAAAGGACTTAGTTTTTGCAGTGAAAGAAAGATTTTGCAAATATGCAGACTAACAGAGCCCTCAAACACTCCTCAACATCTGATACTTTTCCTTCTTCCCAGGACCTGAATCTGTACGGTCTGTGCTATACAACCTGTATATTTAAAGCACCTACCAATATGACAGTGTATGGGTACTTTCAAAACCAGCAAAAACAAGCCCAAAATATTGCTGCATAAAATACCATCCATTAGCAAATGCAGTTGATTACAGGTGTTTCTGTATTTCTGAAGAAAGGCCTAAACAAGGGCATGCTGGTTTGGTTTTTTTCTGTTTCAGATGCTTAGTCAGAAGTTGCATTGAATTGTGTCTGTACACAAGGGTTGACAATACATCTTTTTCCTATGATAAAAAAAAAGCAAACCAACTTGCTTTTCTTTTAATTAAAAAATCACAACTAGCCTGAGTACTTAGACATATGTAATCACCGTGTTCCTTATTAGGACAGCAAATGACAGAGTGTTTGTCGCCAGATGGAGTAATTACTATGATATTCCTTCAAGTTCTCCCCACACTGCCTCAATGCCTCCTTTGAGGATCTAATGCTTTTCTTGACCTGTGACCTTGAAACTAGAAATTTCTCTACTATAACTAGGAGCACAGATGTCTTTCATTCTGCACCTAGGCAGTAAGTAGAGATGTACTCATTACCTGAAAAGAAAAGAATGTAGAATGTCTGGAAGACCTAAAATGAGCTGTTAAATATCAGCAAACACAGCTTGTCAAATGGAAGCCTTTCATGAAAACGTTTTAGTTTCAGTGTCTGAATATGAAATCACTGGATGAAGGAAAATGTCAGAGGTGAAATATGCATGGCAATCATCTGATCTTACAGGGTATGGTCTGAAATCCCTGCCCTCCTGATTCAGATCCATGAATTTCCACATTCCACACATAGTGCTGCCATTTGGAGGTACCTTGACAGGATGGAGAACTGGGATGATGGGAACATCATAAATTTAAAAAAAGGAAAAAGCCAAGTCCTGCTCCTCGAGAGGAATAACCCTATGCAGCAATACCTGCTGAGGGCTGACCAGCTGGAAAGCAGCTTTGCAGAAAAGGCCCTGGGGGTCCTACTGGACAACAAGTTTTATGTGATCAGCAGTGTGCCCTTGCAATAAAAGTGCTCAGCAGTCTCCTGGGCTGCATTAGGAAGAGTACTGCCAGCAAGTCAAGGTACTGTAAGACCCATCAGGGGCGCTGAGTCTAGTTGTGGACTCCACAGTACAAGAGACATGGAGGTACTGGAGACAATCTAGTGAAGGTACAAAAAGGCTGAAGTGACTGGACATCTCTCTTATAAGGAAAGACTGAGAGAGTTGGGGTTGTTCAGCCTGGAGAGGAGAAGGCTCAGGGAGGATCTTATTAATGCATATAAATACCTGAAGGGAGGGTGCAAAGAGGATGGAGCCAGGCTCTTTTCAGTTTTGCCTATTGACAGGACAAGAGGCAGTGAGCACAAACTGAAACACCGGAGATTCTTTCCGAACAGGAGGAAACATTTTTTTACTGTGAGGGTGACTGAGCACTGGCATAGGTTGTCCAGGGAGGTTGTGGCATCTCCATCCTTGGAGATATTTAAAAAATTGTCTGGACACAGTCCTGGGCAACTGGCTGTAGATGGCCTTGCTTGAGCAGGGGGCTTGAACCAGGTGACCTCCAGAGGTCCCTTCCAACATTAGTGATACTATGCAACTTTGTCACTGTAAAGAATAGGGTTTGTTGGTTGGGTCCCCCCGTCCCCCCCCTTCATTATCTTAAGCCATTTCATTTAACAAGTTTTTTTCTTCTAACAGCTTGGTAAGGAAATAGTATACCTTCTGGGCATGGTTATGTACACTCAGCTCATATTTTGATTCACTCAGAAATATTTTAGCACCTCATGTTTTTTCCTGAGAAGTACAAACCTGGCTGTTCCTCTATCTTACCAAACCTGTTTCTTTTCTGTTCCCTCTCAGAGTGTTGACAATCTCTGAGACTTCACTGAACCCCGACTGTGCACTTTCTGTGTTCTGCAGCGACATCCTCCTTTACCATTAGAAAGGCTGTCTTCTCTTGCAGTGAAATGACCCTTTTCAAAAAGGAATATCTTGTCATAAGAGGTTTTGAAATACAGATAAAATTGCATGTGCAAGAAAGCAGGAAGTTGAAAGTAAATAGTTACAGGACTTAGCAACAAATCCATGAGGCCACTTGTAAAAAGCCATGATAAGAACCAGTGACACTGACAAATTAGAGAACTGACTCTGAAATAACAAGAGGAACCAGACAAGGTCCAGTTGCTGGGGGAGACCAGTGGGATTAGTCACCTATATCAGCTATGGCCACGTTGGTAAGGAAGAAAAGCTGCCTGCACCTACAAAAATCTTCTGGGCTTTTGGACATCACTATGCTTACAGAACTCTTAGGATTTGCTCACCGATTATAATCACCACAGGCACTGGCAAGTCTTTCTCTGAATTCAAGATATTATATTCATATTAACATCCTAACACTAATGATGTTTTATATTGTGATAAATTTACTCCCAATTCTTAATGATGTTTTATATGAAGTGATAAATTTAAAGCAGAAAGTGTTAATGGACATCGTAAACTCTTCAAGGTCATTTTATTGGATGCACAAGAAGCCATGATTTCATAAACACAGGGACTCTTTCATTACATGAAAGAAGTCTGGATTAAAAGAAGAGGTGAAAATGACTATTCTAGTTTAATATGCAATATGATATGGAAAAAGAACCACTTGAACACAATGAATTCAAATAGAAAATGTAATGCAGGCAGCTGATAAAGAAAGCAAAATAATCACTGAAGTTTAAATGGCCCAGTAAAAGTTATGGGTCATGGCCCAGCAAGTAGGCATATGACAATGAAGGTGAGCCCCTAAGTAATATATGCATCCACTGCTACATTGAGCGGAAATGTAAGATGTAAGGATGCACAACATGGAAAAATGTTCAGTATATATTTTTCCTTTGCATGGGGAGTGAATGAAAGAGAAAGCATAGCATTTCTAGTAAAGGCGGTTATAAGCAGCGTTTGCCAAAATTCAGTATTTCCAAATACAGAAACTTATTTCCATTAAGATCTATTTTGAGGAGCTTCTTGAACAAGAAACAGTATTAAATAAATAAACAAACAAACAAACATTAAATAAAATGGAGTCATGAGACTTCTTGACTGAAAAGACCACCAATGTTGTTTATATTTTTAAGACAGACAGATCTTGCAAAAACTGAAGACTGCTTAGCTTGACTTCAGTCCCAGAGAAAACAGTGTAATGATAAAATGGTTATCTAATACACAAAGGAGCAAACCCCATGATTAATGGCTATACATGTGGCTCATCAAATAAACCTGTCGTTTTCCTGTTGACAGTATAACTGATGGAAAAGAATTTCTATGAAAACCCAAGAACAATGAGACTGTTTTGCTATCACAAGAGTCAAAGAACTGGGTTTGGTTTACGTGTGGGGGGGGAAACCAAAGAAAAATAAAAAGAATACTTTGTTTAGAAATATGTCTGGAACTGAATGACGCTGTATCTAGGGCTAAATATCAAAATGACAGAGAAGAACTATTTGAGGTAAAGGCCAATTGTGGGACAAGAAAGCATAATTAATAAGCTCAGGCTAGAATTTAGAAGGCTTTTAATTATAACAGTAATGAAGTTATGATACGCCAGGCTAATTGCAGTAGTCAGACAAACATAATTGTTTTTCTATAGAGCAGTCTATAAATTATATTACATAACATTGTTTGTAATAAAATAAAACTATATTCAATGACATGGAATGTTTCTTCCAGTTCTGTGCTGCTATTATTCACCTATATGATCAAGATAAACATATCGATGTAGCACACTTGAATTTCTGCAGGATGTTTGAGAAAGTACTACAAAATATTTTACTTTCTATGGAACAAATGGAACATCAAATGGATTAATGTCACTCATTGTAACATCTGTTAAAGGAGAGTCATCCATGAACTGACCAATTTGCAATGCTTACAGTAAAGACCTCAGTAATTATGTTGAATATTTACAGATTAAGGTAAGAAAGAAAAAAGGTGAGATAAAGAAGACACACTTCTTCAACAGGATATTCTAAAATATCTTAAAATTCTTTTACGATAATCAGCTGCTCAGTGACATGTGCAAGAGCAGGACATTCATGCTGAACTTACTTGTAAGGGACATTACAGCGGAAAGTCGTAAGTCAGGGGAAAAAAAACGAACTCTTGTTCAACAATCGAATATCATCTCTATGTGTTAGTAGTGAAGTGCTGAAACAGAAAGAACTAAAATCATCTTCAGAAGTATAAAAAGCAGGACTGTCAAACAAAAATAAGGAAATTGCCTGTCTCTGTACACAGTGCTGTCAAGATCCCCAACAGTTCAGACTTTTAAAGGATGCAGAAAAATACTTGCGGAAGAAAGATGGCAGGAGGACAGCAAAAATGCTCTGTGGATCATATTTTATGTTGAAAAGCTTTAGGAGCTCAGTCTATCCAGCTTATTAAAGAAATAGGGTTTGGCACTGCATCTTATAATGAGTTGAGTGCAGAGAAAAATTCATAACAGGATTCAGTGAACAGTGAGATCAGTTTAGGTTTGTACATCACTGAGTTGAAAAAAAACAACCCAGAAATTATAAAGCGCAATTTCCAAGCAATTAGAGTAATCAAGCACTGCAATAATTAATGAAGGTCAGTGAGGTCGGACGGGCTAGTGCTGGGAGAGGTCTGAGTACGCTGATAAACGTTTCATAGTCATGTACATTGATACAAGGTTTTACCTCCAGGTTGTCTTCAGCTAACCGGACTTGTTTGAGCCCCTGATGCACACTGAAGTCAGTCCTTGTACTGTGCACCAAAGTGATCCATATTGTATCATTTGCTTATGAATGCTATCCCACTACAATATAAAGCTAATATTGATATATTCCCAAGGCAAATATTTCATATAATCTGCTTTTCCAGGTTCCCTTTATTTTAATTGCTATAAATAAATAGTTTGTGATTCATTACTAAAGGAAACCTCTAACATAAATCAAATTAACTGCAAGTCTACAGTTTCTGGTTTTCTTCTCTGGGAGCCCAGCCAATTAACTCAAATGTAGGTATTTGCACTGTCTGTGTCTACAGATGATTAAGGTGTATCCCAGTTCAGGGAATTAATCTTTTTTTCTAGTTCTACACCTATGTACAGAGGAAAAAAACACAACTCTTGTGCGATTGCAATAGGAGAATTTTGTGGATTTAAGGCATGCAAAACTAAATTCCAAGAGCTCTGCAGGAATTTAGGATATGCAAGGTGAAACTGACACCCAGCAGTTAAAAGCAGCTTCCAAAGTTAGGCTGATTTCCTTGCCTTGAGCAAAAAGCTACATATTTTTTTTTTTTTTTTAATATCTGTCCTGCAAACGCTGCAGCATACATGAAGGCCCAGTTTCTCCTTTCTTTGTCTGTATTATGTAATGGACAAGAAAGAGTAAATGACAACCTGTAGGGTATCTGTATACTGGGGTTTATTTAAGAAGCAGCACAGTAGGAGTTTTTCCCTACTTGATTATCTCACTCACTCACTCTGCCCTCAGCACTAGGTCTTAACTCCGCTCCCCTGCAAGGAGGTCACTGGGGGTCCGTGATGCTCAGGCACAAAGTTTTGTTGGTCCAAGTTGCGCCACTGCTCGAAGTCCCTGGTTGCAGATGCTGCTGGCCTAGGTCCCTGTGTTTTCTCAGGGATTCATCCCCATGCATCTCCTCTATCTCCCAGACCTCCTCCCACTTCCAGGATGTTTCCTCCAATCAGGACCTTCACCACCTTCTTCCTGAACTCTGTCTTTCTTTCTGCCTCCGCCCATCTTCTTTTCAGGAATGCATCTGTTTGGCACCACCTCTTCTTCCAGGCGCTAAGGCCTTTGTTTTCTGAGAGCTAAGAATAAAACCACAATATATGATCAGCATCTGAACTGATGGCTCTTTCTCATGTCCCAAAAAGTTCAGGACAATATTGATATTTGAAATTTCAGAAAGTTTTCAAGAGGAAACCTGAACCACAACATATTGGATGTCAGGATTCAAAAGTTTCTTGCTGAGTGAGATCAGACTAAAAGATAAAAATGACCTCAAAATCCATGTATCTATGAGCATACCAGATGCTATCTCACCAGGTGTGTTTCTTCTGTGATGCAAGGTCTCAGAGTGAGCAGCAGAAAATCACATTATTCTCTGCTATTTTGTTGCAACAGTGCTTCCCACATCAATGATAATTGTTTAACCTTTTATCTATTATCAGCTCCAGGTTTGTAAACATTCTTATTTAACTGTTTTCTCTCTCTCTTTTTTTTTTTTAACATACTATTTTCTTTAAGTTTATTAACTTGCATATTCCCAAGGTAAATGCAGTGTTATTTCCTTTGCCTTCTTGCTTCTTGGTGAATTTTTATATTATTCTTTTGCCTTACTGATGTTTCCAAGATCACTTTGTGTTGCATTTTTCATAAGTTCCTGTAACATCATCTTTGCATAATCACTAGAGTTTCTACAAAAGAACTCTAGCATATCAGCAGTCTTCTAATCATGTTCTTGTTATGTTGAAATTGATCATTATGCAGTTTTCATTACTCCTTTGAATAGTTTTCCACAGAAAATTATGTTTATATAAGCTGATTTTCAGTAAAAGTTCACATGAAAGAATCATGGATCTACAGAACAGTTGAAGTTGGAAGGTGCTTTTAGAGATCGTCTCTTCCAGCCACCAGTAGTGGACACAGCACACTAGATCTGTCTCACTAAAGCAGAGGTACAATGTCATCTCCCTTGATTTTCACCAAGGGCACATTGTGCCTGACTAATCTAGTGGCCTTTTACAATGGAGTGACTGCATCAGTGGACAAGGGAAGAACTACAGATGTCATCTGCCTGGACTCCTGTATGGCATTTGGTATGGTCCCATACAACATTCTTGCCACTGAAGTGGAGAGAAGGATTTGATGTATGGACTGTTAGATGGATAATGAATTGGCTGGATGGTTACATCCAAAGAGTTACCATCAATGGCTCAATGTCCAAGTGGAAACCAGTAGTGAGTTGTGTCCTTCAAGGGTCTGTACTGGGACAAAAATGATTTCATATTTTCATCCGCAAGACAGCCAGTGGGATTCAGTGCAGTTTTAAACTGAAAGAGAGTAGATTTAAATTAGATATGAGGAAGAATTTTTTTACGATGAGGTTGGTGAGACACTGGAACAGGTTGCTCAGTGAATCTGTGGATGCCCTCATCACTGGAAGTGTTCAAGGTCAGGTTGGATGGGACATTGAGCAACCTCATCTAGTGAAAGAAATCCCTGCCCATGGCATGTGTGTTGGACTAGATGATCTTTAAAAGCCCCTTCCAACCCAAATCATTCTGTGATTCTGTGACTTACTAGCAATGCTCTACCTCCCACAAGGTAACTGGCCTTCATTGCTGCAGGGGCACACCAGGACCCCTAGGTCCTTTTCTGCAAAGCTGCTTTCAAGCTGTACTGGTGCATGGGGTTATTCCTTCCCAGGGGCAGGATTTTGTACTTACCTACGTTGACCTTTGTAAGGTTTCTGTCAGCCCATTTCTCCAGCTTGTTCAGGTGTCTCTGGATGCCAGCACAATCTGATGCATCAGCCACCCATTCCAGTTTTGTATCATCTGCAGACATGGTGAGGGTGCACTGTGATGAAGATCTTAAACAGCACTTGCTCCAGTACAGATCCCTCAAGTACCTCACTAGTAATTGGCCTCCAGTTCAGCTTTGTGCAGCTAATCACAACCCTTTGTGACCAGCAGTTCATACGTCTTTCAGTCACCTCACTGTCCATTTATCTTGTCCTTATTTCATAGTTTATCTAAGGGTGTTAGTATGAGTGTATGAGTGAATGTGTCAAAAGGCTTGCTGAATTCAAGATAAACAGCATCTACTGCTCTCACTTTGCCCACCAAGACAGATATCTTGTAGAAATCTATCATGTTGGTCAGCCTTGATTTTATCTTCATAAACCCATCTTGACTGCTCCCAATCACTTCTTCCCTTTCATATATTTGGAAATGGCTTCCAGCAGAATTTGCTCCATCACATTTCGAGAAATTGAGATAAAGCCGACCATTCCATATTTCTTTAGATCTTCCTTCTTGCTGTTCTTCAAGACAGGAGTGATACTTGTTTTCTTCCAGTCCTCAAGAATGTCCCCTGATCATAATGGCCTTTAAAGATAATCCAGAGTGGCCTTGCCATGACGTCAACCGTCAACCATCTCCCTCCTTGTGTGAATTAGTATACAAGCACTTCAGATAGGCCCCCAGTCATGGAGATTTCCCTGAAAAGGTATGAGAGCTTCTCCCACATTGATGTCCTGTAGGCACTTCATTATTGGAATGCATATTCTTGGGGTGAAGCCACTTAAACCCTGTTATTGTTTTCAAGGTCTCTTTATTCCACATCACACAATATTTTCCTTGCCAACCCAATCCACCCCTTCCTCATTTCTTTGTGAGTCATCAAGTCCCTTATCCGATTATATAAAATAATATTGGATCAACTCATTCTACTCTCCATAGCAATCTAGTATGCTTACCATTAGTCTTTACTACTTTTCTTAGTGTAATTTACAAAGCACACTACAAACATATGATACAGAAGCTCTTAAAGTACTCCAGCAAATGTGGCATTATGTGTGCAAACTAGAGGCAAAATGTTTGATTTTTTTTCTCATAGGGCTGTTCTTAGAGCTTCTATATATCATCACATAAATGCAGTCATTGCAGTGAGCAAAGGGAATTAGCCATTATATAAATGTTTTTAACTCCCAGAATGATTGTATTCTAGATAAAAAGCTCTGTTGACAAAGCCAAATAAGTATTCACCTGAAATTCCAGTCACTGCAATGTAGGAACATCAAAAAATTGTGGCAGTATAACATTTTTTCAGGATCCTTTCAACAACCATTGTAAAGTTTACCCAAAAGCGTCCCATAAAAGCCATAAACAATTTTTCAAGTAAACCAGTGCTTACAGCTCTGTTGATATTGGGGGTGAGGAGACACATATCTAGTTACTTATTTATTTTTACTACCATCTATAAAATAAATAATGAATTGTGCATCAAAAAGTCGGGCTTTCAAAACCTGGAAGAAAAATAATATCACAATCTTTGCAGGAGAGTTTTTTGTGTTTATTGGTTATTTTAGTTGTGCTGGGGAAGGAAGAAATAAACATGTCACGATTCATCAGAAAGTCTGCATTTAATCTTTAAAAATATACAATGCAACACTCAATAGACCAAATTCACTGGAATTTTATTTCATAAGCTTCAACTTTTACAGAATCCACTGCTTTATTGTTCTTTGTTCTGACATGAATTGACATAGCTGTCTGAAAAAGATCTTGTGCATTTAATGGATACCCAACACAACTGATGTAAGCAGACTTTCATAACATTTGCTACAAACTTGGTGCCATTTACATCAAATCCCAGCAGCTTTATTACTGCCTCAAATTGCTTTATGTACTGTTAACTTTATTGTTTGTTATTCAGCTTTCCCGTGTGTTCAGTTGAATCTGCAGCTTGTCCAGTGGTGGGGAGTGATAGAAGCTGGGAAGTTACAAGAAGAAATTTTGAGGATGACATATCTCTTAAGGAACACAATACAGGGCAGACTGTTGTTGACCACATTCCAACTATCCCAAACAGATTTCTCACCCATTTTAAAGACAGTTTTTTTGTAATCAGCTTGTCACAAGTCCTTGCTGACATGTGACAAGCCTTACCATGCAGGCAATGTCAATATTGGAGTAGAACCTCTTATAGCTCTACAGGTGGGCATAGGATTAAGCACTTTATTTACCTAATGATGCTTTCTTCCAGATTTCATCAATGAGTACAACAAAATGATGTACAGAAAAGAGATTCAGCTTCAGCTTATCCCTAGATCTTCTTGCTTCCATTAAGTCCAGCAAGGCTTAATTACTTTTGGTAATAACATTTCTCTAAGAGCATGGGTTGTTCTTACAAATCTGAATGCTCTTTCGGAGGAGGCCTATATAATTATTTCTGCTTTACAGCTGCCAAAGCTAAAATGTAAGAAAGGGAAAGGAATTTTTGTAAAATCACAGTGCAGCAGTGTCTGTCCAGGTCAAACCATGTGTTCCACTATCAGGCCAGCCTGCCCATCAAATAGGATGTCACCTTGGGAAACTTTTCCTTTAATGTCCAGTGGCCCTCATTCAAGAATACAGCCATGGAGAATAGCTTATGAAACATCGTAACAATAACTAGAATACCAAAAAGGTCTAAAGACAAATCTGATCAAAATGCTTGTATGTAGAGAAATGCATGTTTAAATACCTGTTGCTGCTTACTATAGAGAAAGCGCAGAATTGTGCTTATTAAGTGAAGTCTGCTCTAATTCTGTGGTTTTATGGCCAGCTGAATCAATCTGTAATAGGAACTAACTCCAAAAGGGCGATTCCTACTCTCCTCTCTACCTTGCACGAGCGCACCGGTCCTGTCTTTTATGTAGCTCCAGTGATAATGCTCCTGTAGGATCACTAAATCACTAACTGTTCCAAAACAAAACTAATTTTTTGTTGGGTTTTGTTCTGGGTTAGCTTTCAATCAGATCAGCAAATTTGGTCAACTCATTTGATATTCTGAAACAGGCAAAAGCTAATAATTGAACTTTCCCCTGAATTTCCTGCCTCCTTGTTCTTGTATTCTCCATCACGGTCACAACTAATATTCTCCAGGGCTCAGTACTGGGGCCAGTCCTGGTTAATATCTTTATCAACAATCTGGACAAGGGGACTGAGTGCACCCTCAGGACATTTGCAGATGACACCAAATCATGTGGGAGCGCTGATCTGTTTGAGGGCAGGAAGGCTCTGCAGAGGGACCTGGACAGGCTGGACCGATGGGCTGAGATCAATTGTATGAGGTTCAACAAGGCTCAGTGCCGGGTCCTGCACTTGGGTCACACCAACCCCACACAGCGCTGCAGGCTTGGGGCAGAGCGGCTGGAAAGCTGCCTGGTGGGAAAGGCCCTGGGGGTACTGGCTGAACATGTGCCAGCAGTGTGCCCAGGTGGCCAAGAAGGCCGATGGCATCCTGGCCTGTATCAGAGACAGTGTGGCCAGCAGGGCAGGGGCAGTGATTGTCTCCATGTACTCAGCACTGGTGAGGCTGCACCTTGAATACCATGTTCAGTTTTGGGCCCCTCACTTTATGAGGGATGTAGAGGTGCTGGAGCATGTCCAGAGAAGGTCAATGAAGCGGGTGAAGGGCCTAGAGAAGTCCTATGAGGAGCAAGTAAGGGAACTGGTGTTTAGCCTGGAGGAGACTCAGATGGGATCTTACTGCTTTATACAGCTACCTGAAAGGAGGCTGTAGGCAGGTGAAGGCTGGTCTCTTTTCCTGGATAATAAGAGACAGGACAAGAAGAGATGGCCTCAAGTTGCACGAGCGGAGGTTTTAATTGGATATTAGGAAAAAAATTCTCAGTAAAAGGGTTGTCAAACACTAGAACAGGCTTCCCAGGGAGGTGGTGGAATCACCATCTGTGGAAGTGTTTAAAAACTATGTGGATGCTGCTCTTAGGAACATGGTTTAGTGATGGACTTGGGAGTGCTATGTTAATAGTTGGACTTGATGATCTCAAAGATCTTTTCCAGCCTGAATGATCCTATGATTCTATGATCAATGAGCAACATAAGTCTTGTTTTGGTGCAGAATTGTATTGAGATAGGAAAAGAGGCTGTCTGCAGAATGACTCAGTCTGTAGGAGAGGTTCACTTTGCTTACAGTAAATGACACAACACACAGGCACGAACATACACAAAGACTAGTCAAGAAATATGTATTAAGCTGCCACTTAAATAGCAAAACAACTGATCACAGAGCAAAAACAATTGCATAAAGAACTCAGTGTACAGAAGAGATGCTTTCTGCTGGGCACTTAGTGCAAATGAAAAGGATGGAGATAGTTATAATTATGACAGACTTAGACAGATGAATCTTGATGTGTTAAAGGGCATTACTTTCAAATTTGGATGCTGTGATACGTTATTATCCTACAAAACAGCCTTTTTCACTAAACTTTCCACGTGTTGCTTATTTCTGTTCATGAAAAATAATGATTACAAAGGCACACTGCAGTTGCACAAGCAGCATTAGAACCAATTAGGCAAAACCATATTTGTGATCTTTTCTTTTATAAGGATTTCACTACCAAAAGGATTTGCAGACTTTGGTAGAAGAAAATACTAATCTTTTGCTTCAGCATGCTGCAAGCCAAGGGAAAGAGCTACAGACAGAAACATCTGATCAGGCAAAAAACTTTATTTTAGGACAAGATTATTGCATCTGTATTTTGTTGGTTTGTTCTTCGATCTGTGTTATTAGATGCCACTCCCACTTCCTGTTGTAATTTTAGCTGTAATTTTCTGTTATGTACTTATGATTTCATAGTGTGCCATTTAGTATATATGTATACCTATATGAATACATCTGCTTCTGAGAACTCTTGCCAAAAAATAGTATTTTTAGAGTAGCAGGAGGGTTCTTTTTATACAAATATATTATTTGATAAATACACAGATTGGATATTTCAAAGTTGTCTTACTATGATAAAATAAGTACTACTGTAATCTGTGATTTTTCAGATGATACTAAGAATGATGCATACCTCTGTCCATCTAACATCTGCATTAAAACTTTCTAATCTTATATTTCTTATATGGATATAGAAAATATACCACAACCCTGATGGATTTTTCTGCCATGAGACAGGAGAGTTCTCTTATCTCCCATCTACTGATAATCAACTGAGGAACAAAAAGACTAAAAGGAAGATTTGAAAATAAGATATCTTGTATTCTGTGACATTTTCAAAGATGACCATGTCCCATTTAAATCACTAGGCATCAATTTACAGCTATAGACGTTCAATATCTTTAAGCATATTTTTCTAAAAGGTTTGTTCAAAGTCACAAAGAAAGTCTGCAGAGGTAGAAGAAATGTAATCGAGCACTCATAAATGCTGTTACTGCTTTATAAATAAGATCAACCTTCCTTGTAAGAACAGTCAGAAAGCAAGAATAGTTGTTATCAGCTGAGGATCAATTTGTATTGAAGAGATGCCCTGAAGTTAACTTGGCTCAGAACTGTGGTATTGTATTCTTTGTAAGCTCAGCGATTCAAAATCAAGTTGGCCATATGTAGCTCCTACATATGATTATGACATATGACAGGTTAATGAGTCACTTGCCAACCCCCTTCAGAGACAGCCCTCGTGAGACAGTGCTCTGTGTTAGTATTAAAACACAGAGATTGTGCCCTAAGAGAGGTTTTGTATAGAACTCTAGATCTGCGAATGAGCACTCAAAGGCAAGCAGGCACAAAGAGTAGTTAACTGCATGGTCACAGGATCATAGAATGGTTTGGGTTGGAAGGGGTCTTTAAAGATCATCTAGTCCAAGTCCCCTGCCATGGACAAAGACATCTTTCACTGTATGAGGTTGCTCAAAGCCCCATCCAGCCTGGCCTTGAACACTTTCAGTGGTGAAGCATCCACAACTTCTCCAGGTAAGCTGTTCCAGTGTCTCATCACTCTCATCATAAAAACATTTCTTCCTTATATTTAATCTAAATCTACTCTTTTTCAGTTTAAACTGTTACTTCCTGCCCTACCACTACAAACCTTGGAAAAAAGTCTCTCTCAGAATTTCTTATAAGCCCCATTTAGCTATTGAAAGGCTGTAATAAGTTTTCCATGTGGCCTTCTCTTCTCCAGGCTGAACAACCCCAACTTTCTCAGTCTTTCTTCATAAAGAAGATGTTCCAGACCTCTGATCATTTTTGTGGCCCTCTGAACCTGTTCTAATAGGTCCATGTCTTTTTGCTGGGGACCCCAAGACTGGATACAGTAGTCCAGGTGGGGTTTCATCAGAGTAGAGGGAGGGAATAACCTCCCTAAACCAGCTGCCCATGCTTCTTTTTACATAGACCAGAATACTGTTGGCTTTCTGGGCTCAGTGCCAGCTCATCTCCAACTTTTTATCTATCAATATCCTCACATCCTGCTCTGCAGGGCTGTTCTTAATTCATCACCCAGCCTGAACTGATACTGATGATTGCACCAGCCCACGTGCAAGACCTTGCACTTGGTCTTTTTGAACTTCATGAGATTCACATGGGCCCACTCCGCAAGCCTGTCAAGGTCCCTCTGAATAATACCCCTTCACAAGTAGATCAACTGCACCACTCAGCTTAGTGTCATCTGCAAACTCTCTGAGGGTGCACTCAGTCCTACTGTCTATGTCACTGATGAAGATATTAAACAGCATGGGTCCCAACAGAGACCCCTGAGGGACACCACTTGTCATTGATCTCCGTACAGACATTGAGCTGCTGACTGCAACTCTTTGGATGTGACCACTCAACCAATTCCTTATCTGCATAACAGTCCAGCCATCAAATCCATATCTTCCCAATTTAGAGAGCAGGATGTTGTGGGGGACTGTGACAAATGCCTTACAGAAGTCCATATAGATGACGTCTGTAGCTCTTCCCTTGTCCACTGATGCAGTCACTCCATCATAGAAGGTGACTAGGTTGGTCAGGCAAGACTGACCCTTGTGGAAGCCATGTTGGTTGTATATAAATACCTCCCTGTCATCCATATCCCTTGATGTAGTTTCCAGGAGAATGTGTTTCATCATCTTACCAGGCACAAAGTCTGAATGGTTGGTAGTTCCCAGGGTCCTCCTTTCCACCCTTTTGAAAAATGGGCATGATATTTCCATTGTTCCAGTCATTGGGCAACTTCATCAGACTGTCATAAATTTTAAAATATGATGGAGAGTGGCTTGGCAACTACATCTGCCAATTCCCTCAGGACCTTGGGATGCATCTCATTGAGTCTCATGGATTTATGTATATCCAGGTTTCTTAGGTGGTCTTGAACTTGATCTTCTCCAGTTATGGGTGGGACTTCATTGCCCCAGCCCCTGTCTTGCAGTTCACCCACTTGAAAGGTGGGAAGAGAAATTTCCAGTGAAACATGAGACAAGAGATTTGTTGAGTACCTCAGCCTTCTCCGTGTCAGTGGTGACCAGTTCCCCCATCTCATTTATCCCCGGAGTACAATTTATTTTGTCTTCCTTTTCTGACTAATGTAGAAACCCTTCTTATTATTGTCCACATTTCTTACCAAATTCAGCTCCAGTTGTGCCTTATCTATCCTGATCCTACCCTTACACTTCCAGGCAGTATCCCTATATTCTTCCCAGAATGCATGTCCCTGCTTCCATTGCCTCTGCATTTCCTTCTTGTGTTTCAGTTTGACCAGGAGGTACCTACTTGGCCACACCAGTCTTCTGCCTTCCCTGCCCTATTTCTTGAATATGGGAATCAAGAGGGTTTGTGCTTTAAGGAAAATGTCTTTAAATAGCTGCCAGCTCTCTTCTGCTTCTTTGTCATTGAGAGCAGTTCCCCAGGGGCTCCCATTTACTAGTTCTTTAAACAGCTAAAAGTTCATTTTCTACGGTTCAGGGTCATGCCTATACTCTTCGCCTGGCATATATCCCTCAAGATCATGAACTGCACCACTGGGGCATGATCTCTCCACTGTCATAATGAGATACAGTGGGTTTAGGAAAGCAAAACTTGCTTGTGGCTGTTCTAGAGAGGTTTCTGATAAATATGAACCCAGCGGTAATTATGCAAACCAGCCAGAGATTCTTCTGATAAAAAGCAATACATTAATTAATTACATTACATTACATTAGGGAAGCATTGGGTGTGATTTCTGCCTTGGGGACAAAATATTCATCCAATCTTCTGCGGTCTGACACAATAGCAAAAGTTCACATAAAGACTAAATGTCACATTATAGAAGACAATTCTTCTAGGAAAAGCTGGGCACAACTATTTTTGACTGTCACTGACATAGAAACATCCCAGGAATCCTCTCTTGCATGCATTTTATCTCTGTTAGCCAAGAAGGAGTAATCTCACCCCTGAATTCAAGCTCCTCTCAGGATTCTTGGCGTACCATTTCTTTTATTTTAAACACCATCCAGGAGCACAGTCCTGGGGGGAGAAGCAGCACAGCATGATGTGGAGGCACACATGGGTTATACTGATGGCTAGTGCAAAGACATATGACAAAACCTTTGCCATTCACATGTTCAAATAACTTAAACTATGAGGTCAGTTTGTTTTTCATGGCACATCCTCTGCCCTCTAAAAACATGTACACATCTCATTTCAGTCTCTCTATTTCCAGCCCCCTGGTAAGTTCTTTCTAGAATGTCTGATGTGCTTTCTAACTTGTAGTTGTCATTCCTTCTAAAAGCCTGTATACATTTTTTTAAATCTTAACTAAGTTATGATGACCTTTTTTGTTGTTGTTGTTTTACTTTTTTTTTTTTTTTTTAGTGACTTGAAAACTGGTAAGACTTCACTAATGAAATTTCACAAACCTCTTGCAGAGCAGCGTAATTATATCTGTGTTGAGCTCTGCAGTACTTCATTAATAGATTCAAGGCATGGGAATGACCTTTCTTGTCCAAATGATGTCAAACTTTTGATCACATTCTAATAAATTGAAGTATGACAGCTCAAGTGACCACTGAGCTCTGTTTACCAAGATATGTCCCACACATAAAATAAACCAGAAGTGAAAACCAGACACACTACAGAAAAACACTAGTTTGAATTCACCTTGGGAAGTCCAAAAGAAAACCTGACACAGGTAAGCAGTCCTTCATTTGTGTCCTTAGTGCAAACAATAAAAGATCTAGAAGAGGAGCAGACAAACACATATAAAAACTGAATGGAATGCAGGAATACAGTGTAATGAATGGTCTTTGCCAAACGTAGTCTTATTTCTTAAGATGAAAATATGTATTTATATTTTGCTTTTGGTTCTTATTTTCTCACTTATACTTCATCAGTACTTCAGATGTAGTTAATATTAATTCTTTTACATTGAGGATTTCAATTTGTTACTCCTCCTGGGCCAAGTGTATCCCTAGTGAAACTTCACCATTTTCTAAGGGCTAAACTGTCATCTATGAGTCCTTTATTTTCTTATTCCTAAGTTGGATATTTTTCCTTTTAATTATTATTTATATGTTTATTTCTTATCTGCTGTTTCTCCATTAGGGTGGGAAAGAGCACTTTTCATATTTCAGTCCGACGCGTTGGCATTCTGCTCTGTAACTGTGCTTCAGCCTATGTGTCTTGTGACAAATGCATGGGTGACTTGGAGAAAAAAAATAGACAAAATAGAAACTTTTTCCCAAGCATAGAGAGATGCTTGAAAAAGGGACATATTCTAAGGACTCAGAGGATCCTGGTAGGAACTTTGTTTCAGCAAAAGGCAGTGAAACTTTGTCATGTTAGTACAGTAGTCACATTGACAGTGCCCTGAGAGGAAGGATTTGCTGTTCAGTCACCGTGTCCCGTTTATATACCCATAGTATTTTAAGGGAACAAGTTAACACCTCCTCCCAGCATTGCACAGTGCTATGTGGGCATGGGGACCCACTCAAAGTCGGCATGGAGTTCTTTGCTGATGATATATACCGTCTGGGGACAGGCAAGTAGGAACTATGGATGTCTTAAAGCTGTCACCAAACATCTGACATTACAGAAAATTGCTTTTAATCAGCTGAGAACAGTTAACTTGTCCACAAACACAATTGTTGTTTTTTTTCTCCACTGAGCTCACGAAAGTCGCTTAAGATGAAGACGTGTTGGAACACGCATAGCAATGGGGATTTCAAGTACACCGAGATATAAAAATGTTTGAATCCAGCATTTTGGCTCAGCCTGTATAATAATGAGAAACACTGACCAGAGTCGTTCACAGCAGATTCCAGTTGCAGCCTCTGATTTACTGTCATCATGCAAGCAAAGATGAAGATAAATCTTGTAAAAATGTCCAGTTCCAGTTATTTCCTCAGCCCCCAAGAAGAAGCCAGATTATCAGTATGCAACCAATGTATTTTGAAAAACTGGTTATTATAAAAAAATCTCCTGTCTGCATCCAATGTTTTCATGCACAATATTTTTTATTAAGTAATATAATTAACCATATAATAAATGAGAAATGCAACCAGGTGTCCCTATCCTTTTCTGAGTCTCTATTTATAAGTGATAAAAATGTTCTCAAGCGTTGTCTTTGGCTTGAAGTACTAAAATGTTCCTGCAGTATGTAGTTTAAATGAAATGAGACAATAAGTGTCAGTGAGGCTGCAAGCAAAACATTTGGGACAGTTGGCACTGCCACTGCTTGCACAGTGTGATAACAATAGCTTCTTCAACTGGAAAAAAAAGCCAAAAAAAAACCCCAAAATGCAAGGCCATAGCTTCCAAACAAAACACTTCAACTGCTGGTGGACCAAGTACCAACTTGGTTCTAATTGGGTGTCTGGTCCACACTAACAGCCTCAGAAAGATATTTTGTGTGTCAATATGTGTCACTTTTCAGGGGGAAAAAATCCTAAACCATTTAAAAAATTGAGTGTTCTCCTGTACAACCTATATTTTGACATTTTTCCAACACCTCCCATAAAAACCAACACCTTCTCTTTGGCAAATGTTCAGCAAAATGCAGTGATGATCTCTGTCTATTTAGAGCAGGAGGGAAAGGATGTGCAAGCAAAGTGGGTAGGGATCTAACACATACAAAACAAGCAGAAAAATTCTGGTTGGCTGGTAAAAGGTTTAGACTGCACAATGAAACATTTTTGCATTTTAATAAGAAAACCTATATATTTATTTTTCTATTCCTCCAAAAAACGGGCAATATGGAAATAATCCAATGCAACTTTCATTCTGCCCTTGGGAACCTGATCTGAAGTGACAAAGAATATCTGACTTCTTTTCCATTTTAGACTATCCATGCAGGAAATCAACAATTAGCCCTTAATAACAACAGCTGAGTTGCTTTGGGAGATACAGACATATGAGATGTTCACAGCGATTCTGGAACTGCTTCACTCTTTTCATCCCTTCAGCCCTTTCCTGTGTACAATCCTCAAAAGGTGGTAGCATGTAGATAAACCATGCTGTTCTCCAGTACTCCTGATTTTGCCTTCCCCCAAGAAGGCAAGGACATTAGACCTTGTACTGGGTTTGGCTGGTATAGAGCTAATTTTCTTTATAACAGCCCTTGTGGGGCTATATTTTGCATTTGCAGCTAAAACCGTGTTGACGACACACAAGCGTTTTGGCTGTTGCTGAATAGTGCTTGCACAAAGGCAAGGCTTTCTCTTTTTCCCACGCTGCCCCCGCAGTGGGTAGGCTAGGGGTGGGCGAGACACTGGGAAGGGGATCAGCTTGGACAGTGGACCTGAACTTGCCAAAGTTCTATACCATACTATGTAATGCCATGCTCAGTAATAAAAATTGGGGTACAGGAAGAAGGGGGTGGGAGGTGGGCACTTGCTTTTCAAGGTGCCTGCTGCTCAGAGGATGGCTGGGCATGGGTCTGATAGTGGGAGGTTGGTGAGTGATTGCTTTTGCATCAGTTTGGGGTTTTTTTTTACCTTTTCTTTCTTTCTTTCTTTCTTTTTTTTTTCTTCTTTTTTTCCCTAGCTTTCCTTCGCTTATTAAACTGTCTTTATCTCGACCCACAAGATTTCTCACATTTGTTTTTAATCTCTCCCCCATCCTGTGGGGAGGTGGGAGAGAGAGGGGAGTGAGCAAGTGGCTGTGTAGGTGCATGGCTGCTGGCCAAGGCCAACCCACAGCAGACCTAATCTTCAGAGAAGTGTAGGTTCACAACTCAAATAGAAATCAAAACACAGTCGAGTTCCCTGTACCCGTGGGGTAGTGTGAAGAGATTGCATCACACTGAGAAACACGAAGGGTACAGGGTCATGTGAACAGTGTGAAACCATTGATCAGCTTTGTATGATTTATTTCAGCAAATCACTTTCTCAGTGAAGGTGTTTGTTGAGACTTTGCTTTATGATTCCAGTCCAAAGTTCATAAAGTTAGTGGAAAGCTTCCAGTTGCTAACTTGGTGCCTTAAATTAATGTCTTATGGTACCAAGGTCCCTTTCTTCTTCTCAGCCAGAGGCAGGAAGCTGTGAAATAATGGAATGACAAGGACCTTCCTCCTGTGGTGGACTGTGGCTAATTATCAGAGAAAAAGTGGGTAGGCAGACTGGGTAGTGCTCAAAATTATGGAGTCAAGGGTCTAAATTTGCCATAAACTTCTGGTTTAATTAGATTTGTAAGGTTTATGGGACACTAATCATGCAACCAGGTAGATCCATAGCACATAAAGGCATTCTGCGGGGTAAACAGAGGAAGCGTTATGAAATGGGCTCTGATGTGAGCTACTAGGCAACTCAGCTATAGGCAGGATAGAGATGACCCTTAATGTTCATAATTAGAGCACTGCATCAAGCCAAGGTATCTGCACTGAAGATGACAGTAACTTGGGTTTTCTGAAGTCTTTTCAGAGCCAGCCAAGGGAACCGGGGACAAGACATCTCATTGTCATGTAAACATCTGAAATAAGTCAAATGCACCATACCTATTCCTGTCTGTAAAGGTCCAACTGGGAGACTAACTCAGATGTAGAAACATACATTGTGTAAGTCTAGTTAGGGAAAATTAATTCAGCCCTGGGGGCTTGATTCCATCGCCCATACAGAGGCACTTAGTGCCATTTGCTGTGCCTGAGGGGATCCCACAAGCCCAGACTCAGCTGTCACTCCTGAAAGTCATGGGTTCATATTGACTCGTAGTATTTAGATGTGTCAGATACCCAATCGCTTTTCTTTGAACTACATTTGAAGGGGGAAGGGAATAAAACCAAGCTCATTAGAGATGAGCCTGGGGGTGGCATGCCAGGATTGGAAGTGAGATTGATAGCACAGCTGAAGTGCATCTATGCTGATGCCTGAAGCATGGGCAAGAAACAGGAGGAGCTGGAAGCCATCGTGCAGCAAGGAGGCTATGACATGGTTGCCATCACAGAAACACACTGGGATAACTCACAGGACTCGAGTGCTGCAATGGATGACTACAAACTCTTCAGGAGGGATATACAACGGAGAGGTTGTGGGGTAGATCTGTATGTCAGGTAGTGTTTTGACTGCCTAGAGCTGAATGATGGTGTTATTAGGGTTGAGCATGTATGGGTAAGAAACAGGGGGAGGGTCAACAAGGCACCTATCTTGGTTGGAGTCTGTTCTAGACCACCCAACCAGGATGAAGAGGCAGATGAAACAATCTGCAAGAAGCTGGGAGAAGTCTCACGGTCACTAGCCCTTGCTCTTACAGGGGACTTGAACTTACCAGATGTGTACTGGAAATGCAACACAAAGTGGAGAGGAAAGGTACCTTCCTGACACAGCTGGTCAGTGAGCCAGCCAGGGAAGATGCTCCGCTGGACCTGCTGCTTACAACAGGGAAGGACCGGTGGGTGATGTGGTGGTCAGAAGCCATCTTGGCCATAGGAGTCATGACATGATAGAGTTTTCAATTTGCAGAGAAGTGAGGAGGGTCATCAGAACTTCTACCTTGGACTTCCAGAGGACCAACTTTGGCCTCTTCAAGAGCCTGGTTGAGAGAATCCCTTGGGAGGTAATCTTGAAAGGCCAAGGGGTCCAGGAAGGCTGGACATTCCTCAAGAAGGGAGCACAGGAGCAGCCTGTCCCCATGTGCCAAAAGAGGAGCTGTCAGGAGAGAAGACTGGCCTGGCTGACCAGAGAGCTTTGGCTGGAACTCAGGGAAGAAGGAGAGTTTACCACCACTGGAAGAAGGGGCAGGCAACTTTGGGGGACTATAAGGATGTCGTGAGATTATGCAGGGTGGAGATCAGAGCATAAAAAAGCCCAGATAGAACTCAGGCTGGCCACTCTCATAAAACATACCAAAGAACTAGAAAAAAAAGAAGGCCCAAGGATAATCTCCATCCTTTATTGGATGTGAGCAGGGAGGGGAAAACATTACCACAAAGGATGAGGAAAAGGCTGAGGTTCACAATGCTTTCTTTGCCTCAGTTTTTAATACTAAGACCAGCTACTCTCTGGGTTCTCAGCCCCTGAGCTGGAAAACAGGGACAAGGAGCAGAATGTTGTCCCCATAGTTCAGGAGGAAATACTTAGTGACCTGCTGCTCCACTGGGACATGCACAAGTCTATGGGGCTGGATGGGATCCATGTGAGGTTAGAGGGAGATGGCAGAAGAGCTCCCCAAGCCACTCTGCATCATCTGTCAATTCTGCAGCCTAAGTGGGAAGGTCCCAGCAGACTGGAGGTTAGCCAGTGGGACACTCATCTACAAGAAGGGCAGGAAGGAGGATCCAGGAAACTACAGGCCTGTCAACCTGACCTCAGTGCCAGGGAAGGTTATGGAGCAGATCATCCTGAGTGCCATCACACGGCACGTGCAGAGCAACCGGGGGATCAGGCCCAGCCAGCGTGGGCTGCTGAAAGGCAGGTCCTTCTTGATGAACCTCATCTCCTTCTACGTCATGGTGACCCACCTGGTGGATGAGGGAAAGGCTGGGGGTGTTGTCTACCTAGGCTTTAGTAAAGCCTTTGACACTCTCCCACAGCATTCTTCAGGAGAAGCTGGCTGCTCATGGCTTGGACAGGTGTACTCTATGCTGGGTTAAAAACCTGGCTGGACGGCTGAGCCCAGAGTGGTGGTAAATGGAGTTACATCCAGCTGGTGGCCAGTCACAAGTGGTGTGCCCCAGGGCTCAGTACTGGGGCCAGTCCTCGTTAATATCTTTATCAATGATATGGACAAGGGGATCAAGTGCATCCTCGGGACATTTGCAGATGACACCAAATCGTGTGGGAGTGGTGATCTGTTTGAGGGTAGGAAGGCTCTGCAGAGGGACCTGGACAGGCTGGACTGATGGGCCCAGGCCAACTGTATGAGGTTCAACAAGGCTCAGTGCCGGGTCCTGCACTTGGGTCACACCAACCCCACACAGCGCTGCAGGCTTGGGGCAGAGCAGCTGGAAAACTGCCCAGTGGGAAAGGACCTGGGGGTGCTGGTTGACAGCTGGCTGACCATGAGCCAGCAGTGTGCCCAGGTGGCCAAGAAGGCCAGTGACATCCTGGCTTGTATCAGAGACAGTGAGGCCAGCAGGACAGGGGCAGTGATTGTCCCCCTGTACTGGGCACTGGTGAGGCTGCACCTCAAATGCTGTGTTCAGTTTTGGACCACTCACTTCACAAGGAACACTGCAGTACTGGAGCATGTCCAGAGAAAGGCAGCAAAGCTGGCGAAGGGACTAAAGAAGAAGTCTTATGGGGAGTGGCTGAAGGAACTGGTTTTGTTTAGTCTGAGGAGACTCAGGCGGGACCTTATTGCTGTCTACAACTACCTGATAGGGGGCTGTAGGCAGGTGGAGGTCTGTGTCTTCTCCCAGGTAACAAGTGAAAGGCAAGAGGAGATGACCTCAAGTTGCACCAGGGGAAGTTTAGATTGGATATTAGGAAAAACTTCTTCACTGAAAGGGTGGTCAAGCACTGGAACAGGCTGCCTGGGAGGTGGTGGAAACACCATCCCTGGAAGTGTTTAAAAAACAGATAGATGTGATGCTTAGGAACATGGTTTAGTGATGGGCTTGGCAGTCCTGGGTTAATGGTTGGACTTGATCTCAAAGGTCTTTTCCAACCTTAATGATTTGATGATTTTATGTTTTTAAGATTCTACATGACATTAGCTGCCTTTGTTTAAGCAACTGAGTTGAGACCTGAGAGCCTCTCAGTCTGCTGACATCCGTGGAAGGACTACTTCAGGCAAACTCTGTGGCAATGGGATATGACTCTAAAATTACCTGTCGTGATACTATTGCTACCCAACTTCCTGACCACATCATCCAGCCCATACACACACAGCTGAGCGCCTTCCAACAGAGACTGTGCCCAAGGGAGTACAAATGACTAAAACTTTCAGAGTTTCTTTGGAAATCTCCCAAATCAGAAAACAGCCCGTGATACTAAGACCCCATTGTTCCCCTTGGGTTCATAGTGTTAAAATCATCTTGCAGATTAAAAGCAGTAACTTAACTTTTTCACTTAGCTTTTTATTTTTAACATAGTTTCTTATATGGCATTAGGAAATGGGAATTGGCTAACACTAACTGAAAAATAAGGGGTCTTCAATTATCTTACTTCCATGCTTGCAGAAATATTTAAAAATCTGTTATATATGGCACTTACACATAAAAAGTATAATTTGAATAAATCTGTTCCCATGATTAACATACTTAAATTAGAGCAGGATGTTGTATCAGTTGCTTGGGTTTTTTTTTTTCCACCAAATATAAAATTCTATATTTAATCTTTCTATTGTTAACTGTAGCTATTCTCTGTAATTATTTATTTCTATAAAAAATTTATATTGTGGTGGTAAATTTAAGAAAAAAAGTTATCTGAGTTCAGAAATAGTAATTTGGTTTACATGAAAGCAAGAAAATGATTAAATTGAGATACACAAGAGGATCAGATCACTGCAGCTCTATTGATTTTAACGGAGCTATACTGATTTACAGGAACGGATCTGAACCTTCATGTTTTGTAGTAAGAGTAACACAGTGACATTCAACACATACCCCTAATTATACATTGGCACTCCACAAAAGGAATATAATTATAGAGGAATGAATCACTACGTAGAGAAATACAAAAATCTCAGATCTGCAGATATATGCAAAGAAGTTAGGGGCACAGAGAGGTTTCTTTTATGTAGTGACTTTCTACATTGCTCTGTTCTGTACCCAAAATAAATATTAGTTAAGGATAGATGTGATGGGCAGACAATTACAACTGTATACTTGAAAACTTTACAACATTCCATGCTTAGGTACAAATATATTGATAGTCTGCTGGGGTTAGATGATTTTTATAAAGGAAGACTGCCTTGTTTCTGGGATGTGGTGGAACATAGATGGTCCAGGGTCCTTGTCTCCCATGTGGCCAAACTTGGCAGCTGCTTGTTTAAGACAAGATGTGGGGGTGATTGCTCAAGGCTGTCAGAGTCACAACAACACTGGTGCAGAGGTAGAGGCCCCAGATTTTGCAGTGACTCCCAGATCCTTCCCTAAATCTAGCCCGTGAGAACGAGCAGGAATTTTCAAGCAGAAGCTTGTGGACTGAATCTAGCATCACAAAGTGGCTGTTGTCCAATTCTGTCTATTCTTCCCTCCCACCTTCAATGGAGAAACTGCTGCTGTATTTACTGGGTAATACAGAAAGAGGAATTGATAACTGTAAGCACACAGTGACACTCTTGCAGCATCAAAGACAGGGATCCAGGTGTTCTCGAAAACAGGCTTGTGCCTGGTACCTTATGATGACAAGGAGTCTGTTATAATGTCTCTAGACAACTCGGCTGCAAAGGGTACCATCAGCTCTGACCCAAAAGAGTGTCTCCCCAGGGCACTCCTGTGTCTAGAGCAATGTTCAGCTGTGCTGCAGCCCTGGGGGTGCACAGGAGAGGTTTGATACGTCACTGCTGGCAAAGGGGAGAGGGCACAATTACTCCTACATGCATGGGGGCATGCCCTGCTCTTTAGACAAGTACGATACAGCCTGTTCACACTCTGCTTTTACAATATCAATATTTTCCCTCGTAAAATTAAAACAAAACAAAAAACCTGAAGTGCCCTGAATGAATCTGATCCTAAACCATTTAAAAGGTATGATACTCAACTGCATACTCCACATCCATAACCAGATGTATTAAAGTAAAATAAAACATACAAACTGGCAGTACAAAATGAATTCTATGATTATCTAATTCAAAATCTCAAATGAAACATTATTTCTCCTAGTAAAGCCACACCAATAACTCCAGGGAATAGTATTTTGAAAAATAAAACCTATGATCATGTGCATAAAAGAGTTTAGACATGTAGTTGCTTCCTTCAACTTCTTTTGCACAACAGAAGTGATTGCATAGCAGACTCTAGGAAAATATAGGTCTTGATCTCTGCCTGACTACTAACCCCCTTAAGAATCTAGTGCAGCTGTCTGACTGAGGAATCACTATTTAATTTTAGCAGAAGGATATTTTCCCTCTCTTTGGATAAAGGTGTCAATGTACCACAATGAAAAACATACAAACGATTAATCTTTCATTTATCCTTTCAGTGAGGCTGCCTGGATAATACATTGTAATTTTTTCTGACTTTTTAATCCCGTTTCCCATTGATGAGATATTACTTTCTTTCCGTCATTACTGATGAACTGAAATTCATGTGACTGGACCTGTATGACATTGTTTGTTTCTCTTTGGGACAGAGTAGAGATAAAATAGTAGAGATCTATGGAGAACCACATAAAATATCCTTTTACTCTCAAGAGTGACCAGTTCCTCTGAATTATCATTTCTGCTGAAATGAGGTATGACTGCAAACCTTCTAAGTAAGCAAGAAAAAGATAGTGTTTAAAGCAAAACACCTCTTCAGAGAATAAAAGACTCTGTTCTGAGCCTTTATTTCTTTCGTATAAGGTGTTTGTTATACAAGATATTTCTGTAAATACACAGTGATATACCTTGAACACACTTGGATGCAAATATCAAAGGTTCAAGCTACGTATAAAAGAATCTATATTCAATCTCTTTGAAGCAACAGTGAAATGCCAGATTTAATAGGAATGTAGTCATTAAGTAGCAGAAGGGGAAAGCCTTGAAGTTATTTAAAGAGACGTACATGAACATGTAGATTAAAGTTCACAGTGAAGTTCCAAAGAAACGTGAACCTGCTCTGCTGCTTAGGAAAAGCAGACATATTTCCCAGCTATAGTCCAAGAAACCTGAGGGTTCAAGCTGGAATTGGGAACACCAGTTAACAAAAGTAGTATAGCTACATTTCTCCACACATTCCTCTTCCTCACCGGCCCCCCCCCCCCCCAGACTGCTGTCACCTAGAATTCTTCCATCAATTGGAGGGAAAAAAAAATAAAATAAAATATTCGGTCTTTAGGTCTTTAGTGACAGAACTGCATTAACGTTCCCCTGCTGCTGCAGAGCGCTGGAAGCTAACATCTTGCCTCCATTGGCTTATCTCATGTATTCATAGAATCCTGAGATAGGAAAGATACAGTAGGTAACATACTTAATTCTTCTGACAATGAAGAATTGTTCTCCAAAATATATTTTCTGTTCTGACCAGGAAAAAAACTGTACAATCAATGCTTTGGAGTTTCCACGATTTCTCTTAGGAATTCACTGCAGCTCTTTTTCAAAGTGTTTTCTTTTTTTCTGTTTTCCTTAATGCTCAATCTAACTTTTCTTCCTTTTTTTTTTTTTTTTAAACTTTCGATTGCTCTGAAGTCCTCTGCAGCATCTGAACATTGGCAAATTGGATCAATGCTTTGACTGTAGAGCCAATTTCTCTGAAAATGGCAATTCAGAACAAAATCTTTCTGTCTTTCCTCACTCCCCCTCCCGCCCCTCATTTGTCATCAGTTGTAAGAAAGCATACCTTAGCGGTGCTCTTTCTCTTCTTTCTGTGTCTGGATGGCATGGAAAACATCATGCATTATTGTAGTATATTGCAATCATGCCCTCATTTTCCTATCTTCTTGGGTAAGTATTTGAGATAGTATTAAATGCTGACCAAGAGTAAGAGCTCCAAGGACATCATTGAGCTGACAGCAGTGTCCATGGGTGTGTGCCTTCCAGTGCACACAAATTTGGGAAAGTGATGCCCTGGCTGCTGAGTCAGGAAACTATTATCACAAAGGAATGGGAGGACAGGGGTTATCTGTTCTTTGCTCATAGTGAGTGGCCTTATCTCATGGTCTGGTTTTAGTCACGAAAGTAAATGAGAGATTCTTAAGATTCTAAATACTGTAAGAAGGTTCTTCACTCCAACACAAAGGCAGTAAAGGTAATTTCACATCTTGTAGCACTGAGTAAAAGAGGCTTAAGTGAAGTCAAAGCATATCCTGCTCACCACAAGCGGTCACTATGGTTCAGCTGGTAAATAATCAACACATGATAACTTTGTTGTGTGCCAAAGCCCCCGCAAACTCCCACATGCAGGAAGAGGGAAGAAGTTTCCCTTTTGCAATGGCCTGCTCTGGGGATGGGTAACTACATGCTTCCCCTGCTCATGCTGTGTCACTGTGCTTTTCTTTATGTTCAAATGAACTCTTCAACTTTATGCTACCTCCTCTGTGGAGCTCTTGCTTTAGCCAGTAGCCAGCTGGCATGATGCTTATATCAAACATCAGCTTGTCAACCCCTCCATCCCTTTTGTAAGTAGATAGATACATATTCTTGAAGTAGGTAAGTAACACGAGATATGGAAAACTTCTGTTTCTTACCCAGTGCCATGAATCTCAGCTGTGCTACAGTACCTATCATCTAGTAATAATATGTATGAACTGCTTTGGAGATAGCTGGCTTGTGACCCAAGCAGACTGGACCAAACAGCACAGAAAATTGTGGGATCTTTGGGAATGGACAGGCTAAATGGTTGCTTCTACCTTACAAGCTAGTTTCTTAATGTGTCTACACCGCACAGAATTCACAGCAGCAGCTGCCATATTCACATATCCTACAGAGTGGTAGAGAATGAGGATATCTAATAACTTTGTGTGTTGATTCTCTTCTACTAAAAAGCAAAGGCAGTTTTTAGTCTCCTATATGCTGCTATATGGCATGATGCTGACTGCATGTAAACAACAGACTGTAGCCCAAAAGCTTTAAAAGGCAACCCAGTGTGATGTTCCTCAAAGTTAGGAAGAGGAAGGGGGGACATCTTGCTGTTTTAACCTACAGAAGGTGACAGAAAAGCCCTGTGAGGATATTTTAATGTGAATTCAGCAGAGGGAAGACTATTTTCTAAAAGAAAGAACATTTTCTTGGCATTCTTGGAACAAAACAAAATATACGGGGGAAACTGTGACTGCCAAGAGTGATCAAATCACCCTGCTTTCAGAGAGAAGCAAACTGTTTCTGACAAAGCTTCAGGAAGAGCACACTGGAACTCAGAAGCAACCCAAGCCTGATGGCTAAATTTCCTACAACATCTCTGCCAAGCAGACCTTCACAGTCAAATGAATAATAGAGAAGGCTAAGATTTTAGAGTTGTGATGTATCAAAACAGCATGAATTTTAGAGATGCTTAAACACTCATACTCTGAATACAAGATGCTTTGCCGACTGCTTGAGTGCTACTGGAAACCAGTCCCCACACAGTCACCATGGAGTCTAATCCATGCCCATCCATCATATTATTATGAGAAAAACATAATGAGGTAGGAAGAGAACGGTTGCACAATCCTGGTTAAACTTCTATCCTGTGTGGGTCAGACATGGTTGTCATAGCAAAGATGCCAACAAAAAAGTCAAACATTTGCAGACTCAGGTTTTTGAAATTATTAAGCAACCTGCAAAACTCATTTGCCTACCACATTATAACATGAAGATTTCATGCCACTAAAAATGAGAGAAGTTTCAGAAACAAATAGTCTTCTTCAGAAGCTTCCCTAGACTTTCTGTGGCTTTCTTTTGTTTCAAAACTTACTAGAACTCATTTTTCTCCTGGTACAGTATCAAAATAACATTTTTCACTTTTGTAATATTCGTGGTTGTACACAGCTGAAATCTTACGATGACTGCTGATTTACTTGTTATATACAGGTGGTATTCACCACACCTAACTTCACTGGACTGAGATGATTTAAACCAGTCCACTGGGCTCCTTCTACTCTTATAAAGCTCATAAAAGCTATTCAGAGAGATGTTTATATTCAGTAAGATTAACTGCTACTTGGATCCACCTAGTGAAAAAAACTAGATAAGTTGCATGAATCAATTAACTAACTTCAAAATGGAGGTATTCAGGTGAAACGTAGACTTTCTGAAAGATGTGACTGCTACATGGTGCAGAGCTGGTGCTGCATAAGCAATATCTTCCAAGCAATATTAGCTCAGATATGTCACCAGGCTGGTAAATCGGAACTGATTTTGTGACCTGAGACAATATGTTTGTATGTCACCACACTACATATGGCAGTTTATTGATGGAAAGTTTGGGGTCTTTAACACATCACTGTGTAGTGTAGACATGTGCTAAGAGATCAGATCTCTCATATATAAAAATATAACTTACTGTAAAATATTTATATACACACGAATAGATCCCTGGTAATGCAGGCTCAGCTCCCAATGAACTCAATGGAAGTTGCTTGAGAGAATATAGGATGGTATGTATTACATAAAATAAGGAAGGGATAAAATCTGAATCTCTCTGTATGGAAGTGCCATACCTGACAACAGATAAGAATGACAGCATCACCCCCTTCCTCACACTGCTCCGCAAATGATGGTTCTGCATCAGGGGCTTGTTTGAAACTGCGTGATGAAAGCAGCAAAGCTTCCTCTGGACATGTATGGGATGGATGAGATATTTCATTTCATACATCATTTACTGTTTGCTGCAGTTATTTCACAAAGACCTATTTTGACTTTGCTAGAAATGTGAGAAAGAGTTTCCAAGTTTGGAAATTTCTGCAAACAACAATCTGAACTGCAGCTCCAACTGATGTGAGTCATCAAAGACCTGTTGACTTCAATAGTGTTGTATATTTATGCTATTTGTCTACCGGGTGTAGTTCTGAAGTCAGTGAAAGTATGTTAACATGGTAGGAGTGAGATTGGGAATAAGACTATTTTTTCTACCCGGAACAGAATTTTATAGGAAGATATTTCATATTCTGTATTTTAACCAGTATAATCTTATCAATGAACATTTTCACACCTTTTTACTGCTTTTGTATGTCACTGTGAAATTTCATCTCACCAACTCAGTAATAACATGGTCCTTCAAAAACTTGGTGCAAATTATTTGCTATCTAGAGCAAGAGAGAGGACAGTTATATGTAGGTTGTGAAACTTGGTCCAATTACTGATCAGAAAATTCCAGAAGCCATTTAGGATCAGGATACCATTAATAGACATTCCTTGTTTGTACCCATTCCCAAAATGGACTTCCTCATGTTTGAGAAAAAAATCAGTATTCAATATGCTCTTGCTTTTCCTGTGTTATTCTTTTTATTTAAATCATAGGGAAAAAAAGCCTACAGTTCAACCAGTATATGAGGGATTAACTCCTTTTGTATCCCTGGGAAGGTCTAAAGGAGTAAAGCATTAACTGCTAGTCCAGTCTATCCACTCATCTACCATACAAATAATTTCCTGGGAAAGTGTTTTCGCCTCTTTTTTCCCCAGTAGACAGCCATATAGAAATATATAGGAGGTATTTGGATTGCAAATGGCTGAAAATGAAAATAAATTCAGATATTTTTGAATAGCAATATTAAAAATGAATTTGCACAATGCTCTGAAAAAGCCATATGGTGTGACTTGCTATAAGTTAACAAGTCACTGGTTTTGATACCTGATGTGGCATTTCCCCTTTTTGGTCCCTAAATATGAAGATTCATAGAATGGTTTGGGTTAGAAGGGACCTTAAATATCATCTATTTCCAGCCCCCTGACATGGGCAGGGACAACTTCCAGGCTGCTCAAAGCCCCATCCAACCTGGCCTTGAACACTTCCAGGGATGGGGCATCCACACCTTCTCTGGGCAACCTGTTCCAGTGCCTCACCACCCGCACAGTGAAGAATCTCTTCCTAATAGCTAATCTAAATTTATCATCTCTCAGTTTAAAGCCATTTCCCCTTGATTTATCAATACACACCCTTGTAGAAAGCCCCTCTCTAATTTTCTTGTCGGCCCCCTTTAGGTACTAGAAAACTGCTCTAAGGTCTCCCCAGAGCCTTCTCTTCTCCAGGCTGAACAACACCAACTCTCTCAGTCTGTTTTCATAGGAGAGGTGCTCCAGCCCTCTCATCATCTTCATGGCCTTCCTCTGGACTTGTTCCAACAGGTCCATGTCCTTATGTTGGCAGCCTCAGAGCTGAACACAGCGCTCCAGGTGGGGTCTCAGCAGAGTGGAGTAGCAGGGCAGAACCGCCTCCCTCGCCCTGCTGGCCAGGCTGCTTTTGGTGCAGCTGGCTTTCTGGGCTGCAAGCGGACATTGCCAGGTCATGTTGAGCTTGTCCTCAACCAACACCCCCAAGTCCTTCTCCTCAGGGCTTCTCTCATTCCATTCTTCACTCAGCTTGTACTTGTGCTTGAGTTTGACCTGACATGTGCAGGACCCTGCACTTAGCCCTGTTGAACTTCATGAGGTTCACACGGGTCCGCCTCTCAAGCCTGTCAAGGTCCCCCTGGATGGCATCCCTTCCCATCAGTGTTTCAGCTGCACCACACAGCTTGGTATGATCTTCAGACTTGCAGAGGGTGCACTAAATCCCACTGTCCATGTCTCTGACAAAGATGTTAAACAGTCCCAGTCCCAATACTGACCCCTGAGGAATGCCACTCATCACTTAGTGTCCACTTAGACATCAAGCCATTGACCATGACTCTTTGAGTGCAACCATCCAGCCAATTCCTTATCCACTGAGTGGTCCATCCATCAAATCCATGCCTCTCAAGTTTAGAGACAAGGTTCCTGAGTGGGACAGTGTCAAATGCTTTGCACATTTACAGGTGGATGACATCAGTTACTCTTTTCTCATCCATCAACACTGTAACTGTGCCACAGAAGGCCACCACATTTGTCAGGCATGATTTGCCTTTATTGAAGCCATGTTGGCTGTCACCAATCACCTCCTTATTTTCCACATGCCTTAGCATAGTTTCCAGGAGGATCTGCTCCATGAACTTGCCAGGCACAGAGGTGAAGCTGACCAATCTGTAGTTTCCTGAGTCTTCCTTACATTATGTTTCCCCTTTTCCAGTCCATGGGAACTTCACTGGACTGCCATGACTTCTCAGATATGATGATTAGTGACTTAGCCACTGCATCTGTAGTCCTCTCAGGACCCATGGAGGCATTTCATCAGGTCCCGTGGAGTTGTGCATCTTCAGTTTCCTTAGATGTTCTCAAACCTGATCTTCCCTTACAGCAGGCAGTTTTTCATTCTCCCAGTCCTTGTCTTTGCCTTCTGTGACTTGTGTGGTGTGGCTGGAACACTTGCCAGTGAAGACCAAGGCAAAGTTCATTGAGTAACTGAGCCTTCTCCGTGTCCCTGATAATCAGGTCTCCCGTTTCCTTCCAGAAGGACTACATTTTCACTAGTCTTACTTTTGTCACCACTGTAGCTATAGAAGCTTTTCTTTTTGCCCTTTACATCCCTGGACAGATTTAATTCTATCAGGGCTTTAGCTTTCTTAATATGATCCCTGGCTGCTTGGACAGTTTATCTGTAGTCCTTCCAGGCTACCTCTCCTTGCTTCCAATTTCTAAACTTACTTTAACATAAGAAAGTAATGAGAATTTTAAAAGGAACCTGACAATTTCCCTTTCACTCCTATTCCTCAGGCTAAAGCTTTTGGAGAGAGGAAAAAAAAAAGATAAAGTTGTGCATTTTTTTGGAGCAGGACAAAATCCAAAATCAGTTTAATTCTCATGATGAACCTTGTTACATTCTTTCTACACTCATTACTTTGAAGAGGAAGCTACAAAAATAAAAGGCTGGACAGTCAAGCTCCAAATCTTTTCAAGCATGATTGTGAATGTATTTACAAGCAAGCAATGCTGCATGAACCAGAAAACAGTAAGCACGTTGCGAATCCTCCATCTGCCTGGGCTTGAAATAAGGACATTGCGGCGCTCATCTGCAGGCGGATGTTGCTATTTAATGTGATTTCCAACAAACCATTCATTAAATTCATAGCTGCACCTGATACCCATTAATGTGTTCCTGCTCATAAGTTCTCTCAAAATAGGCTGTTTCACAACTTTTGGAAGCTTTACACACCAGATTTTAGCAAACTGCAAGAAATGGAGGACGGATGGTGTAGGGGGGACATTTACTGTGGATTTTTGAAACCAAGGTGAATAGTTGATGATATATTTAAAAACTAAAATAGAATGGGTGTAGAATCTGGAGAAGCTTTGAACTTCCCCTTTCAAACAAACTTTGGTGTTGATCAAGGAACATGCAGATAACAAGGAAAGGGGGTGGGGATGGGTGGGAAAGGCTGTTTGTAAACAGATAGCACTCTGATTTCAGGAATCTGAAAAAGGCTACAGCCTGACCTGTCATATGCAAGGAATTAAGAGTACTGCTCAGAAAACCAATACTTCCAGGAGTCCATACAAATCCTGGTACTTTTAGCCTAATGACTTTCATTTCAAATGGTTTTAATTCCCTTTAATACTATTTTCAAATTAGATAATGAATACGATTGAAACTAGTAACTTAAAATTTTGGCTTTTACAAAATTTCTTGTTAAAGCCACGGCAACACAACTACTAAAATGCTAATATATACTGATAAAGGGAAGGCTTATTAAAAAAAAAATATGTTCTCATTTCATCTCACCTTTGTCAAGTCTTTGGACAGAACTAAACAGAGCACAGAATTTTATTGTAAATGTAAAGTTTTGAAGTGTTGGAATCAAAGGAAATGATAACTAAACAATGTCTGAGAGTAAAGGATCAAACAATATCAATTCTGTCTTCCATTTTGTGTTTAAAGATTTAATCTCACTCTTCATTTGTATATAGCCTTTCTGCACATTGGCAAGAGCACGAGTATAGAGAATCATAAATGAGAAATCCCTGCCTTTGAGATAGATCATTTTGATGTGTAAGTATCAGCCAGTTTTAGGTCATTGAGCTGATTCAATGTTTCAACATGTATTGCTTACGAATGACCCCTGTGCAAAAACTTGTATCACACCTTGTGTAACGTGAGATAGAACTGCCCGTGTGAAGTGACACTTTCATAGACTTCTTCCTTTGACACTTCCACCTGTATTGTCTTTCTCTTCCCTCTCTCCACTGAAGTTTCTCTGTTTTACCAACTGTAGTCATGTTTGTCTGTGATAAATAAGCAAATTCTCCCAAGTGCTTAAAGGCTTTTGGTTTTTTCACCTTCTCTGTAAGGATGGTCTTGCTCATCTCCTTAAAGAGCCTGCTGTCAGTCCAAAAATATTGCAGAAATTGGCTGCCTTAAATGGTGAGTGGCAGCAGTCTTCACTACGCAACAGTTATGACCTTGCTCCCATACCTACTGACCACAGAGGCGATAAACCCTGTAACTGTCTCTTTTCTACAAAATTACTGAAGCTGTACTTCTGGTTGAGCTCCACATAGCTTGAAATCGCATAGTGAAATCACATGGCTGTGCCACATTTGAGCACAGAACTTCCAGTAATACTAATCAGACATTTAATTTCTGTTCCTCTTCCTTCCTATTCCTGTCTGTACTGCCCACAGTCAGAGAAAAATTCAAGAGTATAGGATAGCCATTCCTAGAAGCAAACTAGAATCACAGTATCACACATGACACCTGTAGAGCCTAGGGAATGTTGTCTGATGGCCCTCAAAGGGAATGCTAAATATCACAAAAACTAACTGACTTTGCAACTAAAGTACTACTGAAAGTTGTTCTCCCTGTGCTCCTATAGTACTGACACTGAAATCATACACAACCTAGTATCTCTTTAGTCCTAATATGGTTGCAAAATGAGCAGCGGAATACCAAAATTATGATTACCTTCTCAGAAATATGTGCCAACAGTTGTGTTTTATTTGTTCTGATCAGTTTTGCATGCACTTGATCTGGATAGCTAAATCACTCTTCAGCTCCCAGTGCAGGAAGAAAGGATATATAAAGGGTCATACTCAGAAGCCAAGGAGACCTAGCTGAATATCTGACTTAACAGACAGCAGTGTGTGAGAACACAGTTTGATCTCCACTGACTTCACTGAGTAGATGACAGCAATAAAAACTGCTGATTCTTGTGTCTAAAGGCTCTACAGAAGTCCCTATTTTGTCAGGGTCAGTAAAAGTGCAGAGTCATACCTTTTTAGTGAATAGTTTACAGTTTGTTTTATTATTATTCTTGTAATGTCTTTTCATTATGGTAGTAATGCCTTATCATTATGCTTTTGACATCTATCCTTTGCAACATAATACTGGAATGGGTAGATACTGTACCTTCCCAAGGAGACCGTGATGATCAATGAGGCTGGATAGTAAAGAGCTCTTCACAAAATGTTAAAACAGCATATTTAAGCTTAAGGCTTGCATTCAGCGCACCCAAAGAGCATTTGCCTGAGACACCTGATTTACAAGCCTGTCTGCTCTAGGTTCCTTATTGAAGTTATCACCCTTAGCAGCTGCTTGGCTTTCTCCATAGACTAGAGGGGAGCTCAGGGTATGTATTCTCAAGTTAGATGACACAGTTAAATGCCTGAGAAATACCCAAACGTGCTAGCGATACCACTTATCTCAGATGCTTACATAATCCCCTTTAGGCATCAGGGCTTCCTTGGCTGTTGCTGATTCATATCTCACTAGGAGTGTGTCCTAGTGGGTGGCTGTGGGGACAGTTTGTTCTTTGTGCCTTCCTTCCTTCCTCCTCCCCCTCCCCATCACACTTGAATTCTCTGGCAGTTCAGCTGCAATATCTCTTCATAGTGCCATCTTCCAAGGGACAGAACATGCTGTACATATTTGCGGTGTATTTAATAGAAATCAACATTCACCAGTATCATTACAGCAGTTCTGGGAGCAGGCTTTAAATGAAATGCTGAATCCCAAATATACCAACCTGCTTCACCCTGTGTCTTTTGCATTACAAATTCCTCCAGCAGCTGTGAGAAAAAGAGATAAGATCAGATTCTGTCACTTGTACCAGATTTCTCTTGCCCTTCAAACTGAACATTCCAGTCACAAATAAGTGTGGATTCATATGTGAATATGGATATCTGTGCAAATGCAGCTAATGCAACTCCCCTTTTCTCCATCAAAATGCTAAAACTACAAGTTGAGGGATCACACTTCTAGGAATATTTTCTTTCTGAAAGACATAGCTTATGTGATAGATGATGCTCAGAAAGCTTTATTATCTTGTGTTGTCCTGTGGCACTCGTAAATATGATTTCCCCCTTACTCGCGTAGAAGTATGAAGCACAGAAAACTGAAAAGTTGCTCCAGGTCCTTGCAAAAATCATTAGTCAGACCAAACCCAACACTTATGCAGACATCATCACTGCTTCTGGCATGATTATAACCACCTAACACAGTGCTTACAGACCTCCAGCTGAAAGTGGGTCTTTAGTATCATAAATGTTGGATACACCTGTAACATGAATTTCTCCATAAAAGTTTATAATCTAATTGACAGGAGATTGTCAGAAAAATGAGTGGAAAGTCGCACTATGATCCACAAGGCAGATAAACATTAAAACCACAATGCAAAATAAAGTAAAGGTACTCTAAATAGAACAGAGACAAAATGTGTGTGTTGGAGTGTGCTCTAAAGATTGCTGAGACTGGATTGCTTCAGCTCCTCTATTTTTAGGGGCTGTTTCTTTAGATGCCTAACACCCTGCTGCTGGCTGACACTGTCACCACCCTTTGGGTGGAGTTAAGCATCTAGGCACCTAACTAAGGCAATCTGGAAATTCAAATGCCTAAATCACCTAAAAGCCCATTTTGCTAGGCTTGCTCAGACCACAGCTCACACATTCCTGCCACACTCAGCACAGGCTATGACAATGCATGTAACTTTCACCGAGATCCACCTGTCAGCGAGCAACAAGGTCCAGCTGCTCCCTTAGGGCCATGGAGCCAAGAGCCGAAGGTGAGCCCAGCACATGCAGTGCCCTTACCCATAGGGTGCATCCCTCCAGGTGCTGGTAACGAGGTCCACCAGCAGTGGCAGACATACCAAGTGATGAACCAGGTCTGCGATCCATCCAGTGAGCCCGTTCAGGAACTAAAGGAGATGGAGCCAGAAACAGGAATGGAGACAAGGCTAAAACCTAGGTCCAAGGATACATCCAAGACACAGGGACAAAGACAGTACTGAAGATGAGTTACAAGGCACGTACAAGGAGCCTACCCAGGAGGCAAGCTGCCTACTGCGTAGGTCTGATGCCCATGCAGGATGCAGGGCCAGAGGCAAGGCTGAAAAGAGGAGGACCAAAAATATAGGAAAATCCAAAGACTGGATGACCAGGTCTAAGCTTAAAGAGTATTCCTGTTCCCAGAGATGGTGCAGGTGATGGGTCCAGGCAAGGCTGGTCAAGGCCATTGAGCCTTACTGCCATACTTAATGTGCATTACTGCATTGTTTCTTTGAGGTTAGGAACCCAGACAACAAATGCTTCTTTTATATTCAGTGAAGATAAGTGATTGTTTCATAATTAAGCTGAATCATCACCCTCTAGTGGTACTAGTTCTCTCAAAAAAGTTAATCCTAAATTCCTAAACCCCAGAATCTGAGATTTGTGCTGTCTTTTGCATAACAGCTCAGTAGTTACAGCATTCTTCAGGAACTGGAAGACCTGGGGTCTTAACTGGAAGGGATATAAGATCTCCATATCAAAAGACTACTTGAAACAATAGTTTCTGTGCTACCGGGAGTTGTATGAGCTGTCTTAAGGCATCTTCTGCGTAAATTCAGCTACTGACATCTGAGCTAAGATGCTGATAAGAGATGAAACTTGGAGGAATTTGATTTCAACAATATGATTATAATGCTTTATTTGGAGGGCATATCTGTTCTCCCTTCTGATTGATAGGGCATGGCAGAGCAGCAGAGGAGGGTTTGCATTTTTCTTGTTCTGGCTTAAGCATTTGAGGTTAAGTGGGATTTTTTTCACACGGTGGAATGTTGTACCTTCCCAGTGTATAATCATGGCTGCAATTCAGAGGTAACAGAAAGGTGCTTTCATCGAAGACTACATAGAGTCTGTTGTAATACAGTAGCTCCTCGGAAGTCTTAGCTTGAGACCAAGACTCAAAAAAAAACCCCAATCTCCCAAAGACATGTGGTAAGGAGATTTTTTTGTGTGTGATTCTTTTGCTTTTTCATGTCTGACAAGGGAAATCTGAATTACTTTATTTTTTATGAATCTTATTTTCCTTTGTTTTCAGATAAAATAGAACTTCAAAGACCAAAAGCTTGGTTTGTGGTTTTGCTATAGTCTTCTTAGAAAGACAATCAAGTCCTCTCCACATGGTGTTTTGGTTATTGTGGGGTTTTGTCCCAAAGGCACAGACTAAACCTCTTTTCCCCTACTCCTTGGGTTCTCCTTTGTGTCCTCATGTGAAACAGAGCTACAGCTCAGGGCATGGATATCCTACTCAAACTCTCCTGCAGCCTCCTTCCTCTTCTTCCCCAGTCTGGTTTTTAGGTGTTCTGTAACAGGAGTTAGGTATCTAAACACCTTTATAGATCTCAGCACATCTGTCTTAAATTCCTTATATATATCAGGGTCTGATGCCTCTTTTGCATAAAAGCATTTGCATCTAAGGCAATTTTGCTTTCATTTTCTACTGTTATTACAGGCAGCTGAAGAAAACATGTTTCAAAAGCTAACGCTCCCTGTAATTTATCTCAGAAATACTGTATTTCAGCCACCTATTAGTCTGAAGAAAAATGTAGGCATTAGTGGCTTGGTTTTGTTCTAAATCGGTTATTTAATATACAGATGCACTGTAGCATGTTCACCAGAATTTAGTGCCAAGTCTGAAATTGCTTCAGCTTATACATCAGGAGTCTACTCTCGTTTACACCAGTGTTACTCCAGTATTACTATGATCATTAGAGTGAAGTTGCTCCTGACTTTCACCCAGACAGATGAGATCAGGATCAGGCTGGGATGTTTATTGCTACATTTTACTACAACTGCCTTTCAGTCTTTGCACTAAGCCTACATTCAGTACTATTCTCTTTGATTGATTAAGATTAAATCATGGACGCAAATTAAACATTAGCCATCAGAGCCATTTGAGAAACATGTCAAGGAATTTATGAAACTGTTTTCTGCGCAGAAAACTATGTGTTAGAAACAGTGTTTTGTATCTACTGCTCTAATGTGTTAGTTCTCTTTTACTGCATTTTTCCCCCTTCCCTGAATCTAAATACACAGTTGCAACTCTGTTGGAGGACAAATGGTAGGGAGTGGGAGGAAAGAGTAGGAAAAGGAAAGAATTTCATTTAAAAAGCATCCTTCTTCCTCCTCTCTCCATTAGAGGCTTGTAGACTTCCTTCCCTTTAGGGAATTTGGCTGGAGCGGTGCCTACATACATAGGACCCGCACGTGCATGGCCTGTGCCCATGTGAGTAAATCAGGTCGGCCTTTGGCAAACTGCCCATTGGGAACAGAAACCGGCACAATTTCATTTCCTAGTATAGACACGGGTCTGACACACTAAGAGATGTAATTCTCTTCTGTGTCTTTGCTCCAGTGTGAGGTGAAGATTTTGCCTCTAGCAGCAAAGTTTCTCATGAAAACACACTAGTAAGGGAAAGGAATCTAGGTAGTGGGATTTAGAGAGAGCCCTGAAATTTGAACCCCACAATTTATCCTCATTTCTGATTCTTTCAGAAACCCTGACCCTTTTCATACCGTGCCAAATATTGCACCTTGAGGATGGTGTAGCTGTAACCCACACATCTTTGGACACAGTTGATACCCTACAGCCTACACCAGGATTCTTGGAAAAGAATCTAAATCCTATTGAGCCTATTTTTTTTCCAGCTTCTCTTTTAGAAAAAGGGGAAAAGCAGTTTTCAGGTATTGTTATACTTTTTGGGGTTAATAACCATGCTTCTTTAATACAGATCAGGAAATTGTAGTGGTTTTTTTTGTTTGGTTTGTTTGTTTGTTTTTAATATGACCATTTCCAAATATAAATATCTATTTTGTCTATAATTTCCAAATTAAAAATTTGGGGAGGTACATCTGGCCTGATCTACAATGATCTTCTATGTGGATTTCCTGTGTTTTGGCAATAAAATTCAAGTTCTAAAACCTGTGACATTTTAAGTAAACAGTGGAGAAAAAAATCTGTTAGACAAGTTATAATCTTCAATGACCATTTTGGAATAAGTTTTCAAGTGTGAATCCCAAATAGGTGGAATGGAATATTAAGGGAAGATATGTGAATGGTAGGACCAAAGAGGGGGAGTAGGTACGGTATTTTACCTATCTATATGGCATCAGTGATGTCAGCCTGTTAAATTACAGATGTGTTTATCTTTTTGATTTGGGTTTGTTTTTTGCTTTTGTTTTTGACATTTTTTAGTAAAATAACCCACACTCTGTACATTCCAAAACAGTCTTTTCCAAACCCCTGTGCAAGTGTTTTAAAAGCAGTCAGAAAGAGACACTGTACGCCACCTCAAAGGTGATCTAGAAACAAGAAGAAAACAAGGAACAAAAGTAAACCTTAAAGGAAAGGTTTGCACTGAAAACAAAAGAAAATTGTCTGTGTGAGTTTTTCAGGTTGTCAGAGAACTTTATGGCATTTTTCCAGAAATTGGTATGCTGTGATGTTGCCATGTACTGTACCTCTGAGCAGCACAACTGCACAAGTGTTTCTAACAATGGCAGAAGAAAATTTGTAGAACTGAGAAGCTACTACTGGTATTTTGATGGTCATCTTGGACATCTCATGCTATATACCAAGACCAAGGCCAATTATACTACACCACTGTCAAAACAGGGGGAAAGGGATATGGCTGTGTTAAGGTTTGTTCTTGAAATCATACAAGACGCTCAGTCTTGTGATTTTGGGACAAAACTAAAACTTATCAAAGATGGAGATGTAAGCCAGTTCACAAGCACTTAGCTTTCCTTCAGAAGGTTCATCTTTAAAGCAAAAATATATTGTTGCTCACAATGACTAAAATAACATGCCTTTTCAGATTTGTTTCACATTGGTCGCAAATGGGTAGTTGATAACCCTCATTACCACTGTTAATCTGACTGTTACTTTGTAGAATTTTTATTTCAGCTACCACCTGGTCTGGCCTCCTGTTTAATGCCCATAGTAAAATCCCACCTTATCACACTTGTACCAGTGACTCCACATGGTCTTTTGCAAACAGGTACAAGGTCGTTGGAGTGACATTTTGAGAGGCGCTCTTCTTTAAATTGGGCAAATGACTTGCAATACACATGCCCTGCTTCTAACTGCCTTGGAGCATACCACAAACTCACACTTGTCTGCAAAAATCTGGGTGGCAATGGCCTAAGTGCTGTATGACAAAACCTTGTTTTATTACTGCCTTTCAGATTTAGCTGGAAAGCTTGATAAGATGGAAACCCTGCCATTCCTCTCAGTACTTTGTTTCTTGGGCTAATCATCTTTACCATGATTTTCTGGCTGATTTCTTATTTGCATTTGTTTGGATTTCACTTCTAACAACTGCTCCTTGTTATGCCTTACTTTGCTACATGGAGGACTACCTAAGTACCTACAATTTCCTCCCTATGTAGGTATTTATGAACCATAATCAAGTTGCTTCTCTGTTATCTTTTTTTTTTTTTTTTTTTTTTAATAAATGAAAAAGATTGCACTCATTAGATTTGTTTGTTTTGTCCAACTGTTGTTTTTATCATAAATTAAGCTTGTAAAATTTCTAGGGTACTAACCATCTTTTGGAAATATTTGTGCATAGTATCTAGCACGGCAAAACCTGAACTCCAAATGGAGACCCTGTGTTTTATGACAAGTTATTAGTAGAAATTCAGTAAAGCTGTTGTTGAAACCTTTTTTTCCTTGGTATGTATGTCAGTGTGTCTGTCAAATAGTCTCATTCACCTTATTTCTTTTAATTCTAGAATTTCACTGCATTATATCTTGTGATAAAAGCGTTTCCATCACAGCCAAGCTATGATAGGTTTTGGTGAATGGACTGCAAATTAACTGAAGCTCAGTTCAATTCAGTGAAATAAAGTCTGTTAACTGATGAGGGTTTCAGTTTCTCACAGATTCAATTCTTATAACATTTGAATCATTCATACTTTTCCAGGTGCATTTGTTATAATCTAATCACTTTCCATTGGAGCTTTAGGAAATTAATTTCATAAAGACATTTTTCACCTGTTAAAGGGTATATTTTCAGAATATCCGTCTGTAAGTTTTCATTAAATATATGCATATATTTCTATATTTCTTTATAAGCTGTTGACTGCATGAACAGGAAGTGGTTAATGTTTCAGAGCAGTGCTGTGGACAAGGCATTTTCTGACCTTTATTTGGTCATTCTATAACTAGAGATAAACCTGTGAATTGTGCACCAGGGAAAACTTTCATCAAGTAGGGAACAAAGAGCAAATTACAAGGCCCATACTCTCAGTAGATGTAAATTTAGTCCTCCATATCAATGGCACCATCTCAATGTACACCAGCTAAGAATTTGGAAGAAATTACTAAATGTTCTCTTGACAGCTTTTTAAGATTTGCTCATTGTCTTTTAAAATTACATGAGACTAAGACTTCTGCAAAAGACTGACCCTACATCATATGCAGCTATGATTAGAGTCTCAGGAGAGATCTCTGAAGTGAAATGAATCTGTGAATTAGTCTTGGTACAATTTAAAGTCAAATACATTAACTGATACAGAATTATACAGGTAAAATTTGCTTGTGTTAAGAAAAACACTGTGCTACTGTGGCTTACAGTGTAACTTCAGCATCTACTGAAACAGGAGGACGCAACTGGCAGGGAAGGAAAAACTCAGTGTCTTTACATTTTGAGAAATGATTGGATGCTTCTCTGTTTGGCTGTGCAACCTAGGACACCAAAGAGATCAGGGTGAGGGCTTGACTCCGAAAATTCAGTCTTTTCAAGAGAACTGTGCTGTCTACACTTAAGGAATCAAAAAAACCTTTGTCACTATAGCAATTCTGCTCCACCCATCCAGGTATTTTACAGGTAACAAGTGAGGAGAGCTCAGGTGTACATATGAGGGTATCATTCTTTTCAGGAGGAGTTACATTACATTTAAGCAGGGTCAGGCTTCTGGCAAAATACAGTGACAATTAAAACAGAGTAAGGAAATGTTTTTAGGCTGATCTTTAAAGTTATTTTCTTAGGTTATGCAGACCAACCACGCTTAAAGACTAGAAAGAGGATAAAGGAAAAAGATCAAGATGACGTTGCAGGGAAGCATAGCTGTGCTGCTGAGAGAAAACCTTTAAATGAGTCATTGAACTGCAGAAGCAATTGATACCCTTGGTCCAACTAGTATACCATACACTGGTGTAAGGTATTTATACATACTTATACATAAGCTGGTGCTTATGGTTTCAGACTAATAAAATAAAAATTACTGTGTTATTCCTTTAATTTTTCCTTGTAGAAGTTTTTTTGGTTTGTTTTGGGGTTTTTTTTGTTGTTGTTTGTTTGTTTTTTTAGTGGGATATTCATTGCTTTGGAGTGAAAGGACATATAAAGGACATAAAATAAAAGCCACACTTTCATAAATGTTCTCTTTTTAACGCTAGAGCATGTAATAGTAATATTTAAGATAGCACTAGGTAGAATGATACAGTTGTCGGGTCGTGTAGATAAGCATGTCTTCCTTACTCTTCAGCCTTCTGCAATTAGGCAGACATACCTTTCTAAACCCTTTTAATAAAATTTTATAGTGATTTTAGTGATTGTGGCAGGAATGTAATGAATTCTGAAAGCTTGATCTGAACAAACATGCAGGTTTAATAAACTTGTATACTCATCCAGACTCTGAGCTCTAAAAGAAACTGTACATCCCCAACCAAAACATATACATTTGCTAGCAAATCTATTTTTAAAGAGTTAGGTATTTAGGGACAAGTTGCTAGTTCCATACAGATTTCTTCTTCAATTTTTTTGCTATCTCTATGTGATTCAGTTCCTCTCCTGTTAATTAGTTGTAATGCTTATATCTTAAGTTACTCTTTTTTCACTACAAAACAGACATCATTAAGTAGTGCACTAAACGTAACCTTGCCCGTCTCCATCTCTCCCCCTCTCTTTAATGCTGCCCTTTCTCACTTCTTTATTTGTTTTTCAAGCACTTTCAAGCAGAGAATATCTTGGACTATATATTTGTACAGTGCCTAGTGGAATTGCCTCTGAGCTCCTCTAAAATTTCTGTAATTAAAGTACTATTAAAATGCATGATTGTGTCCTCTCAGATGTGTGGCAACAGACCTCATTTCCTTCTGCTGACCAGGAGGAATAAACATATTTGCTTCAGCCTGTTTGTCTCTTCTTTATGGTACCCAAACCTTCAAATGAGCACTGGAACAAATGGAACTCTGGTTTCCCATGGCATCATGTACTCTGGTTGCACTCACTGGCATTTATAAAGACATCTGACTCTTCCTCTGGGACATTCAAACTGTCTGTCTTGTGGCTGCCAAACAAAGGTTGAGCTCTTCCCAATGGCATATTCCAAACACCTTTTCCATAACATTTCCAGGAGCTGATGTCTTTGCATTCTGTCTCTAACAAATCTGATTTAATTTGGATTAAGGATTCCAATAATACTTTGCGGGGAGATGGGGAGATGGGAATCATAGAGAGGATGCACAGGGAGATCATGTAAATTATTCTCAGAACACCATACCAATAACCATGCAGCCACTGACCCACTGGTTATGACAGTTCAATGAGTGGACGTTGGCAGTTTTGTCCAACCAGAGCCCCAGGTTTTTTTACTGTGAATTTTCTCTCATTGTTCATTGGTTTAGATTGAGGTGAAGATTCTGGAGATATTGTGGGGGGTTTTTTGTTTGGGGTTTTTTTGTTGTTTTTTTTTTGTTTTTTCAAATTGAGGTTCTGAAGCCATATATCTGTCTTGGTCCAGAGCTACATACAAGCACCCAAACTGGCAAAATTACAATTACTTTTCCCTTTTGCAATTTCTTAAAACAAATATTTATATTCTTAAAGCCCTCCAAGGAAACAAAGTATAAGAAAGTTTAGAATTTGTCTGCTGTCTTCATGCTATGTCTGTAACTAGGCCATCCCTCTGCTGTTGTTGGCTGATAGCAGGGACTGCTGGCTGGCTGTTAACCATGGGATTATGGTATTCATTTTTAATACTACTTTCAGATTGTACCCTGTGATTCTCAGTTAGCTCAGAATCTGCATCAATGCTTTTATTATTCTCACTGCACAGCATTTCTACTAGTTTGAGGACCCTACTAAGAGCTCAGTAGTTCATGGCAAAAAATTGCAGCTGAAATAGGCAGAGGCAATAGCTTGCCAGTCTAAAGCATGCTGTGCCAAATGCATCACACCCTAGAAACTGCATAATCCTTGGCCAGTCCTGAAACTGAATACAAAACAAATACGGAATGGAAAACTGTAAACTCCAGTTATAAAAACTGCTTGATTTACAGGACTCCATTTGACCATGTTCTAAATCCTAAACTGACAGATGATGGGGAAGGAGGAGAATGTCTTCTAAACCACAAACACAGATTAACAAATGGGAAACAATAAAGGAAGAGGTGGAGATGGAAGATAATAATGCTGACTGCTTTGTCATACCAAGGATGTATTCTGCTGTGCTGTATAATTTCGTAGCCCATGTATACTTTCTTCCTGCTTGTCTAGAAGACCTGTCAGTTAATGATTCAAAATGCTAAAGACACAGTAATTAATGGATCTCTCTAATCCTTTGATAAATTATACCGCAAAAATGATCAATCAGTGCTGGGTCTATGACTCTTGTTATTCTTCATTTTGCTTTCCTGAGAAAATGCTGAGGAAATGTTATCACTTTCTCATGGCTGTTCTTTAACTTTTCTTTTCTCTATCAAGACTTAGTGGTGCACAATTGCATCATCTTGAAATAGGTTTCTGGAGCTAAGGGTTATCCTTTAGAACTATTAGTAAGAAATCATTTCAGTAGACGTCTGCAGGTCTGGCTAGAAAAGTAGGCACTAAATTTCAAAAACTGGAATTTAAGATTTGTCAGCTATACAAGATAGGGTTCAGCTCTAGATGATCTGGCCATTAAATCACTCATACAAACAGAGGGCCTCCAGACTAATAGTAGATACTGAAATCAGGTCTACATAATTCAAATGGATATAAAGGAAAAAATCCTCTAAGGACATGTAAGTGGATATGATAGTGAAATTAAAAAGAAAATAATACAACTATTTTAAAGGATAAGCATTCTGTGAAATACTTCCCTGCTGATTTTATTTGTAGTCTTATTTAGACCCCATTAAAATATTGTTTGAGACACTAAGAAAGTAAATTAAACTTATTACTTTGAATATTTGATATTTAGGCTAGATTTTGTTTAGTGTGGAAGCAAAGGAGGATGCCCTGAATCCTGTAGAGATATACTCAGGATTCTGACAGATCTCTTTGGCTAAATTTGCAGTGCATTGTACTGTGAGATAGTGAGATACCCTTTCTTATTCAAAGCACACAAGCTGAATAACAGTAGTCTGGCCCTTTAGCAGCTTACAAGAAGATCCATAATATCCTGCAAGTTCATGCTGAAATACTTACTAAAATATTATAGGTTATTCTGAGTTTGCAGTGTTTCTGGATTTTTAGTGTGCACATTCCATTACACTCCAAGAAATACTTATTCGATTGGAATGATTTTAAAAATCCTATTAAAAAACCTGAAATCACTATTTTTCATCTCAAGTAAAAAAAAAAAGGTAGCTGTAAAGAAGGTTTTAGTTTCCATATATGTGATGCATAAATGCCAGTTTGCAATAGTTTCTAGGATACCAGTTATATATGTGAAAGCTTCATTACCATAAATGAGAGCTGTCTTCTTTAAACCCCACATACACACAAATGTCCAAGCACCAACATTTACAAGTTTGACTTGTTCTGTGAAAAACTGAGTTATCCATTAGGATAATCACCTTCCCTGCCAGAAACCAATTATATTTTAATAAAACATTCCAATACCGAAATTTAGTACAGCTAACTTACAAAAAAACCAAACCAAACCAAAAAACCTATATATATATTTTTAAATCTTTTTTCTGTATTTGATGTTCTGGTAGACATGCATACCATTAATACATGCTTGAGTTAACTCGAGTTCTTGAAGCACTTAGGTTAGATATGAAGCTCATAGGGTAACTCAGATGCGAAGGAACCTCAGGAGGTCTCTAGCCCAAACTCTTTCTCAAAAAGGGTCAATTACAGCACCAGACCAAGCTGGTCAGAGCTCTGTTCCATTGGGTCTTGAAAGCCTTCAACAATGGAGATAACACAACCTCCCTAGACCACCTGCTCTACTGTCTGACTGTCCTCAAGGGTAAAAGTTTTCTCCTCATATCCAATCTGAATATATTTTTTCAATTTATGACCACTGTATCTCAACCTTTCACCATACACCACTGTGAAGAGCCTTGTTTCATCCTCTTGGTGATCTCACAGTGTACTGGGAGCTGCTGCTAGGTCACTCCAATGCCACCTCATCTCAGGCTGAACAAGCATGTGGTCCTCAGCCCCTGTTCACAAGCAAAGTGTTCCAGCCCCAAGCACTTTGGTGGCCTCTGCTGAGCTTACTGCAGTTTCCTGATGTTAGATCAAAGGTTCTGGAAGTCAAATTTCCATTGACTTCAAAAGGGCTGCAGCTGGATCACTCACTATGTGAATATTTTCTTTTGGGCTATTTTGCTACAGCTATATTACCCTGAAGTCATTTTTCAGGGTTAGGAGTACAGATTCTGCATTTGCTGTCCAAATCATGAAAGAAGGTACGGTCACAAAAGAGTGACTCAGAAGTTCATGCAGACAAAAGTAGTGCATCTGAAGGAGATGAAAGAATGGTTCTGTTCATGGTGATGGTTTTTTTGTATTCTTGCTGTATCTCATTCCATATTCACCAATGCATGCAGATTTTGCACTCATCTGCTCCTCATCAAGTATTTTTCTGGCCCTCCATGTTATCTGTGTGAATCAATAGCATAATCCACAGCTTTTTGCGCCGACAACTAAAAAAATCACACAGTTCACGCCATGCCTGCCTTCAAAAGCAAAGCCACATATTCCTTTTTGTGGAGAGAGTAATCACTGTAAAGGTAAAGTGTATGCAATTTCCAAATGCCAAATTCTGTAGAGAGAAAAATACTACTTTGCTTAGTGCTTTTCAGCTAGCTGAGGCCCTCTCATATGACAGGCCATAATCAATAAATCATGTGCCAGTTGTGCTGATTCTGTATGTCAGGTCATATCTCTCCATTTCAGCTTCCAGTTTCTTACAGAGTATTCACTTGTGTTCTATTGTCACATCTTTCCACCTCAGCGTCAATTTAAAAGCTGTTATTTTTAGGCCATAGAAATCTCAACCCTCCTGCCCCTCTCTCCTCAAAAAATCTGTACCTTTGGCCAGCTTCAAAGCAGGGACGTGGAAAGAGGCAAGTCCTCTGCCTGAACTCAAGTCACTGTGATATATACCAAGGAGGCCAAATCCTCTGTGTGCACACCTAGGCCATAGTGGGCAAAGAGATGTCATGATGACAGCTTGTCAAGTAATAAATATTGTAGAGTTTCAAGAAAACTGTTCTTGTGGTGAAAAGATGTTTATTTATAAGCAACTATTTACTTAATCAGGCAGCTTGACATTTCTAGTCTTGCTAAGGAAATTCCTGATTTGGCAAGCTTCACAACACAGACTGGTTAGCCAGCCAGAGTGGGAATTCTCTTGAATTATTTTGTGTTTCAGAAATCTGGCTGCCTGGGCTGTATGAGTCACTCCAGCCTGACCTTGCATTGAGCAGGTTGCTCCAAAATAATAAGCCAAGACCATTTAAATCCCTCCAAAGGCCTGCATTAATCCTGGCTTCATGTCCTAACCTTTGTGCTCACTTTTTCCTGCTTTGTGTCCAGAGTTCCCTGTGTAACTTCAGGAAAAGTCTGTCTCCTCTCTACTCCTCATTTCCCATGGTAAAGGAGGAATTCTAGTAATTGCTTACAGCTCAGTGATGTTTGGGCTTGGAAATTAATGCCATATTCATAAACAACGCTATTTTATTTTGCTGTCATATTTTTCACTGTGAATGAACATTCAGACAAGGAAACAACTTTGAGAAAAACCCTTTTATGGATCCTTCAAGGACTGTCCTTCAGACAATGTTCTCAATTAGTGAATTACACTGACACACTCGCCTCCAGTGCTCTTAAGTGACTATGATGATTCAACTTGCAGCTGACAAACTTAGAGATTTGCGGCCATCTGGCTATTTCTTCCCTTTTGCTTTATCCTCTTTGTTTGTTTGGGTTTTGGGGTGTTGTTTTCTTTCCCCCTCCCCCGTACTGTTGAGAGCTCACTTTACATGCAGCCTGTCTGCCTCCGTCTCTTCACCCTCCTTTTCTATACTGCACTGAATTCTTCAGTTTTCCTGCCCTGGGTTTAACTACAGGCTTCCATCAGTCAAGAAATTGAGTTTCCAGCTCCAGAAACTACCACAGTTGGCTCAGCTCATAAAGTTTGGCTTCTCTGATGTGTCCTATTAAGCAGAAAGAAATGGTACATTTGTTTTTCGAAAGGTTATAAACAAGAGGTTACTTTGGTGCATTTTCTTCTTTTTCTTGAAATCTGTTCCTTTAGGGCAGATGAGATTCTTTTTAATGCCACAAAGTGATGCTAGAGTATCTGTGCTCATAGGAAAGTATTTTGCTTTTATTTTACCACAGGTTTTGTTGATTTGTGCTTTTTTTTTCTGTTTTTTGTTTGTTCGATTTTGTGTTTGGTTTTTTTGTTTGTTTGTGTTTTTTTTTTTTTTAATTAAATAAAATAAAATAGCACAGTGGACTGGGAAGAGGGGGTTAGTGTCATGTGGAAATTCCTGAAAGTAGTGTTCCCCTGTCTTTCAGAAACATTATTTTACATGCCTACATGATATAAAGTTTGTGGAGGTGTGGACATGTTTCTTTGGCATAAGATGTCAAATTCATCTTCCCAAAATTAAGGGAATTTTCCTAAGCATTGAAATGTAGTGCCTTTTGAGTTAACTTAGGAAATCCAAGACCTCTTCATGGTCCTCACCAATGTGACAATGGATTTAAAGCATTTCCACATTATTCTGGAGTAGCATCTGGTAGTCACATGAGAGATCTCTAAAACACAAAAGCGGCACTAGATGCCACTGTGGGGACAGAAATTTCTCCCCATCACCTTCCCTTGCATCTGTCTTTATGTAAGTTTGCCATCCTGCCTCCCATTATATTTGAGGGTGATCTAGAATTTTAATCAATACAGCGATTGCAACTTAGGATGAGATCTCCTAGATGAAAAAGATACGTTTCAGAAAGATCCTGAATTTCATTCTTTCTGCTGCCCAGGGCACTGCTCACTCTGAAGGGAATTACTGTGACTTCTTTCTCACAGAATGACCTACACTGTGAATTCTCAAATTTAATCATATGACTCTCACCTAGACTGAGGCTACAGTTGGTAGAGCTTCCCAAACATATGTGAAGTGCATCTGCTGACAGGCATTGTTCAGCAAAAAGAAAATATCAAGGAGTTGTTGAGCAAGGAAATGAAGGAAAAGGGGTTTTAATTAAAATTCTTATCACTACTTAGGCCCTTTGTGGTTTTTTCTTTTGACATTCCTATATTTTCTGCCTTATTCTGCTTTCTTGCTCAGCTGATGGTCAAAACTAAGACACAGACTGTTCTGCACTACCTCGCGACATGTGCTTGCTTAATCCTTCACAGGTGAATTAGCAGTGCAGGATTCCCCCACCTACCTGAGACTGCTGCTGTTTTATGGTGTAAAAGACCTGACTGAAGAACATTCCCTTCAAGTTCTTATTAGCTGTAGGGGTGGAAAGACGGGGCTTCATTCAGCTGAACATTATTTCCCGTGCCTCTCTTTGACAGTTCTGGTCTTCTGCTTTTTTTTTTTTTTCTTCCTAAAAAAATTCAGGAAGTCTCCATATCACGTGTATACGTTCATTGTATAAATCACTTTACTGTAGTTAAAGCCATTATTTACTCTCCAGCACAAAAACTAACCAAACAACTGAACAAAACCCCTTTGTTTAGGTGCTAACAGTAAAAAGCAGAAACATTAAGTGCAGAATCCTTTTTCTCATAACAAAATCTTTCTATATGATGAGCCCCTTGCCACTGTAAGGAGTAAAAATGCAGGCTAGGTGACCTGAAATGGAAACTCTTTTAATTATAGCTGAAGAGCTGCAGGCAGGCATAAACATCTTCAAACCAGAGTAATTTATAAGATTCGTGTTACATGTATGAAATACAAACTTTTTTCTTTCTTGTCTTCCTAGCAGAGATGCCCAGATACTTCAGATTTTATGTTGCATGAAAGAAAAATAATTTCAGTTTTGTTTATCATTTCTAGATAAAAAAAGATAGGGCTACATCTTGCCATTGTAGCGTGCATGCAAATTACATAACAGCACTCAGAGTATAATACAATATTGAATTAATGTGATACAGGCAATAAGATTATTCCTACAGAGGCAGCAGACAGCAGAAACCAATTTTTTAGGACTCACCTGACAGGAAAGCTATGATTTTGCTAGCAGTGGTCAGTGGGTGGCTCACTCTGTAAGGTACAGACTCACCTGAAGGTGATGACTTCTACAATAAAAAAAAAGCTAGTGACCAGAAATGGTGAAAAAAATTCTGATGCCATTGTTTTCTACCAGAAGATTTGAATCATAGTGTTATGATCTAATAATTTTCAACATGGTAAATCATCGAAAAGTGTGGCTAGAAGTTAAAAGAATAAAAGCAATATGCTATGTTATAACACGAAAAATTATAACTGTGACTGACATCTAGAATTTGAAACTTACCAAAGGGTAACTTGCTGTAGTGTTTGAGCAGTCAGAATTATAAAATAAAAATAAAATATTTCAGCATAAATTCCTCCCAGGAATTGTTCAATGCCAGGCTGGATGGGGCTTTGAGCAACTTCATATAGTGACAGGTGTCCCTGTCCATGGCAGGGGGTTGGAACTAGATGATCTTTAAGGTCCCTTCCAACCAAATCAATCTATGAAATGTTTCAAATATTAGATGTCACTCTTTAATGAGAATCATATTCTTAAGTAACTTAAAGGGGCTTAAAGGCCATGATTCAGTTGAAACAACAGAAAGCAAATATTGTCTTCAGGGACTCTTCATTACCTCTATGTTTTGAGAATCCAGCAGGCAATTCTTTAAGGGGAAGGATTTTTAGAAAACTCATGTTTAGAAATTCCTGAACATACAGCACATTCTGTGAGTTCTTTTCTGACTTCTTCCCCTTCTTGTCCAAATTACTAGACGCCTTTGAAGAACAGATCCTCACATTTTGGGAAACATGATACATTTCTCACATCAGCTGTTCAGAGTAATTTGGGACAGTGCAATGTCTTGCAGTAGTTAAGACTGTCTACATTAGTTCTGGCCTGAAATTGTGATACGAACTTCAGATTACTTTTTTTTTTGTCTTTCTTCTGTGAGCTTCCATTACATAAAAAATGAATTGGTAACCTCCCTCACATTTCTATTCATCCTGTAAACATTAGACTGTAGAATGTATCTTTTTACAGAATAAATGAGGATTTTTTCATTTATGAGCATCAAATCATAAATCACTTTTTGCCATTCACATGGCCTGAAAACAACATAATCAGAGACTGTTAACTATAAAGTTATATAACTATATGTAATATATTAAAATATATCTAATGCATATATTCTATATAATTTTATATCTATATACATATCTAATGTATAATATATGTGATAATAAATGATATAGAAAAATATGATATAGAAAAATATACTAATGTAATTATAATGTTACAGAGTTGCAAAATGTTTTTTTATGAAATAGTCTCTTCATATTCTCTTTTTCACTAGCACAATTAAAAGTTTTACAATGGAGGTCACTTTATTGTACTATATTTAAAACTACTGTAAGAGATCCATTGTTTACACAAAACCAAACCCATACCAAACCATAAATTGATCTATATCCCATTAATATTTCTGAAATGGCAAAATAACAAAACAACATTAAATATAACTGGCATTAGAACTGGGAATGAAGGAAAAATGTTTTAATTAATGAGTACGCAACAGCTCAAAGACATTAAAAAAATACAATTGAACACCACAGTGGTTAGGTTTTAGACAACAGGCTGCTAGACAGTAAATCAGAGCTCTCTGAAGAACTGCTGGCATCTGTGTAGGGAAAAGCAAAATACCTCTGAGTTTCTATTCAGAAATATCTTTATTCTGAGAGAAGAGATACAACAAGCCAGCCAACGGGAAACACAGCCAAATAACTGGGTCTGAAAGCTTAAACTTGCTAGAACTTACACACCTGCAACAAAAATCTACTGTAATACCTGCTGCACAAATCCCCTAGGTTTATATCAGCAACAACTCTTCCAAAGGACTGGAAAGTCACTCTTCTCCCTAAAACACATCAGCAAGCAGCAGTATCTTTGTCCAGCTTTATGCCTTAGTCTATCTTGATATTTCATCTCAAAGTCTGTCGTCCCTATTTCCCTGGACCTAGGTAAGTAAGCCTTACCGCATTAACAGGCCCCCAATACCTTTCCTTTTTTTTACTTGCACGATAGCACACAGAAAAATGCTAACATAAAGCAACCTGAAGAGTAAACAGGGCAGTACAATCTTCCAGCATCCAGCGACAATGAAATTTGATTCTCATGCTATACAATTGCAATATACCATATTTCACACTTGCAACTTAGACCTAAAGACATCCTAAAACATTATTCATCTTCCGAGCTGAGCACTAGAAATGTATGCTCAGCATTATTCTCACCAGGGAAAACTACACAGCTAGACAGGACAGCTTATTTACAGACAACTTGTTTGGTTTTTTTAATAAGTTCCCACATTTATTTATTCTAACCGCATTGGAATAATCTAATCAGTGCTATCATTTAAAATGTTTCATTTCAGTTGGTAGCTCAGTAAGTTCTGTAACTCAAAACACCTTCTCTGATTTAAGCATTGTCAGCAAAAGGTCCGTATGTGTGTTTATACTGTCTGCAAGGCTGAGCCTGCAACCTACATGCTGATATATTTCCCCAATAAGTAGAAAACCCACCTTCAGCGAGCAATTTGGCCTTACCGCTTAGCCGAGTACCTTTTATTTTTATGCTATTTCTAACTGTGCTAGGTGCCTGTAGTGTAGATTGTGTATAACATAACCTGGCAACATACACTGCATAGCAATAGCCGCTGAGCCTGCCTCATGAGATAGGCACTGAGAGGAAAGCGTGTGGAGGGAGAAGAGTAAGAAAGAGCCTGACTCTGTGGTTTAGTGTTTAGATGGAAAATTTGGGACAGGGGAGGGCAGATTTCCAGTCAGGCATGTGTCTAAGTCCCATTAGAACTTAAGTGCCTTGTTCAATCCAAACCTTAATTAGAAACTGTCCTTACCAAATGTCAAAATGTTCCTTTTCCCTTCATAAAACATTAATGATCACTAGAGATGGAGAAAATGGGCATCATAATTCCCCCCTGTCAAAGTGTCAGGACTCCAGTCCACATGGTTTCCTCTGTACTAGCATGCAGGGGGACTTGCATACAGAGCTTAAACAAGGTAAATACAGTCTCTGATTATTCTTTTTTTTTAATAATGCTGAACACCACTTCTGGGTTACACTGAGAAGTCTAAAATACTGGAAAAGGAAATGGTACTACATGCACCAAACACAATACAAATAACTAGTTCCCATGAGGCTTTCTCTGAACCTTATGAACTGCTTGTGGAAATAATATAAAGCACCTCTACCTCTATAAACATGGCCCTATGTTATAAGCAATTTTACTGTAATAACAATGCAAAGAAAAAAACCCCTGTGGTTTCATAAAATAGCTTTGCCCTATTAATGTGTATTTTTTTTTTTATAAAGAAAACCAAAACCCCACAGCATTATAGCTTTAAAGGCATAAGGAAAAGGAACTTACTCAAAAGGGCCAAAGTTGCTCAAGGACTTCAGTTAGGTGAAAATACCCCATGCATTAGACTTTCAGCTGGTCTAAATTGAAACAAATGTTTTGAAATTATTTACACTGGCTAATAATCTGGCCCATATAGTTAATATTTTAAGACCACCCAATAACATGGGCTAACTCACCACCGTTCTCCCTGACTCTAGCAGGTGCTGTAGTTGTTTTCTGCTCCAAACACTAAAGGTTTTTTAACAACTTCATATTGAATATCAAGGTGCAGGAACAATGAAAATTAGTGAACTTTTGGAAAACTTGATCCATTTGATTCCGTGACAACCTCCAGAGATGAGATGATTGCTATGTAATACAAAGGACAGTGATCAGTTTGAAATATTGAAATGTTTTAAACATCTTAAATGTAACAAAAAGAATAATAAAGAGAAAGCTGCCCTTTACAGTGAGGTAGCACTATTCCCACTGTCTCCTTTGAATCAGGGAAAGAGGAAGTTTTAAAGCAGTTATAATCTAAGGTCTCTTAAATACAGACCTGAATAACTTTTTTTCAGAGAATAATTTTTTCACCAACAACAGCATTACAGATATCTTTAAACTTCTTTGATAATTTGACCTTAATTCACTGGAAAATTTCAGCCATGGGTAGAAGGGAGAGAACAAAAACATAGTTGTCAGCTGAATTCACAAAATTCACAAAAGGAGCAGACATTGTTTTTCTTTTATCCAGTGACCAAATGAGAGCTGACCAGCCGTGTGGGACCAGTCCTAGTTCTCTGTAAATGGTGGAGCTCTTCTCCCATTACCTCCAGTGCTTCCTCTGCAATCTGAGTTCCTTTGCATGAAATACTAATTGAAAAAGGGACTGAGATCTAGGCAGTTTGTCCCTCAGGATGGCAACTTGACCACTAACATGACCACTGCAGAATGAACAGTAAAACAGTCATACAAAGCAGAACAGCTCTGACAGGAAAGACTCAGCAGCACCTTCCACAAATGTCTCCGGCTTATGGATTTGGGGTCTACTGGGGAAAGTACTGTCCAAGTCCTCTGTCTGAACCTACAGAAGTGTTTGAAACAAGCTTTCTTGTGTCCTCATAAAACCTTCTGAAGTGTCTAAGTGTCCCTCAATCTCTCCTAATGACTCTGTCCCATCTGCTATGAAATATTTAAATCCTACTTGAGTCAGAAACTTTTGCAACAGCTTCATTGTCACTTGAGATCATGAGGTTGACTTCCCTCCCAGAACAAATGAGCAGAGAACTGGATTTCTCACTTCATTAAAAAAGTATCTTAAGAACATCATGGACCACCATGAGCACATCACAGTCAACTTTTTCTTCTCTTGATTTTTACTACAAATGTTCATCTATGAACTTTTTCATATTCAGCTGTATGAAACATTTTCCCTCATTCAAATATTACAGATTTGGCAGAAAAACACATATTCATAGATGCACGCATGCACTTCAGTTTTGGACAGCATGAACTTTTTTGTTTGTTTTTGGCTCAGCACTGAAATGATACAGTAATTTAATCACTATCCCATTGAAATCAGCCTTTAAAAATTGAGGAGATATTGTTAATTAAAACATAAAGGTTTTTTTTAATACAATTCAATGTATTAGGCCTTTTTTTTACCTTTGATTATCCAAGATGTTCTCAACAGATGAATGTCTGGCTCCTTTGAGAGACACCTAAAACTTGAGATAGAAAACCATAGCTGGCTCTGACTCTCCTCAGGCAAAAGGACACTTTCTGTCATTTGTGCAGGAAACAGTCCTTTGCTTGGCTGGTCCTCAGGCTGTGAAATGAACTCCAGCAGGATCCTGTCCTGTCACAAGCATCACTTCTTCCATTCCTATCTGAAAGAGCACAACTTGCCATCTTTGATGAGCATACATACCAGAGGGCACCTTTAAAACAATAAGGGGTTGAGGGGCGGGGGTGGGGGGGTGGGGGTGGGGGTGGGGCAGGAAAGAAGAGGGGGAAAAAAGGAAAGAAAACAACAGAAAAGATAAACCAGCCTGAAAGAAGAGACTGCACAAACATTTTTTTCCACTGGGATAAGATTAGAGTGGAAATAACTCCATGTAGCAGATGTTTGTTGTGGCACTCGATGTACTACAGGAAGGTGCTCAGATGCCTGTGCTTTGCAAAGCAATTGTAAAATGTTTCTTGGCATGCTTGGAGACTTAATGGTATTAAAAAGTCAAAGCTATCAGATGCAACAAACCAGTCTGGTCTGATTTTTGGCATCTTGTTATTTCATATGGTGCAAATAATCATAAAATCAAATGGCATCTACTTATAATTTTATAGTAATTGCTTCTATAGCAGTTGCCAGTTTTTCCATAATAACTTTGCATATAATTAGTACGTAATCTTCAGGCATAAATAACTCTCTAATTAGTCTGTAATCTGTAATTATAATGTACTTACAGACTAGTTATTTGCTTATTTGGACTCTGTAAAATAAAACACCTTCCTGATAAAACATTGAAGGAGAATTATGTAGATTTTGTGTTTGGAGATTATTCTTAGAGCTGTCAGGAGAAAGAAAACAAGATGTAATACAGTTATTGAAATTAGAAAGTGTTCATTAGTTACTACATGATTATGACAATGGATGATAAAAGAGGAGATGCAGATTAAGAAAAAAAATCAACAGAAAGATTTACTGAAATCATGCAGAAATAAAGAGTCACTTTTTAATTTCCTGTGAATGCAGATAGGAAGCGGCTCTGGATGAGAAACAACAAGCAAGAGTAGAATAATATAATCACTGAATCATAGAATCGTTTAGGTTGGAAAAGATCTTTGAGATCTTCAAATCCAACTGTTAAACCACGTTCTTTCCCACCAGGCAGCTTTCCAGCCGCTCTGCCCCAAGCCTGTAGCGCTGTGTGGGGTTGGTGTGACCCAAGTGCACGACCCGACACTGAACCTTGTTGAACCTCATACAGTTGGCCTGGGCCCATCAGTCCAGCCTGTCCAGATCCCTCTGCAGAGCCTTCTGCCCCCAAACAGATCAACACCCCGACACAACTTGGTGTCATCTGCAAATGTCCTGAGGGTGCACTCAATCCCCTTATCCAGATCATTGATAAAGACATTAACCAGGACTGGCCCCAGTACTGAGCCCTGGGGCACACCACTTGTGACCGGCCACCAGCTGGATGTAACTCCATCCACCACCCCTCTTTGGGCTCGGCCATCCAGCCAGCTTTTGACCCAGCACAGAGCACACCCATCCGAGCCATGAGCAGCCAGTGTCTCCAGGAGATGATGTGGGAGATGGTGTGAAATGCTTTACTAAAGCCTAGGTAGACAACATCCACAGCCTTTTCCTCATCCACCAGGTGGGGCATCTTGTCATAGAAGGAGATCAGGTTCATCAAGAAGGACCTGCCTTTCAGGTCAGCAGCCCACGCTGGCTGGGCCTGATCCCCCAGTTGCTCTGCACGTGCCGTGTGATGGCACTCAGGCTGATCTGCTCCATAACCTTCCCTGGCACTGAGGTCAGACTGACAGATCTGTAGTTTCCTGGATCCTCCTTCCTGCCCTTCTTGTAGATGGGCCTCACATTGGCTAACCTCCAGTCTGCTGGGACCTTCCCAGTTAGCCAGGACCCTTGATAAATGATGGAGAGTGGCTTGGGGAGCTCTTCCACCAGCTGCCTCTGTACCCTTGGGTGGATCCCATCTGGCCCCATAGACTTGTGCGTGTCCCAGTGGAGCAGCAGGTCACTAAGCATTTCCTCTTGAACTATGGGGACTTCATTCTGCTCCTTGTCCCTGTTTTCCAGCTCAGGGGGCTGGGTACCCTGAGGGTAGCTGAGTTCGCTATGAAAGACTGAGGCCATTAAGTACCTCAGAAGGAAAGCAAGCATTAAGTACCTTAGCCTGTTCTTCACCCTTCGTGGCAATGTTCCTCCTCATATCCAATAAAGGACAAAGACTATCAAGGAACTTAAGGCCTTACCTTGCCTTGCCTTGCTTTCTCTTTTCCCTTCCCCTTCCCCTTCCCTTCCATTCACTTTCATTCCTTTCCCTTCCTTTACCTTCTTTTTCCTTTCCTTTTCCTTTTCTTTTTCCTTTCCCTTTTCCTTCCCCTTTCCCTTTCCCTTTTCCCTCTTTCAATGAATTACAGAAACATAAAGAATAACGCTATTTGATAATCAGATAAACATCCCAGTGGCAAGAAATTCATGAGCTACTAGGTCTGAAGAGAAGAAAGCTTCAGATGAGAGGGTTTACTCAAAAGTTACATGCCTCAGATGACAGTAAATCTTGGATAAGCGAGTTGGTACCTGACATTTCAGAAGGATAGTTTTGTGACAGCTTTACAACTGTGATATTAAGGTAGTTCTAAAACACTTTCAATTCCATAAAATATATATTTTTAAGAACTTTTCTGAGGTACTCACAGAGTATACAAGATGAATACTACTACTTTTTAGCATGTTGCTTAACATTTTTGCTTGTATTTCTGCAATAATGTAGTGATGAATATCAGTAAATCTGTACCTTTACAACTTCAGAGCCTTAGAATTTGATTACCACACATTGATACAGAGAGGAAAATACCATTATTATCAATGTGGTGAAAACCCACTGCAAGAGATACTATTTGACCTGATATTGGTCCATATTGTGAAACTTGTGGTATTTTAACATTCCTTTAACATCAGCTGACTGATTTGCCAGACTATTTTCCTTCCTTCTCACAAGTAATGCAACAGATAGAACAAGAAAAAAGATAATATGAGTAGGATGGATAAGATAATTCCATTAAGGTTAAATAGAAAAATCAGAAAGAAAATCAGAGCTGCAACAGAAGTTGAAAGATAATGGATAATTCTTCAATCAAGTTAACTCCAGAATCTGATGTGCCTGTGAATGGGTGTTATGGATTAGGTTCAGGTTCTCCAGGGAGGTGAAAGGATTTCTTGGTAGGGAGCATTTCACAACTAGAGCTAGGTTCTATGCTAGAAGATCCACACAACTAACAATCTTAAAGAGGAACATGAATAAAAGAGCTCTGGAATGGCGTGTGAAAAAATGCCTTACTTTTTTCCTTATTTCACAGAATCACAGAATGACTGAGGTTGGAAGGTACCTCTGGAGATCATCTAGTCTAACTCCTATGCCCAAAGCAGGATCTGCTGGTACTGGTTGTTCAGGGCCACATCTACTTGGGTTTTTAATATCTCCAAAAATAAAGACTCCACAGTTTCTCTGGGAAACCTGTGCTAGTGTTTGATCACCAACACAGTAAGAGCTTTTTCTTATATTTAAATGGAATTTCCTGTATTTTAGTTTGTGTTCATTGCCTCTTTTTCAGTCACTGGGTGCCACTGGGAAGAGTATGGCCCTTCTTGTTTCCCATCACTCCCCCTCACCAGATTCAACCCCAGCTGAGCTTTGGCTTTCCTAATTCCATCCCTAATGCACTTGGATGGTTCCTTTATTTTGCTCTTGGGTAATAACCTGTTGTCATCTCTTGCGCAACTCCACTTTGTGTTTGAGTTTTGCTGGAGTAACTTCTTCATCCATGCAGGCTTCCCGTTACCTTGCTTGATTTTCTGCTTCTCAGGATGGCCTAATCATGAGCTCGGAGGTGATCCTTGAAAATAAACCAGCTCTCCTGGGCCTGCTCCTCTTCAGAGCTGATTCAGATCATATTCTTTCAAGAAGATCTCTACAGCGGCCAAAGTCTGCTTTCCTGAAGACCAGGCTTGTGGTCCTGTTTTTTTGACCAGTTTCCTCCCCTTCAGATCCTGAACTCAGAATTCAACCATCTCACAGTCACTGTCTGCAAGTATGAGGTCCAGGAGTGCCTCTCCTCATCAGCTCCTCAATCACTTGTATCAAGCAGTTTTCATCAATACACTCCAGGAAACTTCGTTTATTTGTTGTGCTCCACTGCACTGATCTACAGATATTGGGGTGGTTAAAGTCCCTCATAAGGACTGCACATATGAGGCTTTTGGAAGTCATTCATTTGGAAGATTAAACTCATGGAATGCAATAGGAAAGCAGATGAACAACATACTAGACTGTACTATATGCCATGGTGGCATGAGATATGAAATAACTGAGATCTTTATTTAACTTAAAAATCTTACTTTAAAAATTCCATTACTTGGAAAATTACTAGTTGTTATAAATGTTATAATTGAGTTTGATCCCAAAATAAGACAAAAAATCAGAATTTCACTTCTGATCTTGTTATTGCAGTTTTACATGGCTGCAGAATTTTGTTTTGAATATGCTATTTCATGCATGTATAAACATAAATTTTATGTAGCATAAAATCATGAAAAAGAAAGAAGAACATTTTGATAATAATTAAAAAAATGTTCTATGTTGTGAGTGGTGAGATAAGAAGAATTGAACATGAAACATTTTTATTTCTGTCATTCAATGTTATTAAAGAAACAGATATGCTTATATAAATGGTTTGGAGTTTATTAAATATGAACTTTTCAGAAAAAAGTAATTAATTTCCTTTTGAAAAGAAAAGGATCATTTGTATTCAGTAACAATTGTGTAGAAATTTAATTACTGGTGACCAACACTGTCATTGTATTTCTTTTATAGTGGTCAGATGATTTTGCCCCATTGAATGAAAAATACAGTTAAGGAAGAGAAAACAGAAGACAAGCAATTTTATGTTCTTGTGCAGTACTCAGAGACTGCATGAATGAATGTGGTATGAATGTCAAATAGAGGATGATTGTACTTCCTCATGAAGCTGCACACAGGCATTTACTCCACATTGTTGCACTGCATGGCATGCACTAGAATGGTCTGACTTGTGAAGAAGACACAGTCAAATCAGCTATTCTTTGTGCCTGCCCCCAAATTCTTCTTTCAAAACCATCCCTTTATGCAATACTGTAATCTCTCTGTGTTTCCATCAACTACAGGCTAGAGCAAATAAATGCTAACAGGCCAAAATAACATTCAGGGAGAATTGTCTGAAAAAAAGGGGTGGGGGTCGGGGTGGAGGGGTGGGGAGGTCATCTTGATGTTTATCTGAGACAGCTCTTAAGACTTCAGGTAAAATCTCCCTTAGTATCTGCCACTAAAGCTCTTTGCCCTCCATCTTTGCTGAGCTAACGAGGATGCACTTCATATACTTCAAGATCTCCAAAACAGGCAGCTCTGAAAAAAGAAATCTTGAAAAGTCCAATTTCTTTGCTAAATGCATAACTTGTGTAGATGGTTTCCATTTAAATGCAATTAAATAAACAACTAGACCTTTTTAATTTCCAGAGGGTGGAAGATTTAGGTTTCAGGGTAACTTCACACTGATTTTCAGGTCTCAATTCATCAGAAAAGCCTCAAAAAAAAATGCCTTACTGATGAAAATGCTTTCCAGGCTTACCAGAGCTGGGCTACTTTCTAGCCAGCTAGAAATTTAAAAAAAACAAACAGTTGAGGATACGGATGATGAAGAAGTAAACAACAGCTTCTTCAAGTTAGGATGTTGAAATAGCATGTTAACCAACTATGAAATGTCACACAGATTGTTGATTATGTGTATGTTTTATAATTAGTTTATCAACTTACTAAATATTGAGTGGACAAGACTGAGAGATCAGTCTTCCTCACTCTTAGATGAGTTTTTTATACACCAGGCTTTACAGTTTGACATCTAAGTCCTTGAAACTTTGCATGAATGTGGCTTTGCTACGGTCCATCTTGAACAAAAGGCTTGAGATACTGGTCTCAGTTTGTCTTAAAATACCACTCTGAACATCTCTGAAAGAGTTCAGGTATCCATGACTCTGGAGGTCATGGGACAGGGAAGATGGCTTAGTACTTCTTCCAACTTCTGTGGTACAATCTTCAGTAAGGGTCCTACAAAGACAAGCTGTGTCAAACCCAAACGGGTCTCAAATCTCTTGCTTTCATTGTGCTGTCTGGACCACTTTTCTGTGCTTTCCCTTGAACGTTCTTCTGTGGCAGGGCAAATATATGTAAAGACTATAGAAATTTTACAGTTTTTCTGGCTAGGCAGGGCCGCTTTTGGGGATCGGATATAAATCCAAACCTACCAGAGTATTTAATTTTTCAGGCTCTTTGGATTAACATTCATAATAGCTTTAATTGCTTAGTCCACAGCTCATTCTATACCTACACATGGTTTGCTTTTCCAGAGGTGCAGCTTTCATTTCTAGAAGTTAGAATCATGTTTGTTATAAAAAACCAGTAGCTGTCATCCTTTCCAAAGAAAAAAAAAAAATCTGGTTTAAAATGAACCAAGTTATACTATGAGAAACAAGGGAGGGAAAAAAAGAAAAAAAAAAAAGAGTCAAGGATAAGCTTTTGTATAGCCTTGTATGAATAAAATAAAAATTTCAAAATTCACACCGCTGACTTAAAGGCTGCCAGCTCATTTAAACCTCCAAGATCTTAGATCAGTTCTGCAAGGGAATCACAGTAGACTAGCAGGCTGCTATTTGTTCCAACCTTAAATGTTATTTAAAGCTGCCTGCGACCAGAGCTCCAACTCTCAGAGATTTAAAAGAAAGAGCATTCATTCTTCCATTTCCAAGAAACACATTTCAGATGATCCATGCTTTCATTTAAAGTTGAAAGCCCCAGAATAAATACGCGTTGTAGGCTAATCACAAGTTAATTTGCTATCAGTTGCCAAGGTAGCCACTTGCCAATGCTCCCAGTTTTAGCAAAACGCTAGCTAGAAACTGTAGCAAAAATAAGGGGGAAGTAGAAGTGGGATTCATGAATAGCATTACCTCAGAGAAAAGCAGTTTCTAAACAGACCCTGGTGCTAATCCATCAATAAAGAACAGAGGAGTTCTAAAAACACCTTGGAATTACATTTATATGCAATCGTGTGGAACAAATCTAATTATATTCACAATTATAACACTTATTTTTAGCAGAGACAAACTGCTAAAATGCATAATATAAACCACAGTAGAAGGAGTGAGAAATTAATTCAAAGACTACAAGAAAAAACCTTTATCTGAAGTTAAAAATGAAGAGAAGGAAGAAAATTATGAATTTAAAACATTGCTTGGAGGGAGGTTCTTTTTCTTTGTTTTGGGTGGCTTTTTTGCCTTTTTTGTTTTGTTTTAATCACCAGGTCTGTGAATTACTTTGCTCAGTGAAAGCAAAATTTCCCTATTCATGGAGGGGTTATATCACTGAAGGAAGAATTATACCACAGAATTGGATGAGAAAATTAGACCACAAGAAAAAAGAGCAAGATCTGTCCCATCACTGGTCGGGAGCACATGGCCAGGAGGCATCACAGAAGACAGTTAACACAGGCTTTGCCATGCTTGAGTAACACGTGCTGCTTCATCACAAAACGTGGGATTTATTTCACCTAAAAGCTGATTTAAACTAGTGCTGCTGAGTTTGTGCTTAAGTGATGGAAATAGGTAGGTCCAAAGGCACCTTGCTTGCTGTAGGGACCTGTTACAGGATGTGATTATGATGTTCAAAATATTTCTGTAGCTTCATTAACTATAGAAGGAGCCCATGGCATTTGTTTACACTGAAAGCCTAAATTTTAAGCAGCTATGATTAAGTAAAAAAATCTCCCCCTTTTGTCTGCACTGAGGAACCAATCTATTAAGAATTGTTTCAAAAGAGCTTGAGGCAAAGTAGCTGATGGAACTATTTCAGCTACATGCCAGTTGGTGGTGTCCTTCCACAGCCACGTTTAAGCAGTGACATTGTCCTAACATTACTTACTACTCAGTACCTTCTACAGCAAACAATGATATCTATAATATCTTGGAAGGCTCTTAGGAAGGTTACAGGGGAGAAAGAATGAATTTCTTTTATGATCTTGCCAACATGGACAGTCCTGTTTTATGAATAGTCCTTTACGTCCTATCCAACCTTTCTAAATGCTTGTGCACTGAGGCAAATGGGGGGAATTCTTGCTTGCTACAGCAAACAGCCTTTTCATATACTGACAGCCAATATATGCCTCACTGCGAACCCCAAACCACAGGAATTCTCTCTGACAAAAACTCCTAATCCAGGAGTTCTTGCATCTATTGCAGAAAGCCATTTAAATCTGACAGGGTGCCTGCAGCACATCAACCAAACATAGTTTACAATTAATTGTTGATTTCCATGGTGGTTTCTCAGGCTCTAAGTCCATGACCCCATCTCAGAAGTGCTACCTAATAAAACCTGTGTCCCAAAGTAACCCCGCACACTGTGGCTGCTGGAGTCCCTGAATGTGAGAGGGCGATCTGTATGTACGCTGCTCTCTAGGTCAGTTCCAAAGTAGAACTTTGAAAAGATGTTCCCATTGGCAACATTATGAAATCCTCAGCAGCCAAGTGAGTGGCACCTTTGCCTGAACTTGCTGAGATAACAAGTCCATGCTGACAAAGCAAAGCCTCCTGCCACATTGCCATGACACCTGATGTGATGTCACCCCTACAAAAACAAGTTTATCCAACAGTACGTAGCAGGACCAGAGTCATCAGCGCTAGTGTAATGAATTAAAGTATCTTTGAAATAATAGGTATTTTATTTTTTGTCTACAATGGCTATTCAATCCTTGCAAAACTTTCTCATTTCCCCCTTCCTGTTTGATTCATACAGAAAATGGCATTTCTGTTGAAGACACAGAAATATTGATTGAAAAGGATGTCAAGATTCTGCTCCACAGTTATTCTTCTGATATGTAGGTTTGCAGGAGTTAATATGCACTTTGCAATGCTGCTGAAACAATGCTTGAACCACTGAGAACAACAGTATAGACAGCTTATTATTCACTGTAAATAAAGGCAGCACATCTCAAATCTGTACAAGTCTCTCTCAGACTAGTAAAACACTTGTAATAGAATGGACAGTAAGGAGAAAGATGGGATGTTGCATGGGTGACTGAATAGTGGCTCATGAGCATTTTATGTGTAGCCTCTGACCAGGACAAGATGTCAAGACTTGTTGGCACTAAAAGCATTAGGCCTTCTGGGTGAAAAGGAGGAGGTCAGCTAGATAAAGGCTGTTGAAGGCAAAAGGAGTTGTCAACCTTGGCAACTGATGCTGTATTCAGCTTCACAGAGAACAGTGAGACTATCTACTTCCTCTAAGCCAGCATCACCCTCCTTTTAGTGGAGTGAGGTGTATCACAGATCTTATAAAGAACTTGGTATGTGACTGATTCTGGCGGGATGGCTACCGATGACACACAGCACTGACTTTCAACGTGCTTGAAGTGAACCTGCAATACGAAGTTAGCGCTGTTGAAGATATATCTGCTTCTTAGGCCAGTTCTCCAGACCTTTTAAGTCCATGAAGTTGAAGCAACAGCTAAATTTATAAAATAAAACTGAAAGTAAAGCACCAAAACAATAATTGAGAAGTGAAAATGAGGTGGTTACTGAGCATATTTTACACAGATTCTACTTCATTTCAAATGTTACAGCTTCTAAAGATCTATAATTGAGCAATTATGAAAGAGAGCAAAGAATGATAATTTGTGTGCAAGTGTTATAGAACAATGATAGACCATTAATTGAAACACTAATTACCTTTCATAAGTGTTTTACGAGTCAGACAGCTTCTGACATAGTGCTAGAATCAACACTCAGGGCATTATTTCCATCAAAGCTTTTTGGTTGAATTGCGCTATTGTTTATAGTTACTCTATCTACCCTCAAACACCATGAAAATTTAGATACTGCTTTCCATGGAGCAATCTCTCAATTTTATCTTGCATTTACTTCTTCACAATGCAGAAAGTGTTTCCTGCCTCTACTATTCACATTGCTTGGAAGTTTACTATGACTGTAGTGCTGTTATGAATATGGACCCTTAGTTGGACTAGAGGCTAGCCTAGCTGACCACGCTCACATAAACATACCGACCAAAAAGAGTGAACCTACCCTCATAAGTAGGTTTTTTCCAGTATTCCCATTGGAGGTTCCAGGACTGGTCCAATGAAGGCAAGAGGACCTCTTGAAGATAATTACTGATATTTAATGAGAATAAGGATAGGAGACTTAAGACTCTGGAATTAAATGTTTCCCTTTCAGATGAAATAATGTATGAATAAGATGAATATTGTTTATAAAAGCAACTTCATAATAAAAAATAATTTATTTGAAATTTCCAAGATTATTTTTTTAACTGTGTACACTTCTGTACTGGTAGAAATGAATGCTACATGTTCATTATAAACTAACTTACATTTTTAACTCATGACTTTTCTCTTTGTCTCTGCTAACACACATTACTGTCTTTGGGACTAGGAAGTTTGCCAATTGGTAATCTTGGAATCTAACTTCCTATTACCTTTTTTGGTGGTCTTTGTCCCAAGGCCTCCAATGTTGAGTGCAAGTTTGGCTCATATGAAAACCATTTCTTGGAAACATAAAGGTGGATGGATGCTATGGATGCCTTATTTGCATGAGGCTTTCTGTGCATATATGTGCAAATCAGTGTGCTTGTGAGTGTATGTTTGACAGTGGGACTATTACAAAGTTCTAGCATTGTCTACATTTAAATTTTCTTTATTCTGAACCAAGTACTCAGTATTCTGCACAATCATATAAAAATACCGTTTATGATTATATTTTACTCTGCTGACATCAGGGACTACAAATCTGGTGGACCTGGCTTGGGAAGCTCTGTGCCTTAAGGGCTAGTCCAAGAAACTAAGCAATTTTACAGAGGAATAGTCATCATAAATTGTTTTTTAATAAATATCCAAGGTCACATGAATCCTTAGTCTTCTGCATAGGAAGTGACTGCGGAACAAGCAGGGACATTAGTAACATCTGAGAAACTAGCTAGGGGATTCATTTCTTCTCAGTACACTGTTCATTCTTCAAGTGGAGGTTGCATACACACCTCATAAAGCAAATGCTTTGTTGTGGAGCTAAAAAGTGCCTTATATCAAGAATGCTTGGCAGTAAGGCAGTCCTGGAGAAGGCCCTGACACGGCCTATCATGGTGTCAGGAACAGCACTGCTATGGTGTTTACCCACACACTACTTTTAAGAGAACAGTGAGATGAAGATACTGGCATAATTTGCTCCAATTGAGGAGGTTGTCAATGGAGGTAAAAGACACCCCCACCCCACCCCCCATAATTTACAAATGTGTTTTGCAGGCTCAGTGCTAAGTATTGAAGGTCTCAGGACCCACCTAGAAAAATCAGTTAGCAAGAAAGGACCTGAGGCTGGCCTAGCAACAAATATGTTTCACTTGCCTTGAACCTAATTTATTGATAATGCAAACAAGACTGAGACAGATGTAATGACATGCAACAAGTAGGAGGGAAACAGAAGTGGAAAAGACGTACTGACCTAACGTGGCCAAGGAGTGGACACGAGACCCAAGAAACATCTTCAAAACCTGGTCACCTCCACAACCATACAGAAGATGAACCTGAACCATAGCTTTGCTTATTTGTAGTAGACAAAGGGCTACTTCAACATATCTTATGGCTGTTTGTCACAAAATCAAACCTTGGATATCTGTCACTCTGTGCTTTGAAGGTGTTTGCAGTAAGTCATAATTCATCTTGCCTACCTTCTTTGTAAAACAGCTGGAGAGGGGACTGAAAATATTCTTCCAATTGGCAGGTCTGATTGGTGAGTGACTATTGGTGAGAGCTATCCTCTTCTTTTTTCTCCTTTTTCTTTTTTTCCCCCATAATAATAGTAGGGTGTTAATAGAAATGCTTAAGGATGTTAGATCTAGACCACCAAAAATGTTTAAGCATGGTAGTGTTTACTTTCTAGGGACTCTAATCTCTGGTGGTATGCTGAGCTGAATCACATCATACTCATTTTATGAGCTATCCTGTTAGAGCCAAGGCAAGACCATCTTTCATTGAAAAAGCAATTGCAAATTAGTGTTGAAAATGACAAATTTTAAGTGATGATCTACTAAACCTGTTAAAAATGTATTTCTATGAGAAACTAAAGCTTTAGAGGATATGTAAATATTCTCCAGGTACATATTTTGATCACAGAGAAAGAAGAGGATTTTGTGGCTTCCTTACAGAAATACACTGTGGATAATCTGATAATTCAGAGTTTAGCACTGCCTGAATTGCAGATCTGAATCCCTAAAAGAAAAGTACTCAGAACAGGGTTTTTCCTTGTTTTAATTGGAGGAAAAACCACAGCACTGAAGTTGTTTTCTCATACTGATATTTCCAATTTCTGCATTTTTTGAATCAGCAAAACACTTTGGTGATGGAAACTGTTCTGTAGTTCTGATGTATGATCTCATCTCCTGGATGGGGAACATGACCTATTTCTAGGAAAGGACGGAGCAGATCCTGATATATTGAATGGTTCCTTAATGGTGGTGGTGGTGGTGGGAGAAAAATTAGCATTTCATCTTTGAAAAGTGAGTTTTCTATTGAAGAATATTTCAAACTGTTAACCAGGCCCACAAGGTGTTTTAAACCACAGGGGTTGTCCTTGTGTGCTACCTGACTGCAGCACAGGTAACAGTGCCTGTCCCAATGGGTTTAGCATTTATTACCTAGGCATTTATTAATATGTCAAAGCAAGCAGAAACAATAATGATCTTTTCATTGACATCAGTGAGTTCTGACAAGGCCTCAAGATTATCTGTGCTCTAAACTTGTTCACATAGGTTGATTCCTGGAGCTGCCTAAGTTTGCCAGTAGGGAAGGTGCCTTTTCTATGCATTCAAACTGCAGAAGAAAGGTATCCTTGGCATGCATCCTCCAGTCAACCAAAAAGAAATCTTGACAGTTCCCATGAAGGGCAGCAAACCAGATGTTATTAAAGCAAATACTTCTAAAGTCCTAAACAGTATTCTGACACCATGAGCCTGAAGAACACAAAAAGCCCTGGAAGAATAGTGTATGTAGATGGTTAAATTCCAGATTCTGGCATCTCGTCTCTGCTCTCACCAAGGAAACATTTTAATGGCTACTGGCTCTGATGAGCTGGTGCTCACACAACAGGAGGTGAGAGTAAGGGAGAGGAAAAAAGCACAATGAATCAAGTGCCTCATCAGTAACGGGAGGCAGACAGAGCCAGAGAGTGACATATATTGGAGTTCTGCTTTTGCAAATTGCTTTGCTAATTAGTAGTCAAACTAAAATAACAGATTCTATGACTTTTGCTATACTTCCCTTCCCTGTATTCTTCTTTCATTGTACAGTTGTATTGTGCCTCTCCAGTCTCCTACTGAAATGAATGTGAAAAGCCGATCCCACTGTACTAATTTAAAACACAGGGAAATGCTACAGACAAGGATTACAGCCAAATAAATCTGTGATTTTTCAGGGTCAATAGGAGAGGGAGGTATGTGAGACTGGGAAAGAAAAGTGTATAAGACAAAGAGAGAAAAAGAGAATCATAGATTCAGACACTAAAAAACCCTATTGTGATCATCCAGTCTGACCCACGTAACACAGGTGATAAGATTTTACCCAGTAGTTTCTGAATCAAACTCAAGATCTTGCAGTTCAACTACCAAAGGTAGAGAGATAATGTGTCTTGAAAGAACTGGAATGAGGCAGAACTTATCCAACATCCGTGTTGATGTGCCCACCACCCCTGCCTTAAGCCAAAACCACCAGTGGGGGTTGTGATGGCTGTATCCAGCCTACTCTGGACTTTGGGTGACAGACAGTAATATGGTAGCCAAGGGCTGTCTGGAATAGTGGCCCAGGCATCTTACTGCCTTGCAAATATGACTATCTTACTCCATAAATAGTGGACAGTCCAGGGCCCGTTGACCTCGCCTGCACAGCAGCAGACTGCCTGCCAGGATCTCCCCTTGAGTAGGGGCGCCTCTTAAGGTTAGTCCTCAAGGCTGAGAGATTCCTTGCCACAACAGATTCTCAGTAAGTGATTAAAATAGAAGTTAAACTTCAAAAGCTTAGCTAAATAGTATAAAGGATTGATTGTACTTGTATAATCCTTTAGACATAAGCCATTGACCAAGTCTGGGAATAGCAGTGGATTCAGCATTTATTCTGGGCTGACTCACTTCACTGAGAAAGGCTGCAACCCCTTCCTCTGGGCGTTCTTATTGCCTCAGTGACTGCAGTCACCCACACAGGCACCGTGTTGTCACTTAGCTAGTCTGTATACATGCTATCCACCCTCATCATCAATATTTTTGAGGGAGGAAACCACACAGATATATTCCCACACGCAACTAACAGGCAGTTAACTAACAGTTTCTATGACTCCAAGATCACCGCAGCCAGCAACTTAGCTTCTGTCCCAGCAGTGCAAGAAAACAGCACAGTTTATTGTTGCGTGTTCCTCCTATACTCACTTTTTCTCTCTTGAAGGACAGTTGACTTGAAGGACAATTGTTTATGTAGCTTTTGTTTTTTAAAGGCAGCTGACTTGTTCCTCTACTTCAGGAAGATCCCATTTTTTTGTGTATAGTTCTGACTCACGTCAGAACAGCAAATTAGTCCCTACTAATGTCCAAACCATTAAATTCTTCCTTTGTGACCTTCCGGTTGAAGCTTCCTTTATTCTATCAGTCCTTACACTGTTACCTGCACTGAAAGAAGGTTATTCCAAGACTTCGAACATTTTTAGCATGGTGGTCAGAATGAGACCCTATGAGTTGTTTATAACTAGTTCTCTTACTTTTTGAATAAGTGGGTCAATCACCGTGCTCTGAACACATGCACTCCGGGGTTTGTTTCATTCTTTTTATTAGCTGGACCTAGCACAGTGGTTTTCAAGATTTGGTTTGTGGGATTCTATGTCTGAGAGCTTTATAAGCTGCAAGAGGTTGCAGAGAAAAGTGACCTATCAGACTTTTGTTCTTTTTACAGGCACTGACATTTCCACTTATAAAAGGTATAATATGCTACACATCAGAAACAATTAAAAACAACCTCTTTAAACAGCTCCTTCATTCAGCATGTACAACCAATGAGTTTTCCTCCAGAAAAACCAATCTTTTTACACTGTCAAAATCAAGAGCAAATGCGTAGCCTGCCAGAAACATTTTGCTGGGCCACATACTCCCTGTCTAGACATTGTGATATTCTTTAACTTGAGCCCTGAAAAAAGACATTTTGAATAATACCTCAGACAGAGGAAATTTTAGTGCTTAAAAGGTATGTGACAACAAGCTTTGATGCCTCACAGAATGAGTTGCAGCTTCTGAAAAGTGCAGTTCAGGCCCTAGAGCAACCACATCTATTTGCGAGTCTTGTTCTCCCTCCTTTCCAGGATGATCTCAGAACTGGACTGGGATGGTTGTCATCACTTACACCTCAGGGAAAGCTTGCAAGATGAAAGTGATTGCATGAAAACAGTACATTGCTTGTGCTTTGAAAATTGCATGAACTCTTCATTTTGATAACTGTACAAGAATATTCTTTCATTTTTAAGAAGAAAAAAAAATCTTATCAGGCCTTGTAAATCACAGGCCAAAAGAATGGCTTTAGCTTCACATGGATAAATGTTCTTTTACACATGAGCCTATCTTTCTTGCGACAGGACAAGAGAGAAAGGAGGACTGGCTTTTACATGGTGTTATGTTGGCTATGTTCTTCATGGCATCTTCAGGGACATACTTCACCTGCTCATCAGGACTGCACAGCATGAGGGACATCTAATGAAAGCATTTCTTTCAACCCTTTAGCCATGTATAGGCATGAAAAAGGGTTACCATCCTCCTCGGTCATGATTTGACCTGCTAGTCTTGCACAGTGCTAAAACTGAAGTGTTTATTGGTTCTTGTTAGCATAGTATTTGAACAGCTAATAAATTAACTCTTTCTGTCTCCAAAACAGGAATGAAACAGAACAGAGCCTGAAGTCAGACCATCAGCCACCTATTTGGCAGATACCTGGAAAGAAACTAAGCAGTGTTTTTAAAGTCAGATTTGAAAAATCTGTTCCAAATTACTCCCCTCAAAACTTGTGACCATGTCTAGGTCTGAGTTTCTGATATGAGTCAGAAGTGCCTCGTAGGCTGGGGGAAAAAAAACAATTCATCTGTGGAAGTAAGTCATCGTGCGTAATGACAAAATAAGGTATTAGGTTAATTTTGGGTGCTTTATGTGTCTGTTGCACTTGGACTGTGTCTCAGGTATTCAAAGGACTATAAAAGGTATGTTCTGGATTCAAATGACCATTTTACAAGTCATCAAGTGTACAGTCAGTGTTTTATGTAGGATTTTTTAAGTGACTGTAATCACTAAATGCATTAGGCCCTAATGGAATTACAATCCTTTAAACAACAGGGGGAAGCAGGCATCCTCCTTTAAAAGCCTGGGAAGGAAATTAAAGGTTGCTTATTCAAGAATAACAGCACCTAGAGAGAAAATCATGAGAACCAGATCCATTGTAATAAAGTATCTCTGAAATGTTCATTAAGCCAACTCTGATTTCACTCTTATGTTTATTAGCTTCCATTTCTAAATTGACCTCTTTCCCATGGGTAGGCAGGAACCTTTTAAAGAATATATTAACCAAATAAATTATGGCATTTTAGCAAATTTTTGATTTCATCTGCCCAAATCAGTTTAAATTCAACAGTATTCCTTAGAATGTCTAAATGTACGTAAGAATGTTTTATATGATATTAGTGGACTGTGTATGTATAAGAAAAAGGCTGCCTTTGCTGGACAAAGTAATGACTGTTCTTTTGTTTCTGATATACTTCTGGTGGCCAGGAAAGGTGGGTGGGTTTGGTTTTGGGTTATTTCTCATTTTGTTTATCAAGTGCTTTTGGGAGCTGGCCAATTGCAGTTTCATCTCTACTTGAATTTAGAGAGTCTACACAGGTTTTCTCCTGCCATCCTGATACAAACACTGTTTATAAGCCTGGTTCTAGTCTTATGTGTGCTTAAATTCCTGCTCTAAGGATTTCTCTTAATTAATAGCTTCTTCTGCATTGACACTGCTCAGGGAAAACCACTATTTGATTGTTTTCAGAATTCATGAGGCCTCGCTTTTGCCACAGTCCCTCAGTGTCTGACCATCTTTGATACAGTGCTCCTCACAGCCAGGGAGTCCGAAAGAGTTCAGACCAATAAACAGTATTTTTTCTTACACTGGAACTAAACCCAAACTATTATTGTGAAGTTTAGTTGAACTCAAATGGGAATTGGTTTAGGATTGTTCTAATTACAGTTGAATCAGAAGCAGAACTTCTACTGAATTGGATACCTTACTAGTTCAGCTGCTTGCCCCAAACACTTCTAGACATGGAACATTCTGAAATTGCTGTTTTAATCAGAAATGACAAGAAAAATAAGTAACCTACTCAAGGCAATACAAAAAATCTGCAAAGTAAAAACTTTTCTTTTAGATGCACTTAAATATATACAAGTAACTGCCTTTTTTTTCTCTATAAAAAGATCTGAAACTTGTTCTCAGATAAACTGATTGATGTGACTAAACAGAATTTGGCCCAGTATTTGTAGTCTCAGTTGGATGCTTCACACTTTCTATCCATTTATTTCAATGTAAATAATGATACATGGATAGACATTTAAATCAATGGCAGTAGAGATGATAAAATAACATGGTTTGTGTTTCCACTGGAAATTTTAAGTATTTTGAGTTTTTCCTCTTGGTATTTTTTTTTGATTAGGATTTGGGAGGAAAATCTAAAATTCAACACAGAAATACCTTTTTTTTTCCCCTTTTTTTCTCCTTTTCTTTCTCTGAAACTGTTTTATATAAGAGAAAGATTTTGCCTCAGCTTTGTTTTTATAAAAAGTCTAAAGTTTTAAATGTCAAGTGGCCTGTGAAGGTAATTTTTATTGTAATTGAAGATGGCCCTCATTGATTTCAGGGAGCAGTGGATATGACCTTGTCTTTTCATACATTACTGAAGGCTGTGGAGTTGTGACCACAGTAAAGATAAAGGAGTTTAATAGTGAAAAAACTTTTCTTCCCAACACAATGAATTTTCTTAAATATCAATTAATACAATATCTATCTACCTAGGTATTACTAACATATGTACATAGGTAAATCCTGGAAATTTGTGCTGGCAAAATATGTTATTTCCAAAAATAAAATACAAAGTGTTATTCTTATCAATTAAGGCCAGCTGATTTTCTTTGCTTTGTCATAATGCAACTGGAAAGCTAGTTTCATCCAGATATCGCTAATTTACTGAGTTCATTTTATTTCTATTCTGGGCTTTCATCTGTCTTTTCATTAAAAAAAAAAAAAAAATAACCGTGCTGCTCAGGGTAAAGTTTCTGACAAACTGAGGTTTTCAATTTTTCCTCCTGTAATTGTTTCTATGTTGCTGTTGTTGTTGCTTTTATTTGCTTTAGCTGTTTCCCCTAACTAAATCCCCCAGGCATTTCAGTTTTCAGATAACGTACAAATTATTACAATTAACTGCTATTAAAATCACAAGAATGCAAGATATTAAGCATCAGACAGGTAACTAACTCATCATAGTAGGTGCTCCATAAACATACACCAAACAGATGGTCCCTGCTCCAACAATTTAATTTTTTTATAAATATCTTTTCCTGTATCTTGACAGTAATACTTCAAAGGACACTGCATTGTCTTTTTTCCTTCAGCTCTAGTTAAGAATAAAAGTGTCATATAGCACTAATATATCCAGTCTCCCCAGACCTCCCAAATTTATTCTTTCCCATTGGATGAGATACCATCCACCAGGTGATGGGAATAGAAAGGGCTTTGTGAAAGACGTCTTTCTAGGCAGGACCTGGAGAATGCAGTTTGTAGCATGACCCTTTGAAGCCGGGGCTTGTAAGTGTCTGAAATTTTATCTGTGATATAAAACCAGTGTCTTCTTTCTTCTGCCATGGGTTTACTTCTTCCAGAACCAGGTGAGTCTGAGTAGGCACAAATCAGGCCAATCCACTAGGTTTTGCATTGGATAGAGGAGTACTAAAGATGGATGCCATCTGCAGGGTACCACTGCAAATAAGTGAGATCCAGGGATATGGAGAGAGAATGAGCTGGGAGCAATACTCCAATGGTGAGCAAGAGGTGAGTGAGAAAGAGAAGATTTTTTTTTTTTCCCTTAAACTTAATTTTCTGAAGAAAATATTTCATTATCTCTCAACCTCTTCTTCTCCTCCCAGGACATGGGTTTTTTATTATTATTATTATACCCCCAAATTTCTTTCAGCCTAGAAGATCTGGTTGTGCTTTGATGAAAAGCTGGATTTTTTGAAGGAAAGTCAACTTCTGACCAACAAAAACCCCAATTCCTGAAACCCACAATTTTCTTGAAAAACACCGCACAATCTCTACTGAAAATTTCCAAATAGACCTAATAGGACTGGGAAATGTGATAATATTTTTATCTCTTGGATTCCCCAAGCAATTGATACAGTCATCTGCAAGTTCTCAGTGGCCCTGTCATTTCCTTAGGTGAAATGCATGAGCCTTGATGCCTAGCTTCTCTGATGCCTAGCTTCTGTATTTATTGTCATGAAGACTCTTTGACCCCTAAGGGGGTGAAAGGATCCTTTTCCCCAGCTACTATAGTGATTATCCTACCACTTACAGCCTAATTAAAATGTCAGACAGAAAGCATATCTGGGGAAGCAGAGAATCCACAAGTAAGGAAAGCAAAGAAAATCTTTGTATAATGCTGTAAAGGCTGAGTTTTACACAGCTCTAATCTTTGCTTACAACACAAGGAACTAGACTCTAATAATGTCTAGGCACCAATTCAGACTGACTAAAGCAATGAAAACCTGATTTAAGACTCCCACAGCACCATCAGCTCAACCCTGTTACACAGAACAGTTATGAAGGCACTTTGTTAGATGATTAGGTGAAATATATGACAGCCTTCTCAAGATGAAAATACTGTAAATTAAGGACAGGGGTTTTTTTTGTCGTGGTTTTTTTTTTTTCTTTTTTCTTTTTTTTTCTTCTTTCTGTGTGTTCCTCTTCTTCCCATCAGGAGTCTTTTAAACTTCTTGTAAACAACAGTTAAAGGGAATGCTGGAGCCCATTCTAAAAGAACCAGTGTCAACATGTTCAAGGAAACTACCAGAAAATCACCCAGACCAAACGAAATTTCTGGGTTTTTTCTTTCTTTACTTTTTTTTCTTTCTTTTTTTTTCTTCAGATGTAATAGTTTTTGTAGATAAGACTAATAGTTTGCCTCACTCATACACACACACACCTCTTGGATGCGGTAAAGGCAAGTAAGAATATTTGAAAAACAGCAGGGAAAAAATGAGCTTGTAAGAGGTAAATATAAATCTGACTTAGAGGTAAAGATCGTACTGCATTTGACTTCACAGGCCCAGAAAAAAATCTAATATAAGGGCTTTTCTAACACTATCTTATCATATGCACAAGTTTCTGCTTTCACCTTCCAAAAAAATTTATGGTGTAGTTGTGCATTTTCTCATAAAGTTCATGAGTGCCATGCATTTCAAACCCACAAGCTGCCTGCTTTGAGAATTTTAGCTTGTATGTCTCATTTTGAACAGAGAAAGTGTCTGTAGAAACAACCCCCAGCTTTGCAGCTCAGTTGCCTTAAATAAGGCTGATAAATCCATAAGGAGGGTAGACAGCTAAGTATCTTATTTACCAGCTTCTCTGCTGATTGAAATAACACTAAGTCCATGATGTCATATATAAAGGTGAAGTTACTCTACATAGTGTTATGGTTTTGCAATATGCAGAGAAGCAGTGCCATAATAAAATATCAAAATAACATTTTACTTGCTTGGAATGCATATCAGTGACTTCCATGTTTCTGTTTATACAAAATAAAATTTAGGGGAAAAAAACCAACCCTAAAATGAACTTTAAAATGTTTCAGGGATGTTCAAAGAAAGAAGAAAGCAAAGAAATTTTCCTGATCACATGGGTTTGCAGAGTTCAATTTTCTACAAGACATTGGGAGCTATGTAAGATGTAAAGCAATAGCTAAGCTTTCTCATGTAAGCCTACCATTTCCCAGATGCTCCTTAAATACAACCATTAAAACAGTCTTTAGACATAACCACTAAAACTCCAGTAATGGCATGGTTAGTATCATACACATTCCACAAACCTGTTTTCATTAGTGCTGCTCTCTCAGGAAGAACAGCTGTCATTTTTTCTTTCAACTCTTACTGCTACAGTTGGACAGCATTTCCCCATGAAAGAACTTTCGTCTTTGAAAACTCTAGCTATTTATTTTAACTTCAAAGGTGGAAGCAGCACCCACATTGAGCTTTTACTTAAAATCAGGTGATTATTGGGTCTCTTAATCACTTCCCCTTTGACTGCTCTGAAATATGTTAAAGTTTTAAATTCCTGCTTTTCCCTATGCTCTTCCTATTTCTTTTTTTTTTTCTTTTTCTTTTTTTATAATTATAAAAAAGCTATGTTTAACCTATACAGCAAAACAAAACTTAGGGATTTATACTCTTCGGTCTTTGCAATAATAATGTGAGGAGCTGGGCTATACACAAACAGCGATGTTTGCTCCTTTTTCACTAACGCTTATCTCAGCACCAGCACAGACTGTTCTGCCTGCACATTTGCTGGTGTGTAGTAGGTAGCTGCCCCAATGTTTGACTAAATGTTACCAGAGTTCAGAACTCCTCAGAAATAAACTGTGAGCTTTTAGCTGAAACAAATTCACCAGGTAACCTGAAGGAAATATGTTTTAGAAATCCCTTCATACTGCTGTTTCCACATCAGACTGTTGTTGCATGTATCACTTCTGGCCATGTAGAGCAATCACCAGCCACTACAAAATATGTTGCTTTTTTTGTTTCTGCATTTAGCTTTCTCTAAGACTTTGTCATTCAGTTCCACGGCTCATATGTTATAGTCTCTGACAAAGCCAGGAGTTATTTCTGGAGTGAGATGATTACTTTCCAGTTCTATGTCTTTATATGAGCTGATGGCCAAGAATATCTTCTTGAAATCATATTAATCTTTGTGCTAATGATATAATTTCATTACTACCTTTTCCCCATAGAAGACAGCTATTCTTCGAAGACAGCTTCAGTTTCCTGAATTAGAAAGGTCTGAATTGCTTTTTGGTTATTTAATGTAACCATCCCTAAAGTTCATAATTATTTAGCAAATGGAATTTTGTTTCTGGAGCTATTAGCTGTACTGGGAAAAGCATCAAATGGGGACATAGCAATAATTCCCCCCTTAAATATTTTCCTTTGCATAAGTACAACCAACTCTGTACACATATATAATCACTTTTAAAATTAAACGCAGTATCATTTATGCATTCTGTCTACTATCAGCAATGAAATGGCTAAATTTGTCCTCAGTAGCTTCACCAATAGTTTATGATATGCAATGAAGATTTTTTTTTCCCCTGAAGAAGTACTAAAGAAATTTAATAAAACAAAACAAATAATGCCTAAGGACTTCTTTTTCTATTTCCTTCTGCTATGAAGTAGCTTTTTCTCAGCTGCTGGTGTTGAAACACACTTCATATTCTGGGGGGTTAAAACCAAACCAATTGACAATAAAATACATATAGCTGGAATGAATCCTCCATCATATAGAAAAATATAGTACAAATACCAAGATATTTGGCAGTGATCATACACTCCCAAAAGCCTTCTTTTTTTTTCTTTTTCTTTTTCTTTTTTTTCTTTTTCTTTTTCTTTTTTTTTTTTTTAATGGATTTATCTGGATTATTCCCATATGACACCCCAAGTAAAAATTCTGACTATTGAAAATATATATACATATATCTTTGTTACTTCTTAAAACTACATCCTTGTAACTTTCCTGGAAACTTTTTGATTTTACAAATATTCTTCAAAATTCCTTCCGATTTATTCAAAAAGGCATCCTAACTTATCCATTGTGGTATTTCAGATATCACTCTTTGTTTCACAGTGGATACAATGGCTCTATGTCAGTGTTATCTTCACATCTAAAGAACCTCATTGGTTTTTGGATGTATTTTGATCTGTGCTTCACTATGTCTTCCTGGTAAGCTTGGAAGGTGTCTTCTCTGCTAGCTTGAACAGTGAGTTTTGTGCTTTAGGTGTTTCATATTGACCTGCTCATGAGCAAAGTCTCACAGTGGCTTCTTTGTCCTCCCCAGACTCTCTCCCCCAACACCCCACACACGCCCGCCCCCGTCATAGTTGGAAATTCTCCCACATCTTTTGCAGAACAGTGTGAAGTAAATTGTTTTACATTGAAGTACAGTGCTTTACATAAAGTGAGATACATAAAGTATGGTGAGAAGCAGTGCTACTAGATAGTGCTGTTGACCCCTAACAGGTGCCAGGCAAGAAATTAAGAAAAAAGAAAGTCCTTGTAACACATCATGCACTACTTCCTTTTTAAATACCATCAACTAGACTGGAGCAGTTTGAAAACTGCAGAATGAAGGAGGAAAGGTGGAGCAGGATCCATTGTCCACAGTAGACTACACAGCTCCTCTGACAAGATGGCAGAAAATGATTCTGAACATCCAGGAACCTACAAAGAGAGGTGAAGGTCCTGTTTAAAATGTCAAGGAATACCAAAACACTGGGACCTGTACCCACTTAACCACTAAGCAGCACCAGCACCCAGGCTCCTTGATAGTGATGTGCAAGAAGTGTCCAGTCTTGTGCATGGCAGCTTTGGTTTTTTGTCATAGGTGGCAAGTAAATTTAATGTCCTGAAGCTGCTGCTAGTTAATCGAGGCTCTGGGTGGTAGTTAGCCAGGGTGACTATTTGTTCACACTGTGGAGACCTCCTTTCCCTTTAGAACTGAACTGAGTGGGCTGGATGCACTCTGCCAACTGGAATGACGGGCACATTCAGCTGGTACAAACACCATTCACATTAGAGCTGGCAGCAGCAACCCCTGCAGATTATGATATTCCCTGCTGCTGAGCGGAGGAGGGGGAAAGAAGGAAAGAAGGAAAGAAGGAAAGAAGGAAAGAAGGAAAGAAGGAAAGAAGGAAAGAAGGAAAGAAAGAAAGAAGGAAAGAAGGAAAGAAAGAAGGAAGGAAAGAAGGAAAAGAAAGGAAAAGAAAGGAAGAGGAAGAAAGATAGGAAATAGGGAAGGAATGAGGAAGGAAGGCAGGGAAGAAGGAAAAAAGAAAAGAAAAAGGAAATAAAAGAGAGGGAAAGGGAAAGGGAAAGGGAAAGGGAAAGGGAAAGGGAAAGGGAAAGGGAAAGGGAAAGGGAAAGGGAAAGGGAAAGGGAAAGGGAAAGGGCAGGGATAGTGGGGTGGAGTGGGGTGAGGTGGGGTGGAGCGGGGAGGGGAGGGAAGGGAAGGTATTAAGGCAGGAAGGAAAGAAAGGCTGGAGGGCATGCAGGAAGGGAAGAAGGCAGGAAGGAAAAGTTTTGCACTGGAAATGATAAAAATTATTTTAGAAGAGCACGGTGACACCTTGCAAAGGTGTGTACACGCCCCCTTACAACCTCTCAGTTGACTACAACAAATCAGTGCTATCAGCCTGTACAAAGAAATTAATTAGAAGTCTAATTTAGTATAATTTCAATCAGATTGATTCTTGCCCTGTAATCTTTTTTTTTTCTTATTTGCATGATAAAGAATATGAATATTCTTTTCCATTCAGCTTTGTCTTTGATGATCAAATATTCCATGGTTACATCCTTAGCTGGCAGGAACGTTAAGAAATGTGCAAGACATTCATCTGAGTTAGGTGCCCTTTTGTATTTTTCAAAGACCCTCAAAGAGAACAAAGTATTATAGCAGGTTTTCATGGGAAACTTGAACCTATCAAGTGCAAGTTAATATATGTGCTAGTTCAAAGTACTTGTTCCACCACCATGCTTTTGCACAGCCATCAGTTGATATGCTGTACAGCTCTGCAACATGACCTTGTTTAAATAAGAATCTGCTAGCCACATGTTTTGAGCAGCTGGGACAATAAAGGGATGGGTTCTCACACATTTGATGAATAGAGAGTGATGTTTATATACATACCTGCATATCTAAAGACATACGTAAAGAGAGGGATCCATACAAAATGGAAGTATTTATACTTTGCCTTTCATTTATTTTTAACACTTCAAAATGAACTTCCCCAGTAAGAAGGCAATGCTATCTTGTGCTGGGTTGATAGCTCCTACCTTGTGTTAATTATCTCATATTAAATTATCATCCTCTCCCTCAACATTATTCAACAAAACTATTTATGTAATACTAACATTAATGCATTTATAGACACTGGATTTGGTCTGCAAACAGTACACAAACAAGAAAATAAATGAAAAAAAAAGACTACATATCCAGGAAATTAATCACAAAGAATAATTGAGTCGGTTGCTGTCAAATGAGTTTAAGCAAAAGCCAGGAGGAAAGGCTAATCTAATGCTTAAGAAAGTGATCTGTGATTTTATTTCTGCCTCTGCCAAAGGTGTCCTCTCTGCCCTCATTTGACCACAAACAATTTAATTTCTCTGTCTTCCGACTGTAAAATGGGGATGATGTTCTGTCTTTTCTGATTTTCCATTCCTTGGTATTATATCTTGCTTTAACCTGTTTTTGCTGGAGGCTTTTAGGTGTAATTTAAACAAGCAATCCTGCCCATGTGATCTACACTTGTGAGACAGGTCTGCTGGGTTTGGACCACAGTATGGTTGTGTCCTCTGCCCTGCCCACATTGGACATGGTACTTACAGGGAAATACTGGATACAATGTCCAAGTTTCATAGTTTTTACACAAGGAAGAGAGAAAGAATCTCATCCTGGCTTTTGATGGTACATTACTGAGAAATTTAGGTAATAAGTGTTCTCCCAACACGAGGTTCTCAAGATCCATATGGTGTCTCTTAATTGTGTAACTTCTGAATTACATGCTTTTCCCTGTAATATTTTAAGAGCTAATAAAAGATGCCTTTCTTTTTTTAGTTATTCTATATTTTTAAGGGCAGAATTCTCAGTACTAGGTTGTTGGTTTTTTTTTTTTAAAAAAAGGAGAGTTAAGTGCCTTTGCAAATCTTGTAATACTAGGGGCAAGGAGAATGTTTATCTGCTGCACTCTTTTCACTGCTGATTTTATTTTTATTTAATTTTATTAAGTAATTTGTGTTCTTCATATTTATTCCCTTCCAAGATACTTTAAAAAGTCTGCCAAGCTATTCCTATTTTCCTTGAAGGGCAGGGCAGGGCAGGGCAGGGCAGGGAAGGGAAGGGAAGGGAAGGGAGGGGGGGAGGGGGAGCAGAGGAGTATATAGGGCAGTAGTAATTCAGGTACTTGGCTATTTTACCTGGTGCGAAAGACATGTAGTACTTCCACTTAACAAATGTCCTGTCCAGATTACAAAACCATTAAAAGTAGTTTTATATGTCAGAACTAAATATGTTTCCAAGACAAGACTTCAGTGAAACTACACCTTCTAACAGGTTTGTTTATTTGGTCAAAACTTGAACCCTATAAGTAGACATCCAGATTGTGTGTCTTTGCTTTGTTTCTGTATATCATAGTTAAGATATCTAACTATGCATGTAACAGGCATAATATTTATGAGGCTTTTTCTTACTGTTATTTTCCTTGTGCTCTTTCTTCTTATATATTACATGTTCACGGTTATCTTCCGATTCAAATCATAGATTGACCTTCCATTCCGTGACATCTAAAATAAAATGGGAGTAGAGGGAAGGCCAATTCTGATTTGACTCTGTAAAGGCTACTTTATATCTACCTTACCATTCACTTACTGTGGTGGGTTGACCTTGGCTGGATGCCAGGTGCCCACCAAGCTGCTTTATCATTCCCCTCCTCAGCAGGACAAGGAGGGGGGAGAAAATAAGATGGTAAGAAACTCCTGTGTCAATATAAAAGCAGTTTAATAAAGCAAAAGCAAAACCCTGCATGGAAGCAAAGGAAAACAAAAGATCTATTCTCTACTTCCCACCAGCACGCGATGTCCAGCCATTCTCAGGAAGCAGGACTTCAGTATATGTAGTGGTTACTTTTGAAGACATACGTTGTAGTAATGAATGCCCACCACCCACTGTTCCTCCTTTCTCTTAGCTTTTATTGCTCAGCAGATGTCATATGGTGTGGAATATCACTTTGGTTAATTTGAGTCAGCTCTTCTGGCTATGCCCCCTCCCAAGATTTTGCCCACCCCCAGCTTAGTGGGTAATGGGGGGAATTTTGGAGAAATAGTCTCGAAGCTGTGCGAGCTCTGCTCAGCAGTAGCCAAACCCTGGTGTGTTATCACCACCTTTCTAGCTACCAAGACAAAGAACAGCACTATGAGGGCTGCTATGAGGAAAATTAACTCCATCTCAGCCAGACCCAAAACACTTATAATTATCCTAAATCAGTGAGTAAATAGGGCTGTGAGAAGGATCATGTATTCTGTCTAAAAACATTGCACTACAAGAAGTTCTGAAATTAAACAAGTTAATTTCCATGCTAGGATAGTCTAATGTACAACTTTAATGACAATACAATTCACAGAAATTTTAGACTGGTTTCCTAAGGAAACCAGACTCATACAGTTTCCCTATCAGTCCCTAATGACTTCTGATCCCCTTCTCCAACATCTGCCAAATGCAGCCAGAGTAAAAGTCCCTCAACATACTATATTCCTACATATCTTGCAAAAATAAACTGCTGTGGAAAGGACACTCAGATTCACACTTCCTCTGAGGAAAGTCTTGGCTGTACCTCCGCTTTGTTCCACTCTGCATGGAACCCATCTGAGACGAAGAAAGTAAGAGCTCCCATTTTCAGAAAAAGTTATCAGAAAAATAGTAAACCCAAATCGGAGGGAACTAGGTCTTGCAAAACTTTTCTGCCCACAGAGCTAACTGTTTAAAAGTATGTCAGTCTTTCAAAGTCAACCTTGCCGGAATGAAACAGGGTGACATTTTAGACAGCGAATGAATCCAGAAGACACAGCATTCTTTAGGGAGTAGCACAAACTATTAGTGGCACTAACAGAACAATGTTTCCAAAGGACACAGGCTACTGTATATTGCACTATTTAACCTTACCATTGCAAACAGCAAAGCTAGGAAATACTGCAGTAAATTAATCTGCTGTGGTGCCAAAAGCCTCTCACTCAGGAAGAGGCATCTTAAGCCATGAACATTGTTTTCTGGTCCACCTAAAATTTGAAGAGGACAGTGATGATCAAGGGTGTTCAAGGAGAGGTCTAATTCTTCAGTAGACTATCAATCCTGTCTTCAAACCAAAAGGAAAATTTACTCCATGTTTATCTCCTAATTTCAGTTCATCTTTGAACTGCAAAACCTGAAGGGACAAACAAAAGTACACCATGGAAACCCTCATGTGTGACTGCTCTGATGGATGCAAGTTTCACTGGCAGCCTGAGGAAACAAGGCTGGTTTCCAAAGAGGTTGGGGACCATTAGAAACCTTTTCACCTGTGCACTCACTTGCCTGGGGGAAGAACCCATTGCTTCATAGAGATGCATCAAAGCCCCTCAGACCCTTAGCTCCGCAACACTGGCATTGTACAGTGCTTGTGTATGAACCCATGTGGGCTGGCAAGTGCAACCAGCTGGCTGGCCTGTGTTGTGACTAGTTTTCATCTGTTCTGGCTTTCCACTGTCACCTCTCCTCACAACTTTACATGGACGTGCTTGGAACTGCAGTGTTGCCATTCCCTTTTCTGTGCAAGGGAACAAAAGGTTTGCCCCAGCATACTCTTTAGCATGACAAGGAGGATTAAAGCTGGAACACAGCAATGTCAAATTCATCAGAAAAAATGGATATCTCATTCCTGTGATGCAGATAATGTTTTAAGAGAAGGCAGGAGGACCTCAAAAAGTTAAAGGACTGATCAAATCACATTGACTTAATCCCTTTTAGAAGTGCAACTTACTACCGTCTAATCTTGTGTTGCTGATGCCATACAGTTCACAAGGCAAGGTTGACTCCAACTCTCTCACAGCCTGGCTCTGAATTTTCTTGCTTTTCTTCTATCTATTCAACCATTTCTCTGAACCCAAAGTTGTTTCATGAGATAGCTTTTAATGTGACTTGAGACTTTTAGACTATTTTCGTGTTTAAAGGCTTCAAGTTTCATTTCCCACTATATGGAATCAGATTAATTTCATAGACCTTCTAACAAAAGACTTTTTCTCCTTTTTTTTTTTTTTTTTTTTAACCCTAAATAAAGTATACCCTGCTCTCCTGCCCCATTAAAAAACATTAATTTCTTTCTCCTTTCCCTTCCTTTCCCTCCCCAGATCTTTTAAAGAGAAAATCATATGATAGGGTTACGGCACTGGTGGATAAGGGAAGAGCAACTGACACAATTAGCCTGGACTTATGCAAAGCATATGACACTGTCCTGCACAACATCTTTGTCTCTAAGATGGAAATACATGGATCTGATGGATTGACCACTCAGTGGACAAGAAATTGGCTGGATGGTTGCAGTCAACAGCTCGAAGTCCAAGTGGAGACCAGTGATGAGTAGCATTCCTCAGGGGTCAGTATTGGGACTGGGACTGTTTAACATCTTTGTCAGAGACATGGACAGTGGGATTTAGTGCACCCTCTGCAAGTCTGAAGATCATACCAAGCTGTGTGGTGCAGCTGAAACACTGATGGGAAGGGATGCCATCTAGAGGGATCTTGACAGGCTTGAGAGGTGGACCCGTGTGAACCTCATGAAGTTCAACAGGGCAAAGTGCAGGGTCCTGCACATGTCAGGTCAAACTCAAGCACAAGTACAGGCTGAGTGAAGAATGGATTGAGAGAAGCCCTGAGGAGAAGGACTTGGGGGTGTTGGTTGAGGACAAGCTCAACATGACCTGGCAATGTCCGCTTGCAGCCCAGAAAGCCAGCTGCACCAAAAGCAGCCTGGCCAGCAGGGCGAGGGAGGCGGTTCTGCCCTGCTACTCCACTCTGCTGAGACCCCACCTGGAGCGCTGTGTTCAGCTCTGAGGCTGCCAACATAAGGACATGGACCTGTTGGAACAAGTCCAGAGGAAGGCCATGAAGATGATGAGAGGGCTGGAGCACCTCTCCTATGAAAACAGACTGAGAGAGTTGGTGTTGTTCAGCCTGGAGAAGAGAAGGCTCTGGGGAGACCTTAGAGCAGTTTTCTAGTACCTAAAGGGGGTCGACAAGAAAATTAGAGAGGGGCTTTCTACAAGGGTGTGTATTGATAAATCAAGGGGAAATGGCTTTAAACTGAGAGATGATAAATTTAGATTAGCTATTAGGAAGAGATTCTTCACTGTGCGGGTGGTGAGGCACTGGAACAGGTTGCCCAGAGAAGGTGTGGATGCCCCATCCCGGGGTTCAAGTCCAGGCTGGATGGGGCTTTGAGCAACCTGGCCTAGTGGAAGGTGTCCCTGCCTATGGGGAACCAGATGGTCTTTAAGGTCCCTTCCAATCCAAACCATTCCACGATTCTATGATTTTATGGTATAGATGGTCAGAGGGCTGGAATGTAACTTTGAAGGTTCTAGACTGCAATAAGCCGTATATTTACCAGGCATGGAAGTCTGTCTAGTTCCCCGCCCCCCCCCCCCCCCCCCCCCCCCCCCCCCGATTAGTTTTTTGGGTCTAAGTTTAAGCATAAGCACTGCCTCTTGCTGCTGACAGGAAGACATAGCTGTGATCCATCTGTTAGGAAAACCTCTGTCTCTATGTTCTTTCACCTGTGTATCAAATGTGATATGCTGCCCTTCTTGCTCTATGAAACCTTTGTTTCTTGCTGTGTCACTCATAAGAATCCTCAGTCCTGGCAAGATTCTCCTTTTTTCAGTTCTCTTTTATTTTGTGGTGGTTAGGAGTTTTTGTGAGGGTAGATTTTTTCCTTAGAAATTACTGGGAAATTTTTTACACCCTCACTGTACATATTGCATTTCACAAAAATATAGTCAAGGATAAGGAGGAAAAGAATGAAGTCCCTGCAGTCCAGGAGGAAACAGTTGGTGACCTGCTGCTCTACTCAGATGTGCACAAGTCTGTGCTCCACTCAGACACACACAAGTCTATGGGGCCAGATGGGATCCACCCGAGGGCTCTGAGAAAGCTGGTGGAGGAGCTCGCCAAGCCACTCTCCTTCATTTATCAACAGTCCTGGCTAACTGGGAAGGTCCCAGAAGACTGGAGGTTAGCTAATGTGATGCCCATCTACAAGAAGGGCAGGAAGGAGGATCAGGGAACTACAGGCCTGTCAGCCTGACCTTGGTGCCTGGAAGGTTATGGAGCAGATCATCCTGAGCACTGTCACAGAGCACGTGTAGGACGACGGGGGTCAGGTCCAGCCAGTACGGGTTTATGAAAGGCAGGTCCTGCTTGAGGAACCTCATCTCCTTCTACAACAAAACGATCTGCCTAGTGGATGAGTGAAACACTGTGGATGGGTCTCAGCAACCCCATGCAACACTACAGACTTGGGGCAGAGTGACCGGAAAGCTGCCTGGAAGTAAAGGACCTGTGTGTGCTGGTTGAGAGCTGGCTGAACATGAGCCACCACTGTGCCCAGGTGGCCAAGATCACCAACATCATCCTGGCTTGTATCAGAAATAGTGTGACCAACAGGACAAGGGAAGTGATTGCTTCCCTGTACTCAGCACTGGTGAGGCTGCACCTCCAATATTGTGTTCACTTTTGGGCCCCTCACTTCAGGAGGGACACTGAGGTGCTGGAGCATGTCCAGAGCAGGGCAATGACACTGCTGAAGGGTCTGAAGCACAAGTCCTGTGAGGAGCGGCTGAGGGAACTGGGGTTGTATAGCCTGGAGAAAAGGGGGCTCAGGCGGGACCTTATTGCTCTCTAGAACTACCTGACAGGGGGCTGTAGGCAGATGAGGTCGGTCTCTTCTCCCAGGTAACAAATGACAGGACAAGAGGAGATGGCCTCAAGTTGCACCAGGGGAGGTTTCGATTGGCTATTAGGAAACATTTTTTCACTGAAAGGGATGGTAAGCATTGGAACAGCCTACCCAGGGAGGTCATGGAATCACCATCCCTGGAGGTTTTTAAAAAGCACGTAGATGCTGTGCTTAGGGACATGGTTTAGTGATGGGCTTGGCAGTCCTGGGTTTATGGTTGAACTTGATGATCTCAAAGGTCTTTTCCAAACTAAAAGATTCTATGATTCTAAGTAGTCATGATACAGAAAGTAGAATATGAATTATGCTAATGTATCATATTACTATGCAAACTAAAGCCCTCTGGTTAAAGTCAGTGGACTTTAAGTGAGATATCAAGAGGGAATTCTGTAAAAAGACACATACATTCCTCTTGGTTCTTTAGAAACTTCCAGCCTTCCCCTACAACTCTAATTTCGGTGGCAGCTCTTGCACAGAAAGCAAAGTGTTCAGAATGGAATTGCTTAAAGAACCTTTCCGTAAATAACCTCTGAGCAAAGGAGGCCAGAGGAACTCGCCTAATAGAATAGATAAATAAATAAATAAATAATTAATTAAAAAAAGACAACCCCTGACACGTTGAATAAATAGGATTGAAATGAACTCAAAATGTAGAGCCAGCTAAGCCCAGGGAACATTAGACATGGTCAAGTGGGATGCTATTATACTCAAAAGTGTCAAAAAAAGCACTCAGATCAAGCAACATTAAAACACTCCAACATCCAGAGTCAAAGTGCATTAATAAACCATTACAAAAATGTAGGCAAAACCACTTTCTGTGCTAAGAGTGAAAAAAAAGCCAAGCTGAAATTTATCAGAAATGCCCTTTCTCTGGTAAGCAGTGAATGACTTCACCAGGAAGATGTCTTCTACTTTCAAGACTTAAGGTTATAGCCAACTCTTCTCAACAGTCTCAAAACCAATGAATTCTGCCAGGGGATGTTCAAATCAAAGTTTTCCACTGCCCTTGTTTGTCAGATGAACACTAGCTGGGAAATGCAGATTCATTGCTAAATGAATCCAACTCCAGATGTGCTGTAATCCTGAGGAGCTGCCATTAATATCTTTTTCAATAAAAACTATCAGTACATACTAGATAGAGATCACTGATCATTTCCTCTTGGACTATTTCTGTTCATTACAGTAAACTGGAGGGTTTATAACCTATTAAATGGCAGCAGATACTGCAGAAACACATGCAGACATATAGACATATATACACAGATTTTGAGAGAGACAAAAGGAGACTTTCAATTCTTTATCAGCTTTGAAATCTAGTTGAAGGTAATTGTATGCCATATGAATAAAGTTAACATCTCGCAGTAACAAAATAAGAAATAGTGTTGTATTAATCCATTCACCAGTAGTAGAGCTAAACCTGGAGAAAATGTTTAAAACATCAATGTGGGATAAGGTCAATAGGACACAAATGGCAAATTTCTGACACATCTTCAGTATGTTTTGTAAGGTGGCCTTTGTGCAGTTTGGTAACAAATGTATTCATTATCAGAAAGAGATAAGCAGCATTTGCCTGGTAAAGGTTGAAATGTTGAATTCCAGAAGCCTTCTGCAGAAAGGATTTTTTTATTTTTTGCATTTCTCTGCATACCTGCAAAGACTACTACCAATGCATAATGTTTTCAAAAGATAAAAACAATAGCAAAGTCAAGCACTGCTTCATCAGTAAGTAAACCACTCTTGAAAAATGATGCAGCTGTAGGACACTTGTACTCCTTAGAGTGTGAAGAATCAACCAAGACCATCTTGGCTCACCATTGGAATTGACATAGGGCAACAGGCTAAAGGTGTCTGTCATCTGGCTGTTGCTGAAAAGCTCAACACTCAAGCCAGAGAAATGTAGGGAAATTTTTATTTATGTGCCTGGTCTCTGCCAAAGGAAAATCTATCCGAAAAAAAGGTGTTTCTTGTGCCTTTGCTTATGTATTAATGTCATTGTATGAAAATATTCCCAGAATCAACAAAAATCCTAAGGACATTCCTGTGAAATAAATAAGTACAGGTGAGGAGAGTGAGAAATCATCGTGTTTTGTTTTCTTTGCCTGCAAATGCCTGACCACTGACAGTGTTTTGAATTCAGAGAGAAAGAGCCTCTTCCCATTCGCCTGGGAGACACCATTTCTGTCTGAAGAACACCAGTGGGCAATTCTTTCTTCATTTTCTGGGCTACTCCAGGTTTAGACTGTGGCTAGTCTACGCAGGTTTACCCCACAGAATATACAACAGTTAAACCTACTCTGGTGGGATCTCTGGTACTCATGTATTCAAATCTACTCACATTTAAAAAAAAAATCTGACAAGGATTTGTATTTCACCAGGCTGTAGTCATGTTAACTTAGGGGCAAAGCACTTTTGCACTATGCTACAATCATTACAGAAATTGTGTGACATTTGGTTTATGTTCCTTTAAAAATGGTAAAGTCATCTATCTGTAAGTGATTAGGCTTGATGCGGGAAAGCCAGAGTGAATTTTTTTGGATTTTGATACTCAGGAGAGCTGATAATTTCCTGCAATAGGTTTTCTTTTTGCATCTTGCAGCAAGGCCCAGTTCTCAAAGAACTCAAAGATGTGCATCATCAAAACTGCTCAGCATAGTCCTGTTTTCCCTCACTAATGCCAGCAGGGCTACACCAGCTTCAATTTGAAAAGTCAGATGGTTTCTCCACAAGTGTGGATAAACATGCTTAAATTCAAGCATGCTTAAGAACATGCTTGAATTTATACTTCAATTTGTCACTCTACAAGATTAGGTTCTAGCAGGTATTTTTATTATATTACCATATTTTGATGAATCATCTTCTAAGGACAAATTTATGAGAGATGTTAGCTGAAGAGTCATTTCTGGAAATTACTGATAATAGGTATCTCCTGTCAAGGGTAGGAGGTACTCAGTACCTGTCTAGGCCTGGTGTTTTCAACATCTTTTGAAGCATTTTTAGAAATGTTAAATAACATTAACAGTAATAGTAATGGCTATTTTAATCTTACATTTACCACATTTATTAAACCCACTGCTAATTCTATGAGATTACATAAATCAGACTTTCCTTAATTGGCAGTTGCAAAATAATCTCCCTAGGAACCTTTTGTCTAACATAAGATTTAAAATTCCATTGATGGCAATGGCAGCACTGTAGCTAAAAGAAGGTAGGTTTATCTGATATTTTGTCTAAAATAGTCAGAGTAATTGATGATGAGAGAGAAAGGGAGGGAGGGAGAGAGAACACCCATTATCTCAGTGATTGATATAGGCCTTTTTCTAATTACATCAGCCCTTTCCAGTAGAGACAGGTCATGGTACTTATAGATCTGCAGCTACAGGTTTAAAAGTATTTGACAAATAACCATAATTTAAAATACAATTATTAAAAAAGATAAGATGGATGCTGTACAACTTTTTCTGCACATGTAGGACAGCAAAGGAAGAATGGAAACTTTTCCACTGTTGTGAATATGACAGGATTACATTTGCAGTTCTGTTTCACAAGACTACAAAGGGAGAGCCAGTATTTTAAATTTGAAAGGATTTCCTCAGAACTATGTGAAGTGAGTGCATGTATTCCGACTAATAAGAATGTAAAGATAAACATTTATGTAGCTCCTTAGCCTTTATTACAGGATCTTGCAAGGCAACACAAGGTTCTTAGGCATATGGGTTTATAGCTATAGCTCCAAAGAGTGAATGCAAAAGTACAGCAAGCCAAACATTTCATTAAGGTGGCCATGACTGATGTAATGAATGAAAAAATGCAACTTTGCAAAGGATGGAGACTGATATTCAGAAATGTTATGATCTCTTGTACCTTAGAACTCTGTATTCAGAATTTCTGAACTAAAGGATCTCTCAAAACCTTGGATATTAATGAAGTTATTCACAAAACTCTCTTTGGTTCCAATAAAAGAAGTTCTCTTTTCTTGAATTCCTCATAACTATTATTTGAATAAAAAAGAAAACATGGTTAAATGATTTTAAAAGCTGATAAACACCCATAACTCCAGTTCTAACCTATGAACAGTCCATTAATTTACATGAATACTAGATGACACAAATAAGAACAATGCCTCCAAGAGAGTAATGTCTCTCACTACTGATATGTTCTTAGCTCTCAGGTGAAGTAGGTTTTCCGGCTTGGGTCTCACTCATAAGTTAGGCATGAATCAGTTTGGAGAAGGACAGTTTCCAGGGAACTATTAATTATTCCCAACCAGAAAAGACTGAAATGACTGAAGCTGCTCAGCTTAAGGGAGGGAAGACTGGATGGAGACTATGTAAATGGACTCAAAGTATCTGTTGCTACAAAAGCAGAAAAAATCCTGATTTCCATGCCTATGGTGAATAAAAAAGGAAGCAGTGAGGTTAACTTGAAGCAGGAATGATTCAGGAATAGGCATTGGGAAAGCTTTTAAGAGGAAGTGTAAAATGCTGAAACAAATTCCCTGGGGAAATTATGGAGTTCTCCTTAGATATCTCAAAGAACATGTTAGACAACATCTGTCAGGAGTAGAACTCGTACAGTTTATCCCACCCTAGGGAACAAGGAGGAACTTTAAAAACTATTAGGTTTATTTCCTGGACTTATTTTTATGACTAAAATAGACAAAATGCTTCCTTAAATAAGATTATTTAGGTTTAAATTTCCTAAGCTAAAATTCAGATTATCATGGTTATTATTTAAAGTTCATTGACAAAACCTCTCAGAGTTTTCATAGAAACTTCCAGTTATGTTGCTCTTACAGACCATGTTTAAAGATGATAAAAACATCAAATGTGGCAGATAAGAAAAGGTGATTTGCTTGTTGAGAATTTCTTGTTTCAAGTAAGTATGTTAACCTTAAATCCAAATGTTTTGGTTTTCAAGAACAAGCACCAATAGAAATGCTATTTAAATCACAGTATTTATTTTTCGCTTGTTTGCGGGGAAAAAAGCCCACAACAGTTCTCTCTTCCCCTTAATCCTTCTTCCCATTTTATTTTGTCCTTAAGCACCATGTGGGTATTTATAACTTGGTTAACTTTGGTTTTGTGTGTCTGTGTATTTTTGTTGACAAATTGAAAAATATAATGGAAGAACCTGAAAACATTTGTGCACATTGTAAAAGCTCATATAAAAATACACAGTTCAAGGTGACCTTCTAAAGTAAAAGGAATAAACACATATTGGCCATGTTATGATTTTAGTTCATCAGTATATAGAGGTGTGAATATGGTATATATAGAATTTAGGATGAAATGTATTGATTTGGCTTCCATCTTAAGCTACAATTTGAAAGTGGACTGTGCCCACTTTTAAAATCAATCCACTAGGCTAAACCTAATGCCTTTGCAAGACAGCTGGGGTACCTAATGTGCAGGATACTGGGAAAGGCTCATGGGAGACCATACCTTTCCGGTACCACAGCTGAAGGCCAAAAAAGATGCTCTAGGGTTCTTCAAATGTGAATTGCACTTGAATTTCTCACTCCTTTTTTCGACAACTATGTTTCTTGGCAATTTTCTCTGTGCTACATACATCCACAATACAAAGCAGTCACAGAAGTTTGGTCAGCCTGGTCTTTTTCTTGCATCACTGAACACATAGTAGAATTAATAAAGCAGATAAACCACAGCTCACAGACTGGTATTTTACAGCTAATTTTTAAGTCACTGCTTGGCAGTGTCTTAATTTTAACATGGACAGATCCCCAAATCTCAAGGCTGAAATTGTTCCTTTTTGCAATTAATCATCAGGAACTGGGTGGACTTCAAATTCCACCACCAATTTTAGGTGAATAGTGAGATTAGATCAGCACAGACCAGAAAAAATACAAGTTGTTCCTCCTTGGTGAGAAAGGCAGGCAACAGAAGATACAGACCTTCCGTAGATAAACTGCCCACAAAACAACCTGCCCAATTCTGCTGTTGGCATATGTGATAATGAACCCCTCCCACCCATTGCAATGAATCAAATCCAAACTTGCTGTTTAAGTCTAGGCTCTATTAGGTATCTTTTAATCTGTTTAAATTTCTCAGTCTACACACAGAATTATGGATAACACATTTTACTGTAGCCTGTTGCAGGTAACTATGAGCTATCTAGAGATTTAATCATAGGCAAGGGGTCCTATAGCAATTGTCCATGTATCCTCTTGCCTCTATACTTGGACTTTTCCTTTCTGAGGGTAAAAAAAGATAATAGACAAACTGGAAGGAATTTAGGAAGAAATGAAGTAATTAAATCAGTACCATGTATGGAGATTTGTGGCGTGGAACTAAAACAAAAAAAATGAAATTGAACTCAGGGCCATAATAATGTGAATCTGCCTGCTTAAAATCAGAGGATGTATGATGCACATTATCCTGCAAAAGAGATATATTTTAAAAAACTATAGGTTTCCCATGATGTCCACTAATTTCATAAGAGTTTTTTTTTCATGTAAGATTAAATGTTCAGAAAGACGATAAATGAAGACTAATAAGCATTAGTAAGAGGATAGCCTAAAAAGTATCGTCTTACTAATAAGGAAGCAGAATTATTTAATCCAGGAAGAAAAGCGGGGTGTGTGTGTGTGTGTGTGTGTGTAGATTTCTAAAAAGTCTGTTTGTTCATTCATTCATTTTCCAAAGAAAAATTATGTAAACATAATTATTGGAGTATTTAAAACTGCTCAGGAAGAAAGATCTAAGCAGTATATTTGTAAAAGAAAATAAAGTATCCTTGCCATACTTAACTCTCATCTTGAGGTACATCTCACCAGGGTCAAATGATTACTAACATTGATACAACTTTGAGAGAAGGTATGTTAAAAGCAATGAAGTAAAAGTACTCAAAGGAACATGTTTGTTTGTTTGTTTGTTTGTTTTATTGGCCAAGGTTGTTCATACAGCGGCTTTTGAAAAACCTGGACTTTCCAATTGGTTTACGTAATATTGCTTCTGAACCATTTCCAGCCTGTCATGACTCAGAAGGATGATGTCCTAAACATGTATCAGAGCTTCCTATGCAGGATCAGGGGTGACTCCATTCACTCACATGGAAGTAAGGTCTTGTGTGTGAAATTATAATGCCTGCAAATACGAGTTATTCTTGTGGCAATTCCTAATATTTTAGTGTATCATTTTAATCATTTTAAAAAGCATTCACATTCTATCTGCCTCTATTAGACATATGCCACACTTCATCCAGCTCCAAAGAGGATTATGAATATATAAATCAATCCAAAGAATGCTATCCCAAACAGAGAGCTCTGAGTTTTTTATTCTACCTCTATGTACTTTGTCACACTGGGATTCCTAGGCTGCAGTTCTCTAGCAGGAAGTAATAGGATTTCTCTCAGTTGTGCTTATTTGCAACTCATTCTTGGAAAAATAACCAACCTTGGCCCAAGACAGGTCCTGAAACAGCCCAGGAAAAGGGGAATAAAAGAGTGTTGGGAGTTAAGACTAAAGTAATACTGTCCAAGTACACAATGCAGCACACAATAAGAATTCAGACCAAGCTTTCGTGTCCGCTGTGACACATCTATCATGTAAGTTGAGACATTCAAAAGATCTGAATGAAACCCTTAACCTGGTCTACTTTTACCTGTTCCAGTGTACTTTAGAATACAATAGTTATTTGAAAACAAATGTGCAGCTTTATGCAGCATATTTTATTGCAGTATTTCAGAGCAAAATTTGTAAAAGGAGATCTTAAGAGTTACCATCTACACCATTTTTGTCATTCTGTTACTCATGGAGCACTGACAGCAGAGGGTGATCCATATACAAATATGAACATATTTATATACATGGAAAGAAAAAAATCAATTAGTAGCCCTTTTTCTTTTTTGATGGCTAAAAAAATGTTTTGAATCCCTGTGAATGAACACTGCACAAAATGGTCCACAGACTTTTAGTACTAAATCTGATAAGTTGAAGATTAATATATTTCTAGGTGGTTAGGTGCTTTTATGAATAGGGAATGGAAGGGAAAGAGGGAAGAGAGAAGGAGAAGTTTGAGAAATTGTGATCTAGCTTGGAGTATCAAAATAAGAAAAGAAAACTGAAATTAGAGTCAGGGATCATGGACTTGGGTTGTCGCAAGAGCTGCAACTATCATGATTGCTTAGGGAACAGTATCATTCTTTGGTGTATCAAAACCATGATTTTCCTCTGGCCAGTCAGCTTTAAGAGGGTGATCAGTATGCAAAACATTCTTGTTCTGTGACAAGAATGTCATCCTTGACAAAGCAAAGCTCTGAAATCCTCTAAACTACTTGTCTTTGCTGACTATGCCCTTGCTTTGCTGTGGTCAGTAACTTTTCATTATAGACAAGAGAACAATCAGTTTTTTAAAATTTTTTCCGCTTGGTTTCTTTTAAAAAGAAGGGAGATGTGTTTCTGGTAATTGTGAAGTAGAAGTCACATGTCCACATATTCATTCCCCAAAAGATGGACTGAAGTTAGTACTAGTATTAGTATTTAAGGGAAAATGACACCTTCTCAGTAGAGGTCCTTAGGTGTGAATATGAAGCTCAGCTTCCAAAAAAGTCTATTTGACTGCTTGAATACAGATTTTTGTATTAATTTTATCTCTAAAAGGTGCATTTTTTCTCTCTCTACTTGAAATTGGGTACTTCAAAGATTAGGTGACTGAACAAGGAAATTGTTGGCAAAGGCAAAAAGAAAAAGAAAAACTGGCTATCAAATGAGTATGGAATATTGGCCTTTAATTGAAAAATAGTGTTGGGGTCCCCATGCTGTTATTCATGCATATCTATCTGTAACTGGGAAGATATTTAAATGTATCAAGATGATCTGGGGCAGGGACCTCTATTTGTTTAGGATCACCTGTGCTTAAATGGCAAACCATCCTCTGAAAATAAATAATCAGAGCCATTTTGTATTAAACTGTATTGCTTTCTCACTTGAACCTTTTAAATAAAACTCAAAACTAGAATCTTACTACACTGCATCAGACAATTTGCTTCTCAAATTGAAAACTTCTGTAGAAATTGGTCTGATTTTTATGTATGTTGCTAAAGTTCCAAAATTCAAGAGTTTGAATACATCAAAAGATCACTCAGTAATTTTGCTTCTTTTTAAATCAGAATAAATATGCTGCTCTTTAAATTCCATTCTATAACAAAAAGAGAAAGTATCAGGAATACAGTGTGGCAAAATGGTGCTACTTGTCCTCTTTCCTCTCTTCTAAATGACTATCATGTGAAAGACAGGAATGACAACACAGAATAAAAAACTTCTCTTTTATTTACTGAACAGACACAGCAATGTAACTTCAAAAGCATCTTTGAAAAGGCTAAAATATTTATTACCAAGAGGTTTTGTATATAGATTCTGATCTTATTTTTTGCCAGATTAACTAGATGTAAATCCAGTAGCTTCAGTGGAGAGCACATTATGTGGCCCCCAGTTCTGCATCAGTTGTCTATCATTGACAGACAAACCAGCCATAGGGAGTTCTTAGTAGCCTCTCTCGATTTCGTTTTGAAGAAAAAATGTTCCAATAAAAGCTGGTTTTTAACACTTGGAAGAAACCTTCATGCTGAGGTGAAAAGCTTATGATAAAATATTCACAACCAAAAGCGTATGTTTGTGTACTGTTGCATGACTAGTTTAAGAGGAATATATAAATATGTATGTGTGTATATATTCTTTAATCATTATCATAACTGCTTAGAGTTTCTTAATGGAAGACCGAAACCAAAACAGACAAAGAGATTCACAATATCATGTCAAATCTGGCTTCTGTCTAGAAAGTCCATCAAATTTCAAGGAAGTGGAATTGAACAAGATTTGGAAATAGAAACTGTGTACTGATCCCCTCCCCTCAGAAGCCCATACCTTCTCCAGTACCTCTACGACTTGTTGAAAACTGCTTACCTGTCCAGCACTTCCTTTCAAATCTCTAGTTATAGTGATCCAGAGAGTGGGAACAAATCCAAGCCCTTTCTGTGTTCCCAGATCTCCATTTTCCCACTCGTCCATCATAATTGTAATTAAAGAAGTCAAGGAAGGTTAGAGGAACCCCTAGTCCCCGTCAGAGAAGCTTAGATGATGGGGGGGGGGGGGACACACAACAAAAAAACACCACTCAAAAACAACCCCCACAAACTCTTCAAAATACTGATTGCATGAATAAGAAAAGGCAAGATATATTCTTGCAATATTCTGCAAGACTATTCAACCTGTTGCAAATGCCCCCCCCCCCCCCCCGCAGGGCACAGCTGAGCCCCTCAGCCAAGCCGGGGGCTCCGGGGAGGGGGGCAACAGGTTTCCGCAAGGGCCACAGGCGGCCCAGGCAGAGGAGGAGGCAGCCGAGGGGGGAGCAGCAGCAGAGGCAGCCCCAGGCCGCAGCAGGAGGAGGGCAGGAGGTGCCGCAGGCCCGGAGCAGGGCTCCCCTGCAGCCCTGGCGAGCCCCCGCCGGGGCAGAGCCCCAGCCTGCAGCCCGGGGAGGGCCCCAGGCCGCAGCTGGGGGCTCTTTCCTGCAGGAGCTGCGGCCCTGGAGAGCCCCGGCGGGAGCAGGGGGTCCCTGAAGGGCTGCAGCCCGGGGCAGGGCCCGCGCTGGAGCAGGGAGACGGGGCAGGAGGCAGGAGCGGGGCTGAGGGGCTCACACGGGCCGGCACACGGCCCAGCCCAATGTTTCTAGGTTTTCCTCGGTTCTTTCTAATTCTTACAGACCTCAGTGGGGGAAATGGTAGTCATTTATGCAGTCATATAGAGGGGCTTTTTCAGAGATACTCTCCAGTCCTGCTGTTCAGCAACTGACACAGATGCATGCCTTGCTAAGGGGGACGGTTCACTTTCATGGAAGCAATTAGTCATATTCCATGACCCTAATTACACCTAGAATCATGATCATATTCATGCAATATTCAGATGAGACAAAAGACCCGATTCTCTTCTAAGTTACTTTGCTTTGGGTTTGGTAAGTGTCTTCTAATTAACACTTGTCTCGGTGAAAGGAAAATGAAGTCCATACTTATGCATCTACCTAGATTAGTTCAGATTTGCTTAGATTAGGTGAAATTGCCTAATGCATATGTAAGAGCTATGAGTAGAGGGCCACAGTAATACTAACATATTACTGCTAATAAATCCTCTTCTATACTTAAACAAATTAAACTCTCATCAGCTGGTACATAATAGTCCCATTGTCATTGACTTAAAAAATAAAACGACCTGATAGCAAGGAGACACTTTCACTATTGCCATTACCTGCTATTGAAAAATGTGAATTACTTGCAGGCAATAGCGGGTTCCACTTGCAATTAAATTAGCACTAGTGGACATTTCACCCACATCCAGGGAGATCACTGGAAAGGGGAAAAAGACAGATTCTAATTTATCACAAGCTACCGATTCTTTGTGAAAGAGACAGGTTTAAGCTATTCTTGTCCATTTTCTGAAACCCACAGGAGCTTGAAAATTATCTGATCATCTAACTGAATGATTTATAACTCCCTTTTGGCCCCATGCAAGGATTTGCCCCCTACAATTAATCTTCCTGGATATAATTGGAGTTAAAATTAAAACTACATTACTCCTCAATTCATTGGGATGAACTTGGCATGGACTTTTGTAACAGCTTCAGGTAACATACCCATTAACAATGGGACATGATATCATGTTTGGCTGGCCAAAAATGAAAATGAGGGAGAGAAAATTAACACAAATAACAACCTTTTATCAAGACATCAATACGTTCCAGCTGCTCAGTTCTATGGTAGCAAATTGCTGCAGTAGCAATTACCTGATATGGGTAAATGAAGCTATTAAGCCCCAGTGGTATAAAACACAGTGTAATTCAAAAAAGTCACTAGAAAAAGTAAAATTCTTCTTATTCAAACTTAAGAAAGAATCAGTGCCCCTACTAAGGCTTCAAATGGATTAGCAGAGAGAGCCAGACCTGTTCACAGGCCAAAGGAGACCCTGCACAGGAGTGCAGAAGAAAAAAAGCTTTTTTTGGCCAATGGCCTCACTGCACATTTGCAGAGAATAACCACAAAGTGTATGTCTTTTCATGAAAACCATTAGACCCCTCAGGTGCGTTGCAAACAAGGTTTCACAGGAAAAAGCACAAACCAGCGTGGCTGGGTTAACACTTAGAACAGTCTCTTCGAAAGGGGGACTGCTTTTATTCCTATGGAAATGTCCTGTGAGGAAATCCACCCCAAAGTTTAATTGACAAATTTTACTGTTTAGCTGCCTGAGTTTCATGTGCCTCTTTTTCTTCCTTTGGGAGGTTTCCTAGTCCAGACACTGTAGACAGAATCCATTTGCCAAAATGTGGGTATTCAGTGCTATTTCAGATGCTGTGAAATATCCTTCCTGACCCTTGGCTGCAGCTCTAGAAGGACACCGGTATCCTAGAGATCTGTTATTGCAGCTAGTGGTCTCAGGTAGATATTTTGGATAGTCTGGCATAAGTCAGTCTACAAACTGGGTCTGAAGTCACTAATATTCACATTTCAGCCATGTCAGCCAAAATATTTATGATAGAATATTATCCAGCAGAGGAAAACATTAAATTGAATTTATGGAGGAATGTTACTTCTCAAAGAGACAAGCATGTTAGCATTTACTCTGAAATCTTACTAGCCTTATTTTACTCACTGGTGAAATGGAATTAAACTTCCCATATTCCTCACGGCAAATTCCTTAACATCACCAGTGAGCTCCTGGGGTATGTGAGAACCGGATATACTGGCATAGATTTGGCTTTCTTCATTCAGACTGGTTGATGACTGGTCTGTGATGGTTTGCTATAGGAAGGTTATACTATGCCATTCAATGCCAGCGGGGATAACCGAATAAGCTGTTACATCTGTGTAGCACAGTGTGTCATGGGGCAGAAACACTAGCTTCAGCTCTGAAAGCTGCAGTGCTATTCCCTCTGTGCAGCACCCAATGTTATCAGAAGGGATTTGTGTAGAAAACATAGGGGTGTCTGCCCAGTGCTGCACTAGGTATTATAGCCTTATGCTGCAAGCGCTCTATGCCATCACTGGGAGGTAGAGCAGAGTATTCCTTGCAGCACTAGTGTCATTACTATGTGGTAGGTAGCATGCTATTTTTAAAAATTCTATTTCTGCTGCTTCCATCGTTTGGATTTGTAGTTTTGTTGATCTTCTTTCCTTCCCCTCCTTACCTTGCATATTCACATCCCTCCCTGGGATTCAGATATGCCATAATCTCTTTTTTCTTCACTCATGTATTTTCAGTACAGAATGCCATCCAGGAGGAATAGACTAAATGAACCCGCTGTTGATATTACATCTTCAGCTTCATACCAAGACAGCATGAACTTCTGCTGTGTAGCTTAAGCTACATCCCAGTCCTGAAGAATAGAAACTCCAGATGTAACAGTACGAGGGATGAAGGACTTCAGCGTTACGATAAAATTTCACATCAGTTTTGGTCATTCTTCATGCACCTGAATTATCACCAGCAAGCACTGTATTTTCTGGAAGCATGAGAGGATTACAGACCCATAACAACGGGAGCAGGATCCAACTTGGAAAATAAATAAGGACAATATTAACCAAAAGCCTCTTTGAGATTGGAACTCTTGACTCTGCTTTATGAATACAAAAGGCTAATCCTTAAAATACAGAGGTATCCTTATGAGTATTTTCTTACTAGAAACCTCTCGGTAGTTCTGTTTCACAAAACCTATCACCATTAAGAACAGCTATCCTTCTAGGCTCTCCATCATAAAAGTCATTGAAAAGTCAATGGCAGTAAGATTGTTCTTTTACCCAAAGAAATATGTTGCTGCCAGAGAACTGAAAGGCAAAAGCAGTGGAAACTTTTGCTGTTTTGCTGTGTATTATAGTAAGTATGTTATCCATAAATAGGACAGTCTGTAGCATTATGAGTGGGACATTCATAAAACAGTCACAAACATGAAATAATTACTCCTGCATCACAGGGCTAAGACATCCAGACCAAGCTCTCTTTCCATTAATTCAAGTACTTTACATGTTCGTAATAAGAAGCAGCCACATAGAGGTTACAGCATTACAAGCCAAGACAGTAAAATAGACTGTTATTCCTACATTCTTTTAAGAGTGGAGAATGATAAAAAGGCAAGTTTTAAGAGTCAACCCTGCAGAACAGATTTGCTCAAACTGTCCAGATCAGTATATAATTTATGTGTTAAAGGTCACACATGAAACATCAGGCAGACTAGCAAGGAAGCTCAGCTCTGTCGAAGGAGGTATTTGGTCGGTCCCTTAAAAGAACATTGGAGCATTTTGGTTCCCGTTATCGTTTGTGAAGATGGAGCAAGCTGGCTTTACTGAAAGTGTTTTCTGGAGAGGGCAGTACTAGAAATGTCCATCAGAGGTCAGAAGATAATCCTTGATCCTCCAATACGCCTGAAGAAAGGTGATCCTTGTCAAATCCTGAATAGATTTCAAATTGGAAAAGCTCCTGAGGTAAATAAGATATACCTTTGCTGAGAAGAGGAAATGAACTGAGAAAGAATCTACCTAAATGTGTTGCGATTTGGGTGTTTTTCCCCTTTTACTGCTCTAACAACGAAGGATTATAGTAAAGCTTTACCAAATAATGAAGACATACGACATAAGGGAATGAAAACTGCTCAAATTGTCAACACATTTTGTTTTGCTGCTCAGTATAAATCTTTTCTTTGCAGATGCAGATGTTATTCATTATGTTGTAGATAAATTCAGAAATGTGGTTTACACTGATTTAGCATTGTACTTAATTGGTTTTAAATCTAATGCACTGCAATAAGCCTTAAGTGCTACTTTGCTGTGAAATTTAAAAGTGAGCGGTACTGTAATTTTGCCTTGGTAGGTTTTCTCTGGAAGCAAATATGCTTCATTTCAACAGCCTCTCACTGGGAATAAAACAACAAAAAAATCCCCTTAAACTGTAGCTTTCTTAAATGACCTCAGTTTTAAAAGCTCACATTTGAGGACTGCAGTATTTGTGGGGTTTAGGTCTGTGAGACCGATACAATAGCAAATCTGGAATCGTGGCATTTAGCTCCTAATAATGCAAAAAAAGCATCAGACTATCAGCAAGTGACAGCTGGTGCACCAGAGCAACGCGTGTCAGAAGCACAAAGGAAAGCAACACAAAATCCTGCTGACATTTTGCAGACCTGAACACCATACCCATATCTTCTGCTGCCTAGACCTGGATTGTTAGCATAAGACTACTCTTGTCCTCAGTATTACACAGTCTCAAAATGAGAGGCAAGATATTTTTTTTGGTTGGAATTTTGTGCTATCACCCCTTCTGACTCCTACCCATAGGATACAGTTTCCACACCTTTGAATTCTCAAGGATATTTATTTTAACTACAGTTTTTCACATAACTGTCCTGAAGATGTGGCATATTGCTACCAAACATACTAATATGGCAGCCCAACTACTACTATGCATCTGTTCCTGAAACTCTGTTCTCCTTTCATTTCATTTCATTTCCATGTGAATTACAGCCGAGACGTAGTGGACTTTGACATGTTGGCTTCCTAAATTAAACTCTCTGCATAATCTATCTCCTAAACAAAAATTATTAACTTTTTTTAACAAATATATCGGCTCTTTTATTTACAAATTATTTTTATTGAAATCTCACTCTTCAAAAATCTTTAGCCAAATTTAAATAAACCTATTTTTGAAACAAACATCTACATTTTTGTCTAAGTTGCTTGTGACATATTTAATATTTGACCATAATGTCCCGAATAACTTTTTGCTGGTAACCATCAAGTGTTTATTTGTTGTTGTTGGGTTTCTTTCTTATTCTCTGAGATGTCTCATCTTTGTTATCTTAATGTATGACTTTCTGTTCCATTGCTCCATATTGCCTTATAAGACATTCCAAAATGAGACTAGGAGATGAAGGGGGAAGTAAAGCCTCATTTATTCAAAATGTTAAAGAAAAAAGCAAGGCAAGTGACATCCTCTCTTTGAAGACATTTATAAGTGTTTTACTCAGGATTTAAGGTTAGAAAAACACAGAGGAGAAACTGAACTTGGCTGTAGTTCATGGCACTAGAGCTTTGGCCAACCATCTGAATGCCAGTCCCACACAGAGTCTGAAGATGACTGTTCACAGAAGTACCTACACCAGAAGACACTGCACCAGAAGAGCCTGCAGCTTCTGTTGGAAACCTGCTGGATGACATGAAGTCAAACTCACTGAGGACAGTTTTATTTGATGCACCATTTACATGTCTACCAGAAGTGCACCAACACTTTGGAGCACGTTGCCCAAACTCAGGCAATGTTTTTGCAACAGTCATGGGCAGAAGTTGCTTTTTAGTTCAAGGTGAATCAAGGAACTCCTGGAGAGAACTGGTTTCTCAAGACAGAGGATTTACTCTTCTCCTTTTCCCAAGATTACTGGGCAATAGTGTGATCTGTTACATTTAATTTCTAATTTTAATTTTCACATTTCATTTTTGGGGTTTGTGGGTATGTTTTTTGTCTTGTTTTGTTTTAAAGGGAAATGTCATGATACAACTCAGGAGGTAGACAACAACTTGAATATGGCTTTTTGTTATAGTGACATGATGAAAGAGTGGAACAATTACAAATGTAAAAAGTGCCTTGGACATCTTAGTATCCCTATTTACATGCTGTCTTTACAGGGAGTGGAGGATATCCTGGGAGTTGCAAGAGAAGCTTATCTGTTAGTCTCCAGTAAGTTTCCTGGCATCTCACAAAGCTTCGGGGAAGAAGGGTAAAAAAAAAAAAAAAAAAAAAAAAAAAATGGAGAGAGAGATAAAGCCTCCCAACAGCACAGTACTTGCTTTAAGTAGTGCCAGCTCTGCAATATGAACCAGCTTTTCTTGGCTTAATTTTTCTCACAGGAGCAAATAAAATTATCTGGATAGTCCCAGACACAAGCTGCACACATCCCAGTCTTTTCACGTCATCCTCAAATCTGATCTTACTTGCCAGCTTGCTCATCTCCATTTTCTCCAATCTGCATCACTATATGATACTGTTTGTGTCTGCCTCCCTCGCTTTCTAACATCATTCCTAGCTGCAGCTATCAAAACACATGGACAAAGTTGTATTCAGTAGCAGCCCAGCTCATCACAGTCACTTACTAGAAGCAGTGATTATTCAAGAACAGGGAAAACACATTGTTTAAACATTTCAGTTCAAGATTGTGAGCTAATCAGCATCACCTAATTAAGAGGGATCAGCTACAGACCTCTGTTAGCATGCATTTTGGACATAGATTATTGATCATCTGTGTTGTGAAAAGGTATATGCTAATTAATGGAAAATATAAATAATGAACTCTATGATTATTAAAAACTAATTTCTCGGGAGCATTATAGCCTTTTGTAAATCTGCATTTCTTACATGATATCCCACAAAACAGGTATGAAAATACTGGGCTGTGTTGCAAAAAGGTCACTTGTTCCTTCAGTGCAAATAACTAGTGTTCCTGGATATGATAAAGAGTACGATACTTTGCAAAATAATCCTACGGAAATATTGACATTAGCAGTTTGTTGATACAAGATTAAGTAATTTAAGTAAAGGCACAAACCAGGGTGTGTACTGGTTTCAGCCATGAGCTTTTTCTGTGACAATACCCATGTCTATGCAACATTATCTGTATGCCTTTCCCCTCTGCAAATTTTTCTGTGCTGTCTTTAAGTCAGCTGGGAAATATCTGACAAGAGACAATTTACCCTTGATCTACCCTCAGGATGATCTCAGAAAAATCATGTCTCTTTAGCAATGGCAGCCCGATTTTCTTAGTCTCCAGAGAAAATACTGTGGGTAGTACCTCTTGGGCAGCGTATATCAGAGATGTTAACTTATTAAGAGTAATTAGGGTACTTCACATCTCTGTGAACCAGTTTTTGTTTGTCACATCTTCAGCAGATGTTGCTGCACTGGTTATATTCTGCACAACAGTAGGAATACAATACTTTTTTTTTTTTTTTTTTTTAATGAAAGCTGACATTTAAAACAACATTATTAAATTGTTAGGAGCTGAAGTTTCTCATATGATATGATAAAGTCTTTCAGTCTTATCATAACACAAAGGTATATATGAATTACTGGCTTACATTAAGCCACTGTACTTCAGTGCTTTTTTGGTATCATGGAAGAGATTCACATGATGGTGTTTGAGTTTAATTATTTGCTCCCTTTTCTTTTTTTCCCTCTGTAGTATCTGTGCAGCAGCAAATGAGGCATAGATTAGTCAGCCACAGTACTATAGGGCCTACTTAGGGAAATATATACTTGAGCATGCTCTGAATTTTAGGGTATCTTTGAGATTCCCCTCTCCCTCAACACAACTGGTTCCCTCTAAAATTAGTCTAAAATACACTCCTGTGGGAAGCCGGTGCATGAGTGCCCAGAGAATATACCCTCAAGCCCATCAAAATTTCTCATAACGTGTCTTAAACATAACCCATGTTTTGGAGACCCATTACTGCAAACCAATAGTCAAGCCAAATCTTCCAGACCTCTGAATGATTATACCTTAAATGTATAGAAGCCTAAGAAATAGGTATAAAAATATCTTTTTATTCCGAGGAGAACTCCAGCTAAGGTCAAAATTCCAGCTTTTCCAATGCCAATAGGAATTTTGCCATTATCTTCAGTAGAATCAAGATTTAAAGCCTGGACTTTAGGTTGTAAGTTCCACTCAGGTTTTGGTAGTTGTGAAGTGCTGTGGGCTGCTTTTTCTTTTCTTCAGGACCATTTAGACCATCTGTGACAAACACACTGAGTTCTCAATAAAGGGTTTTTTGATCATTTACAATGATCAAAGTTTTTGGAAACATGACACTTTGTAGCCAAGCTTTACAGCTTTGTGATGTATACTCATTTTGTGGAGATGACATAATCTTACTCATATTTTTAGCAGATCTTGCAATGATTTGAAATGCATGTGTGTACATTTAATGGAATAAGTTGTAGTAATTCCAGCCACAGTAACTCATGTTAATATGCAATATACCTATTGTTAATTCTTGATATAGAATAGAAATAGCTTACTAACATTTTCTTACAAAATCATTAAAATGTGCTATGCTGATTAATCTTATTGGCACTTTGATATCTTCTTTTTACTTGTTTTTCCAGTGTAAAATTTAGCACCTTCACTGCTATTCTTACAAAATAATATCTTGTCAAGACATCTACACCTTTCTGCCAACAGGCACTTTAAAGATGGCACAGGTACAGTCTGATAGATGTAAAGATATTTGCAGAGGATAATGAAAATCTTTTAAACTCCAAGAAATCTAATTGCTAAAGACTTTCTAAGGACAAATAAAATAATATACATGACTAAAATTTTTATTTTTTTCTAACAGACCCTAGGGCAAATAATCATTATAATTTCAGGTCTGGGTAGGGAAGAGTGAAAGGAAGAAAGTTTTTAAAGAAAGTCAGGTTTTAGTGTGCAAAAAGAGCAAAAATACTTGGAAAATCTACCTGAGTTTCAACTGCATTTTTCTTCTCTTGAAGACTTTAATGAACCTGGGGCAGCCAGTCAACAGAAACTTGGTGCAAAACCTATCTCACTTGTCTTCGCATCAGCCTGTAAGTGCTGGTGGGGCCGAAGAAAACACCTAGCTATTAGTAAAATGACAGCTTCACTCATGAGTTTCCAGAACTGATTGTGGCTTCAAAGTTGCTTCTGCTGAAGACCTGGAGGGAGAACAAAAGCATGGTGATACCCAAAACATGATTTATTGTCTGATTATTCTTACAAAAAAACCCAACACTTTTGAACTTTCCTTAAGATACGGAAGGTAAAAACTCCCATGATGATAAATGAGATCACTGCTGCACTAGTAAGAATTTTATTTTTTCTTTTTCCTCTCCTTTCCTCTCTTTTCCTTTTTTTCTCTTTTGGATCATATCCTGGAAGTGCAAGAAACTTCTTCAAATGTTCAATACCTGTTTATGATTTTGAGCTGCTATATACTCAGCCTGGAGCAAAAGTCATAGTCCTTGATTATAGTAACAGCTACATAATCAACTAACAGTGAAGTGCAACTCACACAACTTACTACTTTAGTTTTTGAGCAGTCACAAAATCAACAAACTTACTTTCAGAGTAAGAGTAAATTGCAATTCAGTGTAATGGCATATGGCCCATAGTGTCTTGGAAAAGTTAATCAACATAATGAAAATTCCTCTCTCAGCAGCAGTATCATTTGTCACATGATAGAAAATTTATGAGGTCTGTGCAATTACAGAATAAGTACCTTAAACTATTTTTAACAGTAGACAGAACTTTTACTATCCATCCCCCCCAACAAAAATCCCTGTGTTCTATTCCACAAAGTTGTTTAAAAAAAAGAAGTGTAAAATTTTGGATTTCTAGCAATATGCAACTGCATGAGGCATTAAAAGCTATTTCTTATAATGTGCCCAATTCCATCTTTCACAATTTTCTTTTTCAAAGGTGTATAATTACAAAGGTTAACTTAACATTCACACTAATTTATACCATAAACACAGATGACCTGTCACAGAGCAATCTTTGCATAACACTTCTTAGAGAAAATCCTAAGCTATTAAAAAAAAAAAGTGTGAATTTCATATGCCCACTTGCTTAAAATAGATCATGTAAAAATTAATGTGCTTTAGCTAGTAGAGCGGAAAGTTACTGTTTATTTTTTTAAAATGCAAACCTGGCTAGAGGCAGCTTCTGGAAAGTATACGGTAGAGGAACAGTTGCCAGGTTTGCTAATCAGGAGCTTAAATGTATTGTCTGAAAAACAGATATTTGAGAAAATGAGCAGAGTGTGTCTCTATATATATCTACGAAAGCATTTTATATGTGTGTGTGTATATATATGCACAAGACTCATGTTCATATAGTACATCTCTGTCTTCCTCTGGTAACTACATCACAAACTTACTAATGAATACTCTAGATTTCTTTGTTACAGTATAAATACTCTTACTTTTAAATATAGAAGATGCATCCCATATTGGCCTTACTGTTCAAGCACTCCACTCTCACCCTCATGTCTCAGAGACTGGCTGCCCTGCGGTAACATCTGCCTGACCGCTCTGATTTGCAAGAGGGAAGCTGGATGTTTGCTACTCATGCACAATGAGACTGCTGTCCATCTGTACGTGAATTCTTGCAGAAACAGGACATAAACACCTAAGGACACCTCTCTGCTGCCTTTAGGGCATTGTAAATACATGTGCACTGTCCTATAAGTGCTTTCCTTTTTATCTTCTGAAAGAGGTCAGTCTTTAATCAAACAATAATTCACAGAGGTGCATACGAAAGCCTCCACTCAAAACTGTCCAGGAGGTATCCTGTATCTATCCTTTACCCATACCTTATCAAGTTACTCTTTAAGTCCACTGAAAGGATAGCATTAATCTTGCGTTAGATCCATGTGTTTTGTCTTTCACTAGGAAACTGCAAAGAAAATGGGGAATGAATAATTTCAAAGAAAAGGGACAGCCTCTGTAAAGAACAGGTCATTACAGACTGTTAGATTGAACAGCATTTAGACACCTAACCCTGTACTGCTCAGTCATTTTTTACTTTTTTTTTTTTAATCATTTATTTATTTATTTTTTATTTTTATTTTTTACATTTCTTTACTCACAACACTAACAGGGAATTACGTGCCTGTGTAGGGAAGTAAATGCATAGACACATTCGTGAAATAGTGAAATTCAACTGACATTTGAAGGAAATGGGACTGAGAATTAAAAATAAATAACAAGCTATGCCCTCAGAACACCACTCAACTAACATATTCCTCCTTTTTTTTTGGCCACAGGGTGTGTGTTTTGGGCTTTTGCCTTTTGACCAGAGAGAATTCTTTCTCATATATGCAAGTCTAATGTATAAATTGCTAAGATGAGATACATTTGGGTAGCTAAATGCGGGCATCTACAGTGTAGTAGTCTGCATGTCCCTCTTCCTTTTTACTCAGAGGAGAGCTGGTCAATGAAGACAATGTTACTCGGTGTAAGTCATCCAACCTTAAAGTAAACACTAGTATCTGGTCAGAGGAATCACACTCCTAAGTCACTGACTACAAAGACTAGGATTGCCCAGATATAGACATGGATGTTCAAAATATCCCTCCTGGCCTCCAGCTTCCAGAATGTCCTGTATTGTATGTGCCAACAGAAACATTTCAGGCACTGTAGGGAACCTCCAAGTGATACCAGGTGTCATGCTTGCCAGCCTGGTCACAGGTATTCCAAGTACTCCAGGGCACTAGACATGTGCCTTTTGGCAACTGAATCAAGTGCTAAAGTGGAATTTATTTCACCTGACTTTAAGTATATACAAGCAGGTATCCCAGTCCCACTGCTTGTCTAGACTCCCATAATAGTCAGTTGAAAGCCTGACCTTGCCTGACACACTTAGGTAGTGGCCAGGAAGGAATGCCCACGCAAGTAAGCTACGGGAACTGAACTGCAGAGGAAAGCAATGGTATAGTTTGTGATATTTCACAAATGTAGTCTCAAATCAAAATAAATTATTAGAATATTTTCTTCTACTTGATGTCTGAGAAGGCTGTGATTGAACCGGGCATGAAAGTGTGCCATGAACAGGCGTGGCACATTTAAAATTCATGCAATGTCATCAAGATACTGAGGACAGAGAGGTCAAGGGGCAGGTATTTGTGTGTATTGCATTATTTAACTCACACTTTACACCATGCACAAAACAATTTTCCCTTAATCAATTGCTGGAAGCTGCAGAAGCCATTTTAATGTGGGAAGGACAGGAACCAAAATCTAAAAGCCCCTTTGCTAGGGCCACCTGTCACTTGCCATGTTAATGCAACAAGGAAGCCACAGCAGCACTGTAGAACAACCCTCTCCCCTAAATTTCATTCAGCCTTGAAGCATACGTAAGTAATATGGAGAATGACAGTGTGTTGGAAAGCTTGCCACCAGAGACAAAGGCAGTTTATTAATGAAATTACTTAGAAAAGGTAAGTTATTTAACTTAAATTCCCAGGGGAGGGGGAGACAGCTCATTTAAGGCATGCAGTTGTTAGGTGACTGTATTGCTGAAGTACAAGTTTATGATGATTTATATTGAACCGACTACCACTTGGGATATACTAATCTCCCTCTTCATTGATAATAAGCTTACAATAAAAGTCAGATTTTTAGATGACTGAAGTTTCATGGACAACTTCTGTCATAAATCACAAAAGATTAGTTTATACCACAGTCAGATGCTATTAAACATAACAAAAGTATTTTCTATTCTGCTAGACCAATATTAGGTTAAATATAACTGCTTAAACTTCTGTAAAGAACATGTCGTTACAGACTGAACAGCGTTTAGGCACCAAACCCTGTACTGCTCAGTTGTTTTTTCTTTACTCACAACACTAACAGGGAATTGCATGCCTGTGTAAGGAAATAGTAGTCTGCCTTTGGGACTTTCGCAGTAGTGTAAGCTCATATTTCAGCTTTCTGTGCCCAAGTTCCTTATTCATAGAATGGAGATAAAACTTCATCCATTTGTTAAACCACCAACTGTATACGGACAAGCAATACTATAGTGAGATCCTAGACTGTTCCAGTTATTTGGGATTATTTAATTTGACAATAAATTAATGTAAGTAACAAATCTATATATATTGCATAGAGGATGAGTAAATTGCTCATGCCTTTGCTGGCTAAGCTTTCTCTTACAAAACAAAGAAGATTCCTGTAGTTTTCTTAGTATTTCTTTAGTCATCAGTTCCCACCTTGCTTATGTTCAGCCTCATACTGTGTTTTGCCTTCCCAAATTGCACCTAGTTGACTATATGTAAATGCTCTTGTCATGGAAGAATCCAAGTGAAATTGATTTCTGTCAGCTTTTAACTTCTTCCTTGAAAAACTCTCCATGATGTCTGTTTTCTGTGTCACAGGATCATTCATGCCTTTGTTTTACATGTTCTCACATCTTTGTTTACAAAATCCCACCCATAATAATCAAGAGTTTGGTTCAATTTATGTGTCTTTGTATTGATATATGAGGAGTAAGAAAGGAAAACAAAGATAGCAAGAAATGAGAAAAAGAGACAATGCAACGTGACCTCATTATTTAAACAAAAGAGAGTTTACTTACACAAAATGTTGTTCCTTTTCTCTTATGCAGGCCCAAATAAATCACTGTTTTCTTAGTCTTCTTTAATGGGGTTATATGTGGCAATGAGTTTTTATGCTCATGTATAAATATAAAAGCATTTTATATTTATACATTTGAACAGTGTAATTACAATGAGACCCAATCTCTACAAATTATAGAATTATCAATTGTCATAAAACATAATTTAGTAAATTTAGGCCACCTGTGTTAGGCTATGTTGCTGTGGTTTTATTCTCATACTTTAACATATTCCTGCATCTGTTTGAAGGGTTAGCCCATACACTGGGAACGCAAATTTTCCATCTGTTGCAAAAATAAATATTTTTAACTTTTAACAAGTATGTTTGCTTCTGTCACAAGCAAGTGACTTAATGAAGGTTGAGATGTGACCACAGATTCTGTGTCCCTTTAGCCAGAACCTCCTCAAAAGGGCTAGGCTGATTTTAAAAGCCAAGTTGTGTGTGTGTCATTTCCACTCTCCGCCTCCCCCCACCCCACCCTTTGTAATGCAGTTTGGGAAATGCCATGGGTATCTCAAGTGATCTTTACAATCCTAGCAGTGTCACAGACTTTACTCCAGCACCAGTGGGGTAAGAACACAGATTCATTATTCTTTAGTCAGGGGATCACAGTGAAGTGTCTGGGGCCAAGCACTTCCCCGCTTCTCTCACTTTGTTTTCTGAACCTTAAAATAAGGAAGATTATGTATTCCTGATGGGTATACTAGAAATGTGTATATATGTACTTATCTTTTCCAAATGATGGGTAAGATGCTCCAGCTGGGGGGTGGGGGGTGGCGGGGCGGAACAAAACCAAAAACCACAACTCACAAAACAATTTATAAAAGTGTTCATTGCCAAATGTATAGAGAAATAATTTTATCTTTTTGTAACACACACACGTGCACATACACGTCCACCACCACCTCCCTTCACTTAAGGAACTAAATACTTGACTGTTCAGACTTAGTAATTTTCCAGTCTCTATTGCCTCCCTTCTTGAAGTTCTTTGGGGACTATACAGTGCCTCTTGTACAAAATTTGTAATTGCCAGACATAGCCATTTCTTGGTAATTACCGATCAGTTTCTAAGTTCCTTGGGGCAGGGATCAAACATTGTGGTCTTCTCTGGGAAAATGCACAGGAAACACTTGGCTACAGAGATAAATAATACATACAAATATTCATAAATAATAAATACTAGTAAATGCCAGTGTTTGGAGGCAGCTATTTATCTTGTGTAAAACCACATAGCTTTTGCCAACTATAGTAGGGTGACAACAGTTTGCATAACAGAATGTAAGAACTTTATCCCCAAAGGAACCCATTTTACCCAGTGAACCTGCCTTACTCACCACTTACACTGCGTATACAATAATTTGAGTGAACTAACTAGTTTTCTTGTTAGGAATATTCAAGACATGTATAGGCATATGTCAATCTACATCACTTGGTCCAACAACCATCCTTTACTCCCCAGTTCCAATATTATAAAAAAAATAGATAGCTTTGGCAGCCATAGGTTGGATGTACCCATGTGTTAAGAACATCTCCGAATTGCTGCTACGTGATGAGGAACTCACTGGGCAACTCTGTACATCCCTGAAGATCTCCAAGCACTGAGGCTTCTGCATCTTAAGATGTTAAAGGCTGTGCTGCATAGATGTTGCAGTAATGATGCACAAAAGCGCAGCAGTTATTAAACTTCCGAACACTGTCACTAACTGGAAAAGAATGCAGAGACTTGCAAGGGATTAAGGGCTTAGTTCCTTTATAGTTTACCTAACAGTGGAAGACTGTTCTTGATGTAGGATGTGACAAGAAGAAAGTCTTAAACCCGTTTTAAGCAAAGAGAGTGCCCTGCACTCTTCAAACACTGATTTAAATTATTTTTTAAATTAAAGAAAGTTTCATATTTCATGTTTTAAACCTAAGCAATTTGAAACAGCCATGGTGTTAAAACAGAAATTGAAGTTCATAACAGAATTTCTGACATGCAGCATTTCTTTGAATCTGTTGAGGGACACTGCCACAATGAAGATAGGATCCCTGTCTTTTTGAACACTCCTTGCAAATTTCTTTCATCTGGGTTTGAGTTCAGGTGGCCTATCTACATATCCCACACTATCATAACAATTAATGCTGCCAAAAAAGTTGTGGCCAAGCTCTTCGACTGCTATAAATCAAGACTGTTTCATTGAATAAATGGTTTTAATGGCACTATGCTGATTATTAGGCAAAAATTTGTTCTTAGGGTAGTTCTGGGAGTTTCTATTCAACATGATCTTTCTTCGTGATTAAGTTAGATTGGTCAACCTGATTCTAAACACCTCTGTGTGGTTAAATTAAGTTGGCACTGCTGGTTTGTATGGGGCTTTGATAATTGCTTCTCCATCTGTAAAGTAACACTCACATGATGAGTCTTCATTTATGTGTCCTACTTTGTGCCAAACAATTCAGGAAGGTTGTGGGACTGTTGGACAATGGTCTGAGGTGACCAACAAGAATAATCTGAGGCCTTGAGAATATGAACTGTGAGGAAAGATTGAAGAAATCATGACCGCTTAGTTTAGAAGAATGGAGACTGACAACACCTGGAATATAAGAGGTAATTAAAGAACATAACTCTTGGACATGTCTGCTCTGGTTAGGAGGACAAACACTGGACTTTGGAAAACTGGTGAAGGGTGGAGATGGTGAAGCACTGGAATGCTGTTTTATATTCATCATTAGAGATTTTAAAGAGTAGGCAGGCAAAAATAGGTCAGGAATGTTATGAACATATGGAATCTTGTCCTTCTTGATGTGATTATTTTTTTTTATTAATTTGTGCTGCAAATTCCTGCTCTTTTTAAATTTTCCTTGGTGATTTTAAAATGTTGCCCTTTCCAGAGCTTGCAGTGCACCTACCATCTTTTCAGGGACACATGAATTCCTTCTAGAAGCCAGCAACCAGCCAAAGAGCGATCAACACATTTTAAACCATCTGATCCACCTTTCTTGAAGTACCAGTATCTGAACCTTTTCCCTGAAGAAGTGCTTTTCTTGTCTGCTGTATTAGCTATGTCTGTAGAGGCATGGTGTGTTTGGTTTCCTCATTGACCTGCCGTGCATTGTATGCTAGAGTAGTATATGGTCTGTGGCCCAACCAGATACTTTCATAACTATAGAAGTTACTGAGAAATGATTCTTTCCTCTGAGTTTCATTTGCCTTAACGCAGCTATTGGGTTTATGCAGCAGAAATTTACTTTCCCTATCAAACAGAATGAAAAGCACTATATGACAATCACAGTGTATGTGTCATCTCCTCTTTTCTTTGCCATTAAAGAAAAAAAAAAAAAAAAGATCAAGATAAAACAACTTCTGGAAGAAAAATAACCCGTTAGATCAAATTCTTCTTGTCATTATGAGAGCTACCTTAGAGATACAGACACAAGAAATAGAACAAAAAGCATAATTCATATTCAAAGTAAATCAGCTACTCATTTTTCCTTCCAAATATTCTCAACTATCTTAAATCACATTATTTTAAAGTTATAGTTTGAAATGAAAACTCACAGATTTTTTAAAATTAAAAAAATAGAGAAAAATAAACTATCAAAATAAGCTTTGAGCTGAAAAGACTGATTTCAATACAAGAACAGATATTTAAAGTTTATGGGTTTATGGTGTAATGGTATCAGTGATTTACTGCATAAATCAGAAATAATAAATATTTCAACCCACGTGAACACAAACATAAGTAGAAGAGAGAAGATTTTTTTTTTTTTCCTTCTTTGGGACCGATTTGTCAGACTGATTGATAGAAGCTCACTGTATTGTACATATTTTTCACTAGTGGAAATAATGTATATATTTTATTAGTGAAAAATATGTAATCTTAATTATGTTGATTCAAACACACAAAAATACCAAAATATAGCATTGAGGAATTAGAGGGTTGACCACGTCTTTTATTGAATACTTGTCTGCCTGGCAAGCTCTGCAGTTTGTGAGAGCACATGGCACCAGCAGTTGCCACTCATGGAACATTCCTCTGTAGGGCTGCCTGGAGGTCCTGCCATATCTCTGTGTCTTATGGAAGTACCCTCCCTGATCTTGCTTCAGCTCAAGGAAAATTCTTGGAAGCTGTGCCAAAAGGATTTTGGAAAACAGACAGAGGTGTGCCCTGCTCTAGTAAAGTTCCCAGAAGAAACTGGTGAAATAGTTAAAAAGTGTTTTCTATCTATGTTTTGGAAAAGGACACAGATCCCAGCTTCTGGGTCAGTCTCTTTTCTCACTGAAAATTAGGCTTCTTAATTTTAATTGCAAACCCTTGCTTTGGTCTCTTGTGACTATGAATTTCATAGGCTAATCAGGCATTTCCTTTAATCATCTCTAAATTTCTTCTTATCCTCCAACCTCACAGATTCACTATGCCCTCTAATAACATCTCCAGATACTATTGACCTGAATCCAATATTTATGCACAGCTCCTGGCAATAGGCCATTTAGCACATCTTTTCTCACCACCCCCAAGGGGCAGGTTTGCACGTTACAGCTGATCTCATACAATCCTAAATACACGGAGTTGAGGATCTTGCGTACCTTGAGTATGTTCTACATGAACATGAAGCCAGAATATATTTTTTTTTAGCTATGCTTTGCTTATTTTTCAAGTGGCATTATCAATTGCAAAACAACTTTGATACAGAATGCTTTGATTCACCTAAGAGCTAAATCAGGCCTTGGCAAAAGCTTGTCATCTGTACTTAAACATGATTTACAGGCCACAGAGCAAATAAAAGTACTGCAAAAAAACAAAGCAGCACAAGAATAACAGTAATCCAGATCAGGTAAGTGTGACGAACAAGACGTTTCAAAACTTGACCACATAAGCCAACATCTGCGTTTGCAAAAGCAGACCATCCCTTGGTAAGGGGGAAACTTCATGTAACTCGAGTCTAGACAAACTACCGGATAAATGCTGTGCTAAAAGTAGCTTCACCTCCTTCCAAAGTGCATCAAAAGCCTCCATGAGATATAAACATAATAATAAATATGATTATTAAAGTGAGAAGGGGGAAGAGGGAAGAGTGAATCCCAACTAGCACAATGAGGCTAAACAAACTGCAGACATGCAGGTCCACTGAACAAGCATGTATCAGATAAAAGGCAGGTAATGAAGTCATTGATTTCAGTCTGTTGGCCAAGCAAAAGATCTTGTAAAGGTACAAAGCTAAAAACACCCCACACCAAAGTTACCTATTACATTACAGATGAGGTGAATGTCAAAGCTGTTTTAAAAATGTGTTACATGCCAAGTTCAGCAGCCAGCAAGAGGCATCATTAGGCATCCTTAGAAGAAATGGTGGGACTACAGAGCATTGAAAATAGATGGATCAACAGATTATGGATTACAATAATAGGTACTACGAGACCTCTGTAGACTTCTCTGGGAAAACACAACTTACAGTGCGCAATAATTTTCATTAAATATACTTTCATGATTGGATGTGCCAGTGCTGCTGCCTCTCTGTATTCTTTCTCTTCTGTATCTGTAAGGTGCAGTAATTCACTACTACTACCACACAGCTAAACTTTGGAACACATAGGAATAAAGAGCCTTGCTGATAACAAAAACATGTTTATTTAAACCATATTTTTAACAGGTTTATTCAATATTATTTGCATAGCCCCCTCTGCTAAGCTGTGATGGCGTTCTATGTCCTACCAATGTTGGACAAGAAGGTAGCTCTGCCCTGAAAAGAGTATCTAAGACACAAGGTAAGAAACCTTTTCCAACAGAGAGAAGAACACAAGAAAATAGTGCAAGGGCATTCATTACTTCATTATCTAGCCTCCACATAATTGGGATAGAGTTGTAGCCCTTGACAGTTTTGCTGTAGGCATCATAACAAAAGACATTTCAATAATCAAAATTCATTGACTTGACTTCCCTGTCTACCGGGAATCCCCTGAAGTTTGAAAGTGAAGTCTGTTATATTGTGTTCATTGTAATATGTGTGAGTTAGGAAAGAGGTACAGAAAGGGCTGTTTCCTAAGCAATACATTCTTCAGAGAAGATCTATGGTTATGACACCTGATTGTCGAGAAGGACGGCAGAAAAACAGTAAGGCATCTTCATACCAGAGCATACTGGGGAAGCTGGGAAGAGCTATTGGGTACTGTCTGAAGACAGAAAGGCTTCTCAGAGGCTAAGGGTCCTGGCTGGCTGTGCTGGGCAAAAAACAGCCTTTGAAGTAGCTTCCTTTGCATAGACAAAGAGGAGGAATGACCCCCCCCCCCTAGACCATGAAAAGTATACAATGTGTGGTGACATGTGAATGAAAATTCATCTGATCAAACTTTAGGCATCTATCATGCAAACAGTGATGTTTAGGGCAGAATTCAGGTTAAAAAAAATTATGTTAGATCGAAATTGGGAGATATTATCTCTAAAGTATAGCTAAATGTATCTCTAAGGCTTCACGGACTGTACTAGTTACATCTCTATTAGAGTATAACAATTTAGACACTTGGCTCACATGTAGACACCTGAATTGAATGCACATTTAGATATCAGAGTCTCTAGCTGAATCCCACCTCTACAGTAGGATTTTCAGTGACTGTATGTAGGCATCTTGTGTCCTCTCAGATCCTCCTGGCTTCAATACTCTGCACCAGAAAGACACAAATGACACTGTCATGAGTTCAGTGCACATCTATCTTCCCCACAAAAATTTTTGAATACCCATGAGGATATCAAATTACACAAGACACCTATGTTTCAGCAACCAAGTCCAGCCACTTATATCTGGTGTTAAATGCCCAATTCCAGAATACAATGCATCCAACCTATTTTAGATGTCTATCTTAAGATTACTAGAATGAGGAATAAAAAGGAAATTCAAACCAAAATAACTATATATGTGCATATGATATAATTTTATAAGTTATACCTCTCTAGTTTCCCAGTGAAATGTCAGCTACTGTTTTATGCATACTCTAAGCTGTACTGAAAATATTAATTCAGGTTTATTGAAAATGTTTGGGTTTTTTTAATTTTCAAAACGGTCATGTTTTTCAACCTGTTTTCTAGGAAAATGAAACCCATATGATCAGCCGGTGTATTATCTGTCTGTTATTCCCTTGTCCTTCCTCCAAATCCCTTTAAAACTTAATTTTCAATTTCAACCACCTGTGAGAGAGGGAAAAGATCTCAAAGCTATTAAGGACAAAGAAGTTTCATTAAAACAGCAGATGAATAAAAGGTAGTGACATAAAATAGTGACTCCACTGCGGAAGTGTCCAGGGTTTTTGATCAACAAAGTTAAAACACATCAGACAACCCATATCAGCAAAATGTACAGGAAAAGCATCAGCTAGAATGGACACTTTATCAGACACAGGATAACGCAGAACATAAAGCTTAAGAAACAAATTACTTGGTAAAGAAGTCAATCTGTAAATTACTGATATAAGCATGGTAGTGTTTCTGATATGGTTAGATACCAAAAAAAAAAAAAAAAAATCTATAGAGATAAAATGAGATGGAATCATGCATACTTAGTAATCAAGAAAAGAGGATTAGGAATATCTTCTAATGAACTTGCTGTTAAGGAATGATGGGGAGAGAATCAAGACATAACAGTTTTAGCCAGACAAAGCACATTTCATTTTAGAATGGGGAAAATGTGGCTTACACTGGTGAAATTTCCCTATGGACAAGACAGGAAAATGTTTCTAAACATGAATAATTGTTTGCATTTTTGGTTATTTAAAAAAAAAAAAAAAGTTTTCAGAACATCAGTAGAAATTCCTTGGAATACATAGAAATGGACTTAAACATCCAGATTCCTCTTCATCACCTCTATTTTTAAGTCTGAGCTACTGAGCTGGTCAAGACTGTCTCAGAAACCAATTAAAAAAACCCTCAACGATAACAACAACAAACAAAAAATAATAGTCTAGAAAACAATCAATTCTATGATAACTGCCTTACTTTGGAATGGAGTGCCTTCAGGAGGAAGCTTAGACAGCTAGCTGAACAACTAACTTCACATGTCACCTCCAGACTGTAGCTCAGAAAACCAGTTTAAGAATTTGTAGTTTAAAATAGTGAAAACCAAAATAAGATCTGAACAAGGGAAGTACGGATGATTAAAAGACCAGACGTGCATACGGTTCTCTGGTTCACAGCTTTGGAAGTAGGTGCCTAAATTCCAACTAAAGCCCTTTTTGTCATACCTGCATCTTTTACTGGGTGTAGCCTAAGGCTTATTGCACTCTCACACACTAATCTGTACTAGTTTAAGATTTGTTAAGACTAGGACAAATCAATACAATATGTTTGGGGAGGGAAAGGATCCATCTTGGTTCATGAAGTGCCAACATGAAAGAAAATGCTAATTAATCTTTAATGCCTTTATATGTCTGTTCGCATATTGATTCTTACGAGCAAATAAAAAGGAAATTTGTACTTTTCCCTCTATGAATGACACAGAAACCAATAGAAATTCTTTGAATTCATTGAAGCCACCAGCTTCAATGGCATTAAAGTCTGAATGGAAGCTATAACATTTCTAGACTCTCTTGATAAGCTTTCCGCTATATAATTGATAGATGCATACATATATATATCAGAAAGTTAGCGCTTGGAAGAGTGTCTCCTTTTTTCTATGAAGTGCTTCAGTGTTTTATATTTCTGGGTTTAGACAAAGAAAGCAGAAATTTGTGCCTCCTTTACTCTTCCCTTGCTTAGGGTAACAAAGAAATGGTGGAAGAAAGTTGCAGCACAACCAAACATAGAGGAGAAGAATGTTTCTTCTTGTGATAGGAAAAATAATATAGCTCAATTAATAAGTTCCACCAATTACTCATCAAATATACAGCTAACTTTGCAAGTGAATGTCTCCATCTCTTTAAACCTATACAGAGGAAAATCTGGGTTTACTAAGTAATCTGCCACTTTCTGGTGGTGTGGAACAGGAAATGACACCTGACTAAAGTCAATGGTAAAGCTACAAGATTTAGTACAAATCAACCAATGTTGAGAATTCTTTTACACAAAGCCTTGAAGCAGCAAATCCTTCCCTACTTTTTGTAATCCGATCTAAAAGCTGCTAGTTTCACAGGTAAGACACAGGTGTTTGAGGAAATCAACTCTAGCAACTGAAGTCTCAGTTCCCCTTTTCAATGCTAAGGGATCTGATGTTCCTTCCAAAACTACATGCCCTCCAGGAAACTCTGTATACTACTTACAGTTCTACTGGTGGCATGAAGATACCTGTGTAGATATTCCCAGGTACAGGACCCTGCATTTCCCCTTGTTGAATTTCACAAGCCTCCCATCAGCCCTTTTCTTTAGCTCATCAAGGTCCCTATGAATGCCAGCAGAATTTGTATTGTCTTCAAATCCACAGCAGGTGCATTCTATCCCATCATCTAAGTCATTAATGAAGAGGTTAAATGGTATTGACCCCAGTATTGGCATGACTTCCCTATCATACATCTTTGCTGACTACTCCCAATTACCTACCTTCTTTTCCTTCCTATGTTTGGAGATGGTTTCCAGAATTAGTCACTCCATTACCTTCCCAGGGACTGGAGTGAGGCTGACCAGCCTGCAATTCCTTCTATCCTTCTTTTTGCTATTTTTGAAAATAGGATTGGCGTTTGCTTTCTTCCATAAATCTCCCCCATCTGACACAGCCTTTTAAATATGGTCAACAGTGGTCTCTCACTGACATTGGTAAGCTGTCTCAGCACCTATGGATGTGTCCTGTTACATACCATGGGCTATTGTATGTTCAGTCTGTTTAAATTACCTGATCCTGCTCCACCAAGGTAGGTTTTCTTTAGTTCAGACCCCTTTCGCTCTCAGTGACCTGGGATTCCTGAACATCTGTTTTACCAGTAAAGGATAGGGCAGAAAAGTCACTGAGTTCCTTCACCTTTTCCATGTCCTTTGTTGTCATATGTCCTGCCCCATTAGCAGCAGATCCACACTTTCCCTAGTCTCCTTTTTTGCTGCTGATACACCTGTAGAAATCCTTCTTGTCACCCTTCACATCTTTCACCAGATTCAACTTCACCGGGGCTTTGGTTTTCCTAATCCCACCCCTGTATGATAAGCCTCTTATATTATTCCTGGATGACCTGCCTCTACTTTCATGTCTTGCATGGTTCCTTTTTATGTTAAACATTTGTCAGGACCTTCTTCTGTATCTGCACAGGACTCCTGCTGCCTTTGATTGCTTTCCTATAAATCACAATGTATTATTTTTGAGATTGCAGGAAGTGATCCTTAAAAATCAATGAACTGTCCTGGACCCATCTTTTATCCATGACTGTCTCCCATAGGATTCTTCCATGAAGATCCCTATAGACCTCTGGTGTAGTGGAAAAGCAGAAGGCTACAAAATTTGCCTAGTAGTTGCTTCCCCAGAGAGAAAGACTGAAAAATATTACAGTTAGATTTTATAAATAAGGTACTGCATGTTGCCTTGCTTATCTGTCTTGTTGGTGGTTTGTTTTATCCATTTAATACAAATATTGTTTCTTTAATTAATTGTTGAGACTGGGGAAAACTAGATCACTGTGCATCAGAAATCTTATTTTAGTTTTCTCATGTTTCTGTGTGGAGGCTTTAATGAGTGTGTTAATGATTTCTTCACATTAGAACCTAGTTCTTTTTGCTAGTCAAGTTCTGGCAGAAGACCTGCATTATTATTATTATTATTATTATTATTATTATTATTATTATTATTATTATTATTATTATTATTATTATGCATTTTAAGTATGGTGGTTGTCTTTCTGAAAAGAAAACAACAATAATAATAAAAATTAGGTATCCAAATACCCTAAACATTGCATACATGTTTAGCATAAGACATAATTCTTTATGAATTGTGAGAATATTCCCTACTCCTAGATCATGATGCCACTGCAGGTAGCCTCTTAAGGGGTAAGTAGCTCAAATGCTAAAATGATAACTCAGTGTATGATCCATGGAGATGTCTCAAGGCCAAGGACCTGAAAAACACTGCGGTGACCACAAGAGCAACGACTGTTTAACATCAATGAACATGCCATTTCTCAACTCAAAGGAGATGTTTCTTTAAAGACCAAAGTGTTGTGTTGAATCTGAAGGGAAATTAAGCAGGATCAATGTCTGTAATAGTAATTCATCTCTTCAGTTACAGAAAGAATGTTCTACATGTAAAAAAAAAAGTGTACAGGAGAAAAGGGAAGAAAAAAAAAATAAATTGCCCTTGGTTTCTCAGTCATCAGAAAAGCAAGACTGGTACTGTCTAGTCACATGACTTATGAAAACGAGTTGTTTTTAAACAGTATGAGTGAAATAACATCATTAACTGTGTCCCTGATTTAGCAAAGCTTTCGAGTATGTTCTTAACTTTAAGTGTGTACTTATGTCCCATTGACTATGTAGGGACTGAGTCAAATACTGATAATTTAATTACATGATTAAGGTAATTTGTGGATTCCTGACCTATAAGAATGCTGTGATACAAGGTTTAGAGTGGGCCAAGTAAGTGAACTATTAAAAAGGTGACACATTTTGCCAGATAGCCAAGGATTTCTTCCAGATGTATAAACTTAGGTAAAAAGTGGTAAAAGATTTTGAGACTTGTGAAAGGCAAGAAGCTATTTTGAATGCACAACGGATAGACAGTATGTAAGGAAAAAGCTGTTGTATTTCCACAGTCTACAAATTCACCTTTCCCTTATCAGACCTATGCAGAGATAAGAGATCTTTGGGTATGAGCAGCCTTAGAACCAAATTTGTCTCGAAATGCAAGGCTTTCTGTGTTACTCCTCTTTCCTTATTTCCTCAGCTGTTTCAATTCCCCCAACCCTAAAAAAAAAAAAAAAAAAAAACCAACAAAAAACCCAACCCAACCCAACCTCAAAACAGACACACACACCCCAACACTGCAACCAACTAACCATATAAAAACAGAAAAACAGTTCAGGACCTGTGTGTTTGTACAAGGCAAAACACACAGAGCCTTTGCACTCACTTTGGGACTTCAGGTACTTTTAATGAAAGGAAAAAGAACAACAGAAAACTAACTCTACAGAATAAACACTTCTATTTCTCCTTTCTTCTTTCTATCACCATGGAAGGTTCTTATTTTCCAATGATGACATGTTATGATGTCAACAGCTGAAACAGGTATAAAAAAGGAAACTGTCCTGGAGAGTCACCTAACTCAAAACCGTGTTAATATTGTGCAGGGTGCCCAATTACTTCACCCCAGCTTAGTTGCAATTGTAAAGAAGCAATGAAATATGAAAACGACGCTAAAACTGCATTTAAAGGTAAGATAAGATGAACAAGAATGCATACTGAAGGGTATTAGTGCAGACAGAGATGAGTCCTTAAGGGAAAGGTATGGGATGAAACTGAGCTTGAGGCTGAGAGGGTCCCTGAAGAACTAGATAGGGGGGTACGGTAAGAGGTATAGAAGGCATATGGGCTGAGGGAAAATAGCAGAAGCAGGCCTGGTATCGTATCTGTCATATTGGCATACAAATGACAAAGCCTCACTCATTTGTTATTGAGCCCAAGCTCCATCGCAGGGCTTCAAAAGGACTTTTGTGCAACTGAATGCAGGGCAAGGCAGAGAGAAAAAAAATCACAAGTGCTTACATCAGTGAGCAGGCTGTAGAGGAGACACCAGGATCAGTGGCAGAATTATAGTTAGGCAATTACAGTAAGTAGAACACCTTCCCCTCCCCCCCCCCCCCCCCCCCCCCCCCCCCCCCCGCGATTTAATATTGTTTTCATTTCTGTTGTTAAAGATTTAAAAACATTTTCTGGAGTTTGCATGGTAAAGGAGGTTTCCTGCAGCATGACAACAAAAAGTGACAAAACATTGGACTGAATACATTCCTAAGTGAAGAAGGTTGATGGGGTTTTTGTCCTCAACTAAAGCATTTTCCTTACAAGCCACTCCTTTTCAAATGCAAAACTGTTACCTGCAACAGTTTCCAAAGTTGGATATAGAAAGGAAATAGCCAAGTGCTTCAGTGAACCACACTCCTCATTCCTCATGAATGTTTTCTTTAGCGATCTTCAGGTACCTGGTATGACTTTTTTTCCTCTCTATGATTCAAATACATAGTTAGAAAGGAAGGGTCTTTCTTAAACATAGCAGAAAACATTCTTTTTACAGGAAAAATCCAGACATACAGAAATAAAACGGCTGGGCACACATGCACCCTGGAATCTGGGTAGAGCATACTACTGCCTGTCGGGTGTGATTACAGCACAGAAATCCTGATTAACATGGCCTGGAACCTTGGTTTGTGACTTTGATTACGTTAGGATCATCATGCTTCTGGTTGCTTTCTATTGTCCAGTGATTTTATCCACAATGCTGCTGTTAATAAGCCGTATGTTGAGACCCTTTTTCTGCCTTCACCCAAAACCTGTGATTATACCTTGACATTCTCAATCAGGTAATCACATCTCTGAGCCCAATTCCACTGTAATATAGCCTGCATTAACTGACCTGGACTGTTTCTATAAGTTTCTGACATACAATTTATGTACAGAAAGCTCTGTGAAAAACATTATCCTTTAGGAGATGAGAACACACAGCAACTCCCTTTACTAAAGCAGTTTCAAACTGACCATACCCTGTAGTCACCAGAGACTTGTTATTGATATCAATTTTAAATAGTTACACTCAGATGCTATCACCATGGACAGGAACATGGAAATTCCAAAAAGGTCATAAAGTTACCGTGTAGTAACACAGGAAAGGGAAAACTAAGAGGTTAGCAAAAGCAAAAATCCACTGACTTCTCTAGACATTGGAAGAGATCTAAGGGTTCGAGACAGCATTAACAGAACAAAACAAGAAAACCACCATCTTCTGAAGCCTTAGTCATTCCCCATTTCCCTTTTGTTCAAGTGAAAGTTATTTCTTCCTAATTCCTACCTCCTGTGCCCATTTGTACTGGTTCCTGGATACAGTGTCTGGGTACCTCACATGAGTACAGTTACAGCTCTTCAGTATGTGTGTGAATGCTATTCAGGTCTAGTCTTACAACGGCAAATGGGCATGCACAGCTCATGACCAGAGCATTAAAACAAGCAGAAAACTGGATGATCAAAAAAGGAAGAATCATACATCAAATGCCAGGACAGCTAGTAAGAAATCAATCATATGGGAGGAAGACTACTAAAAAAGCTAAGATTTCTTACTGCAACATGATAACTTTATTTATTCCTATTGAAACAGTAACTACATCTATTATTCACAAGTTAAGGTCCCACCACGCCTGGTACTTTATAGAACCAAAAGGATATTCTCTGTCCTGGAAAAGTTACAAAAAGTCAAAATAGCAATTCCTATTGCATCAGCATGATGCCATCACTCAGGCTCCGATACTCAGGCAGAACTCAGCAAAGAGAGTTCTAGCTGGGCTTTTTATTTAGCCCATTATTTCAGGCGTGGCTAGGCTGGGGAGTGTGGGGTTGGATTCGTGCTGGATTACTTGTATTGGCATATCACAGGAGTACAGAGGTAAGGTCACTAAAAATTGACACCAATTCTTTGACTGTGAGGTAGCTCTTCAATTTTATGAAAAGGTCTTTCTCAAGGTATGGATTTCAAAACAGTCATTTTCGACAGAAAGCAAGAGCCAAATTCACTCCTTGTGTCCTGTTTTGGTTATGACTATAAAAACCTCACAATAGCTAGCCATCTTCAGTTTCCCTTGCTAGCATTTGTTTTCAGATCAGGTCCAAAGTATAAAATAGAAGTCTTGCATAACTTTACTGGAGTTTGAACAAAGCCTGTCTCCAGAACCCTGTATTGCTATCTTGTGTTCTTTCAGAGGTCTTAGAAAGCCTGAGATAGTCCCAGTAGGCAGCTAAATCTCAGCATCCATAGGAGGTTATTTTAACAGCACAGTAGAGACTGTGACATGTAATGACTCTAACTCCCATTTTTAAGACAAAGATTGATGGAAAAAAGGAAAGAAATGTCACAACAGGAGCCCATTCTATTGACAGCCACAGCAAAAGAGAAATGACTGAGAGAGAATGCATCACTTGCCACTGTGGATTTTTGAAACTATAATCTTTGTGTGTAACAAGTGTTTCAAATGGCTGTACTACTTATCAAGAACTGAGCTGGAACCAATTGCTGGCCACAGCTCTGAGTGCTCCAGAAAGTTGAATGGCAAATGCTGAATGGAAAACTGATGGGAACAAAGGATGACCAAAGGGAGCCCAAATAAGTAAAACACCTCTGTTCAATCCTAGCAGCAGTTCTACTCCACTGTTTTCCTTAGTATCTTACTTGATTACTGCAGTCATTTAACCCTGGTAGGCAGCTCAGCCCCAGTGTTTCGGTCACAAATCCAAAAAACACCACCATACAAGCTACTGTGAAGAAAATTTACACTATGCCAGCCAAAAACAGTACGATTACTTACATTGGCTGCCTTATTAATTTTCCAGTAATCAATAACTAACCACTCTTCACCAATAAAAGCTTGCCTGATAGATTTTTCTGAGGCACTTCCCACACCATGCTGTCATCATTCTCTCCCAAAGTAAAACAGTCCCTTCCAACTTATTATATGGAAAGTTCATTAAAGAAAGATCTTAGCCTTTCAGCTGTTCTCATAGCAAGGATAAAATGGAAAAGCTTGAGCATCTGTGAAGAAATATAAGGCTAAGACATCTCCATGGACACGCTCTGCTGCCCCCTGTCCAAGGCCACGTTTTCATTCACATAGTAAAGAAAATCCATCTTTTTCTGTCAGCAGCGATAATATACAGGTATCTCAGATAAACAAAGAATAAAATTAATATTAAGCAAGAACATCTGGAATTTTTAAGACAAAATAAAGCAAAACTTGTGCTACTTAGGTGGCAATCAGAGAACAGCTTTCCTCACTCTTTCTAGCTATTCTGGTGAATCTAAAAACAATAAACATAATGAGTGACAAAAAAAAATATTTTTTTCTCCAACCAATACGTCTAAGCTAGTCTACCAATTTCTTCCGCATTTTGTCAGTACACAGATTCTTAAAAAATTGACATGAAAAATACAGATCTTGATTTTCTTACCATTCATGGGTCTGATAGAAGTATAAAATAGAAGTATTTAATATATTCCCAGGGAACTTGCAAAGCACTGATTGAAAACCACTTGGTTCCACTCAATATCTCAAGGGTGACTAGCTCTGCAGAAAAACTTCTGTCCTTATTTGTGGCTTTTTCTGTATGCTACAAACTAATTGTGTATTTTCACTACTCTTCCAGTAGTGAAAATGAGTCCAATGAGGGTTCATCCAGTCTATATAAGTATGGGCAATATTGAATTTTTTCATGTTGGATGTCATTGTTGAATGGTACAAAAGTAAAGCAAATTCATCGCATCCTGTAATAGTTACTTAAATAAATAGTTACTAAATACTTTGTTCTTTGCTAAACCGGAGAGTCATTCACTCTACTTCCAAGGATTGTCTCCAATTAACATCACCAGTTTCTTCCCTGCTACAAAGGTCAGTTTTGCAAGGCTGAACGTACCCAAGTGTAACACCTGCAGCTGTTCTTCAGTCTTCAAGTAACTCCATTGCTTGCAAAAGCATTTTCAAAGCTTCCCCTCTCTGAATTCCAAATCCCCCTTCACTTTAGCAATTGATATTTAATATTTTTTTGTTGTTTTTCTATTACTTTTTTTTACAACTGCCTTTTCTACTGTGAACATGAATTACCTCAGCACATTAAATGAATTGCATCCAATTTTACTTCTGCTACAACTTAGGTTGTATCTGCCCACTGGTACAAAACACCAGAGAGAATGAGCTGGAAAGGAGCTGCTTAGCTTACGGTTGATCCTGGGATAAGTGGTTCTTTTATACTACCTCATGTAAGACCTAATCTAGCAATACTGTGTGCACAGTCAAAAACTCTGCTGGAGGAGTCAAGGCAACGTTACCTCTTGACTAAGCCCATAGCTTGTCTCAGCTGGAAGAAATGATTTAATGTTCCTGCAAGGTCTGCTCTTAGAAACAATCACCAGTAACAAATCCTAGACCACAAAGCTAACTAGGCCTATCTAGCAGGGGGGTTACTTTCCAATTAAATAGCATCTGTTTCTTTGCACAGCCACAAGCATGTACGGAAACAGTACCAGCCTGAATGTCCCCCACATTTGCCCCGTGGTTGAGACCTGAGTCATAGACATATTATGTCCACAGCTATTTTGTAAAGCAGTAAGGCAGGAAAGCAGATTTTTGCAGCTGCTTGACTCCAGAACTATATTTCTATGGCTCGCCATCAAATTACTTGGGTTTTATAGCTTTGGAAGCATTTCCCTTTGGTCCTTATATCTGTGGGAAGTGATAGCTATTCCTGCACCACAGCTAACACGTCCCTGCTGATTGGAGGAGGCTGTGTTTGTAATGGGTATCTCCAGCTCATCTTTAAAGTCTGAGTCTGCCAATATGCATCAGGGATTTGGTGCAAATAAGGGAAGGGGAAAGTATAAATGATGGATCCACTGTCATGCATATTATCCAGCTTTTTCTGCCAGAATAGTTGAAGCTAGAGGCACAGGCATCTGGACAGCTGCTCCAGCCCTCGATTTTCATGACATTTGTGGAGTGTCCCTACTTCTTTATTTTAGAAGGAACTCCCCAGTGACCAACAAGCTGCTGAGATTCACTGGAGACAGGATTTGGAGTTTAATGAGCATAGATTCAGCAAAGCATGAGCAAGTAATGATGTAGATTAGAAGCCCCATATTGTTTAGTGCACTGCCAGGTGTCAATTGTGATTCCAGTTGTAAATTAATATCATCTCAGAGTAAATGATCTGGTGTATGAAAAAAATAAAACAACTGACTTCATTAGGAGAGGGTTGATCTCATGGGAATGTTTTTTACACACAATGCAGGATTATTTATTTTTTTAACTTGGCGTGCTGGAAGAGAAACAAATCCTGCCAGCTTGCAGTGAAAATAACCAAGGAGAACAGATGTACTGTAGCATATAGAAGAGATCAACAGAGAGAAAGCGGGGCGAAATACTGGGAAAAAAAACATTGGCTCGGAAGTTGCCACATCTGGATCTTTAAACATTATAAAACTGCAGCTATTTTCATCATTGCCACCCTCCTCAAAAGAAGAATAATAAAAAAAAAAAAAAAAAAAGGGAGGGGGGGCAGGGGAGAAAGGAAGGAAAAAAGAAAGAAACACAATTTTAAGAAGCATTATACTCTGGGTTAGATATTTAGAGTCTCTGAGTATAATAAATTCAGGATCAAGGTCCTATCTGGTTTGGCTTTTCGCTGTTTCAGAGGCTACTAACCTGGACTCAGCATCCCTGTGCTGTCAATCCTTTGTGGATACATTCCCTCCTGTGTTCTGCTTTGATCACTCAGGGCCTCAGCCACCTACTCTGCAGACATCTCACTAAATCAGATAAAAGCATAAGATGAATTACATTTTTTGAAAAACTATCTTTTTTTCTGACTGAAAAAAAAAAAAAGGATTAGTGAAAAATCTATTAACTTTCACCCCGAGTGTTTATTTACATGTACACTCATACAACTCATCATGAGTTTAGTCAGCACCCCTTCCACTTACGTTTTAAACTGCCAGAAATCTTAACCTAACAACTGCCCAACAAAGCTCTCTTCCTTGACTTTTTTAGTGTGTAAAGGTACTCTGGCTGAAATCCTGACCCTACACAGATGGTCTTTGCTCCATATCTCCACTGCACTGCAGGTGTGGTCCATTACTGTGCACGGAGTTGTTCCGGATGCTTCTCCAGAAGAATGCAGAATTCCTGTTTGTATACAAAATAACTTTTTTCTCCTCAGTTTTTCTGTAAAGAAGAAGATTCAACACCTTCATGACCTTTAAAATGCACTTAGAGATCTGTGGATGAAAACACAGGCTATTGCCAGCCTTAAAGGAAATTAATGGAGACTGACTGGGAAAACAGCTACAGCAACAACAGTGAGAAACTTCCCGGCTTTCTTTTTTCCTTTAATTTCTTTGACTGTTGTGACAGGTAGCAGAGGTGTGTTACAGAGCGTATGTGTTACTGTGATAAACCAATGCAGTCATGTGTAAGGTTTTAGTCCGAGGCACATCAGCTGAGACGGGGATGTATAATTGCTTTGCAAATCCCATTACAAGGGGGCAAGATGAAGCAGGTTCTCTGACTAATAGACTTGCAAAAATCATGAAGTCTGATTGAGGTTCATTATAAAATAATGCTGCTCACAGAGTAGGAAAATAACAAGGCAACACCATTGCCCTCTGGTACTCCACACGTGGATCAGAGCAAGGAGGAACTGCTGTCCAGCAGGAGGTGAGAAGGATTCAGCTGCTCAACAGTGCACATTTTCAACCTCCTCTGAGACTTATTACTGATAATTCCTATAGATCATTGCAACAGCTGCTGCACTGATTCAGGCTGGATCATCGTCATTTCATAGGAAGCCATGGAAAATACTTGAAATAATGTTCTTAGAGCTGCAGCGAGCACTGCTGTTAGGTTCTTTTATTTTTCAAATGTAGGTCAGCCTCTGGCTACTCTTGCTTTGCTTCTGCTTAAGCTACATTTCCTCTCTTTTATTCTCTGTTTAGGTTTTCTGTTAAAACATCTGACAGGAAAGATGCTTTTCTATTTTTGCTACGTCTTGCAGTAGAGATATTAGAAGCTTATTACTTCTTTAATGTGGCAAGAGCTGAATTGACTGATTTGAGTGTGTTATTTTTCTTGGTGATGTCTTGTTAGAGTTCTTGCTAATGTCAAGCTTAATCGGGCCCAGTAGTTTTAGTCTGCAAAGTGTGATTATCATTGAATTTTCATACTGAAAATTTTAAGTACATCATCTCATATTCGGTTTTAAACACTTAGTTTCAGTGGGAGACATCATTTTAATCATTACAGCCTAATCCAAAAAGGCACATTTACAATAGCTAGCAGTCCTGTAGGAGCAACTGAAGAAAATGTGTACTTCATAAATCAAAATTTTAATCTTGGGCCTCTGCAACAAATTATTCCTGACCTTAGCACATGGCCCCTCTCATCCTGAGCTGTTAAATGGTCCGAACTGCAAGCAAAACTGTTGGTTACAAACCATTTATAAGTCTCACCTTCAGGGTCTAGACTTCAAAGCTCTGTGTATCCCTCATATTACCTTTAATTCTTGAAATAAACTGTCATCTCCATAAAATAGGTTTTCTACAAAGTACAGAGGTAGAAATTAAGTCTTGATATGTGCTTTGTAAACAACCTAGATTAAAAAGACAAAAATCCCCCTTGACACAGCTGCTTGTTCGCTGCAAGAAAGCAGGGAGAGAAAAAAATAGAAACATGCATTGTTCATGTGTACCTTGCAAATAAAAGAAAAAGAAGGAATGGACAGGTTTAGGACCATGTAGGTCTTCCTACAGTTAAGCCAGCTGTATTGGTGAAATGTTCCCATGTTTTCTATTTTGATTGAAAAAAAACCCAAATTAAGAGCAGGTTCAACTTGGATGTGAATGAATTTTTGCAGAGTCATAATGGAACATGTTGCAAGTTTTAAATGAATGCAAAGGTGAATGTGTACTTGTGGATGGTTTTGCATGGTTTCAGCTCAAAAACTAAATGAAACCTCTGTGGTGTCAGACAAATCTTCCTTTGGGGCTTTAGAATTAAGTTGTGCTTGCAAGGTGAGGGTTTGTGCAGTTCAGAACTGCCTGTGTGGGCTAGAACCATCACTTTTGAACAAGCTATGGGGCAATATCCAACCATTACAAGTGCAAATGTCTTTCCCAGTCCAGTCCAGACAAGATTTGAAATTGTTATGGCAGAACGGATACGGGATATAAGAGTTGGTATCTTATCTGTGCGTGTATGACTTAAAAACTGGACTAGAGGAAAACCAACCAAATTTAACTCCACTGTGTCTTAGGCATGTACAAAGATATGTATATATACATCTAGATATATCTATATATGCACATATTATTGATTGGAGTAGACAAAGCAATGTAAAACCATTTAGTATCTCAGCTGAACAGAACATAAAAAATTTCTGTAGTAAACTGTTTAGTTAAAAGTCAGAGAGAACTCAGCCTCCCAAACTTTATTCACTCTCCTTCCCACCCCCCCAAAAAAGATTGAATAAATGAATGAAAAAATAAATGAATAGAATGTGTGTGTGTGTACAGATACATATGTATCTCTCTGTACAATTTTCTTTTGATTGAAAATGTAATGATTTCAGAGAGAGCATTTTGGGCTTCAGTTCTTCAGGAACTAAACAGATTACGCTTTGGGGTTTTTTTGCCCCCCAAAGAAAGCAGTCCCATTCCATGAAAATGTCCCTTCTATCAAAAAAATGATTTACTATCAAGAATCTTTTCTGTGGAAGAATTTTCAATCGTTTCTATTTATTAAAGCTACCACAATAATACAACTCCCACACCAACAGTGCTTATTATTGTTATTACTTAGCTATTATTTTTACCACTCCAGCTGTATAGGTGTTTTATAGACTTGTGGGAAGTGAGTCACCCTTGCCATAAGGAGCTTCTATTTCAAACAGACATTTCCCAAACAAAGGCAAGGACATGGAAACATGTGGGGACAGCACAATGAAATGATAAATTTATGCTACTATCTTCCAGAGATTTTTTTTTTTTTAATTGGTTCAATGGAGTATTCATGAACTCCAGGATAAATTAGGTAATGCCTTGTCTCTGTGCAGGTGATCTAATATTTAAGAGTGCTTTGGAAGAAGTGTGTTTAAAAAAGGACTTGTTGGATTTGGAGGAGAAGAGAAATTGCATGTCAGACTGAATCAAGGAAGTGATTATCAGCGTAATTGTGCCCTTCCCTAGGGATAGGAAACATGGTCAGGAGATGGCTGCTCTGATAGCCTGGGAAGGAGAATAGACAAGAGTCATTGGCTCATTTTCACTGTAAATGAAGCTTGACAGAGGATCTAAGACCTCTCAATATATCAGTGTGAATCACTAGGCCATAACCAGGCTACTATTAGCTGGTAGCAAAGCTTTCCATTAAGTATTCTGATGCTGCTTTTCTCTGACAAGTTGAGTAAGACTGTGGTAAGACTGGAAACCAAGCCATGACTTCATTGCTGGAAGAAAACCTTTCCCAAAGACTAAATCAGAATTAGGTACATCCCAAAGTTGTGGTTTATTTCAAAGAGGAATTAGGATTCTTAATTGTGATATCAAGTCTTGGTGGGAACAGGGTCATCTTCTTTCTAAGTTAGGGGTGTAGCTGAGATAGATGTGCTGGGTTTTGCATGGCTGAATTTCAGGCAAAATACGGTTAGATGCTGAACTGCAGTGCAGTTCCAGTGAAGGCAGTTTGTGCAAGTGGAGATCTGACTTTATCCAAAACTGTATGGCTCCTGTACTGCTAGGCTGAATATCTTACAACAACCCGCAAACTCTTCTTGAGAATGAAATGTGATTAATCATGGTTCCCCAAATCTCTCACTGCAATGCATCAAATAGATATAACATTTCTCTAGGCAAAATGCTCAGCAGAATTCTAAATATTGTGCTATTACTGTTCATGGTCATAAGTCCTGCTTTCAGAAAGCATATCTCAATCAATAAATAAGGAAGTCATGAGGAATGGAAAAGATTAATTATATAGAAATGGTTTGAATAAGTTCCTTTTTTTTAACAAGCAGATAATCAGCACTGTAGCATTTCCAGGAAACATGATAAAATTTAATTATTAATTTCTTAATAGCCTCCAACAAACACGGAAAATAATTAACACCCTTGCTACTTCAGACTGATGATTTTTAGAGATAAGTGAGTTTGATTGTCCTGAGAGTGAAAAAATCAAGCTTCAGGAGTTGAAGCATTCAACTAGAACTCTAAATATTGCTGTATGGGTTTTTTTCTGGTTTGAAGGGAAAAGAATAGTAAAGATGGAACAAGACTGGGAAGAATGGAGGTTTAACTAAAGAGCATAATGACTGAGATATAAGGATAGAAAAGACTTCGTATAGAAAGAGTAGATGAGAAGAAAGCTCTCCTAAACACAGTTTATAGAACATATTATTTTGTCAAAATGGTTAATGTGTATTTCACATTCACACAAGACAACAAAACCTAAATGCTCTTTTTAAACATGAAATGGATAGGCAAGGGTATAGAGCTGAAAAGATTTTTAGGTTCCATAAAATCACCAAATATTTAGAGATCTCTATATGTTTAACTGTGGTCTTCATAGCTTTTGATAAGATATAGATTGTTGGATCATTTGTATCATAATTTTGAAAATTTTTCATCTGTAGACTGCAGAATTTATCTTTATTAACTTTCTATGTACCTATTTATTCTTTATATCTTATTCTTATAAAGGCTGGAAGAAATTATTTTCAACAAGCAGAAAGCTCAAGGGAAATGAAAAATAGAGTCAATCTCAAAAAAACACATCAAATCAAAACAAAAAAACAAAGACAGAAAACCTGGACCGTTATTGAGCAAATCACTTTAAAAACAATCTTAAAGCACAATGAAGCCAAACAAATTATAAACAAATTAAACTTATGTTGAAATATTTTCTGAATCAGGGCCAGATGTAATTGAAGATGCAATGACATAGACTTCCAATTCCCGCATGGCAGTCCAAGTGGTCTTAGTGGATCATGAAGCCATGGTAAGTTCATGGTAAGCCAGGTGGTTCATGGAATCTTGTAATTACAGAAAAGTGCATGGTTTTCTGAGGGCTGACTGTTCTCTGAGCCTCATGAGCTGGTGGTGACCATGTTCAGAAGGTGGATGAATATGCATTCTTGAACAGGAGCAGGAAAGTGAAAAAACACAGAATGGAAGAAAAAAGTGTGTTGGCAAGAGACAGTGAGAGGGATTTAGGGTGGGATACTCCACATTTGCAGGTCATCTGTTCACCATGTCCACTTCCTGCAAAGATCCCTCTTACCTCATGAAATCCTAGCTTTCGTTTTCTTTCATTTTATTTCTGTGTTTTATTAAGGAGATCTGTAGTCTCCTTATTATTAAGGAGATCTGTAGAAAAAAAAAATCATACATTATAAATTATATTATTATTTTGTTAATCTGGATTTGCCTTCCATCCCTCCCTACCACTGGAGACACAAAGTCCTTTGTGAATCATGGATTGGAAGGCAAAGTCCCTTTGCTGGATAAGAAAGACAAAATACACTTTGTTTCTAAGTCAGCTTCACCTGAGTGAAAGGTTCATGGCTTGACAGCCTTGTAAGTAATGGCCTCTCTAGTTATTCTCACAACAGAGCAAGAACAAAATGTGCCATTATGAGCCTTCAGATGCTGCCTCAACTTTGTACTTGAAGAATCGTTTTTGTCTGGGCATTACAGAGCAGTCTACAAGTATGATATTAATCTTTCTTGTCTTTACCCATTGAACACTTTACTATCCACGCTAAACTAAACTACCAACATTTACAGTCTCTACTGCTCTCTACAGTCAGTGGAGAAAGAAGCTTTTAACCAAGCTACCCAGTACAGGTGATCTGCTGTTTCCCAGTTTGCATCTTTTCCTGCTGAGCTAGAGATGCAGCCCAAAGTTACCCTCTATTTATGAGTTTTAGACTGAGATCACTTTTTGATTGATAAATTTCATGGAATCAGTCCATATTTCAGACTGTATCTAGAATACTGTGTCCAATTTTGTCTCCCTGGTACAAGAAAGACATCGACAAAGTGGAACAAGTTCAGTGGGAGCACTGAGATGGTCAGGGTTAAAGCACTTGCCCAGTGAGGAGAGGGTGAGGGACCAGAGTTGGTTCAGCCTGAAGAAGGGACAGCTTCAAAGGGCCTAGCAGCAGCCCAGAGAGGCTGTGGGGTCTCCATCTCTACAGACATTCAAAACCCACCTGGATGTGGCTCTGTGCAGCCTGCTCTAGGAGAACCTGCTCTAGCAGGGGTTGGGCTAGATGTTCTCCAGGGGCCCCTTCCAACCCTGAACATTCTGTGATTCTGTGAAAGGCTCGATGAGTTAGGTCCCCATCCACTTCTTCCCCTGAAGAAGAGAAGGTGCATGGAGGACCTCATCATGGTATTCCACTATTCAAAGGGCAGCCAAAAATAGGACAGAAGCTCTCTGTCTTTGCCAGAAGCCTCATGGCGAAGTCTAGAGGTAATGGTTACAAGCTGCATTGGGAAAGGTTTCACCTTGATATAATAATAATTAAAAAAAAAATTACAGTGAGAGCAATCCATCAGTGGAACAACATCCCCAAGGATGTGATAGAGTTCCCATCGCTGGAGGTTTTCAGGATGTAGTTGGACAATGTTCTAGATAATCTCATCCAGGCTCCCTTTCCCACAAAAGGTTGGACCAGATCATCTTTCAAGGTTCCTTCACACGCAGACTCTTCTATGATTTTATGAAGCCTCCCAGGAAATTGTGAGGAGGTCATCAAGAAAATGGAGCCACCTCACAGTGGAGTTAGTCTAAAGGTAGGAGTATGTATATGCTTGCATCAGGGCATCTCTCCTGTGACCATAAAATGAGTTTGTTCAGCTTTTAATTTATAGAAATATTTAATCATTTCCAGCTATTCATTCACTGGGATTTTCTGCTCTACCTTAGCAGTTCAAGTCAATTGTATTTAGGAATAAAAATTGCAGTAGAAAACCGGTGCTTTTAAAAAAAGAATAATGATGATACCTGTGACTCAGAGTGAAACTATGAATGAAAAAATGCTATTAATAGCAAACTCATTTTTTTGGAGGGTGTAGGGCAGTGATGTCACCTCAGATGAGTTTCACTTAGGATATCTGAGTTAAAACGGCAAAGGCTTTCCCCCAAAGCTCCTTCAATTTGGACAAAGCTTTGTGCTGAGATCCTGGCTCAGACCCTGACCCGGAGTGTATCATAGCTCTATCTACCTCAAAAGCCGTAGATTCCAAAGTTTTTTAGGTACATGTGGAGTAAATGGAAGGTCTAATTTGCCAATTTAAATACTTTCTGCAAATCAGATTAAGAAAATCTCATCTCAATTGTGGCAGTCACAGGGAGAACACAGATGTTCAGCATTTACAAAATAACGTTCTGTTTTAAGGCATCAGTTATTCTTTGCTAAGTAGCCCAAATTAACACATTTCCATTGCTTCCAGCATATCTATACCAGTTATCAAATTAGGATCTGCACCCATTGAAGTGCTAGCTTGGCATCAATGTTTAGTGGGCACCCTAATATAAAGACTATTTGCTAACAGATGCAATTGGTTCTCTAATGTACATCATCCAGTTTTATTCAGCATTTACCTGCCTCAATTATCTTTATGCAGCTAATTCACAGATGCAGCAAACCATGTATTATTTCATTTAACTGAAGGATCCATTTGTCCCAGTTCCACTGCCAAATATGCACAGCACAGGAAATATTGACTTATTATTGCTAGGGGTGGCTTTGTTTGTTTTCTTTTTTAACCGTTATTATTGGAATAATTTAGATTTTTCTTTGAAGAATCTAATCTTTTGTAAAAATGAAGGATACAGTAATAAAAATATAAAAATGAAAGCGCTTATATTACTGGCTATTTCTGAACAGCACTTGGAGTAGTGATCTGCACTTAGGTTCTGTGGTAGGCTAACCTTGCTTGGCCACGAGGTATCCCCCCAAGCCGATCTATCACTCTCCTTCTGTCAACAGGACAGGGGAGAAAATACACCAAAAAGTTCATGGATTGAGATAAGGGCAGGAACATTAGTGATCAGTTACTGTCATGGGCAAAACAGACTCAAATATAGGAATATTAATTTAATTTATTGCCCATCAAAATCAGAGTAGGATCATGAGGTATAAGAACAACTTTAAGAACACCTTTTCTCTGTCTCTCACTTCTTCCCAGGCTCAACTTTACTCCCAACTCTTCTGCTTCCTCCCCCTGAGTCACTCAGGGGGATTGGGAGTGAGGTTGTGATCAGTTCATAATGCTTCATCTCTGCCTCTCCTTCCTCCTCACACGCTTGCCCTGCTCCAGCATGGAGTATCTCCCATGGACTACAGTCCTTCACAAACTGTTCCAACACGAGTCCTTCCCATGGGCTGCAGCTCTTCACAAGCTGTTCCAGCATGGGTCCCTTCCATGGGGTGCAGTCCTTCAGGAACAGATTGCTCCAGTGTGCATCCCCCACGGGGTCAAAGGTCCTGCCAGAAAACCTGCTGCTGCATGGGCTCCACTCCATGCACCACAGACCCTGCCAAAGAGCCTGCTCTGGTGTGGGCTTCCACAGGCTGCAGCTTCCTTCAAGGCATGTCCACCTACTCAGGCATGGGGTCTTCCATGGGCTGCAGGTGGGGATCTGCTCCACCATGGACCTCCATGGATTTCAGGGGGACAACCTGCCTCACCGTGGGCTTCACCATGGGCTTCAGGGGAATCTCTGCTCCGGCACCTGGACCACCTCCTCCAGGCTGTTCTCTTTCACATTTTCTCACTCCTCTCTCCCAGCTGCTGTTGCAGAACATTTTTCACCCTTTCTTAAATATGCTATCACAGAGGTTCTACCAATATTGCTCAGCTTTGGCCAGTGGTGAGTGCATCTTGGGACCGGCTCTATCAGACATGGGAGCAGTTTCTGGCATCTTCTTACAGAAACCACCCCTGCAGCCTTTCCATTACCAAACCCTTGCTACATAAGCCCAATACAGATTCTATTAAAGGTATAATTGAAGTTTTGTATTTTTAAGCTAATAAAAAGAGAGCTTTTGATTAGGAAGACAAAGGGCATGAATAACTTTGGGATGTAAGGATTCATTGCTATCGATGGAAAACAAAACCGAAATAAGAACACAATATAAGAATGTGTGAATAGTCATACTAGGTCATACTGAAGGTCCGTGTAACTCCATATTCTGTTTCTAAATGGTGGTCGCATTTATGAAATTAAGAACATAACAGTCATCAGCTGCTCAGATTAAACAACTGTCCTTGGGAATCTCCCTCCTTGGAGGTCTTCCAGATTTGGCTAGGCAAGCCTTTGCCAACCCAATGAGAACAGTAGTCCCACCCAAAGTAGGAGGTTAGATTAAAGTACCTCCAGAGATCCCTGCCAACCAATATTCTTTTATTCATTGTAAAGATACTTCCCCCAGTGTTGTCTCCTTCCCTTCATTGATTTATTGTGGATCAAGGAAGTCTTAAGCCAGAGACAGTTTGTATTTAGTGACCTTTAAATAGTGACGCACGCACACCCCCACCCCCACACAGTGTTTTAGATGAGAAATAATAACAAGGCTCTTAACCTTCAGAAAGAAACCAAATGCTTTCCCTGGTAAATCTACCACTAGACAATATGGGTTTTGAATTTAGAAAAGAGGATGGGATTCTCCAGGTTTTGCCCACTTTTTTTCATGCTTCTAAAAACACGTTTCCCAAATATTTTTTCTATACTGCAAGCACATTTCTGAACAGGAGGATTTTGCAAGTGACAGTTTCCTTGATAACCTCAGGCTGCGTGAGGGAGTTGCACGATCAAACATTGGGAGTTTTTATGTGCATGTTCTGATTCATTTTTTCACGTCTATTGCAACAATAAGTAATTAACTGTCATGAAGACCAGCCCTTAGAGGGCAGCTTGTCTCAGAAAGTTATCATCCCACTAGGCAAAGCCACACAAAAACCTGCAGTGGTCACCAGCTTCCCTTTTGTATTAATAAACTGCTGTTATTTGTGGCTTAAGGTATCATTGTTCGCTGTGGACTGGAGGAGGGAGAAAATAATTAGCTGCTCGCAAGCACGTGGGAAGGAATGTCATTGTCATCACTGGCAAATGGAAAAAGACACTCTCAGCCACAGATTAAGTCTCACGTACATTCTCTGAGTCTCAAAGGTCAACCTGGAGGACTGCATTATGAGCTGAGTGCTGGAGTGTCACTGAGATTGCCCAGCCAGGATCAGGACGACAGACACCATATAAGCAGGCATGCCCTAGAGTATACTGATGTCTATGAACTCCCAGATGATTTTTTTATACAGGGTCACATCTGGATTTGTCATGGGTGGGGGGGATAACAAAACCATGAGGTGATTGAACAGCAGTGAGTGTAGCAAACTTTCCCTCCTCAAGTTTTATCACCGTGTATACTGCTGGTCCTAGCTCTCCAATTTTTCATGTCCCAGGAGTCTTTTTTATAACTGTCAAATAAGAAATTTCAATGAGGTAGATTTGTAACGCCCATGTCCCTTATAAATAACGCTGTCTTGTTATTGCGAGGCAAGACAAAGAAAACCATGAAGTCATAGAGTCCAAGGATGGTCTTAAGAAAGGTGAATGTACAACCCTACCTACCCCCATCCCAAGGGCTTTGCCAAGCCATGAGGTATGATAACAACCCAAAACTCTCACTGAAGTCTTTTTGCCATACTTCTAGCCAACAACCAGCTCACTCCTTTTCCTCTTCCAATCTCCATCAGGCTACCTATGAAACTCCTGATGGTAAGTAGGTGGCTGGTGGGCCATGACTGGTGCTTATGACACTGGTAATGATCGTCCTCTTGGTACCTTGTGTTCCCATCTCTCTGTCATATTTGCCTGCTGTGTTATGTTTTATCTTTGCATTGCAACTCTTCAGGGTTGGATTTCTTTTAACATATATTTCTGAAGTGCCAAACACAGTAGGCTTTTATTTTTAAAAACCTGGACCTGTACTATTTGATATGTAGAGAAGAATAAATAATAATCAACTATTTTTTTAAGCAGTGAGAAAAACAATGTCTGGGTTAGTCATATTCTCAGAGACGTACAAACCTGTTCCTAAATCTGATAGAATTTATGGCTTATAGGAAAACTAATAACTTTTTTGTAATTTTCAAAAGAAAAAAACCTATTACAGTTGGAAATAAAATATTAAGCGGAGTGGGCACAGCAGCCAAAGTGGAGCATTAGTTACACCAGGTACCTAAGACTTTGCTTTTCTTTCCCAACAGTATGAGAGTGCTGGACACATTCAGTATGTGGTATCTATTTCCCCTGTTGCTCTTTAATAACTATTGCTATATAGCTTTTTCTCTGGACAGAAAGAGTAATTCTCCTGTCCATCACACAAGATGTAACTGCATGTAGAGAAAATGAAAGCATTGATATTACAGATGTATCTTTGGTTGCACTTATTTCCTTCAATGTCAATTCTACTTTCAACATAGCCCTCAGCAGCAAGTGATAATATTAAACAATCAATTAAATGTAAGATGGAAATTAAATATCTTGGTTTTGGAGTGCTACAACACTTATTGCATGTGCCATACCTCATCATTGCACTGGAGTGTTCAAAAGAAAGTATTTTAAAGCAGGACTACTCCACAGAATAGTAGTTTGTCTCACAGAAATGAAAGATGCTCTAAAATCCAAATTACTGCAGCCCAAGAAAGCACCTTCTGAGTCAATGTGCTTATTGTAGTGAAACACTAAGAAGTAGTAGTGAAGAGCAAATTAGACATGAACATGCCTTGCAAGAGCACAAAGCATTCAGTAGCACTCTGCTGGACTATGGACACAAAAATATGAGCAGTAATTTGGTTGGTTGTTCACAATATGGCTAAAATCTTACCTGCAATTCCAAGTATTAAAAAAAAAAATAAATTAAATTAATCTAAAAAATCAAATGGTTTGGGGTTTGGAAAAAGTGACTAACAAAAGAAACTATATATAAAATCTACAACCTCCTGTTCAGTTAATTCCTCTAGAACCACTCTTTGAAAATAGGTTCTTTAGTAGTTGTCCTCTGTCCCTCTTCTGCCACAAATAAGGGGTAAATTCCTTTTCTTGATCCCAGGACATTCTGCAACAATCCAGGTCTTGGTGAGGTATCACTGTATGGAGCACGGGATAAATACAGAGATATGATAAAGAATAAGAATACTCTTCGTCTAAGGAGATCTAACAGTAAGGAAAATATTTTTAGATAAAAATACCCTGTTATTACCTTCATCTATATACAACCTGTGTAGCAGAAGATTGAATTGCATTTGCTTTGTTTGTCTTATTAACGGACAACTTGTGGGCAACATATGTAAAAATCTATGAGTTCAGTGAAATTATCTGAAGATTTATAACACCTATTAATCTCTAGGAAAGATACAGAGAGAAAAAAATGTGTTTTCATTTTACTGGCAATGCAACAGAGATATAGCTATGACTGGAGGTCTGGCTGCAGCCACCCAGCAAAGCAAGCATGGAAATAACACTTAAAAGCTTAGTGTTCTTTAATCTCCTCCCTCACCCCCCAACCCAACACCCAAACCCCTGGCTATTGGATTTTTTTATATTGTGCTAATCTCCCTAAGAAGTCACCTGATTTAGACATTCTGCTCAGAGTCACAAGGTGGGACTGGCATGGAGGAGAAATGGGATCAGCCACAATAGAGAGACTTCTCTCCAGGGCAGGTAGTATTTTGTGAGAGTGGTGCACATCGGTGATGGGAATCATCACCCTTAATGCTAAAACCCACATGACACCGTATCACCACTGTAAAGAAAAGTCTAACTTTTATGGCGAGGTGATATTACAGTTAGATGGTTCAATCATTTTTTTTTTTTTCAATTCTGAGTTTACCCCTGCATAGGATTCCTCACCATCTCCCTCTACCGGAAAATACTGAGATCATTACATTTCCTATGCTACTATAAATAACACCATTTAAACATTCATCTGCAAACATGTGTTCTAATAAATTATAAAAAGAGTACTTATGATTCACTACAACTTATTGGATCCTAAAGCCCTATGAAAAGATTCTGAGTCTGAAAAATCTGTGCATTTATTTTTTCATAATGTGAGAAAAATAACAAAGTTTGAATCATTGTTTGGGATATATCTCTGCCACCTGAGGTTTGGTCTAACATTATGGAAATCAATAGGAGCTCTTCTGTCAATCGCATTATGTACTGGATCAGACCTGCAGAATACTATGCATCTCTTTGCATTGATTACAGGTACATTTTATTCCCACTCCTGGAACTGGCTGCAGTATTATCACGGCTTTTTAGGAAGGGCAATGTAGTATGTCAGTCTGAAAGATTGTTGCCTTCTGGTCATACTTGGTTAGGAATAAACAGATATAATTTCCACGTTTCCCAGGTCCAGCTTTATACTGAAACACAACTCCAAAGCACATTCCCCTTCTGTAATGCCATTATTCCCATCACGCAGTTGTCCCTCTCCATATCGTTGACTCCTTTGCATCTCTAAGACTGTAGTTTCCTTTCTGTAGAGTTCAGGCTTCCTTTCTCACACACAGCAACCACAGAAAATGTCCCAAACCTACAACTTCTTTAGCTACTGTGGAATAGATTCCTATTCTGATAAAAAATTAGCAACCTTTAGGACTGTGGAACGTAATCTTTGAGGTCTAAAAAGAAGAGGTTATTGAGGATTGTCAAAATACCATAAGCATTAATGGCTAGGAGGTTACTGTCTCCTGGGGATCATGGGAAAGTGGGAATAACTGGGATTAGGACAATGCAGATTAATAAAGAGAAATCGGGCTGGGGCATGGATTCCACTTTTTTCACTGGCTGTGTGATGTGATGTCCTAACTCAAGCTGAGCTTCTTCATGGCACACTTGGTATAAGGACTACTCTCATGAAAGTTACAGGAGCTTTCCAAGAAAGCTGAAGGAATTTTCATTTATTCAAGGCTGAAAGCTAAATCTCTGTTTCGCCCTAAAAGCTGTCTTAGATTTTAATCCCTAACTGGTGATATGATACGGTGACTTGCCACAGAGCTGAGGTTGCTGTTCACAACCAAGGGGAATTTGGAACTTTGCTGTGTTGTTAGACCACAATAAAATAATACATATTTTTTTTAAAAAAATAATATATATATATATTATCTAATATGTATTACAAAGTATTCATAGTTAAATAATTGCAGAATTATTTTACTAATCAGTGGTCATTAAAAGCAAATTCATTGACACTGACTGTTCATGTGCCTACAAGCCTTAGGGTTTCACATAGGAATTCCACTGGAAAACGAAAAGGGGACTAAAGTTGTTAAAACTTGCTGGAGTAGCACAAGAGTCAAAAACCACCAGAATTTTCTTTAGGGAAGAAAGGAAGGAAGAACTGACTCTCTTTTTAAAGTTTATCAAGGGTCCTGTAACTAGCATCTTTTTGTGTGTTCCCCAAACTCCCCTTTATTAACTTTTACTGACATTTTGAAATATGACAGGTAGTCAGTGAAACTATAAATAAACCTCCTCCCCCACCCCCCACTCCCCCTCCCCAGTTCCAAATACAGTATATTAGATTCAAAGCCTTCATTTCTGTTTTGCATAATTGACATCATTATCTGTCAGGTTGCTGGGCTCAGGTTTGCAGTCATTATGGGATCATTAGAAAATGGGTTGTAATAAGTTCAGAAGGCCAATCGGCTGTGTTCTAATCACTGGAGAAGAGAGTGCTGATAGGGGCCTCGGGGAGAAAGTATTGAAGCGGCTAGAGGATTTTTAATGACCAAATCAAGTTAGGAAAATCACCACCTGTGCCTCAGTGAACAGGATAATTTCAGCTTGGAGTGAGGATGAGTGTAAAATGGATTTCTAATCTCTTTTATTTTTCTCACCATTCTTTCTTTTTTTATTTTTCTTTTTCTTTTTTTTTTTTTTTTTTCTCCTTAGGGGTGGGTTGTTGACTGGGAATCTACAGAGCAGAGGAGCAGAAAATAGGAACAAAATCCAGAAAACAAGGTTATTGAAGGAGAGTAAAAATAATGTAGCAGCGGAGTGATGAGCTGCAGGTCAGAACAGACTTTGCAAATTCAAGGAAACATCAAACATTTCAAAATCAAGGGGAAACAGTTCTGTAACCTAAAAATGAGAAGTGCAGTCTTTTTCTCAGTAGTCAGTGGGGAGAGAAAAGCATTGCCCACAGATGATTCAGTCCACCATAATTCATGTGTCTGAGGTGATTGGACAGATAACTTGTCTGGGAGTGCCTGCTTTTCTCCATTCACTCTAGAGGGAATACACATGAGTAACCGAGTTAATAAAGCTAATTATTAGACTTTTAAATGCTCACTCCAAGAGTTAAATGACTCTCAGTCATGATTAACTTTACTAGACCCAGGCACACTAATTCTTCCTGAGACTGGGCATTGTACTTGAGTTTGCAGTTACTTAGTTCTTCCCCAAGAAATTGCTACTCCTGTCCTTTATCTTGCCCATCCAGACATCTCCAAAAATCGTATTGTTCTCTTTCATATTGCCATTTTCTGTTCCTCGTAAATACCTACATATTTTTTCAGAAAGATTAGAGCTCACTTCATCTATACTCCTGAGCAGATGCTGTAGGAAACCCTAAGCACAAGCTAAGACAGAACATCTTTCATCAGCAGTCAGTAACTCAGAATAAACACCTTGTTATTTGTATGCACGAGGCTTCTAGTTAATGTGGAGCACAGGCAGAGAAAATTTCCATCTGCTTTGGATGCAAATAGAATGAGCTCATGTCTGCTCAGAGGGCAAGAGCCCATGTAGGTGTATCTTATGTCTGGTTTATCTGTTAGATAATAAATTAATCAGAGCAAGAGCAATCTCCTTTTTCTATGTTTGCACAGCCCTCAGCACAGGAAATTATGGGTTCTGCTGAGGTCTGAAAAGGCCACTCCATTATGAAAGCTAAAATTTAGAATGAATGCATTGTTATCCATATCTTCATTAAATAAATAAATGGAGCACATTAAAGCCACGGTAAAAAATATTCAACAGATATACTTCTAATGGAAAGATAACTTAATTGAAAAATAATCTGTTCACAAAATTCTCGTATACAGTATTTTATTAGATTCTGTTACCAAGAACCTATTTACTTTGAATCCTTTGGAATATATTATGGGGAGGGGAAAATTTAGACTAGATGAATGGGATGTATTAATCTTTCTGTCTTAATATATCTTAGATTAACTGAGGTAGGTAATTAAAATAATCTTTTTAAAACCAGATATAGGTAAAGAGACTGACTAAGAAGAAAACAGTGTCAGGTCTTCTTCTTCTTCTTCTTCTTCTTCTTCTTCTTCTTCTTCTTCTTCTTCTTCTTCTTCTACTTCTTATTCTTCTTCTTCTTCTTCTCTTTCCCTGTGTCAGACTGTTCTTTCTCTGTCAAAGGATGTTGCTTGCTTGAAGGCTTCTTTTCTCTCCTCTCTCCACCCCACCCCCACCCCACCCCCCAATCCCACCGCCTCCTCTTTTTCCTCAGAGAAACCTTTGACTTTATTATGAAACACTGCCATCCACACGAGGGGCTATTTAAAGCAAGGAAACAGATGGTAGTTCCATTTATTTATACTATCAGTTTTGTGGTTTATTTTGTTCAAAAATAGGGGTTTAGGCCACCAAAGAGCACATTATGCTGTGTGAAACTGCTATATAAGATTACCCAGTAAACGAATCGATAACAGCCCTACCAGTTCTGAGGGAAATCAGATTTTACTCCTCAACCAAATAGAAATATGAATGTGATCTCCACACATTTCTTTTTTCTAAAGTTGGAGGAATCAACCCATTTGACCCTTGTTCATTCCCTTTGCAATCACTCCAAGAGCTGTTGAATTATTGGGAAGCTTCAGTTACCACAGTCATCAAAAGGTGCAGCACTATATTGAGTCTCCTACCTTTGAGATGTGTTCTGTATACATTTTTGTTAAATGTTTTGTTATTTTAATGCATGTTAAAGACAATTTATATCCTTGAATGAGTTAGTACATCTGCCTGTAAAACTCTCCAGCTAGCCCTGGGTGGTCGACAGCACCTTCAGCACCAGTGTGAGGTTCAGCTCAGTGACTTGAACTGTTAAGCTGCTTCTCTGTCTCCTTATTTAGTCATTAAAGATAAACAGACACTTTAGAAAACAATTTTTATGTACTTTAGATAGGATGACTCAATCATCTGAAGGAATATATTTCTGTCTGTTGACTATAATACCAGCTGACTTTCTTTTACCTGTAACTTCACATCACCTGACTATTCATAAAGCATAGAATGAACTTTTTTTATTTTTTTTTCTGATCTGCCTTCCATGGTCTTATGTCGTTATGTGAAGAATGACAGTTTGAACCCTCTGTATCTAAGAAAACCAGTATTTCTAGGAAATGCATTTACTCAACATTGACCAAAGACAGTAGAATTTCCACTGAACATGTGGCAGGCCACTATGCTGCAAGAGTAGCTCCTTTCACATCCAGCATCAATAAACAGACAATTCTCTAGTTAGAACAACAATCAAGCATTTAGTTATGTTTGCAGGAAAAGATATGAAATATATGCTAAAATGACCACAGTTCACCTTAACGGAGAAAGCATGGCTCACTATGCATGACAGATAAAGTCTCTAGCAGCCACTCATGAAGAACAGTTTGGCTCACAGATACGGAAGAATTCCCATCTGAATTCCTTGTCTAATTTGTGAATCATCTTGGTTCTGAGGTCCCATGTCAAGAATTCAATATAGGAAACTTTCTGCACTCACGCAGACTATGTGCATGCTGAGATTTGTTCATCACCAGAAACTCTTTAAGGACCCTAGATGAGAACAATTAATCAAGTCAAAATTTATTTTAGTACGTGATTTGATTCAGTTACTGCCTTAGGCTCTATGCTCAAGGCACACACAAAGTTTTTCCCGTTTTTACATACTACTGACTGTTTCCAAAGCCCCTCCTGAGTTTTGTGTGTGTGTGTGTGTCAATGTATCCAGGTTTAGCTGATAGCTCTGCTGGTACTGAGGGTTTTGACCTCAGTCCTTCATTAATCTATATGGTAAATTCTGCTTCCCTTTGAAAAAACCAGAGTGCTATTCTGCAAATTAGTCCATTGGACAAAATACATCAGCCTTACTTAGAATGAGAAGTGCCTTGCTGTGTAGTCCCATTGAATTTAATGACTGAGCTGAATAAGAAAATGTTGATACAAGTCAAATAAGTAAAAGAATGTGGCTCATAATTGGCATAGATAGACAATAAGGATTTAAATTCTTCCTTTTTCTTCATTTTAAATGAGGTGTTTGTATAACTTAATTAAAAACTCAGAAAATCTTATATTTGCCTGGCAAGATTTTCTTTTTTTTTCCCTTTTTTATTCTTTTAATGAGGGCTATGGTTTCCTGTGAAGAGTTTGGAAACCCACCATATCCTGTCATTGATGAGTCCCCTGTCCGGGCCTTTGACCCGATCAAAGACAGTGTAAATCTAGTAACTGCAGACAGCAGGGTTGTTAGTTTTCTTTGAAAAATCCATTTGCTACAGAATTGGACAAATATTCACCTTTCTGTTAACAAGTGTGGGCTTGTTAGATGGCCTGTCCTGATACACTAATATTATTCTGCTAATTGGATGTGCTTTGATATTTAGCTTTGCCAACAAGAGTATGAACATACCAAAGAAACCACAGAAAAGATATCGAAGTGTTCTTCAGACATCTTCACCCTTATTTTCTCTGCTTTTACCGTAATGAAAACAAATACCCTTTTTTTAAATCATTATTTTTACTCTTTCAAACAAATCTATGAGATTAAATACTTTGTATGGATATAGATCTCCTACATGAGAGCTGATGGGGCCTTAGTGGCATTTGTTGATGAAAATTTTATGGAAGTTTTTTTGGCTTGATTGAAGAAGCCATTTTTGATCAATTTATGCCTAGTAAACCCATCCTGTATTGATTTCCTCCTGAGCAGATGGTCCTTTCTGCTTCCAAAAAGAAGTAATAGAATTTTAAAATACACTGAGTGTTGGAGTATATATATATATATATATATATATGTGGATGTTATTGTTGGGGATTTTTGTTGTTGTTATTATTATTAAGTATTATTATTACTACTACTACTGTTTCTTGTCTACTTACTAGGTATACAGACTTTAACATGCAGGTTTTTGATCTGGGCATACTTATTACACAGTTGCTTGGGATTATGAGAGATTTTGCGTTGACATAAACTGTGCCAAGAACATCTTCCAACTTTCCCTCCTTAAATAAAAGTTTTGGACCCTGTGCCTTCATGACGAGACTACTTGTGGCTCAGCACTGGTCAGAGGCTTCCAAATATGACTGTCTCTGTTATATCATTCTGCACACAGCTCAGTACTACTGAGAAAGAAACTGCATAAAGGACCATGAGCGGTGTAGAAGTGGGAAAAGGGAAGTCACTTGCTGGTTCACAGTAGGAAAAATTTTACTAATTTATGCTGGATAAATGGGCAGGTGAAAGGAGCATGACCAGCTCTACAGTATCTATCAAAGGCTCTGAGAAAGCTGGGAGCCAAATCTTCTCCAGAAGTGGACTGAGATGATATTGCTAAATCCTCCACTTAGTGGAAAGAGCTGTGGTCTACATCAAAAGCAAAGGAAACACATAGAGCTGCAGAAGGATTACTTTGGAGCTCCCCAGGCTTTACCTCATTGGCATTTGTTCTCCAACACGTGGCTTCTATTTCTAATATATGGTTATGAGATTGCTTCCAACAGAAAAAGAAAAGGAAAAAAGGTCTCATTGACTACAACTCATTATTCTATAATACCTAAGAATGGTCAAGCCTTACAATGTTTAACTCATATACTAGGTATAACATTTAAATACCTTAAGAAAATATTTAATCCTTTCTTTGAGGTGTCTTATACTTGAAATGACTAATAATTGTCTTATTTATTAGATTTATGCCTAAATATTTTTTTTTATTTCCCTCCCACAGAGCATATTTGCATTACACCTTTCTGAAAACTGAAAACAAACTTGAAGAAAAAAAAGTCAATCAGCAGTGTTGAACACTATGGAGCTTTTTTTCCTTTTTTTTTTTTTTCCTTTTTTTTTTTCTGAAGCCTTGGGCAGAATTATATTTCTTTCCTGATAGCTGAGTCCTTCAAGTATTTGGGAAACTGTAGCAGCTGAATGGATAGAACACAACACAGTACTCTGCCATCTGATACTGCAAATAATACATTACATTTTCCTGTTTTTCTAGGGAAAATGTTCAGGTGACAGATGGTAATTGCTAGGAGATAAAGAAAAGACTTTATTACTCAAAGAGATCTGAGAGTGATATAAGTTTCCTAATGACTTTCCCATGGTAAGACATCTTAATAAATGGATGAAATGAACATTTTCTATGAAGATTTGAATTTTAATTTAAACTCTGATCATAATCGCCAAGGCCAAAGCTCCTCCTCCTTCTGCATCACTATACCATGAGCTCAAACATCTAGAAATGGTCAGAGTTGTTATAATTTGGATTTTAAGTGGAATTGTGATTCTAGCCATAAGAACTTCATTATACCAAGAATTGTACAAACACATAGTACAGGGCAGTCCAAGTGCACCTTTTGAGTTGATGAGATGATCAAAGCACAGGAGAGGAAATAAGGACATATAATTATTCAGGCATCTCTGACAGATCTGGAATTGCTTAAGGTCATAATAATTCATTGGATCTAGCACTTGTTATCAGAGAAAATAGAATTTCTGCTCCATCAGAAATCAAACAGTCTCTCAATTTGATCGTAGTGTCTGAAATGTCAAATCTCACGATTTGCCCTGCTTCTGGGAAAGAAAGCTGTATTGCTAAGAGGGTTATATTACTAGTAGTGCTCAGTTTTCATATATTTTGAGAAGGAAGAGAAATATTTAGTGTGGAGGGGAAAAATGACTGTTTCTTTCACTTCTTACCTACCATCATTTGAAGGAGGTATTATTCACCTCCACTTTCTTTTCTACTTCTCTGTTTGCATAAGCAGCACAAATGGATATAGATATGGATTCTTCAAAAACAGACATGAAGATGTATATGAAGTACAAAAGTATCTACTGCACTTTATCATAGATTTTCATTGGGTCTGGAATTAGACCAGCGAAACTATTACTGACAAATTGACACTCCTGGTAAAGCAATACTGTGAGATTACATATTGCTGGGAAGTTTTGCTATGAAGCAGAAACTAAATAAAAGCTAAGATTCTGCAGCTGAGGATTTTAAATCAAGGCAATATCCTGATCCTTAGTATTGCATCAGTGTTGCACTACCTAAACAAAGAGAGAAGAAAGGAAAAAAAAAAAAAAAAAAAAAGTGTTGACTTTGCATTACCAGCTAAACGCTTAGCACACATGACTGGGCATGACCTTTCTGTTCAAACACATGCTCTCATCAACCAGGACAATAGAAGATGTCAGGCTGTAATGTTTGATATATATTCCACACGCTTGGTGAGCTGGATATGGCCCATTTTACTTTCCAATGAAGTAAGTGGTCCTGAACACACAATCATTTCTAGTAATTGCTTTTTTTTTTCTTTGCTTTTTTTTTTTTCTTTGCTTTTTTTTTTTTTTTTTTCTTTTTTCTCCCCTCTGCATTGCAACATTGAATGAAATATTTTGGGGTTATTTTCTTGTTTTTATGCCAAAGTTTATACAGCTTTGTAACAAAGGCATTTGCCTTTGTGCTCAACTTGAGGTTTCAATGATATTCAAGCTGAAGGCACTATGCAGATAGAATGGTCTTCATGACCAAATGTCACCAAGTGAACACCCCTGGAGCTGATGACTTTTTAAGGGAATTTCCTGTTAGATATGAAACTAACATATTGGTTTCTTATAGAGATGAATCAGTAACAGATTGTACCATAGAAAAATATTTTATATTCAAAACAGAAAAAGTAAAAAAGATTAGACCAAATTGTTTTCCCATAGAGGCAACCCTGACAGTGATAAGAAGACTGTGTAAACAATTCTCTGTGCTCTCACTGGAATAAAATCTCGTCTGGTAGTTATAAGGGTGATAAATTACCTATATTTCATCTTCCTTCCCATTGAATCTTAAGGCTTTGATGGTGCCTTTGATCCTGCCACTGTTGGAAAAGCTGGTGAGAGATGAAGAAGGTGGGAGGCAATTTCTTGTATTGCATCAGTTGTATCCTGATGCTATTTCTTTTATTGCATGTATTGCATCAGGATCAGCGTCACACAACCTTAGTTATTTGTATTAACTTTTTTTTCCAGGAGGCCACCCACTATTCTACCTCTTCATTTTCTACCTGAAGTATTCATCCTTATGCTCTCTGACAGAAAATACAGCACAGAGGAAACAGGACTTGCTCTAACACTGATTCTTTCCCATCACCTTCTTTCTACATTGCACCAGTGGTAATCCTGGTCTCCACACCCAAGCCAGAGTCAAATCTGAGCAGAAATTACCAAAGAAGTGTCCAATAGCACCCTCACCAAATTCAAATAAAGGCTGTGAAAGTATAGATCAAGAAAGAGGGTTTCTTTGCAGTAGCTTTGCTGCTTTACAGGATTTCACTTGGTCTTCAGCAAATCTTAAATAACACATCTTTGTGTTACAATAAGAAAAGCTCTATTTTCATTCTCTGTTTTCTTTTTTAATCTTTATTCTATACAAAATCTTCAAGGTTAAGTTGATATAATAATTAAAATCACATTTTGAACATGTTATATACTTATAATCCATTTGATGGTACCAAAACATGAGTCATTTCACCCACCTCCACCTAATAACTCTCAGTAATAATACATAAAAATCCTGTAGGCAATGGAACCTGAAGAATAATTTGGATTGCCACAACGTATTAGCTAAAACTTTGATTCTGGCCATAATGTTGAATTCCTGGCTGTATTTTTTGCTGGGAGTGCAGAGTTCTGTAGTGACAGTTACAGACTGGAATCTTGGTTTGGCTTTGTATTTCATGCAAAATATGGCATTTCAGCAGGTAACGTCTCCGGTCCAACAGAGCAGGATTTCTAGCCAAATTCTGACACAGTGTGATTCAGGAGTATCATGAGCTATTTACTTGAAGGAAAACAAATATCTTCAAAATGAAATTTTCCCACAATTTGATTGGCCAAGAAATGCTTCTGGAGAGGTGATTACGTGCACTTAGAGTTTTTTAATTTTCATCACTTCATGACTGATTCATAGTAGGGGCTCAAACCAGTGTCTGTAGGTGTCAAAAAATGGCACTGCAGTGATCTGCAATAGTTCTCTTTTTACTTTCTAGGTACTGCATCAGAGCACAAAGACAAAATCCCCAAAAGAAGTTCAAGGATAAAGAGAATGACAAGTCTAACCAAAGCAGAAGGCATGCTCCCTTGGAGAAGTCAGACACCCAGGAAAGGTCCTGATATCTCATTCATTGTTGCTTCTTTGCTTCAACGACTGAGGACTACATCTCTAAGATATGCAATTTGGATCACTGTGAAAGAAATATAGCTGAAGTCAACCCAAAAGCCAAGCAAAACGTTTGGTGTAAAACTGGAGAAAGTGTATGTAACACATCAGGGATCGACACAGTCAATGGAGCAGTGAAAGTGAATCCAGAAAGCAAGATGGACATAATTGTCAGATATGAAAAGTAGTAAGGCTGACAGAGGACAAGCTTGTTCTTGTCATGATCATCTAGAAGTATATTCAACTCAGGTTTTTATGTGGCCTGTACTTCTTTAGAAAACCTTGTGAGAGGTGGATATCACAGAACTTGCCTCAGAGAGGCTGTTATTCCCATTTTACACAAGGAACTCACGGCAAAAGTTCCTGATACTTCAAAGTCTACCTAAACTGGGATTTCAGGAGATTTTAGGTACAGATCCACATTATGGTTTTCTGTATCACTCTGTTCTCCAGGTGCTTCCCCTGATCAGCCTGGTGATGCCCTATGTGTGTTCCCATACTCTCTAGTCACATCATGAAGCAACTTTTCTTGGAACTTTTTCTCTCTTAGAACTCAGAAGCATCCTTGCTCCTGAGTTTCAAAGTTAAGCTGAGCAGATATTTCCACTGCTATGTCCTCTGGTCATCTTTTGAACAGAAAAATCCTATCCCATCTGCTCTCTATTTTCAGGAGATGATTCCCAAGTAGGCAGAAGCTCCCATTATGTAAACTCAATTTGGATACCTAAGCTCCACAAACTTAAATATACTCCTCTCTCTTTTCTCTGTACAAGTCTAGATGTATCATCTGTCCAAGGTGGCTTTCTGGGTCCTTCTTTCATTGGTTATTTGGAGAAACTAATACACCTTTATGCCTCCTTTAGACTGCTTTATCTGTTTTGGCCAAGTACCTACCTACATTTCCTGCTGTACTGGCCCATAACTAATGCTCATGGTCAAAACTAAAAACCACAGTGAAGCAAAACCCAGAATCCATGTATCTCCAACCCCAATTTATAATTTTAACACCTACACCATACTTGTCCTCTGGGAAAAATAGCCAAAACAAACCCCAAACCACTGTACTGTGAGGGGTTTAGCACCTCCCTACTACAATCAAACGGGATTATTCTACCATCAGTTTTCCGGGACTCTTGTATTCTAAGAGTGCCAAATAAGGCTCGCTCCTGCAGCATAAGCTTCATTGTGATTTTAAAGAAACCACTCACATGTCTTGTGTTAAATACACATTTAAAAGTCTGTGTGACTGAGGCTTAAGAAACTAGAATGACCATTTTCATTTTCCTGCCCCTCATTCTCCCAAATCAGCCTACTTCTTTGTCCCTTCCCACTATTGTTTTAATTCATTTGTGTTCTTAGTTTTCAGGACTGAAAGCTCTTTGGGATACTGGTTTACTTCTAATTTGATTCATTTTTCTATAAAGCCTAATACAATAATCAGCAGAATTTTGCACATTAAAACACATAAAAATTATAACAAAATCACAACCATTCACCTCTGGAGAGGGAATTGGATGAGACCACATCGATAAATCTCTAAAGCAATACTGGTATTAGTAAATTCAATATTTCCAGGATGATTCTCTGATACCGAGACCATCTGTCCCAGAATCGAATGTGTCCACATGATTAAAATCTAAAACTGCATAGCTAAATCCAAACATCTTTAGAAATGTTTTCACATCCATGAAAGCTACTAAACTGCTCTCAAAAGCTATTCAGACAGTGCCAGTTGTCCAAAGCTAAAATCATACCAAGGACCATTCTAACAGTTCAATGATTGAACAGGAACATTTTGTGATACTGTTCAAGTTACTATTTGTGACATAGCCTAGAGATGCAAAAGGTAACCAAAAAAGCTGTGATAACGAGCCATTTAAAATTAAGACAATGGTCAGTGTATAGCACATGGGAAATCTAAACTGAGGTCTGCAACCCCCCATCTTTACAACTCAGATTGGCAGAACAGTTCAATGTTTCTGTTCTCAGGACGGCATTCACCTGAATAGTTCACTCTTCTTGATCTTGTTGTTTTTCCTCTGCTTGGGAATGGCACTTAAGACTAACTTGTGTAAATACTGAAAGGGGAACTGTTTCTCAGGCTGTGACAGCAAGAAGTTGAGCATTGGAAGAAAAATATTTTCTGAAGGATCAGATTTTGCCCTGAGAAGTGTCACATTCTGAACAAGAGGAGCAGCAATAAAAATACAAGAAATACATCTCTCTCTCTTTTAAAACAACAACAAAAAAATACAGTTATGGGCACTACATATCTCAGAAGAATGGTGCAGTGATATTCTGCCTCCAAAGAGAAGCTGAGATCATAAGCAGCTCAGCTTTTTCATTAATAAGACTGAGATTTTAATTGAGATTTAATGACATGGAGCATACACTGGTGTTCCTAGAAAAAGTGAACTTTCACTTCCTAGTGAGGTCCTATTCTCAGTTGCTGGTACTTGAGGGCAGCCAGGCCAAACCATTTGGTTGGTCTAGACTGGGAAGATCTGAGAGCACACTGAGACAAGAAGCTGATGTTATTAATTTAGGCTCAGTTATTAAAATGTTAATGAAACTTCAGCCACAGTACAGAGCCAGGACAAAAGGAGAAAGGATGAGAAAGCAAACCCACAGAGTGAGAAACAGTGTTGGTAGGCTCAGGTGAGGCTCAGCCATACAGAAATCTGTGGGGCCTCTTGCTTTAGAGGAAAAGACACATACATAGCTTTTAAAGAGGGATAGAGTAAAGAAAGGTTGATAGCTAAGCTATGGCGTTTTCTCCTCTCCATTTTCGTTTATTTCTTGTACTCTAAGCCTAGACATGCCTCCAGGCACTGTGTCTTTAGGCACCTGTGACTTAAGGCACACAGAATACGTTTGTCATAAATGTTCATCATTTTACAGTCCTACCTGAAAAATCAGGAAAGCAATGTTAATACAACTTTGAAAAAGTCTTCAGTAAAACTGGCTGGAAGATTTCTTATCTTGGAAATGTAAGTAACTATTTTCATCTTTATTTCCCCAGAAGCATTACCTCAGTACTTGAGGATTTGACCCTATTTATATGCAGCGCTGTACTGTTATATGCCAGGTCTTCTATAACTGTTCTTTACATGTTTTGCATTTGAGTACAGGCTATTTGGAAAAGTTTTATGTAAAAGTAAAGGACATGGCTATTTTGGACCTGTTTGAGCCGAGGAGTTAGACAAGATGAGCTCCAGAGGTCCTTTCCAGCCTCAACCACACTCTGTTCTATTGTTCCAAACACACAAACACATCCATGCTGAAGAATGTGCTTCTGTAACTCTTTTGTTTTCTGCCATCAGCCTTCACTTCAGCCTCCTTATCCTGGGGAGGGGTGTGCTGTGGAGTGAGGTTTCTAAGTGTGGCAGATTCACAGCCTCACAAAGAAGGAAGGCAAGGGAAGAAAGAGAGAGAGAGAGGGAGAGAGGGAGAGAGGGAGAGAGGGAGAGAGGGAGAGAGGGAGAGAGGGAGAGAGGGAGAGAGGGAGAGAGGGAGAAAAAGAAAGAGAGGGAGAAAAAGAGAGAGAGAAAGAAAAAAAAGAAAGAGAGAAAGAAAAAGAAAGAGAGAAAGAGAGAAAGACAAAGCCCTTGACAACAGGACAGTAACAACAAATCCAGTTTTGCCTTAATGCAGTTCATCACACCATCAAAACAAATCCCTAGCAAATATGGGACAAAACTTCTGAACACAGAAGAACCCTTTGGTGACATGGGACTGTAATGAAGCATCTGCTGTGCTGAGTGCATATAGATAGAGCAGAGGCTGAGGAAGACGTGTTTAAGATGACAATAAAAAGTACCTAGCAATCAACACACTGCTGAAAATTAACTATACTGCCTCACAGAGCACAAAATGAACACCCTAGGTTTCCTGAGCCAATGTATAAGACACCTAAGATTATTGACTTTCTTCTATTCAGCAGTGATATTTTGGGACATATTATACCTGTTACTTGCTTTATCAGAACAGGAGCCAATTAACAAATTTCTTAATGCGCTACAGGACCACGTAGTGCCTTTACTACACACTGTAGGGGCCCATTACACTAATGCTAAAGAGATTAGTGAAGTCTACAGTGGCATTAAGGTATCTGAAGAACACAATAAAGTGCAATATAGGTATCCCTCAACTACTTCTGGGTGGATTGGTGTATCCTTAAAGCATGATGCCTTACCACCCACCAACGGTAACAAGGATCCTAAGGGCAAGAAAGCAAGTTTTGGAACATATAAACTTAGCACATGGCTTTTGCCTCCACCAATTCAACACAATGAGTTGTCTGTTCCTAATTTAACTTGTCTTCTTTGTATTGACAAAGCTTCTTGTCATCTTAGCTTTCCATTTTCACAGATAAAAATAAAGACGAATGCATTTGTAAGAGCTGAAAATTTTCAAATAGGGACTGGCACTTAGGTCTGTATTTGTACAGCACCTTATATAATGAACAATGGACTCATTCCTGGAAATCCTAAATTTTATGGCATGAAAAATAATAACTTCTATTACAGTTATTCTGTGCTTTGTTTTAGAGTTATTATCTACTTTGCACGTAGCATCAGTCATATAGTCTATTCCTCAGTAGAGAGGCATAAACAAAGATAAAGTAAAATAACAACAACTGCCAATTTAGGGTTATTTCCACCCATGAACTTACGTTCCCAGTGTATTTTCACACTTAGTTATTCTAGGGTAGGAAGGAAAAAGTAAAATAAATTATACCTATTCTGTTTCCATACATTAAGATATTTATTCATCAGCACTAAGCTAGTGATTTAGTCAACCCAGAGGGGTGCCAAGAAGCCTGAGCAGCAAGAATAAAAAGCAGACCAGAATAAGTGAAATAATAGCTACCAAACAGAAGCCTCTGAATGGGAGCTGGAAAGAAGACCTCAGACTTGTGGGAAAGTTGTTAAAGAAAACATCCTTACTGTTGACCAGTGTTTGCTATTTTGACTTATGTTGGTAATATTGCAGAGCAAACTTTTGAAAATCTGGAAACTCCTTAGCATGCAGTGATTCCCATAATCCAAACCCACATTTGACACTTCTGGGCCACCATATTGCAGCCAGGTCATGTAAAAGTCTTTCCTCCACCACAACACAGAAAAGGTCTCATTACCCCATGCACCCAAGGTACTAGATTCAGAGGAAAATGCTGAAGAAGCTTAACAGAAGAATTATCTCATTTCACAAAGACAGTCAAGAGTTCATGGGGTTTTTTCCAGTTTACTGAAGATATTCAACCGGCTGCAGTCCTTGCAGAATCTGAGAGCATCACAATCTTCTAATATTTACCTTAATCACAAGTCTGCAAGACATAAAAATGTAATTTTGCCTGTTTTATTGGTGTGGGGTTTTTATATTCCAAATGGTCCTAGTTAATGATTTTACTACTGTTGAAGAATATTCAAAAATCAAAACCTTGCCTTTTTATTTTTTTAAATTGGTTATTTCTGTTTTCCACAAATACCATAGATATTTCACTAAAACCATTGGTGGGAAAATATCTGAAATCCAAGGAGAAATCTCTGCACGCTCTAGCTACATCTACACCAATAAACTAGGTGTACCCTGAAGCATTCCCAGACACCGAGATAAGCTGGCAAGGAGGCTGCATCTATGCCAATGAACTGTCAGTCACCAGAAGAGCTCAACGGCTTGGAAACTGCCTACTGGGATCCCTGGAATGGTCTAATTGCTAAATCTTATCCAGGAACCCTTTGGGACAGTGCAGCTGTACTGGGCCAAAATCACATCACAAAATCACACCCCAAAAAGCTTCTGAAATATTACTAATAGAAATACGTGACTCAACATGGCCTGAGAGAAACCTGAATAAAAATCCCTGATGTTCTGGGGGTAATCCAATTTCAGTCACCAATTACCAATTCAGATACTGTCTCTCCATCACATACACAAGGAAAGCAGAGGTGGGTCTGAAATATTTCACATGCTTCTCAATTAGCAGAGGATAAAGGACCGACAGCAACATGCAGTAAGAAGGGACACAGAGTGGCCTATAGTAGTAGATACCAATTTATTACATCTATAACAGCAGAGCACAGCTCACTGCAGTGAGTCAGTACCAGCCTGCATGCAGGCCCTCTTATTATGGCAGTAGTATGAGCAAAACACCTCACAATCATGGCAATAATTCCTCTGAATGTTAAATTTCCATTGCTGGAAAATGTGACAATCACACTATGTAGAGAACTACAGCTGGATTCAGAGCAAAGCTATTTTGAATATTCTTTATAACCTGAATTCCTGCCTTCATTACATACAAAAACTGCTGTGGAAAGTTACCTACAGTTGGATCCAGATTCCAGTTTGACGCCCAGTCTAAAGCATCTTACCAAGAAGGCATAATTAGGCAGAATTTGTTAGTCAATTTGAGTGCATACATTATTGAACATGGGTTAATTCTGGTTGGATTAAAAGCACCACTTGTTCACTCCTATAAAAAGTTATAGGACTTGTTCACATACAACCACCTTGATGCAATACTGGTGGATGCAAAGATCATCTATAGTTACTGAGAGACTTCTTATGGGAAAACGTAACAAAACTGAACCACGTGATACTTGGCCCCTCCCCAAGCTTTGGTGGTTGAGCTTTCTGAAGTTGCCTTCCCCCTCAAAAAAAATGCTTTTTGCATGTTCCCTGCCCTATCCATTTATAGAGTGGGCATATTTTAACCTTTACTCATTTCTCTTGCTATCCAAAGTATTCTGTTTCACTGTGGAGAAATAATCAGCCAATATATATATATATTTATTTATTACCATTCTATTAAGGTATTCCTGTGGAAACAAAACCCGGTAGCAGCCAGACATCTTGTTCGCTTGTAATGCTTAAACTGTTACGCCATCAGACCATGCTTAGGACGAAGCCTGAAGCAAAGCGAGGAAAAAGCGTGATCTAATTTCTAACTTTAGAAATTTAAGCTTTAAAACATTAATAAATAAACCTACAGACAAGTAAATCTTTCTCATTGTTAAAGATGGGCAGAAATTCAAAGAAAAAAGTAGACTGAAAGCCAGATATATTGACTCACAATTCCAAACCTGTCCTCTAGACAGGCAGATAAACAGATAATGTTCTCAATAGAAATGCGTACTACCGTGGTATTGATGAATGGAATTGAATTAGATAATTAGTTTATTGATGGTAGTAGCCAGTTTGAAAAAGATATTTTCTGTTACAAAGAATCTGTCACCTCACAGAACTAGAAATGACTCTCCCTTCTCCTAAATCATGTTCTTGATGGGACCAACTAAAAGTCATTCAGGCTTAGTGCAAAAAATCTTATAGATTGTTTTGTTTGTTCATTTAATAACAAGATCTAGTATTGGATATAAATTTTTTTGAAAAAGACTTCTAATTGGAAATATTTTTGAGAAAATAGAGGTAATTTGAAACTTTTTTAGAATTACAGTCTGTTTGATTTGAAACTGAATTAAAGGTACATCATGTTTACTGTAGTGTGTGTCTTATACTTAATTTTTTTTTCCCAGCATGAATTTGTCTCATATAATGCACCAATGTGCCTGCTCTGGGAGAAAGGAGATACTGTATTATGCATGTTTCACCCTCTGAGAGCATCATGGGAAAGGTGCCTTTGTAGGGGGCCAGACCAGTGTAAGTATGAGAGAACTGAAGTAAAAATGCCGTAAAAGTCTATGGCACCAGCTTCTATTTGAGGGATTTGCCCTAGAAAATTAAAATGTGCCATATAAAGCAATTCTCATTAAAAGTCTGTTTGAAGCTCTGTCAGACAAGTTTTGTTGGAGATTTTCTGATCTGCTTTAACCAAAGGATTTCTATTATCGAGAACTCAGATTTGACATTTCTCACGATAATCTCCCAAACTGATTTTGCATTATTTTGCTTGATCTGATATTAGAATTTATTTATTGCTAACACTCCTATAAACAGTTTTCTTTTTAGCCTGACTCTCTTCTTCCATTGCTGTCTTCCACCACACACAGCAAAAACCTACAGATCAAAGTAAAAAAGATCTGTTATATACAATATAATTCCTATCTTCTTTTTATTGCTGTTGCTGTCAACAGCATTTTTCTTCAAAATGATAAGAGAGAATATAAAATACAAACAAATCAGCTTCATCTACAGCTGTTTACCATAACACTTAATTGAGAATTTGATATTAACTATGAAAAAAATCTCACAACCCCCCCACAACTCCAATACATTAGACTACATGAAACAAATAAGCCCTATCAGCTCCACTAATTGAGATGATATTAACATGTGGTCTTTATAAGATCGTCTAAAACTTAAATGCTGATGTGAAAATGTTAATTTTTTTGAGGTATTGGACTCACGCTAAAAGCTGCCTGTGTCTTCACCTGAAGCAAGTCTATGTATTTCCTTTCAAGCTAGTGCTTGGCTGCAACAGATTTGCTAAAGTACCAAGAACTGTTCACCTTTAGAAGGAGGCTGAAACGGACAATAGAGTAGCATCCAAGAGCACTCAAAGGCTCTTCCAGATGCCCAGTAATTAGTTGTTTTATTGAAAGTCAGGAGGCTCAGATCTCACACGCAAGCTGTAGCCCTTCTTTGTCTGCTCTTCAGTTTGCATAACCTGAAATTGGACATCATCTTAAGTAAAAATCTTTACAAAGGCACATTTTAGAATCTTTCAGTCAAAAGCATAACCAGGGAAGAAACGAGCATACAACAGTGATGTGCTTGTGATTTAGAGTGTATTTGGAGGAGAAAATGTAGACAAACAGGCCAGGAATATGAGCACAGGGGTTTTGATTGTTTAGAAGCAGCAAAGTAGTAAAAAATCTGTAAGACCCAACATACTAATTTTAGAGTACCCGAAACTGGGAGTTATGATTGGTTTGATCATTGATACAAATGCTCCATTGAAAGGGAGGAAGATTTCACTGAATTTAAGCCATGAAGGCAAGAAGACAGGAGGTCAAGATAATTGTCAGGAGAACAGAGACTCAAAGAGGGAAGAAGAAGAGGATGGGCTTGGCACTTCTTAGAACTGAGGAAAGCTTATGGTCATCAAGGAAGAGGAAACAAGAATAAAGAATGTGTTTCTGTTGAACAAATCAAGATTTCTATGGTGGAATGATCAGAATTCAATGAAAGCCAAATCTGAAGAACAGCAGGCTGCTCTCAAGAGAAGGTCCAATGTTGCCGGCCAGGTAAACCAATACAGAAATAGGCCAGTAAATCTCCAGCCTTTTGAGTCCTGCTAGCTAACTGTAAACATGAGGAAATGCTGTCTGAACATGTGTATTTTTTTGTCTACACAAAGATAATCCTATGTACCAGATCCACAGATCATTCAGCAGCTCCTTACACATTATTTATCGTTAGGCACTTGGCTGACAGAAGATCCATTTCTTTGATGCATTTGTGTGTCATCATTTAATATAATAGACCAAAGTTCATGTTTACTATGGATAAATGTATAATGCTGAAATAAAACATAAGCATCTATTACTTACATACCATTTTAAAATTTGTGTCAAATGTCTCCTTCAAAGACAAAATAACACATTTTTCATGGTGGACTGCAGGTAGTGCTTATACATGCTACTTTAAAGCCTTCATGCTTTCAAAAAGATCTGTTTAATTAATACTAGAGCAAAACCCAAAGGTAGCATACACCCTTACAAGTAGTTAAAAATCAATAAAAGGTGCAGGATTTCTCCAGAACCACCGATAATTCTTGTAGCATTTTAAGAGTTACAAGGAACTTCCTGCTTGGTAGAAAAATGAGTGGGATGATAGATGACTTTGAATGTAGTTTGCTAATGGGATAGAATGGGGTAGTTGCAGTGATTTTTCATTTCAGTTCTAATATATTAAAATATTACAGTGAATTTATTTGTATAACTTGGTTCAGAATTATTAAACTTAATTTATACATAAAACTTTACTGTTTTCTTTTTTGCTGCTTTTTATAACAAGAAAGGAATTGTATATTTCCCATGAAATGAAAAATGCAGTTCTTGCCCTCCTCTATTTTTAACACCATTTCTTTGAAGAACTTCTGCAGGGAAGTCTGTTAATTGAAAATACTGACAGGATCCCCAGAAGGCAAAAATCCAACTGAAAATTAGTCTAAAGTTTTACTGAAATATCAGAAGTTCTTGAAACTAATTAACTTCTCTTTGTTGAATGCATTCTAATGGAATGAAACTGTTCCATTCACCACTTCAACATAGCTGAACAGTTTTCTAATAGATTTTTTTCTCAGTAACTTTTATCTTATGAATATCTTGCCAGCCTCAGTTTGCCTGAGTAGAGCTACAGACTAGTAACAGTATTTAAGAATTTATTAATTGAAAATAAATAAAAAAGGTAAAAGCTTCCCATCAAGATGTGCATATTCTTTCGTCTATCTTCCTTCTTGACATCCTCCTTTTTTTTTTTTTTCCTTTTTTTTTTTTTTCCCCCTCTCCTTTTCCTCTTTTTATCTCTGGGCAGGGGGCAGATGTTTGTGTTTTTGAAGGACTGAAGGTATTTCCTAGTAAACAGCTCAGTTTGAAAAGCAGCCTGCTTAGTAGGTGCTGACGGCATGAGTCCTGTTGTGCTCCACACACAAAGTAGCTTACTGCTGCACAAAAACTGAACTGTAAGCCTCCTCGCTGTGCATAGTGCTGATCTCAGGCCCAAAGTATAAATTAGCATCTGTCACATAGTCAAGGCACCCCAAATTAAACAGACTGTCAGATCAATTGCTAATTTCTAAGCCAGCATAAGGAGGCTTTTACACTTATTCTTTGATCTCAGCAAGTGTGGTATGATTTTAGGATTTTTTTTAGGATTTTTCTTTTTTTTTTTTTTTTTTTAATAGATCTCATGTCCTAAGAAACATTTCTTTCTGTCCATGCTGCTGGTTGTAGAGTAGCTCAAGCACAGATGGGGTCCTAACTCTGTGATGTCCCAAACATCCTGTAGACCTGCTGCAGATGGTCCCAAACATCCCACGACTGAGGTCAGACCCAGTCTAACATCCTAAATCAAGCCTGAGCCATGTGCAGTCACGAGGTTTATTGGGACTAACCCTCCAGAAAGGTCCCACATATGGCTCATGGCAGTGATTTTTGGCACAAGTCTGAGCATTCCTGGTGCACCTAAAGGGTGAGGCTTGGTTTTGGGAGCAGAAAGGCTGGTTTACCAGACAAAGTAGCGTGCAAAGTAACAGTCAGTGGCCATGCCGAATTCTTTGAGCCACAGTGCTACATTCTATAATGAGAATTTGGAGGGTTATTTTGTGTCTGGTTCCAAGAGAGCCCTAGGCCATTTAATCTTATCCATCATTGTCTGGAAAGGATTGTGTTACTGATACACAAAGTAAACATCCATCAGTTTGTCCCAGAGATCCAATGAAATTAAACCATTTATGAAAGATACTGTATTTGCAGCTGAAATCAAATAATTGATCTCTGTGTAGGTTATGTCTGCTTCACTTTCCATGATATTCATCCCACAATAAGTTCATTAACCAAGTCAGGATTATTGAACTATTTCTTTAAACATTAAATAAATAGTTTGCATGTCATAAGAATAATGCTTTTGTCCTTCCAGTGCAGTGTTACTTGTTACATATTTATTATGCTGCAGCCTAGTTTCCTGGCAAAAGTATTTCATTAGCTAGACTTCACTGAGCTTCAACCTTTGTTCCCATTAAGTGTGAGCTCACATTACAAATATGACCATTTTCAGTTCAAGGAAATAATAATTAAAAAAAAAAAAAAAAAAAAAAAAAAAAAAAAAAAAAAGCAAAACCACAAAAGAACTCCAAACAATAAAAACAACCCCAAACAAATACCAGCCCCCTCCCCCCCCGAGCAACATTTTATTGAAAATGCTTCCCAATGAAGATTATCTAGGTATAGTTGTTGATTAACAATAACTGTTCAAAAACACTGAGATGGATGGGATGTAGCATACGCCTATACTGTAATTTTAGTGCTGGCCTAGGCTCAGCCTGTCTGCAGAATAGCTGGGTACCTTGTGATGATAACTCGGATCTAGGGTGCTCCTTGGTTTAGCAGTATTAAGTATATATAGGAGCAGCCACAGCTTGTGTGCCAGGCAACTTGCAGTCTAGCTCAGACAATTCTCGATCAAAGGACAGGAGATGCAAAGATGAAAATGACTCATCTGAGGTTAAATGGCGAAGATAAAAAGTAAAGGTCTTTTCAATCCTCTTTCTCAGGTCACCAAGCCTCACTGCCATTCTCATTGGAAATGTATTCTGGTCCCTGGATTTGATAATGTCCTTTCAGAGCACAGAATGATGTCAGCTGATTAATGTTGCAGACAGGAGATTGCAAGATCACCCAAGGTTAATATGATAAACAATTAGAGAACTTAGGATGCAGCAGAAATCATATTGTCTGACAACTCTCCAATTGTAACGGTGGTATAACTCTGAAACGCCCCCCCCCTCCCCAAATGCACGCAGTCTGCCTCAGCATCAATAATAATTCACATCTCAGTGCTGTCAGAGATAAATATTGCTGATCCCAAGGCCACTGAAATCATGCTGAACCAATAGTTACCGCCATCAGCAGGAGAGTGATAGAGGAGACAACACCCAGAGAGCAGTTCTTAGCTTGTGTTTGCCACCAAAGTCCTCTGTGACTTTTAGTTAAGCCAATCATGAAAGAAAATAATGACCGTAATGCCTACAGCTGTGTTCCTAACTCTGCATATTGAGCACCTTAACAAGAGGTTTGTTCGTTAAAGGCACTGGAAGTTCACAGATCTCAATGAAGTTAATACAACTGAAAGTCCAGCTAGTCAAAAATATGGATGTGAACACTTCAGCAAGTCAAACTGCTCCCTCCTTTTGAACAGATTTTGAAGGAGGCAAGAAGGCCCCAGAAGGCTGTCAGTACACGTATGAAAGGAAGACTGGAGAATGGGAACACTCAGATAAAAGGACATTAGGGACTGCAACATGGAGTGTATTGATGCAGGGATAAAGGAACTGCATGGACTTTACAGTAATGGGTAAAAACATGTCCAAAGAAAAAAGTTATAGATTGGGGCAGGGGTACAGGAATGCACAGCATCAACTTCTCTGTTCTCCATCCACTTGGGTCTATTAAGTCAGTGCCATTACTGCCCAGTTTTAGGGGTGTATAGGTTTATACCATGTCCAATGAGCTCTGAATTTAGGCTTACAACATCCTTGTTTGGTAAGTCTGTGTTACAAATAAGATGACTGAGTAAAAGAGAATGAGAAACAGCTTTCTCAGAAAGCTGAAGAAAATAATCACTGTCCAGGTTTAGTTATTTTAATCAGAACATTTTCTTTTAGGTAGTTAATCTTTCTGAAACAATTTGCTAAGTTTAACATTTGGAAATAAAAGCCTCTTCAAAAGCTGAAATTGAAAAAATATTCAGATATTGTTGAAATTAAACTTGTTTTTAGCTGAAGCAAAGTTTTTATCAGAACCGATTTGACAGGGCCAGCCTCATTTCTTAATAAATTCTTTATGCAAAAGATGCACCATGGCAAAATTCAAAGACTACAAATTCCCAGGCTAAAGCCGGCAGTGGTGTCATGGCAAACCTGCAAAGTGCAGGATAAATTCAGAAAAATCTCATACTTTAAAAGCTTGAGTGTCAGTGAACTTACCTGACATGGATCTGAAGTAAATATGTGAACAAAGAAATCCGCTGATTTCAGATCACGTTATTTGAATATCGCTACAGAGAGAAAAAAAGCAAACCTCATGTAATAAATGAAAATTAGTTTTATATGTATTTCCATCAGTTCCCTTTAAGATCCAAACAGCTGTTCGGCTAGTTGATAAGGCCTTCAAGTGTCACTCATTTCCCTGATAAAATAGAGAAGGTTGCAAATGGCCACCTGACAATTGCTCTCAGTTTTATTTATTATCACAGTTGTTTAACCAGGGAGCAATGGGAAACATTTTAGCAAGATGGCATGATTTCATGCAAGAAAAGTGTTAATTATCAGTAAAGATTTTGGGATAAGCAAGTGCACATTGATTGTACACATAAAAATATCAGCAGGATTTTATTCTGACAGGAAAGAACTGAAGTCTAGAACAACAGGTTTTAAAGAGGTTACTACTAAATTGAAGTGTAAGCCAGACAGAAGTTAGACAAATTTTCAGTGCCTGTTTCACAAGGTTAATATTAATAACAACAATAATAATAACAACAACAATAATCATAATAGTAATGTCATGTAAGTTAAAGTCAAAATAGATGGCTTGCTGCCAGCCTGGATTCAAACACTTCTATGGTAATGGTAAAAAGTTATGACGGGAGAGATCCTTTGGGTTAAAAAGTTAACTGTTTCAGACAAGCTGTCAAGTTGTTAACACTAACATGCCTTAAATCTAAAAAATTTTATACCCAGAGACCAAGATTCACACTTGATTGTACCTGACTAAGAGGTTTTAGATTCTGTAATGATTTTTGGCACTACGAATATGCCTGTAAGGTTCAAACACTTTAAAGAAAAATTGCCTGGCAGATTCTCTGCAGGCTTGTTTGGTAACAAGATCAGAGTGAATTGACTGGAGATGTTAGCAGCAGTTCAGGTCCTTGTTTTAGAAACTTTGAGAACATATGTGAAAGACCATAAAAAATTATGAGTGAGTGGTAAAACATCACTGACAACATCTTTCTTTATCCTGGGTGTTGTGTTTGGTCATAAAGACCGTTCTGTTTGCATCCTCATTGAGCTATGGGAGTTAAAGTGTCACAGAAAATTCCGCCCAACAAACCAAAGTAGCTTCAATTTTTCTCAAATATGAAGAAGGAGGAAGAGTTTATCAAGAAGCAATGTGATATTTAAAGCTAAGGAAATAAATAGACTATGAGCTATTCTAGGTCTTCACTGTCCACTTAGAACTGAAACAATAGGATTTTAGGTACGTTTAAAAAGTGTCCTCTTTTGTCTGCTCTTTCTGGTGCTAGCCGAGATTTGAAGAAGTAGCTCCAAATTACTGTGGGAAGTGCTGCTTTTGAGGCACACACAGGCTGCATGGAAATAATGGAAAGGAAACCTGATGATGCAGCTGATTAGTGTAATATTTGCTGACCTTTGCAGACACTAGAGGTTTCAGCAGGAGTTGACTGTGTCACCAAAACTCTGCTCTTTTCTTAAAAAGCTCATTCAGAAAAAACTCAACCTTCAGTAATAAAAACGTTTAGGAACACAAATCCAAGCAGAGTTATGAAAACTAGAGCTTCAGTCTTAGGCATCCCTAAGTTTCAGCTTTACAAAGTCTTTAGCTTTACAAGGCTGCTAGAAATGTTGTAGTTTTTCAGACAAGCTTCATCACTAACTAAAATTCGCATAATCTGAAAAACTCTACTGTGAGTCAGCTCTACACTGGCAAAAAACACTGACCACACCATTTCATTAACCTCAGTGGATCACCTGCAGTCTGTTACTGTAGTAGAAACTGTTCCTTCAAACTGCTCTTCTCAGAGTAAATAGGGACCAAGTGTCCAACTGGTTGTTATTTGGTCTTGCCCACTACCTTCTTAAACTGAGAAAGACCAGAAGATACACTGATCAGCTCTAATAGGTCACCTAAATGTGACCCAAAACATCCCAAAGCAGCAAGATTCACTTTACAGGTCCCCTTGATCAACGTGATTGCTTCACTCTGTGGTAGAAGCTCACCTTAGAACCCATGTGTCTTTCTTCCATTATAGCCTCGCTATTTCAAAAATAATTTTTCTATTAAAAAAGGCAATGCAACATTAAATTTAATAATTTTTGATCAGGAGGAGAAAATGGCAAAGGTTTTATGAATATGCTTGCAGAGAGACAGCTTTTAAATGAGAAAACGTTGCAGTACTGGTCTCTGCAGCTTGAGCTGAACAGAAACAACATCAAATTTGCCAGGGCATCCTCAAGCAGACTTGGACTTTGTACATGACCTTACCAGCACAGAGTGGAAACAGCATGCCATTTCGAATACATGATTTGTGGACATAATTATTTCAGTTGTTTCTTGTCATATTTAAACCCACCAAACATTAAGGTGTGTAAAAAAAAGCCAAAACCAAACCACAACACAAAACTATAAATTTTAATATTCACAAAGCATCAACAAATCCCATATTTATTTGCTTTTCATGGACAGAAGTGGCTGAGGAATGGTACTTTCTGTGAGCAGGTTAATCTGGAAGCTTTTGTCATAAATTGGGAGATATTTATCAAATTACTGCAAACAAACTATGAATTTAAAAATCACTTATCCAAATGCTGACTCTCCATAGTAGCTGTCACTAGTTCTTTGGGTATAACACAGGCACTTGTAGCATGCTTCTGGCTCACTGAATTATAGTATGCATAAGACATTTTAAAAGACATATCAAAGGAGTTCCTATACCTACCAAGATTTCTTTGAACGCCAGTGACTGTAAGAATGAAGCACATTGAAAGTAACAAAGACACACAACAAACCAATAATGTTTTGCCATAAACTGCAAATTCTGGTGTTTTCCAAATAATCGTTTGGCACACAAACCATCAGACTCAAAAAGATGCACTACACTGAGCACTATAAATAAGTTCAATAGTAACACACTTAATAGTTTTCTGTTAAGACTTTCTGAAGGGAAGGATATTTCATTTGTGATGGAAAAAAGTAATTGTGATTTAATGACAATAAAGTCCACTAATGTTTTCACTTCTACAAACGGATGATAGATATACATGTTGGAGGAGATGAAGGGAGAGAAAAAACTCACAAGTGCTGGAAGAAGCCATGACATTTTGGTGTAGCTTCCTTATGTTGACTCCATGGGGGGACACTGACAATAAGGTGTTCCCTAATATTTGATATATGGGATGAAAGTGAGTGACAGAAAGATCCAAAGCTAGAAAAATCCATGAAGTATGAATGAAGACAAGATTATTTAACTCTAGTCAGTGTAAATTAACTTTTCCCTAAAGTTAGGGAAAGTCTAATCATCAGTATTTTATTAATTTTCTGATGTTACAGCTTTTGAATCTTGTTCTGCAAACCAGTGAAGAAAATATTATATTTTGACACTAAAGAAGCAAAAATGGCTGCTCTGAGTCATATGACTGCACAGGAAAGAGGAAATATTGTTAAGATAATGAAATGTGATAATCACAGCCCTTGCCAACATCTCAACCTTACTTTGCAGCCTTTTATATATATAGAATCATAGAATCATTTAGGTTGTGAAGTCCTTTAAGATCATCAAGTCCAATTATTAACCTAACACTGCCAAATCCACCACTAAACCATGTCCCTAAATGCCACATCTACATGTCTGAAATACGTCCAGGGATTGCCACTCAACCACCTCCCGGGGCAGCCTGTTCCAATGCTTGACAACTTTTTTGGTGAAGAATTTTTTTCCAATACCCAATCTAAACCTCCCCACATGCGACTTGAGGCCATTTCTTCTTGTCCTGTTGCTTGTTATCTGGCAGAAGAGACCAACCCCCACCTGCCTACAACCCCTTGTAAGGTAGTTGTAGAGAGTGATAAGGTCTCCCCTGAACCTTCTTTTCTCCAGGCTAAACAACCCCAGGTCCCTCAGCTGCTCCTCACAGGACTTGTGCTCCAGACCCTTCACCAGCTTCATTGCCTTTCTTTGAACATGCTCCAGCACCTCAGTGTCTCTCATGTAGTGAGGGAGTAGGAGTAGTATAGGAGCAGAATGAATGAACACATGCTCAGTGTAGTAACCGTCTACTTTGTTTCACAGTCTATGGCATCTACACTTACCTAGGGGCGGCAGGGAAAGGGACAGCCAACTTGCCACCCCAAACCAATACTATTTCACTTGCTATCAAGGTTGCAGATAGCCCCATTTAATAAAACACCTCTCTTTAGCCCAATAAAAGAAGTGTATTAAATTTCACCACAGGATTCTGTTTGCTTTTAACATAACTTATTTTAGTTCCTGAGGACAAGCTATTTTTTTATATGATGCTTAAAGAAAAGGTTTATATGAAAGCTATAATAAAAAACAAACACCAAACAAAACCCACAGTAAGATTCCTCCAAAGATAAGTAAAATTTGTTTTTTCTCATTCCTGTTATTTTAAAACACTCTTATTGACCTCTGAGTTGAAAAAAAAAAAAAAGCACTTTCACTTTGGCAGCAGCCTAAGGATAAGTAATATTTAAAGTATTTAAATAAAACTAACAACAACAATGAAAAATCCTGTTTCGTATAATGGAAGCTTCCAGTACTGTATCAGGGAATAACAACAGCACAGCATGAGTCATATGGTCTTGTCCAGGACCATGATCCACTGGTTAAAAAAGAAGCATGCAGAACTGGAATGAGTATTCCCTGAAGCTTTGCAGCAGTACGCACCCAGGAAATCACTGTCAACCCAAAACAAAATGTCTGGCATAAATTTTGCAGCTGGAAACTTTCAGTAGCATCCGTCTTTGTAGGTATTTTAGATACATAGGAGTAGATGGAAAAGTGTTGGGGTTTGACTCAGCTTTTAAGGAAACAGGGGCACGTTAGTTGCGCTCTGCTTTGAACAAACCCCAGGCTACCTGGACAGATGAGAGGTCATCTACAAAGTTGCACAAAGCTGAGAAAGGCTCTAGCAGTGAATGTAAAACCACAGCTTTTCTTTCATTCTCTTGCACGAGAATTCCCCGTGAGCACAAGAAATCTAACTTGATAAGGATAAAAGGCTACCATCACCGTAGCCATGGCTGCCACGCCACGGTCAGTGCCCTGGTCACCTTCCCCATGGAGTGGAGCAGCCTGTTCCTGCTGCTCCCAGGCAGGGAGGCAAAGCTGAACTGCAGCACGTAGATGGTATTTATTTATGTGGTAGCATGTAAAATTATTTAGGCGTTCTGGAGAGCTGGCCCACTTCAGCAGTGCTGCCTCAGTGCTCCCCTTGTTGACAAATAATCAAGGTGAGATCAAAGGATTTAGCAACCCAGAGGTGGATTTTCCCCATGGAAGAGGAGGTACATTCACATACAAGGGTGAACTCATAGGAAATGACATAAAGATTGTTTTTAAAAATAAATAGATAAGATAAAATGTTGTGTCATTGAGAAATGGGTAACTGAAAATACTGGCAGTTCCAAATGTGGTGATCCAGAGGTCAGACCCATGAATTGCTTGTTGGTAGATTTCATGAAACAGCTAGAGAACTTCTCCCAAATGTTGTAGAGAAGGAAATTTTTTTATCTTCTGTATATGTGAAAAGGAGTAAAGGGATGAAAATATAAAGGCATGTTAAAGGAAAGAAGTTAAGTCATGGAAGCAACTTTCTCTTAAAAGCCTGCCCTTCTTTTATGAACACATGCAAATTTGCTAACACGAATATTGGGGGTTTTTAATTATTTTTAATTATTATTTAATAACCGGAAAACTCTAAACCAAAGATGAGCCAGTGCCAGATTGATGGAATCATGCCAGACAATCCAAAAAGGAGAGGAGACAGCTGGCATTAAACTTTGGATGAGGGAGTTCTTGGAACTGCCAGTGTGTGCTGGGGAAAGGAGAGGGAAAAACAAAGCAAAAATGTAGGAGGAAGCTTGATTTCCATAACTTCTGTGGTAGAAATATTTCCCCTGTGGGCTGGTTATTTTCCAGCTCAGCAAGGATGTACAAACTCCCTGGGGCCATAAGACAACCTTTAAAAAACCATGAAAGGCTCATGTGAAATAAAAACAATTATTCTGTTGATTATATTCACTAAATAGGGGGTTGAACTTGTGCTGAAAATTAAAGAATATAGAAAATGACTGCTCCAGTTATCTACAGCTGTATCTTTAACTTACTAACCACTGATCTAATGCATTTAGGTAATTTTTTATTTTTTTTTTTAGCTCTTCAGCTCTGAATGGTGCAAAGCACAGACTCAACCAAAGGAAAGGCCCACCAATGGAGGGGGACAATAGCCATGCAAATCACTAAACCACTCAATTTTGGCCCAGTTTCATTGTGTCCTCCTACCTTCTCCCTGGATTCCTCTCTGTAGAAATAAGAGCACAAGGGGAAGGTTTGCCCTCTTGCCAAAAGCCATGCAAATAATAATAAATAATAATAAAAACCATAATAAAAAGGAAGATAATAATGTTTTGTCTTCATGTTGGTAGATTTAAAAAAAAAAGTCAGCTCAAGACATGAAATACAGGACACAAATATGAATTATAAACTGATTTTAAAGTAAAATTAATTTAAGAGATATACTTGGGAACCTGCACGTGTTGTATGAAGCAGTGCTGCTGGCAGTTCCTCCCTTTTTTCTGCTACTAAAAACCTGTTACTTGGTGGGAAGAAAGTGTGGCTTTCCTCTCTTTACTCCGATGATTCAGTGTACAAGAAGCCCCACACTTTTTCTACGTGCAATGGCAATGACTTTTCAACAAATACACTGCATTTTTTCAGTAAAAAAAAAAAAATTACAAATCCTCTAATAAAAAATAAAAGCAGTCCTTCTCTTCGAAAAAAAAAATGTTTATTGCATTATATTACCAGTCAGGCTAAACTTTTACTTCTGTTACCAAGAGGGACATTCAAGAGTAAGAAAAAAGCCTTAGTAATCCAGGCAGTACTAGGAAATAGTATTCAACTATTTCATGATTATTCAGTTTACAAAACAAAACTAGTGAGTACATGCCTTTTCCTTTAACAAAAGGTGCCCAGTTTTCTGATTAACATTTCTTCTTTTTATTGCAGCTTTGCTTTTTAAATATGTTTGAATTTCAAGGGGTATTTAAGGAAAGTAATTAAAACTGGAATTGCTCTTAAGTCACCACACCATATCCCATTTCACTCCTCTCCATACATTGAAATGAAGCCCATGATTTTAAATTAGAATTAGCCTACACTTGAAATGGCTGTGTTTATCAGTTAAATAGAAAGGAAAAAAAAGACACAAAAATAATGCCTGCACCTAGCTTCACAGGAATACATAGCTGAAAAAAAATTTCTCAACTTTCCACAGAAGTTATGGGTATTATTGCTTTTCAGATTACCAATTGGCATAACTGTTCATACAAACTTTTTTTTTTTTTTGTATTTTTAGGCACACCTTAGAAAAAGTAGATTGCAGAAAGAAGAATATCAGAATGATTTGAATCAGCTCATCACAGAGCAGAAACTGTAACGGTGTTCACATAATAGGACCTTAATCTGGGACCTTCAAGACACTTAATTTGGGCAGGTAGATATAAGGAGTCCTGCTTGACTGCAAGGAAATGGAGATGTGAAAAATGAAATAATTACCCTATAGAAAAGGGTACTATAGTCAAGGGATTTAATAATAGCATTAAAAGTGAGGTTTAAGAGTATAATTTTGGTACTGACTAGCAGGAATGCAAGGAATATTATGCTTCTTCTTGCCCTAACAGGAACTGTTTACTAAGTTGGATCTCTTCTCCTTTTTTTCTAGTAAAAAATAAAAATAAAAATCACTGAAAATTCTTTATTGTATTGCAAGAAGGAGGCAAGGAGTAGAGGAGAGGTAATTTATGTCACCGCTTGAAGGAAGACAGGTTTATACTCTGCATAAGAGTACTAATTAAGGTTGTGTTGTGCTTTTTTTAAAAATAACTTTGCATAGAATTTGGAGCAGGGGGGGAATCACCAGTATCTTCATCCTGAGTTTCTTGGAAGACATTTTTTTGGGCTGTATTGATAAATATGGGCAAAATGGTTTTGCTGATTTTATTCTGGAAAAAGTCATTTAATAGTTAAACTGTAAATTGATAAGATTGAAGTAACTTCCCCCCCGCCCCCTTTTCCCTCCAGCTACATAGCTTCAATATGTACTTAGCCACAGTATCTGGTGGTATAAAAAAGAATAAGATTTTAACATCAGCCTCCCCCCAAGAAAATTGGAGACTTCCTGTGTGCTGAATGTTTTTTTTCAGAAGTAACTTATTTCTACACTGGTCTCACCGATCTTTCTGCAGTTGTTTTACAGTAATTAAAGGACAGATGATCCCACGTGAAATCAGAATCTTACTCTCTGAATCATCCTCAATGGCTGTTTCCAATGGAGCTGTTACCGTTTCAAGATTTGTAAACACTTCAGCAGCCTTCATCAACCCCAGCTGAATTTTGCAGAGTACAAAAAATTCAAGCACTTCAAAGCAGGTAACTCCTGCCACTAATTCAAATGCCAAATTCTGAAACCTTTAGAGTTATAGACACTTCTTCCAGTTATATTCAATAAAAATCCCTAGAATATGAATGGCACCATGGCAGTCTTGTCCTTAAAAGTGATTATAGTGTTTAAAAAATTATCTTCAATGACAGTACTTCAATGCAATTCAATGAAATCATTGGATATTCCTGCCAATAGCCACAGGACAGAGGGCTGAAGCTACTGGCCCTCAGTGCAGCAGTTTATGATCACATTTCCCAGTAGAGGATATAACTTTTCATAAATACTCTCCTGCCGTGAAGTGTATTTCTAACAGCTGAAGTTGCCACAATCTTCTCTTGAAACATCTGCCTATCTCTAGTAATTCTGAATTTCGGGGGTTTTTGCCTTAACTTCAGTTGAATAATGTTACATTTAATCTTCCCAATTATACCTGCCCCCTCTGCTTCAAATACTTGTTTATTAAGACAGTATGAACCCCCTTTTGTTTAATATCTCAGTTTCCATTCTGGTTATTTTTTCCTCCAAGAATTTAAAACTCATGATATTGTCAGCCCTTCCTGGTCTTTTGAATAAAGCCAGTTGCATCATGACATGTAATACTGGATACCATTTACTGCCTTCAGTTGGAAAAGTAACTACTTTACACTTTTTTCCCTCCATGCAAAATATTTGATGACCATTTTTTAAAAAAATGCAGCATTACAAAAGCACAGAGAAAAAAGAAGAAATCTGTCCCAGACTTGGAAGACCTTAACTTATTTTGAAACCAGTTCCCACAATCAGGAATGGAGAAATGACATGGCTTTAAGCATATACTCATGAATTCCTCATGTCTCTTATCCATTATCATTTATTGAGATTGGAGGCAACTCATGATAGGCTTTTCCTTTATATTTATATATAGATAGATAGATATAGATATAGATATTATATATATATATATATATATATAAATAAATTCATGAAATCACAGAATCATTTGGGTTGGAAGGGACCATAAAGATCACCTAGTTCCCACCCCCCTGCCATGGCCAGGGACACCTTCCACTAGACCAGGTTGCTCAAAGCTCCATCCAACCTGGCCTTGAACACTTCTACACATTGGCATCCACAACTCCGCTGGGCAACCTCTTCTAGTGCCTCACCACCCTCATTGTATGGAATTTCTTCCTAATAGCTAATCTGAATCTGCCCTCTTTCAGTTTAAAACATTGTCCTTTGTCCTATCACTACAGGCTCTTGTAAAACGACCCTCTCCAGCTTTCTTGTAGGCCCCTTTTAGGTATTAGAAGGCTGCTATAAGGTCTCCCTGGAGCCTCCTCTTCTCCAGGCTGAACAACACCAACTCTCTCAGCCTGTTTTCATAGAAGAGGTGATCCAGCCCCCTCGTCATCTTCATGGCCTTCCTCTGGACTCACTCCAACAGGTCTATGTCCTTCTTATGTTGGGGGCCCCAGAGCAGATTGCAGTATCCAGGAGGATGTGATGGGAGTGGAGCAGAATGGGAAAATCACCTCCCTCGCCCTGCTGGCCAGGCTGCTTTTGATGCAGCCCAGGATACAGTTGGCTTTCTGGGCTGCAAAAACATTGCCAGGTCATGCTGAGTTTCTCCTCAACCAACACATTTTTCTGTGTTATGTAAAAATTGTATTTGACCTTGCTAAACAATAACATGTTTTGCCAACAGTGCCTTAAAGTCCCTTAAATGTCATTTTAAACTGAATCAGCAACATTATTTGAATCTTCCAGAAGATCAATGAAGTATCTATTCCACAAATAATTTAAATAACATCATAAATGATCAGATAATGGCTCCCACTAATCACAGTTGCAAATGTGGATGCTTGACCTCATCACAATTTTGCTTTCTGCATGTCAGTTCTCTCCTCCCTCCTCTCCCAGCATTCAATATGAAAACAAATAAAGAATGTACAACTGGGATGAGTCATCTTAGTGAAGACAACTCAGTAAGCCACAATTCTAAACAGGGGCTGACCGCAACACTTTTTGATAGTAGCAATGTTGGGAATAGTCATGTTGAAGACTTCTGTACCAAATTTGAAATAGGTCCATGTTGTTCAGAACTCCAGGTTGTTTTGCTGTAATGAGGAGCAACGCTCCTTGCTACTTTTCTAACAAATATACAATGATGCATACATGGATCTATGTTTGTACGAGATGGGAAAAAAAAATCCACCATCATAACTATGAGTATGTAAACAGTGCTTCCTCAATGAATAAATAATTCTTGGGGGTGGGGGTGGGGGGATGCCTGGGGGGGGGGGGGGGGGGGGAGGGGGTGCCAGAGAGGATGACAAACAAACAATCAACCTCCTAACCTCCTATTTTCAATTTCTCCTAGTTCTGGCAAGAATGAAGTTAACTGGCTGGTGCTTTCCAAATCTCCTAATAATCTTCCAAAATGTAAAGATGACTGATGCAAATCCTTTTTTCGTCTTGCAAGAAATCATTTCACTAAGGTCTCTGTACCTAAAGGGTCTGGAGGAAGAAAACGAGGCTATTTCATGTTGATGTATGATGCTAACTACTGCACGTATCTCTTGGCAAGCAATATAAACCACCCCTCCCCCCAGCTAATTAAATTCAATACTGTATAGTTCCCTCAGCAAAGACAGAAAGCAACAAATCAGATCTAACTTCACCACCTAAGAGAACTCTGAAGGGCTTCACTGCATTTTTTTTAACATCTGGATTATAATGTCTTATTTATATTTTATGTCTACAGAGGAAATTCAAAGAAAGCAAGCTCAGCTGGAGGCATGGGAGCCAACCTTGCAGACAGAAAACCATGGAACAGATCCTACTGGAAGGTATGTCAAAACGTACAGAAGACAGGGAAGTGATTAGAGACCACCAGCACGGCTTCACCAAAGACAAATAGTGCCTCACTAATTTAGCGGGCTTCTATGATGGGGTGACTGCATTGGTGGACAAGGGAAGAGTTATGGATGCCATCTACATGTGCTTCTGTCTTTGATATGGTCCCCCAAAATATTCTTGCTACTAAATTGGACAGATATGGATTTGATGGATGGACTGAGGTGGATAAGGAACTAGCTGGATGCCTGCATCCAGAGTTGTGGTCAATAGCTCATTGTCCAAATTGAAACTGGTGATGAGTGACGTTAACACTCAAGGGTCTGATTTGGGAGCGATACTATCTAATATCTTCATCAACGACACAGACAGTGGGATTGAGTGCAGCCTCAGCAACTTTGCTGATAACACCAAGCTGAGTGGTGCAGTTGATTTGCCTGAGGGAAGAGATGCCATCCAGAGGCACTGTAACAGCTTTAAGGAATGGGACCACGTGAACTCCATGATGTTCAAAAAAAGCCAAAGGCAAGGTCCTGCACCCAGGTCAGGGCAATCATCAGCTCAGGCTAAGTGATGCATGGATTGAGAGTAGCCCTGTGGAGAAGGACATGGGATGCTGGTAGATAAAAAATTGCACATAAACCAGCAATGTTCACTTGCAGCCTGGAAAGCCAATCATATCCTGGGCTGCATCAAAGGAAGTATGGCCAGCAGGTTGAGGGAGGTGGCTATCCCCTTCTGTTCTTATGAGGCCTCATCTGGAGCACTGCATCCAGCTCAAGAAGGATATGGACCTGTTAGAGCAGGTCCAGAGGAGGTCACAAAAATGATAAGAGGGCTGCAGCCCCTCTCCTGTGAAGACAGGCTGAGAGAGCTGGGGTTGTTCAGCCTGGGGAGGAGAAGGCTCCAGGGACACCTTACAGCAGCTTTTCAGAACCTAAAGGGGGCTTATAAGAAAATCAGAAGAGGCTTTTTACCAGGTCCCGTATTGACAGAACACGGGGCAGTGGTTTTAAAGTGAAAGAGGGTAGATTTAGATTGGATGTAACAAAGAAATGTTCTGAGTTTTGTTGAAGTTTTTGTTTGTTTGGCTTTTTATGATGAGGGCGGTGAGACACTGGAACAGGTTGCCCAAAGAAATTGTGAACACCCCATCAGTGGAAGCGTTCAAGGTCAGGTTAGATGTGGCTTTGAGCAACCTGATCTAGTGAAGGGTGTCACTGCCCACAGCAAGGTAGTTGGACTGCATAATCTTTAAAGGGCGCTTCCAACCCAAACCACTCCATGAAGTTTAGTTTCAACACACGAAGAGTGGATTCATAATAGAAAGGACAGTTTGAACTGCACATCTACATCTCTTGTATCTGCTGCAGGTAGCCACTCAGAAAGCTGCATAAAATGACGGAACTGCAAAGATGATAAGGAAGAGCAAAGGGTAAATAAGACATAGAAAATAATATTTTGAGTCCTGTAATATTCTAGTCTAAAAGGTATTTCACATCTGGTCTTCTGTGTGTGACACTGATTGCTTTGGGTCAGTCTGTCAAAGATATTTGCCACCCAATTAAGTTTACAAATTAGGTGAGTACTGAAGGTTTATTAAGATCAACTGCAAACCTCCTCAGCATTTAAGATGTCTCTGAAAACCCTAGCAGGTATCTATCTGCATAATCAGGAGCATAAACAGCTTTGAAAAATATGCCCTTAACCCATATCAGCATGTTGCTCTAAAACAATATTCAAGGTAATCAGCAGCACCCAGAAATGGTCAAAGAGAACAACTCGTAACATGAAAGAGGTATACAGATCTTAGCGAAGCAGGGAGGTGATAAGGTATGATGGCAGAAACAAAGTTCTGGCTGCTATTAAAAGAGAAAAAATGAGTTATTATTTAATCTCTCATGATAAATAAATTAAAAAAATGGAAATATAATGTAAACATTGGTATATGTAAAGGTTGCCATACACAGAAACTCTCCTTAATAAAATTGCACATCTTGTCTTAGAGCATGTTTGCTACAAGATCTGTAAGAATATTTCTCAGAGTAAGACACGCTTTACAGTTTTCATATACACGGTGATCGTTGCAAATTACATTTACATAAGTGCACAAAACCCCAAACCCCAAATCCACAAAACAACCAAATAAAAAAAAAAAAAGTTTTATAGGTATAAACATTACTTTTACAGCCTGCAAAGGCAATCACAGACGAATGGAGTAAAGGCAAAGGTTCCTCTCTGGTTGTGCTTTGTGTACACAGACATTCATATTTAACAGTGACAGAGACTAGAGATGATTTTAATGTGCCCTGTTCAGGCTGCTCCAGCACAGAATGCCTCATGTTTACATGATCATTTGTGATCTTCAAATATACAGTAACACAGCTGGAGGAAGACCCAATGTAGGGATGAGTACAGTCCTGGCTAAGGAGCGTTTATTTGATGAGGAGTGGTGGGGTAAGCAGAATGTAACATACATCTCATTATAGGGCAATAGATGCAAAGACAACAGGAACACTAAAAGCAATCAAGGTTTATCATGATTGACTTGAATGTACCCTAGATTCCTGATGTTAAGACCATCTTCCTGACAGAAGATGATGATCTGGCTTTGGACAAGTGATTTACTGCCTTTGTACTTCAGTTATTTTAAGTATAAACTATCCAGAGCACACCTTCTAGCCTCAGTCCAGCCACATGGTGAGACTGGATCTGCTCTGGCGCTCTGATTTCCTTCTCCTTCTTTTCACTCACCACCCCAGTGAACCATCAGTTCACTGCATCAGCGTTGATTCTTCTACCTTTTTTCTGTTCATTACCGTTTTGTCTCATTTGGCATCTGCTGCCTAACTTCATCTTAAAGCCTGCTAAGTAAATGCTTCCCCCCTTTTTAAAGAAAAATGTGAAAAAGAGAATAAGAAAAGAACTAGAGAGGGAACCTAGGTTATTGACCCTAATCTCCTACACTGCAAGCAACCACTTCAGTGCCTTCCTAGGGCAGCACAGAGAAAAACTTTTCCTACTTAATTGTAGCTGGAAGCCATGGATATAAAATCCACATTGCTTCAGTTTAAGCCACTTAACACAGGTATGGTCTACAGGATAAGCACTTGTTTTGGTAAATGCAGTGTTAAATCAGTATTGAACATCACTTAATAAACCAAGCAATTTCCTAACATTCATAGGAAAAGGTTGTAGACTGGTACTAGCTTTTCTTACAACAGATTTAATCATTCAGGAGAAGTAATTTTGATAAAAGCTTTACAATTTCATGCAATAACATCAGCTCATCATATAGTTTCTGTTGAAGCTGGTTAGCTTCCCTGCATTTGGGGTATTTTCACTTAGCACCCCGGCTCTCAAAAGCATCTTACCTTTGTTCTTTTACTTGAATTGACCAGGGAATTCTAATCCACCTTCACCTAAGCAACAATGAACCTTTGCTCTATTTAGCCTCGCTGCTTTCCTGTTATTTCTTCAAGCCCTCATTTACTTTTCTGCTTTTGCTCTGGCTGCAGTGCATAGTTGAACACCTGTTCCGCTTCCCCCAAGTGTTTCCATTTCAGTGACTGGCAAAGCAATCTCCAGCTGCACAGAGATCCTTAATGCAGAAGCATTTGCTCTTTGGCTCTAGGGGCTGAATAGCTGAAATAGATGGAGATTAGTTTCAAGTTCTTGTACAGAGCATTCCCAGAAATACCTGTACTTGCTTTGTGACACTCACTAGAGAAGGCTTAAAAGAAAACCCACCAGCAACAACTTCTACAGCAGGTAGAGGCTGCATCTCTCCATTTAGAAATCTTTTTGTTCTTACTAGCGTAGCTTCAATTCAGGCTGCCTGTGAATGTGGAAACCACTCACATTTGAGCTGCAATTGCACAAAAAATCTCTACTACACTTTCTTTGAAATTAGGGCTCACAGCAGATGTTTTCAAGGGAGCTATCAGATGGTGTGTAAATTCTGGTTTGATTTACAGATTTTCTTGTTGGCACAGTTCTGTCAGTGACACTACCTTCAGTTATTCCTGCACAATAAAGGGCAATAAAGCCTAATCCAAAGAAAAAACAAAACAAAACAAAATTCTAGGACTTCAGAGCTCTTTCACTGCCATGATAAGATATAATATCCAGCTTTTACGCACTCTAGATCATTACAATCCAACAAGTAACACAGGGACAAAGCAAGAAAGACTTGCATGGAAAGATTTTCATGGTTTTGTTCCTTTGTCCTTTCTAGTAACACATATCCTGATCCTGGCATATGTTTATATTAAGAGTCACCTGAGCACTGAGGTACCTGGTATAACATACAGATGCAGACACAGGTATCATGAGAAAGCTTGAAGCATTACCAGTAAAGTCCCATGGAGTGCTGTGATAGCTCAAAATCTATTGTAATTCTTAGACCTTCTGCATAGGTCTTTATTTGTTTGTTTCTGTTTACTGTATTTCTATGAAAATTACCCAATAATATCTCTTTACATGGTTCTTAGTAGGGAAGAGGGTATAGAAATGATGCCAGGTGTTAATCAACAGATATTCATTCCTGATTTCTTCTCCCAGCCCCAGCTCTAAAATATTTAACAAGGCACCCCCAAACATAAAGAATAGTAGGAACGACTGGGAGAAGAAAAGATAGCCCCTGAGAAAAAATAGCCTGAAGTCAGGGAAACAGTAGGCCAGAATTTTATCTGTTGTGTAGCAAAATGTCTTCATTAATGGAAATTAATTATGCCTATTTCTTTCACCCAGTAGTCAACATCCAATGTTAGTCTCAAGAGTGGATGCTTTTCCCACTATCTCAGTAGAGAAAATAGAGTCCCTTTCCTGTTCCTGGGTGGATAATGTAAAGTTCTGTAATGGAGAAAAGTTTAATGGATAAGAAAATTTAGACAAACGATGTGATAAAGACAAGCTGCTTCATTCTTCTTTTGGTGATAGCACCACTCTCTGCAAGCCATCGCATAGCTGCTGAGCGAGCAGCTAGATCAGCAGTATCAAACTAGAACAGAAGGATTTACTCGAAACTTTTTCTGAACAAGCCTGTGTGTAATTAAGCACAAATTCTTTCTTTTGTCAAAGTTAATGCTTGGTGGAAATGGAAAACATTCCAGCTTTTACAAATCTGGAGGTAAGCTTTGTGGGGTGAAGAGCAGCAGATTGCCTTGACAAGGTGGAATGTCAGTGTGGGACAGAAGGTCTAGTCCTCCTAATTCTCTTTCCACAGACAATTCCAGCCAAGCTCATGTTCATAGTGACCATCTACAAAGCGAAGACAGTGAATGAAACCAGGTTTTGGGGAGGTTCTATCTCAGTGGCAGGTTAGCTTATCCCTTCACCAGTTTCAATTCTTTCCACTACAATTAATGCCTAAACAGAATCAGAATTGTCTCCTCTCATCTTTAATAACAGGGCATGAGTCCCAGGTGGTTTCATATGCTTTTGAATTTTTTTAACATATCTTCCTAAAATAAAAAAAGCACTTAATATCTGTTATTTATTTATTTACTTGTGCCTCAGGAGAGCCCACCTTATTTGCAATTCCTTTCTGGTCCACTCAGGCATGCTGGCAAATGGGTAGTCCGGATGCATAGAGCAAAGGTGAATGAAACATCTGCTTTCCCGGTCTTGTTATTACCAGTATGCTCTTTTCCAGCCTCTGTTGTTCTGGAAATCTTTCAAGCATATAATGGGTAAAGTTCCCTCATATCTGAACCTTCAGCTCCAGCTGACACCTCAGTAATTTGTTTCCCATAGCAACTCATTTGGGATTCTTGACCTTGATGGAATGGCTAATGTGACCACTCCTAACTCAGCTTCAACACCGTGGAGAGTTTGCAAGTAAACCATGACAAGTGTATTTGTTTTACAGACTCTGTTTGTGTTTGGTGCCTTTATTTTATTAACCCTGGTTTGCTCTGTTTCAGCAGCAGTGCCCCATAACACGTGCTTCCTTCCAGATTTTTTGATTTTAAGAAGAGATACACTTCAGTAGCTTGTTGCAATAGGTTGATATAAAATCACATGTAGCACTCAGAGCAGCTGTGTTTTTTGAAGAAAGTGGGATGGCATCAGAGTGTTTCTGTTTTTAATTCAAACATCTCTGATGAGTTCTCTATGTGCAGTATTTCTTACTTTTCAGAGACAAGAGCTGGGCACATCCAGCAGAGACATGTGAATGTAAGTATTTCTGAAGATGAGTGCAGTGGCAACTCAGTAGGATGAAGTTCACATTCTCTGTTACTCCTTCATAAGCGTAACAACTGTATAATTGAGTGAGGAGTTTCTAAGCACCTTAAGTACGTAAATTTGCCACTGTCTTAAATAAGCCGTAATTTTAATAATCCATTGTTTAAAGCAACATTTTCCACTCTTTTTAAAAGCAGATGTTTTTAACATATGCAAAAGATGTGTGTTTATTTATGAGTAAAACTTCCATTATTTTTTTCCTGAAAAACTAGGGCAACTGAAAATTGAAAGACAAAATATTTTGCCAGAAAATCAGAAATTTTCCATTTAGAAATGCTGTAAGTCAACTGATGAGGCAATCAGTTCGTTAGACACCAGCTCCTGATATCAATGGAAGAGATTTTGTGTTTGAGTAAAGTACCCATAATATAGAAATGATAATGTAATAGATGATGACATCTTAGATGAGAGGAAGCATCAGAATATCATAGGCAAAATGATTTGTCATGGAGCTTGGCCCAAAGAGAGAAAGAATTTTTAAAGGTATCAGATGTTTAACTTCCATAAAGCATAGAAGAAACATTAATAGATTTAATAATTAAAACAAACAAACAAACAAAACAAAACAAACAAAAAAAACCCAACTGTTTTTTTTCTTCCCATGACATCATTGAAAAAGAGGGGAAAATTATAACTGATTATATTTCCAACATTACTTGTTCAGTTACTTCATTTGAAAAGAATGTTTATATTAAGCTTATTATGAAGACAAATGTATTTCTATTTTAGAAGGAAGGAGAATGCATGTTTGCATATATGTGTGTGACAGGGAACATATTTCCTCTTCAGAGCTGCACCAGGATTTAGTGACAGAAAGGGTGACTGAATCTCAGGTCCTGTGTTAATGCACAATAATGCTATCGGTGGTTGAACTCTTGATTCATGCAACTGTTTCACTATTCAATCCTTAAATTTTCTTTTGATTCAAAAGTGCTTACGAAAACAAAATGACACAAAAATAGAAAGAAAAGACTGAACAAAACTGCAGCAATCATGCAATATCTGTACCCATAGGAAAAAAACCAGTGAGCAGCTTGTGAACAGTAATCGTACTATAGACTACAGGCGGCAGAACAGCTGGAATGAGAAATCAATTATTCAGCTAGAAAAGACAATGTGCAATAATTAAATTATGAGTAATTAATATAAGATAGCTTACATTGTATGAGCCTGCACTTTGAGAAATGCTGTGACTCTGCAAAGAAAGCAGCAGCAAAGGTTCCTGGCTCTTCCCCGTGCCATTGTTTAGCAAACAAAAGGCGCTCTGAGAGCACACAGCTTTTTGCCTACACAGCTAAGATGCCTATCCAGCCTTTTTAAAGCTGACTTGCAAGCACAATAACAAAATTTCATCATCCCTACACAATAAGATGTATTTCATACCTTTCAATCTGGAGGAATTAATGTTCTTTATATAAAATCATGTCAGAAATTAATCTGATCTTATGCCACGCTAAAGCATGAGTAAGTTGTTAAAACCTAAACAACTGGGAGAAGAATCAGCCCTTAAATTTCTATATTGACAGGTCTTGTTCAAACACAAGAATGAATGCTACAAACCAGGAACTCTTCCAGCAAAAAAGAAAGGAGAAACTGATTTAAATATAACATTTTTTCCCAACATCCCAGACTTCAAGTGAAGATAGTAAATTAAAACACATATATGCAAAGGTTTTGGTGTAATTTCTGTTTTTATAAATTTATACAGAAAGGCTCCAAGTACTACTATCTTTTCCTTAAAAACAGATAGCAAACAGACCAAAGAAGAGTGAAAATCATGTCCAAAATTTCAGAGGAGGTATGAGAATTGAGACCAAGGTCATGAGTCCTGTCCTTGCCTTCTGGCCAATGGGTTTATCATGACTGGATTCAGCAGGAAGCCCAAAGTATAATTCCCCATACCTCCCGCCATGTAAAATGGAAGGTGAATGCAACTGCTTTTTTTGCTTCTGTCTCTGTCTTGAATTGTGACTCCATCTCATCTTTCTTTCAAATGAATTAGGTGGATATTTGTACAGAATTTCTGAATCCACAGATGTGGTATGAAGCCTGTGGTCTGGTAGCGCAACACTGGGGGGGGGGGGGGGGGGAAGGTAGAAAGATAACAACGAAGTTTAGGCTTGTCTGACATACCGGAGCAAAGTTTGAAAAGATCTGATGGTTATCTGCACACGCACCAGGGGAATATATATATATATATATATATGAGGAAAGAGAAAGAGAAACGCTGTTTTGGCAAAAAGGGTGAAGCTGTAACACAAACAAATACATTTAGATGGGCCATGAATAAGAGTAAACTTTGGGTTCCTTTCTCACCAGCAGGGTAGCAAAGGTCTGGGTCAGCCCTTCCATATGTGTGAACAAAATAAACTTCACAGCGGAGCTCAGAAACTTCAGGAGGAGTGTGGTATACTGCCACCATAATAGGCTCTTGATGTTGTATGAAAGTCCCTATATCCCTGAATGATCTTATTAGTGTGGTATTACAACCATGGTAAGTGATCCAGTTTGAGACTGTAAAACAGATACTGATCCAGATTACCTATCAGCTAATAATATGAGACACGGACAAAGGAGTGAATTAGCTGTGGATGGCTTACAACAGTGTGTGTAATGTCAGAATATATAGTGTCAGGTAAGCAAAGTTTGCTAAATAACCCATCTCCTTATTGTTATGGTTGTGTCTGTATACACACAGCCACATTCCCTAGAGGGAACTGGGTTACAGTCTTGATAAGATGCTGTAAGGGAGGACCAGATGCACACAGAAAGATGCTTTGTATGAGAGCATATTCTAAAGAAGTTCAGCTCCCATCTACAGTCTGGCTTAACAGCCCAAGTTTCTAGTATTCAGTGTACTAAGGATTTCCAGAAACTGTCTTTTAATGCTTCTTTTGGAGCCATCAGGGAAATTGCTGGAAACCTATCTCTGCCTGCAAAGAATTGGTAGTGGATAAAATGTATCTGATGTCTAGCGGCAAGGGGGAAAGAGAAAGGGATAAATGGTTGACTCAAGGACACAGTGAAAATTAGTAGCAGCAAAAAAAATCCAGTCTCCTAACTCTTGTCCGAATGTCTTGACAACCTGACTGTACTGCCTCTCCATCACTCTCTTTCTTCCAAAACAGCACGTGTGATGGACTGATTCATCAAGAGTATTAATTATCTTGATCCTGAACTGAGCCAATACTCGCGTTTCCTAACTGAAATCCTATTGCTTCGGCCTTTATTTTGTATTACACACCCCTGATTACTATCAGCTCCCCATTACAATTGATTCTAAAAGGGGGGAAAAAAACAACAAAAACCAAAACCAACAAACACCACCACAACTTTTTTTCCTCACTTTTTTATGGAGCCACAAGACTACACAGGGTGAGGGAGGGATGTTGTCTTTTATACTCAGCAAATCTTATAGCACTGCTAGATTAACTGGGCACAAGCTTTTTCACAAAACGGTGCCACATGACAACATATGCATATGTTCCGAAAAGCACCATGTCATTTACACAGTTCAAGTGGGTGCAGGTGAGAATTAAAAAAACATCGGCTCTAAGCAGCTTCTCAGCTTTCCATACAGTTAGCAGATTGGCCTGTGGCGTACAAAAAAAGGCTATTGTTGCTTTTTAATCTTCTTTCAGTGTAGGGAGCTACTGTTTTCTCTACTGTGCTGATAACACATAAATTGCTTATCCTCCAAAGCAGCCTTTACCTGACCACCAACTGCACCCACCTCTTGCCAGGCTTCTGATAATCTCTTCCCGCTTCTTTTTCAGTCTCTGTTGTGTTTAGCTTGAGGGATTTTGTGACCTCATACAGAAGCAGAAATAAAAAGGTCCTTCCCCCCCCCCCCCGCCCCCCCCCCGGCTCCACACCCCTCTGCTTTCTTGCCTGTCTGTGAGATGAAAATGCAGTTGGGGGAAAAAGGAAAGAAAATGCAGCGGCAGTGCTAGCATGCCAAGTAAAACTCCAATTCCAAATCACATTGTGAAGTTTCACATTTGCTGTGAAATAATTAGAGGTCACAAAGAGGGACCCAGCTTCTCAATGGTGTAATATGGTGATTTCTCAAAATCTGCCCAACAGCTCCTTGCTTGTCCAGCTGAAGTCACTTGGCAACAGCTAATATTTAACTTTCTTAAAATAAAGCAAGTCTCCTTTCTCTCTCTCTTCCCCGGCCCTGAGTTAAATTACAGTAATGTGTTGATATAAACATTGCCTGGTCACCACAGAAGTCAATGAGACATCCTCACCTTGAAAGCTGCGTAGCCATCTTATCCTTTAAACAAAAGATGTGCAACAAAAGGTACTAAAAAAAAAAAAATCAATGAGAAATTAAATAGCAAGATTATTTATGAAGAACAAAGAAAATAAAGAGGTGATACATAAAGCTGCAGGAAAGCAAGCCAAACAACACTTAAAGTTTTTTTCCCTTTACTATGTAAGAAGAAACTGGGAAAAAATATTACAGGTGTAAATTGAAAAAGTAAGATATTTTGAACTTGTTTTTTTCCCCATCTGATTAAAGAAAAGGAAGTAATTGGAATGTGAAGAAGTTATACGTTCTTTATTTAGGGAAACTAAATCACAGTAAGATCTTGCCAGGCACATTTGATTTACTAGCACTGATGAAACTCGTGTGGGCTCCTTAATATTGAGTATTCCTTAATATTAAGTATTCCATCTCTGCCTTGTGATGAACATACAGTAAAAGTCATCAAGACCTCTGCTGAATAAAATTACTTCTTCAGAAACTCAGATGCTGCACATAAGAGACCTAATTTCAGATTCTCAAGACTTATTCCCTGCTCTCCTGTTGAAGATTTTTATCTGGAAATCAGCATCGGTGAGGCACAGGCAGGAGTTTCTCTCTCTCTCCCACACAGCAGTGCAAAGACCGAGGAGTCTAAGGACTGATCCAAGGAAAGGCTTAGCTGCCTCTCTAAGTGAAAAGCAAACACAAAGTGGGACTTCAGTGGGGTGGTTGTCAGGGGCAGACAAAGCTGCATCACAGCTAGTCAGTGTTCTCAGAGCTCTGTTTTCTCTGCTTCCTGCCCCTGCAATTCCTGCAAGCGTGTGCTGAGGTGCTAGCTGAGTGAAGGAGAAGGATTGTGGCTCACCACCCAAGCAGTGGTGTGGGCTGTACAAAGCCTTCTGTAGGCGATGATTCATCCTGACACCTCTGTTAGAACGATGCTATGTTTTTCCAGAGATGTCCCAAGCACTTTACCAAGTGCCAATCTTGCTTCCTTGGGAAGACTTCAAATAAACTGAGTCAGATAAAAGTCAGTCTGGCTTCTAGGGAAGTATGACAAGGTCTGGGCACTGATTTCCCGTCACCGAGAGATGTCTGGGGCATGACTGGAGCAAGTTCACATCGTGTGCCCGTGTCTGTGCAGGCAGATGGGAGGGAGTAGGAAACTGTTGTCTCTGTCCCCTACAAGTCAGACTGAGCCATCTGAGGACAACCCAATGTCTCCAGACCAGGTCTGTGATGTGCTAAACTGTTTGTGGTTATCTCGGGTTCCTATGCTTATAAAGTGCCAGCAGGCACTACTAGGCTGAGGAACTGGAAGGAACAGTCCAAGGGTGAGATGACCAGGGCACATCAGTAGGGTGTGGAGGAATGAAGGCGGTGGGTCGATCAGCATTGATAACATGCAGCTGTGGCCTTGCCCCAGGGCAGTGGGTTGATTGACATGGATGATGTGCAGCTGTAGCTCGTTCCTGCTCAGTGGTTAAATAGCCCTGAGGATTAGGGGTGGGTGGATGGATGGCGTGAGTAATGCTGTGGTCTGGTCTCTGGAGGAAGGGGATACAGGATGGACAATAGAATCTGACCCATGGTAAAGCCTTGTTGCACCCTACTAGTTTGTGCTGCAACAGTAGGGTCCTTACGCTCTGTATGTAAATAAAAAAGAATTCCTCTGCTTTCCTTGTATCTGTGTGTAGTGGTTAACATCAACATTGCTCCAAAATGATGTGACTACTCTTTAGAGGGAGAGAAATGTGGACCTGAGCTAGCACCAGCAATCACCATGTGCAGTACCTTCTAGGGCTCACAAAGGCTGCAGGTTGTGCGTGACCACAATGTGACTTCCAGGGAATTATTTCACTGTTGTTCCTCATGAGATGGCTGTGTTGGTCTCTAGGCACACTTAGATCATTCAGCAACATAGGTGTAATTCCTTGACTGGTAATGTCAGAGCTGGTGCCAGCTGAAAGGGACACTGGTCTCTAAAAGCCAAAGCAATGGGGGTGTGAGAGATGTTCTATTGTAAAGCTGAGCGGGGTCTGCTGTGGCCACATCTTACAAAAATGAGTTGTTCCTAGGATTGCTCTAGGTTTGACACAACATGACTATATGGGTTGAACATGAGCCAGCAGTGTGCCCAGGTGGCCAAGAAGGCCAAGAGTATCCTGGCTTGTATCAGAAACAGTGTGGCCAGCAGGACCGGGGCAGTGATTGTCTCCATGTACTCAGCACTGGTGACGCCACACCTCGAATACTGTGTTCACTTTTGGGTCCTTCACTGCAAGATGGACGTAGAGGTACTGGAGCGTGTCCAGAGAAGCTGGTGCAGGGTCTGGAGCACAAGTCTTCTGAGGAGCGGCTGAGGGAACTGGGGTTGTTTAGCCTGGAGAAAAGGGGGCTCAGGCTGGACTTAATTGCTCTCTACAACTACCTGACAGGGGGCTGTAGGCAGATGAGGTTGGTCTCTTCTCCCAGGTAACAAGTGACAGGGCAAAAGGAGATGGCCTCAAGTTGCACCAGGGAAGGTTTCAATTGGATATTAGGAAATATTTTTTCACAGAAAGGGTTGTCAAGCATTGGGACAGGCTGCCCAGGGAAGTGACTGAGTCACCACCATCCCTGGAGTTATTTAAAATATTTGTAGATGTGGAACTTAGCTAAATGGTTTAGTGGTGGACTTGGCAGGGTTAGATTAACAATTGGAGTCAATGATCTTAAAGATCTTTTCCAACCTAATTGATTCTATGATCCCAGTAAGTGTCCAGGTGGGAGGTTCTGCTTGTGCCTGAATTCTCAAAAACCAAGACAGCAGGATGTAGAATCATAGAATGGTTTGGGTTGGAAGGGACCATAAAGATCACCTAGTTCCAACCCCCTTGCCACAGGCAGGGACACCTTCTGCTAGACCAGGTTGTTCAAGGCCCCATCCAACCTGGCCTTGAACACTTCTACACATTGGCATCCACAACTCCGCTGGGCAACCTCTTCCAGTGCCTCACCACCCTCATTGTATGGAATGTCTTCCTAATAGCTAATCTGAATCTGCCCTCTTTCAGTTTAAAACATTGTCCTTTGTCCTATCACTACAGGCTCTTGTAAAAAGTCCCTCTCCAGCTTTCTTGTAGGCCCCTTTTAGGTACTAGAAGGCTGCTATAAGGTCTCCCCAGAGCCTTCTCTTCTCCAGGCTGAACAACCCCAGCTCTGTCAGCCTGTCTTCCTAGGAGAGGTGCTCCAACCCTCTGATCACCTTCGTGGTCCTCCTCTGGACTCTCTCCAACAGGTCCATGTCCTTCTTATTTTGGGGGCTCCAGAGCTAAGTGGAGTACTCCAGGTGGGATCTTACAAGAGCAGAGGGGGCGATCACCTCCCTTGACCTGCTGGCCAGGCTGTTTTTGATGCAGCCCAGGATTCAGTTGGCTTTCTGGGCTGCAGGCACACATTGCCAGGTCATGTTGAGTTTCTCCTCCACTAACACCCCCAAGCCCTTCTTGTCAGGGCTACTCTCAAACCTTTCTCTTCCCAGCCTGTATTTGTGCTTGGGATTGCCCTGACCCATGTGAAGACCTTGCACTTGGCCTTATTGAACTTCGTGAGGTTTGTATGGGCCCACTTCTCAAGCCTTTCAAGACTCCTCTGGATGGTATCCCTTCCCTCCAGCACGTTGACCATACCACATAGCTCAGTGTCATCAGCAGACTTACAGAGGGTGTGCTCAATCGCACTGTCTATGTCACCAACGAAGATGTTAAACAGTGGCAGTCCCAATAATGACCCCTGAGGAATGCCACTCATCACTGTTCTCTACTTGGATTTTGAACTGTTGACCACAACTTTTTGAGTGCAACCATCCAGCCAATTCCTTATCCACTGAGTGGTCCATCTATGAGATCCATGCCTCTCCAGTTTAGAGACAAGGATGTCGTGCAGGACAGTGTGGGAAGCAGAAGAATTTCATTGTATTCTGTCATGTAGCCAACTTGACTAGTTGTAGGTTGTCTGAGAATTTCTCCTGTTTCCTTCAGAAATGAGCTGAAGAGCACGGTCAGGGCCAGGCTTGACTTCCCTTTGGTATACTAGCTAGGATGTTTTTATCTCTCTGACCATGCTCCAAAAGCTGCAACAGCGTGGACAGCCAAAAGGTATCCTGCAAATACTGCTTGTGCAGTACAGCATAAATCTGGCCTCAAGTCCAAAACTTGTTGCAACCCCAAACTTGTTTGTTTTCAGCTACAAGCCACCATCGACCCCTTGTAATGAATACAATCAATTTTTATTCAGTAAAGTTTGACTGTAATGACTCTCTTCATTATCCATTTTGATTAATGACTTTCACAGAGTAGGAGCATTTGGGGAAGATATTCTGTTCCCTTTTCCTCAGTTAATGTTTGTCACTTTTTACAAAACATACATGCCAGCTATATCTGTCAACTACTTTTTACCTACACTAAAACCATCACAGGTACTGCCTTAAATAAAGGATTTGGCAACATCCTGTCATACAGCTCCACACTGATATAACAACTTACAGAGTGCAAAGGTATCTGAATCAAAAGCATCAGAATGGTTCGTTTAAACGGAGGTGATTTTAGCCAAAATACCTGTACTGCATTTTCTAACGGAGGTAGTTTGGATTAAAACAGACTCACCAGTTTTGGGCTCAAATACTTTTAAAACCAGGGTTTAAAATCAGATACATGGACTATGTAAATATGTAGGTCAAAGACTAATCCTATTTATAGAATCTTGAGAAAGAAAATAATGGGATAATTAGAAGATATCAATAGACAGTTTTAAGAGTCACACTAGTTTTCCTTAGTTATTTAAGACAAATCAATCTCCAAAAAAATTTAAAATAGTTATTTGGCATTTTCTTTTGCTTTCAAAATAAAATAGTTTGAAGTGATTTTGGCTTCATTAGAAAATGTCCAAAATTTTTAGAAAGATATAATAGGATCTCATGTCTTACACTGGGATTAGGCAATTTATCTCACCCCAGAGGAAAATTCTTTTTTAATTATTTTATTTTTCAAGATTTTGGGGCACAAAATATTCATCCAGAAAAATTCTATGCACACTTTTTTTGGGGTCTAATAAAAGTGAACATTTATTTGTGTAACAATATATGCTGGTCAATATATTATTCTATATAGCTGGTGAAAGGGCTGGAAGGCATGTCATATGAGGAACAGCTAAGGACTCTAGGTTTGTCTAGTTCAGAGAAAAGGAGGCTGAGGTGTGACCTCGTTGCTCTTTACAGCTTCCTGAAGAAGTGGAGAGGAAGGTGCTGATCTCTTCTCCCTGATATCCAGTGATGGAGCACATGAAAATGGCTCAAAGCTGTGCCAGGAGAGGTTCAGCCTTGATACTAGGAAACATCTTTACAGAGACGGTGGTTAAACTCTGGAACAGGCTTCCTAGAGAGGTGGTAGATGCCCCAAGCCTGTCAGCGATTAAGAGGCACTTTAACATGCTTTAACTTTTGATCAGCCCTGAAGTGGTCAGGCAGTTAGACTAGATGAATGCTGTAGGTCCCTCCCAACTGTACTATTCTATTCTATTATTTTGTTTTCCACTATAAATGATTCTGTGAACTTGCTAAGAATGTCCATTTCTATATACCATTTAATCCACAACACTTTGCCAAGTTCCTCAACAACATTTATTTCAGAACATTGGCCTTTATGGAATGATAATCTTAATGATTCAACAGTGTCAGATTAATAAATAATTATCTCATCATATGTCCTTTCTACCAGAAGGATGCTAAAGAGCCTAGGTACGTACACTGTTCTGGTGTATTCTTGAGATATCTACTGCTTGTGCCAAAATACATTGGAACATCCATTTAGCTGTAATTTTGTGATTATATCAGATTGATGAAAAAAAGTCTTATTTATTCTAAGCACTTTTGTTGATGACTTACAGGTTACTATAAAAGCTGGAAAGTCAGTTCAATTTTATGAACAATTAAATGGGGTCTGTCCAAAGGTAATTAATTTTATGGTAGAGGCTGAGCAAGGTGATGCTATAATGTTCTTATATCTCTGATGATAAGAGGGAAAGATAGTTCACTGGCTATTAAATGTTTCCAGACGTTCACATTCCATATAATTATTTATATTTCGGGTCTCTTCACTGTTTTGTTATTAAAGAGGTTCTTCTCTTCTGGATGGTTAAATGTGCAATTTGTGCATGCTCTAATGAATATTATGCATACCAAGGTCTTTATGAAAAGTAGTTATTCACTTAATAGATGGTGACTATCTTCTGCTCATTTACAGTGTGACCAAGATGTGTGGTAGTGAAAATAGCAGTTCCTTCAGATTTCCAAACAATATGAGGGAAGGGAAGGTTTATAATGAGCCATAGCTAGTTTTCTTAAAGACTGAATATGGAAAAGTTGGGAATGTAGTTAATTACTTTCAGAAAAACATTATTGTTATATTCTGCAAGAGGTGTAATTAGATTATACTCTCAGAGAAGTAAAAGTCACTACAGTTCAGAAACAAATATGAGAGATAAGAATCTCTAAACAAGACCAAGAAAATGAGAGCTAGGAGTGTTTTATTGCAGGCCTATGTCCAGCATTAGGACTTACATATAAGAAACTCTTGAAAACTTGCAGTAGGCAATTAAAAACAAATATATCCTTTCAAATAGTGTTACTCATAGTCTTCAAAAAATTAAGGTATTATAGATGTTAGTATCTGGGTAGTCTGAGCAGCCATTTAAATGTCTACATTCCTTTGAGAATATTGTTAAATTGGATATCTTGAACAATTTTTTTATGGAAAAAAAATCCTAATTTAATTGACTGTTACATGAAAAAATACATTTCTTTTCACTAGTTCTGACAAAACATGTAAGGTGCACTGTAGGCTTATGTAATATCCTTTATTCTTTGTAACATGGGTCAGGGAAAACAGATGTTCCCAATACAAATTCATTCTACTTTTTCATCTTAATGGGTTGACTCATTTGTTTTCTTGACACTCTCATAAGGTTTTTCTCGTTTCAATGAGGGGGCTTTCTCTGTCCTTTATTAATCCTGCTGGTTTTTTTTAATCTCTTCTTGTTTTGAATTGTCCTTTTGGAAAAATATTCCACCAATGCCACGCAGTACATTAGATGACATCATACAGGAGTAGGCACTATGCGGAATGCAGACAAGCACTGTAATATGACTGAAATATCTCAATCTCATTTTTTGTGCATTCTAATATTATGCTTGAATTTTTACTGCAGCTAAACACAAAGCAGAGGTCTTCAGAGATGCCTTTGTCCATTCAACTACTGCTGTTAGTCTCGAATGCTGCAAGGTTTGACAAGTGATTTAAGAGCTCCTTGTGCATTATTATTTTATTTTTTTTCAGCACAGATTTCATTTGTCATTAAAAAACCCATTTATGTAAGATGAAGTCCCTCTGAAGCTCATCAACAAGCTCTTTGTCCTTGACTAAGGCTGTAAAAATAACTAATATTTTGGTCTGGCTGCCAAACAAAAGCTGATTAGCATTTAAACAAGTATATGATTGTTGCATTGTTTCTCCCCAAAATAAAAACTTAGGATGATCAAGTTACTGTACTTGACAGTACTCTCACTGAACCTCAAATGAAATACTCTGGTGCTCACATAGTCTGAGGAGTGAAACCAGTTAGCTACTCAAAACTGCTGGGAGAGGTGACAGCCTCATCACTCTCCAATAGCCCAGTGGACCGAGTGCCCATCTAAGATGTGGAGAAGGGGCCTTTGTGCCTGTGGACTGAGGTTCCTCTATCTACCTGGTTATAAGGCAGATCAAGACGATCTTGTGCATAGATCTGAATTCTCCTGTGGATGCTGTTCCACTTTTTCTTTTTAAGCTCCTAGGATGTGAATTTACATCTGTTGCAGTCTGGTGGCTGAAATGCAGACATCAGAGCCTGCTTCCTGACACAAGATGGGGTGCTGTCAATGGAGGTGTTACCCTTCAGCTTCCAGCAGTTTATCTTTTTGCTGGGATACACTTTAAGCCTGATGGTTAGATTATTCACATTATTGAACTTCCTGTAAGGGAAATAGAATAATTAGGGTATTTCATCTTATGGCATGTTCTAACTACTGGTTTATTGGAAAGAACAGCTGCACACTGTCTGACAGTCTAGTTCTTCAGACATTTTTTGCAGACTGATCTAGCCTACATTTGACACTGCAATTGTGGAAAAAAAACCCAAACAACAACAACGAACAAACCAGAAACAGTTTTGGCAAAATAACTGTTCTTGTCAGTACAGGTATTCCCTTGTACTCTTTTCTTCTTCTTCTACATTCCTACCACCTTCACATTTTTTTAGATCATCACTCATCACCTGTGATAATTACTAAATAGATTAAGCCAGCAAAACCCAGGGAAGTTCATTATTAACTCCTTGCTGTATTGAAAAATTACTATTTAATCCCATTTTCCCCATTCTTTTATCCTGTTCTTTGCTTTACCCTGGTGTTGCACCTTCTTATGTTTTAAAATACCATGTAAAAGAAAAAACATCACAAGTATTCTGTAAATCTGAATTAATTATTTCTCTATTAAGAAAAATTAACCTTATGCCACATGACTTGAAGTTCATGAAAGACTGAAAACCTTTGGTCAACTCAAGTCTAATTTAATATCTCTTTCAAGAAAATAGGCAAAAGTCAGTGGTCACTTGGCTTTATGATTACTATATACTGATAGAGAAAGGGTTATTTATTTTCATGCATGGGTTTCCATGGACCATCTGCTTCTCTGTATGAAGGTTATCCCACTCTGAGAAATGCAAGTAAACATTTAAGAACTTTGGTAATTATTTGCTTGTTTGTTTCAAAGGCATATGGTGGTAGTTTAGTCAGGGAGATTTACATTCGCTGTATACACAATGGTTTACATTCAGTCCACTTCTGCCAATGACTGTAACGAGGGAAGAAGGGTTATTTGCAGAGAGGAAAGAGCTGTTATGGGACCAGGACTAAAGCCGGCAAGGATGATTCTGATCCTTTCAAGACAGATGTCCTGGGAAAGCTGAGTGCTTTTAAATTAGGGTATTTTTGGAGTGTATCAAATACACATTGAAACCCCTGAGATATTCATAAGGTGCTAGCTGTCACTTTCCATTTCGGAGAGCAGTCTGAGTGGTCTGTGAAGTGCTTTTCTCTTGTAATGCAGTGGTTAGAGCACTGACCCAGGGTAGGAGACATCCACCTTCCACTTTATCCTTCATTAAATGGGACTAATTCCCACCTCCCTCAGCTCCAAGGAATACCCAGTGGTAGTGCCTGGGGGAGGATAAGCCTTCCATTTCTTATGATGCTGCTTCCTGGCAGAGCTTGAAAAAGTTCAGAATCAATGGACCTTAAATACACTGAGGAAGCATGACTGCGTTCCCTGGTAGCTGGGATGTTCAGCTGAAAGAACAACAGAATTCATCTCCAAAATTAAAATAAAAATAAGAATTAGAAATTCAAAGAAAACAGTTCTAGGACAACTGGCTCGATAGTTCACGCAAATAGGAAGGTATTTCTCAGTACCACCCATGTGTACCTGTCACCTCTTGGGAGTGCAAGCCCAGGTTTGCCTGACACTAACTTCATCCAATAATCAGAGGGAGAGCCTTAAAAGATAACTATCCAAATCTTGATGCCAGCTATGATTCATGACCTTTGATGTAGCAGGTAAATGAACAGAAAGTGAGATTTATTTAATGCTATATAACAAGCATTGGGGTTAGAAGTCCAAGCTCTTTGACACAATGAGCCTTAGTCATTAGAAGGAAGCTATTTCAGTAATGAATTATTACAGCCCCGGGAGTACTTTGGTCATGGTTCATCACCATGGTACACTGTGGACCTTAATAGTGTCTTACAATGTCAATATGTGCTTTATTTAAGGTTTGTATCATTTTAGCTGGTCAGAAAGGATAAAACTCACCCCTGCGCAGCAGGCCAGAACATGGTCTATTCATCATGGTAGTCCCACATGAGTCGTCAAAATGTATTTTAACTGAGATGGAAGTGACACATAAAGCTTCTGTGAGGTCTTGCACACAGCTGGATTTCAGCTGTGAATAGGAAGGCACCAATTCACAAATAAGTTATTTGATGGAAAATCTTGCCATCAGAATAGCTAAATGACATGAATAATTCCTCTAACCTTACCTACAATATCTGAATCTTGCCTTTTAATATAGTTTTGGGTAAGCAATTTTCATGGAAAATAATGGCAGAAAAAGAATAGTAAGAATGGAGGATGGGCTTTTTTCAGATTAAATAATTTGGTTCATTTTACTTAAATTCAAAGAATTCAACATCAGGCACGTATCTTCTGCATGATGGCCAGAAAATTAAATTCCTGTTAGGTGCTTCAATCCCAACCCCTTTTCTCTATGTTCCAGCCCCTGTCCTTTCTGCATTCTTTTGCGAGGTAATTGCCAGAGCCCACAAACCGGGAAGTTTTCAATGTCAAATTGTCTAATTTTAAGAAAGCTCAACCCAACCTCCCCTGTTCAAAAATACTTTTCTTTATAAAGAAGTAACTTCCTTGTTGAGCTTCTTTCAGTAATCTTTCTTTCATTTTAAGCACGTCTTGAATGTTAAGTTGTTATGTTTAAAACCACAACCATGTAACTTTTTAAAAATAACAAATAGCATTCCAAACAAAAATTTTCCATCGGGAAATATTTTTTTTTCATTTTCCATTACTTTTTTTGTGAGTTCATTCATATTAAACTGCTTAACAATCCCCTAAAGTACCCTTATGACCAAGAAGTTTACTGAAAGTATCTGCTCGGTTCTGGCTCTCAGTAATCAAAATAACTTTTCTTTTTTTTCTTTTTTTTTTTTTTTTAAACAGGTGTTTTGAAAAATATATATTAAACTAAACACAGCTATTTTCTACCTAGAGTTTTATATAAATAGTACCTTTGTTCTGAGCCTGCCATTTTACCAATAAATCAATAACAACATAAACACAAAAGAAAGTGTTACTAACAAACATTGTAAATCAAAGCATACTGATAGATAATGGCATTGCTTTAGTAGGCTTCATGTATGCCTGCTGGTATCCATCACGTAAGATTAAACAGGAACTTCACTGTTTATATTTACTGGAATCTGAGAAGTCAATAGTATTCCTCCTAGAAGAAATTATTACAGGACAGCCCAAATATTTGAGCTGTCCAAAGAGCAAATATTTTGCATCTATATACATTTTCTGCCTCAGTAGTAAAAGTGTTTGAATGCCCTTGAGCAAAGATTAGGCTCAGGGAAAACCCATCACTTCATATCCATTTTCTCCAGTTTCCCTCAAAGCACTTTACAGTTGACTTTTTTACAGATACAGATATACCTAGGATAACACAAGGGAGAGAAGCCAGTCTTTACAGAACGCAGAAGTGTAAACCAAGACTTCAGTAGGAAACATTTCTTCATACATGTCCACCACAGGTTTCAGCTGCTCTATTATATTCCTATTCATGTGAGTCAGCAACCCGTTCCTATCACAATCCCTCAGGTACTTTTGACACTGAAGTCATAAAACAAACAAAAGTTCAATCTTGTAAGGAAAGTAATATCCAAGGAATACCAAAATGTTGGTTTTCCAAATAAACCAGGTAACTGATTTCCCTGTTATTGTATTAACTAAACTACTGAATGGGATCCTCAGAAGACAATATATTTATGAGAATGTTAAAAGACTGCCTGGCCAATATTGCTATTTCTTCTTTCCTCTAAATCCCAGTCTCCTCCCAACCCTGTGATCCAGAATTCCTCCCTATTTTTCTTTTTTCTCCCTTTTTCTACCCAATCTTTTGTTTTTCTTACATACTAGTCCTTCCTCTCCATTACAGTGCACTCACCCTTCTTAAGATTCATACCAAATCTTGCCTGTCTTTCACACCTTTAAGCACTTGTAGCCTCTCATATTGGTGCTTATTCCGGCTTCTTATAGCACTAGCACAGTTTCTGTTAGGAGCCATCTCAGCTGTGATGCTGCAGCATCCTAAACTGGCATGGGGGATTGCAGTGTCATATCTGTCAGGGCCCATCGAGCAACCTTGTGGTTAGAAATTAATCTTGCCGAAGGAGCTGGTTAAATGGCCATTGGAAAATAATTAAGAAGTGTGAAAGGGAAAAAAACCCAAAAGCTAAATGCATTTTTTTTCCTATGTGGCAATCACAGGTTCTCTCTGGAAGGCATGACATAAAAGAAAGGCATATAAAAAGTACTGGGTTTTTATTCAGCAGGTTGCACAGCAAAGGTTCAGAGTGGAAGGGACCCTTAACATGGAGCTCAGAAGAAAAACTAGCATTATTTATTTGTTTATTTATAGCATAAAAATAAGGGTCAAGACAAGCTTCTGATTTCAAAAAGGGAAACTCTCAGGAGAGGGGATGTTTGCTTTTTTTTTTCTGCTGCAAGCACCCACATGGGTGCATGCAGCTATATTTTGTCCTCTTGTTATCCAACAAAGAGAAGATGTGGACCAATTCCTACCTGCTCTTATGGAATTTTAAAATTTTCCTCTAGCCCAACCTGAGATGGCAATTTCACTGTGCATAGACCTTTGCTTCCCAATCAGGTCTGTGAGCAACATGGGGCATCACGAACAAAAGGCTTTGCTGGCAGAAGTGGAAGGAGGAATTCTACCAAGGAATTTCATCCTTGCTATGCCGTATTGGCTGGAAGTCTTACAAAGGTCTCCAAAATAAATTAAACACCAGGCAATCATCTAAATGTTTTCTTGTCGCTCACTTCATTCCTACATATGGCCCATAGTAAGGAAAGGTGACAGACACTGTTACTCTCTGGAGGTCCTGCTTAGCCCAAATTGCAAAACCTGCAGCCTGCTTACTGAAAACCATTATTTGGATCCCAGTGAGGGCTCTGTTTATTATTCTGTAATAATAACAGATAATCTGTTATATTCAAAAATTTGAGCCTTCATTGCAAAAATCAGAGATCTCCCCAAAACCCCAGAGTAGTATTTCCTTGTTCAGCTTTTAAAAGTAGTTGTAATTTCATCACATACCTCTTAATCCTTTGTTACAGTGATACATGAGAAAAAGAGCAATCAGAGCTGAATAAGCCTTCTACCATCTTCTTAAATATCTCAGTCAAAATTTCATGTGTTGACCTTAATGTCTGAGGAATTATCCCTTGGAATATCCCCGAATCTTGTTGCATATCTTTTGTCACCTCCATTGGAAATGTTGCTTATTTATTATAGCTGTTCCCTGATGTTGAAATAGTACAGCATTTGATTCCTTTACTTAATATTGCTGAGATTCAAGTCTCCAAAGATTTGGATGTTTAAATACAAATTGTTTTAGTTCAAGCCCATCTCACATAAACTGTTATTGATAAGACCATAGTCACACACAGCTGACTGTCACTCAAGTGTTTATGGAGGCAGAAATAAAAATCCCATTCCACCTCACTGTTAATCAATCTTTGTCACTCCACCAAGTTCTTTTATCTGATAAGCTCCCTTGTGACTAGGAGAAAGAAAAAAAAAAAAAAAAAAAAAAAAAAAGAGCCATGTAGATGGATGCCCTGCAGCCCAAACAGGCAGGTCGAAGGAAACGAAGCACCAGGAAGAATACAGCTGTGCCTGGCAGCTGCAGGTTTTCAGGCCAGCACAAGTCACCCAAACACCCACCACGGCTGGAGGTGTGCTGGCCTGTTTCTCCAGCACACCAACAGCTCTCTGCTATAGCCACCAGTCCTTGGACCCCTTCTTGAATGCGTCATTTCATTCATTCAAAACACAACACACTCTCACAGTCCAGATCTATGTCTTTCCTTGCCCTTCTCACCACTTATATGAGACAATCCCCATCACAAGAACTGTCTCACTGAGACCATCCCTGTTGGCTCTGATCTGGCAGAAGAGACCCGACTTGTAAGAGCTAGCCAGGAAAGTAGCTAATCCATCACAGGTGGCCTGGGCACTATTCCTATTAAAGGCTCCTCTGGTTTGTGACAGGTCTAAATTATACCCCAAAGGCTGTCCTCACCGTTGGGATCCTCAAGACTGAGCCTGCACTCTAACCCAAGCTCCCTGCAGTCAGCCGCGCTGCTGAAGTTTGCTCCACTCCTATGCTAAGCTGGGATGAAGTCAAGTCTGTCTTCTTGACAGGGAAACAGGGACAGGGACCGGGTATTGGTCGTAGCTTGAGATGCACAGCTAGTGGCTGAGCAGACAGTCAGCACAGCATCCTGCCATGCACTGGGTCCAGATGCAATGTTGACTCTTTTCCCTCTCCCCATGTGATGCTGAACATGAACTATTAAACACCAATGTGTCTCCACAGATAGACTCAGACTCCTGCTTCTCTGATTGGATGGTTTGTGGACAGTACTTCTGGGATCAATGAAGAGACACAAAAAACCTTCTATGTGGAAGGAGTGCCCTGGCCTACCAGAAATATGAGATGACTCAAACACCAGAGGCTATCAGCAGCTCTGGACCAGGCAGAACAGGAAAAAGACCATGAGAGACAGCTCCAGTGGGGATACCTAGGCACTAGACCTTGGGTGGTGCTAGTAGTTTTGCTAGCACTCATAAAAATCACCTTCTGGTGCTGATGTGAGCACTAACCTTGCTGCAGAAGAGAGGAGAGGAGAAGAATGAAGGTCCTTTGGAGTCTGGCACAAAACACAAGCTAGATAGAATGTCTCTGATATCTCCAAAACCAAATAAGATAAATTGCACCAAACACAAACTTGCAAATTTCTTCCAGGATGCTAGCATGAAGATAAACAGAGGTCAACAACAAGATAATTATATCAGTAAATAGAAGCAAGAGTAAAGAAAGTAACATAAAGAAAGAGTAAAGAGACAGCCTGGTGGGCAGCAAGTGCAGGGAACTGGGGAACACCGCTAGAGAATCCTTATACTTTGGAAGAATGTATTTGAGCTTTGTAGGGAAAACTTGCTGACTGAGCCCAATTTAAGAAAACTCTGTGGTCACACAATGAGTTCCTAATCAGCCTAGGAACGGTGAAGCTGGGGAAGAAGGGTAAGTGGTTTGTTTTAAGGTGTACCATGAAAGAAAATGTGGTGTAACCCAAATCCTTCTGACTTACATTGACAGTTTACATTGTCTCCTTATGAGGCAGGAATACGTATATCACAGCCTGAGCTTCCCTCTTGGGAGCTGGAACAGCACTGGATTGGACAAAGTAGGCCCAAAGTGTTCTGTTCACCCATTTTGATGGCATGGCTCCTGCTGGGCTAGCAAATGTTCTGTAACACGCAGCAGACTGTGACAATGCACATGGCATTTGGGAGACTGCTGTGCAAGTGATTATTTTAGGGTTTTTTTCATGAAAAACCCAGCTGGAGTGTGCGAGCCAAAGTTTTCCAGGTAGAACATGACTCAGAGCAAGAAGGGGTTTAAGATAAAGCCATGAACTTTTGGTCTTCTGACACTGTGAGTGTTCCTGTCTGAGAGAGGGAAGCAGGTGTCACCACTGCTCAAGGTAGATGGGGTCATCTGGTGACTTGCCCCGCACCCACACGCTCAACATAACATATTAATATCCGTTATAGCCCATTGAGAACTGTGACTGAGTGGCAACATTTTAAATTCAAATACTTATAAAACCCTTTGCACAAAGAACATGTGATTACAAAAATGCCATTTTGGTCATTGGATAGTTGGGAAAGATTCATCTGGTGATGTTGATTGTTACAATGATGGATACAGTCTCTGCCTAATGGTACCATTGCTGCTTGACCTAAGACTTCTCTCTACACCAGCTCTTCATCAACTGGTAAAAGACTCTGGCAGGCAGATTCCGAAGAACAGTAGCTGCTGCCTGGGGTGTTTGGTACTCCAAAACTGTGTTGACATTGCTGTGAAAGCCAGTGTCTGCCTTATTTTGCTAAACTGCTGTTCCAGAAGTTGTGCACTTCCTATTAGTTTTCTGGACTATATGAATCTTTTAGTCCAGACGGCACAAGGATTTTTCCTCCAGAACATCCTGGAGTGGGATGGAATGGGCCAGGGCCACAATCCTGCCTGACCCCTATCATCACAGCAAACGTATATGGAAATATTGCTCACTGATTGGGAATGCTGTTGATGTGAGGCGTGACAGATTTGGATATAGTACTTTGAAAGGCCATGAAGTAGGTGGTGAAGATGTTTCAGGTCTTACAAAAGCCAGTCACAGATGAATGTAAGGATGTATAGGAAGTAGTTGGGTTGAATTTCAGCCCTGTGAAGGTGCAATGCGAATACAACTACCAGAAGCCAGTGGTGAACAGGAGTTGCCAGTGTTGACTCTACTAGCTTCAGGTACTAAACCTGGTGAGTTGAAAATGTGAACCGGTAAGCAAATTGCAGGAGCGGGCTGGAAACTAGGACCATGCATGGCAATCAGTTAGCTGAGGGGAATGTGCTCCAGCTTGCCTAGACAACAATTAACAGAGCACAGGGGAGTGGGGGACGGATGGCACCAAGGATGACGCCAAGGAAAGATAACACCTTGCTGTTGATTGATGGTAGCTAACCACCAATCGGGGATTGCCTAGGATGCAATGCTTAGCTCAAAAGAACCAATCTGTTTAAAATGCGTGATTTCTGAAAGTATATATACCCGTGTTTCTATGCAATAAATTGACATTTGCTTGCATCAAGCTGCGTCCCGTCTCTTCATTCGGTGCAAATTGGTGACCCCAACGTGATGCATTTAAGGATCTGACGTGAAGGGCTCTCAAATCGCCTAACTGAGCGACTTGCAGCGAATCCCACAGAACTTTGAATGAACTGCTGAAAGGGAGCGGGAGCCGGCCGGCCTGAAATCCCTCCGGAGCTGAGAGGTGAGCTGTGGGAAATCCGTAATGGGGAATCAGGCTTCGTCCCCAGAAAGAGATGTTTATGAGCTTATGAAAGGTCTCCTTAACAAACATAAGAAAAATATTTCTGGGCATGACCTTAAAGCAATGCTCAAGTGGGTGCAAGTAAATATGCCCGCCGTGACTGCATCTACAATTTTTACACAGGAACTTTGGGACAACACAGGGGTGAAACTGTGGGATTCTGTGACAAAAGGGAATACTGAGTCCTACCGCCTGCTCTCTTCATGGAGAGTCATTTTCGAAACTATGAAGGCAGAGGAAGGAGAGGAGGAGGAATCGCGAGCTCCTATAGCTCCTTCTTTACTGACCTCTAAGTCACAGTGCCCTAGATCCCTGGGTGTGAATGCAGCTGGGTATCCACCAGAAGAAGATCCCTTTGACCCAGGACCGATAGACCCTGAAAAAGAACCTGATTTGTATCCTCCTGATCCACACGATGTATGGGCAAATATAAAGAAACAGGCCTTAAGGGAGGGGTATTTAGAAGTGGCTAAAACTATAGTTGCTCTGGTCTTGTACACTCAGGGCTGGGTGGGGGGAGCATGACGGGAGGCTCTTTCTTTTTTGGTTATTAAAGAACCGCGCCGCACGGTTACGGAACATGGCCTTTCCCTATTTTACAAGTTTGTTATCTTCTGTGTTTGATACTTACGTCATGACCCCTCATGATTTGAAATCTTAAGCACGATTATTGTTAACCCCGACTCAGTACTCGTTATGGGAGTCACATTGGAGAGGAGGACTTCAAACACTCCTACTCACGTATGTTAATCATAATAATGCTGCATCAGCTGCACTAACAATAGAACATCTTATCGGCACCGGTGCACATGCTGATCCGGTAGCACAAGCTCGAAACTGCCCCCGTGAGGCTCTCGAAGCAACTAGGGAAGAGGCAAAAAAGGCTTTTTTCCAGGACCCTGAGTCACAAAGGCCACAAAAAGCTTTTACTACCATCACTCAGGAGCCTCAAGAACCTTATATGCAATTTATTGACAGGCTAAAACAGGCTTTGGAACGTCAAGTAGATAATGCGGAAGCTCGGGAAATGTTGTCAAAACTAGCTGTTGAAAATGCTAATGTTGATTGTAAAAGGCTATTGAAGTCTCCTCCTAACCCAAACCCCACTCTGGTGGAAATGATGGAAGCATGTAACCGAATCGGTACGATTGACCACAAGTTTGAGGCTATGGCTGCTGCTTTCGCAGCGATGCATAGTGTGGGGAATTGCTATGGTTGTGGTAAACCTGGTCATCTGAAGAGAAATTGTTTTGCTCGGGTTGCAGGGAATAAACAACAATCCCCTGGCCCTGGAGTTTGTCCGAAATGTCAGAAAGGGCGTCACCTTGCTAATCAATGTCTATCTAAGTATGACTTTCAGGGACAACTGATACAGGGAAACCGACCGCGCAGAGTGGGGCAACGACGCATGCAGACACAAGTGCCACAGCTGACATTTCAACAACCTTGGAGAGAAGTACCGACACCTCAAGTCTCTGTCCAGCAACCTCAGGCAGCACCGGATTGGACCTGGCAACCTCCCACACAGTAACAACGTTGCTCGATTCCTCAGTTCAATTATTATCAACAGATGTCAAAGGACCATTACCTCCCGATATACAAGCTTTATTAATTGGTAGGTCCTCCACAACACTATCCGGTCTCTTTGTTTTGCCAGGAGTTGTTGACTCTGACAGTGTTGATGAAATCAAATTATGGCATGGACTCCATTTCCGCCTTGTACGATACCTCAGGGTAGTCGAATAGCACAATTGATTCTGATCCCAGCAAGGGTAGGCTCCCTTATCACTGACCATCCTCCACAGAGGAAAGGAGGTTTTGGGTCCACAGGGTTGCCCCACATTTTGTGGGTACAATCCATTTCTCCACAGCGACCTATGTATCAGTGTACCCTTATTTCCCACGACCAACAAATAGTACTAAATGGAATCATTGATACTGGAGCTGACGTCACAGTAATTTCTCAAGCTAAATGGCCTCCACAATGGCCACTGACTAATGTCTCTCAGACACTGGCTGGGATTGGGGGGATTGGTAACAGCCGTCAAAGTTTGGGACTAATTCGAATTCAGGGACCAGAGGGACATGTGGCTTCTGTTAAACCTTTTGTGCTACCAGTCCCTATGGTTTTGTGGGGACGCAATGTATTGTCACAATGGGGAATGTCTATCCAAACCCATTTTTAGATGGGGCCATTGAAGTGCATGACACCCTAAAAATAACCTGGAAAACTGATGCTCCCATTTGGGTGGATCAATGGCCCCTCCCTCTGGAGAAACTTTGCTCACTCCAAAATTTAGTCTCAGAGCAACTGTCCAAAGGACATATTGTACCCTCTATTAGCCCCTGGAATTCACCAGTTTTTGTTATTAAAAAACAAACTGGCAAGTGGCGCTTGCTCCATGATCTCAGAAAAATTAATGATGCTATGGAAGATATGGGAGCCCTCCAACCCGGGCTCCCGTCCCCTACTATGATCCCTTGACATTGGCATCTGACTGTCATAGATCTTAAACATTGTTTTTTCAGTATCCCATTGCATCCAGATGATGCCCCAAAATTTGCTTTCTCAATTCGAAGCGTCAACATGCAAGCCCCGTTGCAGAGATACCAGTGGGTTGTACTGCCACAAGGTATGAAAAATAGTCCTACGATATGTCAATGGTATGTTGCGAAAATACTTAGTCCTGTCTGAAACACTATGCCTAGTGTGTTGTTGTATCATTATATGGATGATCTTTTGGTGGCAGCACAACATCACAAAGTCATGGAGAAAGCTGTAGCCCTTGTCACAGATGCCGTGAATTCGGCAGGTCTCTGTATAGCACCAGAAAAGGTCCAAAAGTTTCCCCCTTGGAAATATCTGGGCTGGCGAATAAGGGCACAAACTATTGCTCCTCAACCATTGCAGATCAATACCAATGTAAGGAACCTGCATGATGCACAAAAATTATTGGGAACAATAAATTGGGTTCGACCACTATTGGGAATTTCTAATACGGACCTGAGTCCTCTGTTTGAACTACTAAAAGGAGACACTAATCTTTGTTCTCCAGGTAACCTTAACTCTGAGGCAGACACATCTTTACAAAAAGTTGCCTCAGCTATCGCTTCTCTCGACAAGCCCATCGATGGGCTCCTGAACTACCTTTTTACTTGATTATTTTAAACCCTGCCTCACGCCCTGATATTTCAATGGGACCTTCAGAACTCAGACCCCTTATTAATCATTGAATGGATCTTTTTACCTAACCAGTCTACAAAAACTATTTTGACACATGAAATGTTTGCCTTTCTGATTGTTAAAGCTAGATCACACCTGTTAACCTTATCAGGGAAGGATTTTGTTTGTATTTGTTTACCAGTAAGGACAGTATACTTACAATGGCTTTATCAGCAGATACCTTCGTTATGGGGCTTGCCGACTATACAGGTCAAATCACTTCTCATCCGCCTTCTCACTAACTGTTTAATATTGACTTTCGTCTGAGGTTGAAATCCCAAAGAAGCGATCAACCTCTACAGGTGCTTACTGTGTTTACAGATGGATCAGGCAAATCACATAAATCTGTTCTTTTATGGTGGGATGATCAACAGAGACGATGGGACTCAGACATAGAGACAGTCTCTGGTTCACCTCAGATAGTAGAATTAAATGCAGTAGTTTGAGTTTTTCGAAAATGGAATGTACCGCTTAACCTTGTTACTGATTCAGCCTATGTTGCAGGCATTGTTACACGAGCTGAAGCTTCTGTGTTACGTAGTGTTTCTCATTTGCAGCTCTTTACCCTGTTACAGGAACTTTTTGGATTCTCGCTCTGCTCCTTATTTTGTTACGCATATTAGGTCTCACACCTAACTACCTGGTTTTCTTACAGAAGGTAATCGACGAGCTGATCTGTTGACATTATCAGTTCAAGTATTGCCAGACCGCATTGCACAAGCTAAACTAAGTCACTCTTTTTTCCATCAAAATGCTGGAGCTCTTAAACAACAGTTTGACCTTACTTCCCAACAAGCATCAAGTATTATTGCTGTCTGTCCTGATTGTCAAAAACATTCTTTCCCAGCAATTGCTGCAGGAGTTAACCCTAGAGGATTACAAAGCTTGCAGCTATGGCAAACAGATGTTACACATTATTCAGAATTTGGTAACCTTAAATATATGCACTCCTCCATTGATACGTTCTCAGGTGCCTTGTTCGCCTCTTGTCATACAGGAGAAAAGGCACGAGATGTTCGTAGACATTTAATGCGTGCTTTTGCCACTTTGGGTATCCCCTCTAAAATAAAGACAGATAATGGCCCAGCTTATATTTCAACAACTATAAAAACCTTTTTTGCCCTGTGGGGTATAACTCATATTACTGGCATTCGTCATTTCTCCACCGGTCAATCTCTCATTGAATGGTCTCATCAATCTCTAAAACGTTTATTACAACAACAAAAAGGGAGAGTGGGAATGGCTATTTCTGAAGAACGCTTACAGAAAGCATTGTATGTTTTTATTTTTTTAAATTGTTCTTTAATAGATAACAACCCACCGATAGTTCGACATTTTGCTGCAAATGCCTCCTTCGAGGCAAGGGTTAAAGCCCCAGTATTGGTTCGAGATCCAGAAACAGGTAAAAATATTGGACTGTATCCTCTTGTTACATGGGGAAAAGGCTATGCTTGTGTCTCCACAGAAAACGGACCCAGGTGGATCCCAGCAAAGAATGTGCGACCTTTCCATGAACCTTTCCCACAGACAGCTGACACTGACACCGACCCTACAGAATGAAATAAGAATCTGCCCTTCAACACCGCTGCTTGTGGACCAGATTGGACAACGTCTCAATTTCTACAGTTATATTGTTATGAACATGGACCATTCTGTCGACCATGGATATAGATTTTTTGCTTTTGGCACAAGGTCATGGCTGTGAGGAGTTTGAAGGGATGTGTTGCATGAATGTTTCAGATCATTCAGGGTGGATTCATGCTAGCATCCAACAACTGAAGGATGGAATCTCCCATCTCCAACAGAGTGGTACTTGGGATTGGTTAAATGAACTGTTTAGTGGCTGGGGCATTTCAGGATGGTTAAGAAGTTTAGTAAAGACAATTATATATGCCTTAGTTGCTTTTTTATTTGTTCTATTACTTATACCTTGTTTTTACTCGTTCAGTTTCAAAGGTTCTTTTTGTGCAACAGGAAGGGGGAGATGCAGGAGCGGGCTGCAAACTAGGACCATGCATGGCAATCAGTTAGCTGAGGGGAATGTGCTCCAGCTTGCCTAGACAACAGAGCATAGGGGAGTGGGGGACGGATGACGCCAAGGAAAGGTAACACCTTGCTGTTGATTGATGGTAGCTAACCACCAATCAGGGATTGCCTAGTATGCAATGCTTAGCTCAAAAGAACCAATCTGTTTAAAACGCGCGATTTCTGAAAGTATATATACCCGTGTTTCTATGCAATAAATTGACATTTGCTTGCATCAAGCTGCGTCCTGTCTCTTCATTCGCTACAGCAAATGAACTTAATCAGGTGTGGCCTAGTAGACACTGGAACAAACATGAGCCCATGGAAGTGCTGGAGAGCAGCACTCCAGTGCAAGGACACACTAAACCCAAAAATCCTTACATACCAGCGCCCATCAGAACATACAGCATTTAAACTTTGATGACTACGTTGAATTTACTTCATGAAATATTCATGAAGAATTTTTATAAAAGTATTTTTCCTCTTATTGAAATTAGATTTTATAATTTTTGTTGTATATTAGATTGATTTTGGTCAGCTAAGTCTATCTCAAAAGAGCTTTTCACGGATGCTCTTCAACAATTTTCTGTTTCCAATTAATTCTGTTTCTTTCCATAACATTTCTTTTCACACACCATGGGCAGACTGAAAAAGGGCACAAATACAGTGGAAGCCGTAAGACAGCCATGTCGCAGAAGATTACTAAGGAGAAGATATACTTACTATCCTGTCCCAAGGTGATATTTAGAAATGAAAGTATTTTTTTGTTTCAGCTACATTGTGCAGGTCTGAATTTCTGACAAAAAATTTATTCAGTACTTGACTTTGTCAAATATTATTAATAGATGGAAGAAATTAGCATTAGTAATATAAAAAAGTAGTATACCAGCATCACTTGTTTTGCAATGATGCAAAGTACAAATATGAAAAAGATATTATGTAAGGTAAAAGAAAATTGACCAAATTATTTATTTTACAAGGGATGGGAGAAAGATCCTTACTTTTAGCTTTTTGAAATAAACTTCAAATCTTGTATCTTTTAACAGCATTATTTTAAAATTTTACTTGAAAAATGTAGAAGCACCAGAAAATTCATATTAAATCCATAGTCAATTACACTTTATCAGACTACTACTTTCGCTTGTCAACTCCTTCTTGAATTCTATTAAAATATCTTTTTCCTAAGGATTATACCTTAAATGTCCATCAAAACTAACAGCTAAAATAGGAATCAGGATGAAATTTATGTTCTTCCTTTCACCTTTTCTGGAAGATTTCAATGGTAATCTCATGACTTTTTGGGGACAGTAATTATTGTAATTTAATTATCGTAAATTGTTTGGTTTGCCTTTATCTAGCTATGGCTTTCTTGAGAAGGTAGTTCTGTAGAAGTGCAAATGCCTGGATTCTAACATTTCTTTCTTTAACATGTTTTACAATATCTGTTATTAATTCAATTCAATTGATGTGTTGAGACCTGTGACTTGAATATTACCAAGAGAGCCACAAGCTTCTTAAAGGGTGAAATACCTGGTGTTAGCAAATGAAATTAAATGATGTGCTAATATTTTTTCATTCTTGCATCCCACAGTTAACTTGGTGTAGGAGAAAGCAGGATGACAATTTCTTTTCCAGATGCACATTTGAGATGACAGCTACAACTGAACTGAAAGTGCATCTTAGGAAGTTGTTTCTAAACAGAACAAAACCACTAATCAGCATTATTATGAATAAGAAAATGCTGATTAGTGGTTTTGTTCTGTTTAGAAACATTCTCTCCCCCCTGCCCGGCTGAGGAGGGCAGTGACAGAGCAGCCTGGGGGGCACCTGCCCTCTGGCCTGGGTCAGCCTGCCACACCACTGCATGGATACCTTGGGAACTTGTCATCCCTAAATGGATGTGCCTAAAAATTATTTGGTGTATTTTAAAGCTGGTTTAACTATTCAGATATTTCTGAAACCTCATGGTGACTAATTACAGAATTCAACTTTTCCAAATCTTTATCTTAACTTATCCTAACCAGAAAAAGAAAAAAAAAAATACCACAAAAAAATCCCTTGCTCCCCAAAACATGACAAGCTAATATCCTAGTAGATTTTGTTGTTTTGGTTTTTGGTGTTTTGGTTTTTTAAAAAAAATCTGTGTAATTTTACCAGTAAAATGAAGAAAAGTCCTCTTTTTTAAAGCCCCCTAAAATGCTTTGGATGAACCCACTGTCAGCTCAACACAGAATAATTAATTCAGCCTTTATTACAACAAAATAATTAAGTATTTATTTTTAGATTTTCTCCAAAACTAGTTCTGGAGTCAGGCTGGAGGTCAGCAGAAATGGAAGACCATGGAGAGTTTGTGTCCCTGATTTTCTGATTCTAGGAAGCAAGAAAGAAAGAATTGACTATTGTTAAAAGGGACCATTTACTTTTCTTGAAATGGCCAATCAAAACCCCCAAACCAAAAACCCCAAGCAAACCCAAACAAACTGAATTTACAGGTCATGCTTATTTTGGTTTTAATCCCTGGAGTGCCATTTTCTGCAACTTAATTGTCAGTTATAGCAACTACCATGCAAGCATGAAAAGCACAATTCATGTTATCCTGATTTTAATTGATGCCTACAAGAAATTCTTGCTCTAATTGAAGTTGCTCTCTGCTGGGAAGAAAGGATTGGGGGAGAAGAAGGGAAGAGGATAGGGGGTGGAATGACAAGGTACTTCCAAAAATGAATGCTTCATAGATTATTAATTTCTTCTAAAAATACTGAGAAATCCTGACTTGCTGTAAAAGATTTTTGTTAGAGATGGAATAAATCACTACGGGACTTACAGGGCAAGTTTATAGTAAGACATCATGAGTCCTAGGGCCTCACTCTAGCTGCTTAGGACATGTTACACTTTGTTTTCTTGTTTTAATTTTTACTGAAATACTTCTTCCTAGATAAAAAAGCAGTTTCTGGAGATCCATTCATAGAATCACAGAGTGGTTGAGGTTGGAAGGGACTTTTGGAGGTCATCTGGTCCAACCTTGTTGCTCAAGGAGGACCACCTAGAGACAGTTTTCCACTATCATCTTCTAAAAACGAATAAAAGAAGAGTTCTGAAGTCTAGCACAAGATCTTCTATCACTTTTGGAGATATAAAAATAAATATAATCTTTTAAAAAGAGTTGTTTTATTGACTGTTCTCATATAATTATATTCTGCCTTAACATTCAGAAGTTTCTGCTCCAGTGTAAAATATAAGAAGGAATGGAAAACTGGAAAGGAACAATGAAGGGGGGGGGGGGGGGGGGAGGCAGGGAGTTGAGATTACTTACATTTATCCTTCACCATTTATCGTCTGTGGAAATGAAGTTACGAAATGCCTACCTGAGGTTCTGATGAGCAACAAAGTATTTATTCATTTAAAACAGGAATTGTTCTACATTTGGGAATTTTTTGGAATGAAAATCTTTCATGTAGTGGAATACACCAGAATAGGGAAAGACCCTTTCATAATCTCATTAATCATAATATTTGTCATAAAATTTGTGGGTAGGTTGTTTTGAAAAGGCCAGAACGTCCTAATCTATCCACATGCACTGAAATTGTTACATAAATGCAAGATATTTTCATGTTGCGCTTATATCACCCCACTGAAATAAAATTACTGCATCTTTCAATCTCTCTCCAAGAATTAATTTATGTTTAGAATTTGCTATGATTTCCCTAACAATGCCATTTTGTGGCTGTGAGCTCTACAGTCCTAATTTTTCTTTGAACACCTTTTCTTCTTTCTGGTGGGAATCAGAGTTTTACATGTCCCTTAGGCAGAAGTTATGTAGCAGTAAAAAAGGCAAAGAAATCTGAGACTGTACATGCAACAGCTTCAATCTCAGCAGGTCATGTATCATTGTATTTTGCTCGGCAGGGGACTTTAAGATACTTTAAGAAACCTGTAGGCTCTGGACTCTGCCTTTTAATGAACTTTAAGTAATGTCTGATGGAATTAGTTAAATTTTCCTTTCCTGCCTTTGGGACAACACATCAATGTATACAGAGCTGCTAGTGCCTTCAGGGGAAACTGTACCGGTACAGCCAGTGGAAGATCTTTCTCTCCTTTGTGTGCTTGGTACTCAAAATCTGTACCCAATTATTCAGCACGGATGTCTTATTCCATGGCTTTTCCACTGCATCATATGGCTGTGACTCTAAATCTTTAAAGAGGAAATCAGAAATTGTGGAGTGAGTGATGTGCACTGGAGAGAAATGGAAAAGAGGCGTTCACTTAGGGATGCATCTCCACTTCCCCAAGGAGCCCCTGCAACCTCTTGCTGTGCACCTGTGACTGCTGCCAAAGCCTGTCATCATCTCCCTGCGGCATGTGGCAGCATTTGTCTTGAGCCCACCAAAGCTGGTCTTCTGCCCAAGGAGTAGTGATGCTGTTGGAAATGAAGGCTGCTCCTCAGCAGTTCCCTTTCCAGAGATAGCCACCTAAACCCAAGCCTCCAGTTTGGTACAGAGCTGCTGAGCTTTGCTGTGGTCTGATAGGGACCCTATTGCAGTCAGAGATTAGGAGCAGAGCTGGGGTGCTGTGGGAAGGAAGTGGCTGGGGAGAAGCAGGAGAACTGAAGGAGATGAGGTCAATTTAAATAAGGAATCTACTTGCACATGCATTGCCTATGCTGTTTTTATGTAGTAGTTCAGTAACTAGTTCAATGCACTCCTGGGATAACGAGGTTATCACAGATTGCCAATAATGCATGATAAGGGAGGTGTAGTTCCTGCCTTCTGATTCTCCTCAGTCTACCAATTAGGAATTAGTAGAACCCAGACCTTCAAAGCTGTCACAACATGATGGTATGCAATGCCTTTCTTGTATACAGCGAAAACCTACCAATTTGCGTTCTGAAAGAAGTGAACATAACAGAAATGCATGATTCAGCATAACCTGTTAACTGCTGACATCTGGAAATGTTCTCTGAGGTTTAGCTCTTCCTTCTGACTGATGGATTCAGACACACCTTCTCAAACTGATCACTGACTGCTAGTTCCTTGCATAGTTCCTTGCAATTCCCCAAATTGTGACTTTACCGCTGCACTTCGTGGTCATGCTTTATTTTCTCCTGGAAACCAGCAGGCCAGAAGAATAACAAAGGGCACTGAATTTCACTTAGCAAATCAAAAGAATTGGGGGTGGGGGAGGATACATGAGGCACAATGTAAACCTGCTTGTCAGCATTACTGAACTCCTAAATCCTGCAGGTTTAACATGAGAAGATTGTCTTCTGAAACATAGTTCTACAGTGACATACATAAAGGTTACTTCATGACTTTGCAGCACTTCGGTGCTTTTTTATTGACCTGCACCACCTATCTGCCAATTAAAAATTAGAAATGCATCATCTGTATTTCTTGAGCAGCAGAGATAATTTTTTCTTACCACGTGGCCTGATCTTTCCTCTGTGCTCTGAAGAAAAGGGAGTCCTGCATGTTGCCTGAAGAAAACTTACAAATTTGTTCTGTTCTTCTGGTAAATTTTAAATGTACAATTGATTTATAGTAGTGGACAATTGCCATAAGTAGAGTGGTTAGCTAAAGATTACACCCACAGGTGCTTTCTTCATGTACAAACATGATATAAAGAACAGAGGGAGAGAAAACATTTTTTAGCATTTGAGTAGCACAAAGCTCCTGACAACCTGGGCAAAAATGTGGATATACAAATCATAAATATCCAGATCAAAGAATTTAGAAATGCATAACAATGTTGATTAAAATTTGGAAGAAAGTAAACACTAGATACAGAGGAAATGTTCATAAAGCATAATTAACGGGGGGTGGGTGGGGGGGTGGGTGTTGCTCTTTTCAGAAAAAAACCCCACAACTTCCAGAATAATAATAACAGATTTTTACCTACATATTCAATGATTTTATTTTTTACCTTATTTCATAGTATCACAAAACAATATCATTTATCATTGCTGGCATACTACAATGCAACATAAAATATTTTAGGTATTTGAGTTTGGCTTGGAAAAATTTTTAAGGGCATCTGCTAGTTAGCAATGACTGAAACAGCTTAACTGATGATCAGCTTCTTTCCTATTTCTTGTAGTGAAATACTTAAACATCTAGATTAAAGAGTCTTCTGCTTGTGGTATAATTAAATAATTTTTATCAAAATGTTGACTATATTGATAAAACACCCTACATATGAGGATAGTGATTCATCCGAGGAAATAAGATATTTAAACCTTTACTAACAGCAGTTGCCCTTTATGGTTCGGAAAATAGGTAATATAGTTATATCAACAACCACATAGTCACTTCCAGAAACCAGCTGCATTAACATATAGAACAGCATTAGATCACATACCAGGAAAAGATGTGAATATGCTTGAAATACACAAACTAAAAATCAGTCCATCGAGATGTTTTAAAATTTCAGATATATTTTCTGGACTTTATTATTCATGAAACTTAAAAGATATATGGTTTCACTCAAACTTAGAATGAAAACAAAGAATAAAATGTCCAAAATTCCTAGAAATCCAGAACTTTTTACTTGGAACTTTTCTATCATTTCATTAGATCCTTTCACACTGGCTGCTGTTTAAATACAAGGCTCCTGTTTATAACATGTTAAATACACTGGCTGCTGTTTAAATAACTGTGCCAAGTTAACTTCAAAGCAAACTAATGGACTTTTTTTCTTGGAATTAACCTTGATAATTGTGGTAGGACCTCTATTGTCAATCTTGGTCTCGGTCCTGACATTGCTTCCTCTCTCCTGCAGCAATAATTTTTGATTAATATGTTTTCTCTGACTTTGGTTTTGAGTCAGCGCTCACTATCATGTCATCTAAACAGAAAGAGGTTCTGACAGGGACTTAACACTAACCTTCATGGGAGACCACACAAACAAAAAAAGCAGCTGGCACATGTACATGAGTCTGTTGGCCTCATCAACAAATAGCACTTGAAAATCCAGCCCAGGAGGTTTTGCCCCTTCCCCTTTGGCTGCCTGGTTCCTCTCTGACAGAAAAAAGATGAAGTAAAATTTTGTATATTTTCTTTGTCTTCCTTGGAGCAGAGTCAAGTCCAGAGGGAAATTACAGTCTTATGGCTGTGAAAAGGAGAAGTGGTTAACATATGGCACCCCAGTTATGAGGTCACCGGAGGGTACATTGACACAAGCTCCTCTCAGAGTATGATCAGCTGAAGGAGCATCTACCTTAACACTTTTTCATGGCTGTGAACAAGAAAATACAGATTTCTTCAAGTACTGGTATGGGTGAGGGAAAAATCACCTTTATAAAATGATAACCAATTGCAGAAAAAGCATCTCAGTATGTATCAGTTGATATGTATCATTTATTCCCTGAAGTAGTCCATGCTGGAAGCAATCATTTAAGCCATCCAGCTTTGCTCTGTGTAGGAACAGGGAAGTTAATTCGTACTTTTGTGTAGTCTAACTTCTGGTGACCCAAACAGAACAAGCAGCCCTAAATAATCTTCTTTCACTGCCGGGAAACTTTTCCTTGCACTCCGCCTCAGTATGCTGAAGTTAATAGTGTAGTTATCTGGATCGCTCTTAAAAGACAAAACAAAAACTGCTCAGAAAGCACAGTTATTTCAAAACATACTAGTAGACCACTACAGGAATTTGGGTAGTAATACAGAGATGGAAGTAACAGGGAAAGTCTGGACTCTTTTTCTTTGGTTTTTTTTGTGGGTTTTGGTGAGGTTTTGGTTTGGGGTTTTTTTTGAGTATTCAAAAGTCTGTCAGCTTGGATTTTAAAGTAAATTCCCACAGGGTTTCTTAACATTTTTCTCGCATTTTCCATTTTTCTCCACTTACCCAAAGAAAACCCCCAATATCAAAGAAACAGAGTGCAGTGTAGGAAAGTTTTATTGCAATCCAAGGAATAAGAATGCTAACAATAGCAATAGGATACAGTAGAATTATTGTGTTAAGACACTGGAGAAGCTCCAGCAGAGGATTACCAGGATACTTGGGATCCTAGGGCATGATATCTTCAGGATGAGGTCCAGGGAGCTCAGACTGTTTAATCTCATGAAAACGTGGTTAAGGGAGAAACTAAGCTCTGCTTTCAACTACGTGTAGAAAGACTACAGAGATGATGGAGCCGAACTGTCCTCCACAGTACATGTAACAAGAGGCAACAGCCTGGCATGGGAGATTCAAACTAGACACTAAGATAAACCACATCACTAGGAGGGCGGTTCAACACAAGAGCAGGTGACAGTGTAGCTGTAGACCCTCCATCCATGGAGGTTTTCACATCTTGGCATGTCAAGCCCAACTGGCCTTGTCCACAGATGCTGTTGTTGACAATAGTCCTGCTCCAAGCAGACAGCTGGACTAGATGACTCCAGAGGCTCCTTACAACCAACGCTGTTACTATTCCACTGTAACAAACCATGCAAAATACTATTAAAATGGTTTTTCATAAATTATACGGGAATTTCTTTCATATCTGATGAAGAAAAACACCCATCAACATCTGAACCAAAGGCATACAATCACACACACAAAATGTCTTCATCCTATTTTGCAGTGATGTATGATGAAAATTTGATAAACAACATTATAAAATGGAGGATGCAAAAAGGAAAGTGCAGTGATTCAGGCTACAAGTCTCAAACAAAATATTATAATTTCATTTTAAAATAACCATCTTTTCATAGGGCTCCTTACCGTCAAAGAAATATTTGCCTCATGAGTGGCATTGTTGCACTGGGTACAAATGCAACTCATTTGGAGAAAATGTCTCAGGGAACCAGCTGATGAACCAGCAAGAAGGCTTTCTTTGGGCCACTCTGTTCTGGCTGAGAAAATAATAAGTCCCTTTAATTAGAACTCTGCAAAATGGAAGCTAGATTCCCATTCTGCTGTTGTACACAAGACAAAAAGGTACCCTTCATCTTTCCACACCCCCAGGACACTCTTTCATTTGGTATAATTGTTACAATGCATCTGTAATGACTACAGCTGGACAACATTTCCCTAACAAACCAGAAATAATTTGCAAAGCTTTCAGCAGTCTTGGGCCAATTTCTGGCTGTTTTTCAGTCAGCCTGAGTCCATATACTGGGCGCATTCCTATACCAGGTTTTGGCTGTAACTTGTCAAGGAATGCTTATTCCAGGAAGGGTTTTTCAATGTCACCTGGAAGTCACACCAGCCAGTTTTTGCGGTTACAAAAACTTAGCAAGGGGAAATTCATTATTTTCAGATGAGGTATGTTTTTGAGCCCTTTCAGAATGGAGCTCAGATCCAAGACTCTTGAGTCTGAAGCTACAGAAAATAAACCAAAAGTAATAATAAATTGTTCTTCAAACCCTTTGGCATGGAAATCCTCTCTTTTATGTAGCTTCAGCTGGACTTTCTTTGCTCTTATTTAGTTTGTTACGGGTAACTTTTTGCTTTTCCTTGCCTTTTCACAGTAAATATTTTAAGCCCAAAAATTCATGACTATCCCCTGAGACACGTGCAGTTGCCTGTGAAACAAGGGAAAACTCGAAGCGTAATGGAATGGCCCTTTGCCTGACATGCCTTCTTCACGAAGTAAGTGCTTTGCTTAGCTATCTGTACACAGCTGTCTAGGAAGCAAGACTGTAAGCAAGTTCAGATAGCCCAGAGGCTGTAATACAACTCCAGCTCTTCTTTCTTCAAAATCTGTATGAGATATACATGTGGTTGTGTAAATATAGATACCTGTCTACGTTTAAATATATACATTCATATGTATATATATGGAGAGAAAGAGCGAGGGAGGAGGAAAAAGACAAGTCCATTAATGAAGACTTAAGTCTGTCTTTGACGATAAAATAGACTGTGGACTTGGAATAAAAGCAAACAAAACAAACATAAGGAAAATTTCCAAATTTTTAATAATCAGCTGTGAAGATTATATGCATTCGGAGGTTTCAGTTGAATTTGCTAATAAATGCACAGAACTATTGACAGTTATTTGCACATGTTATGGAAAAGGTCCAGAGATTTTAGACACTGTATCAATATTCCAGCATTTGACCCTGCTTAATTACTGCTATGTAAGTCTAATTTCCAACGTTTCCACACAACAGAATGACCTTCAAGAAAAAACAAACAACCCCCCCCCCAGACAAAATTAAACCCCAACCATGTAGAGGGTATTAGATCTATGAGTAATAACTCTGTGAGTTTATAGAAAAACAAATCATAGCAGTCAAACTTGATTGCTTTTCTCGAGAAATCAGTGAATGAAATTAAAACCCAATGACAACACAACAGAGAACATACCTGGATTACACTAAAACACTGGCTATGGCAGCACAGTCATTAAAATTATTTTGAATATACAAATTGTCAGGTAGAGTAGAAACAGGCTGTGGGGCCACAGAAGATACTGACAGTGAAGCAGAAATTTTGTGGGAGACATAAAACAGCACAGGAATCAGCAGCAGGTTGAGTCTCATCAGCCTCCCTAGCCGTGACTTGATGAAAGGAGGTGAGCAGCATGTAGAAGATATTTGTGCCAAGGGATACTACAAGCACCTGTGGAGTAAAAATTTGAGCAGAAAGGTTTAGTCAGCAGCTATATAGGCTGATGGCAAATAATTAACCTACCTCCGTGTTGTAAAAATACAAGGCACTGTGCTGCTGTGGTGTGAGCATGGCATCACACTGGGAATGATAACACGTGAGTATTAATCTTAGCTCTGCTGTAGATTTTAGGTATGATTGTGGGCCAGGCCTCTTAAGTTTTTGAGTGTCTCCTTTTTCTCCAGCTGTTGGCTGTTGAATGAATGCAAGCTCTGAATTCTTCATAACAGGAAACATTCCCTTTCAGCATTTGTACAGCACCTAGCCCATCAGGACAAGATCTGGACCATAGCCTCTGTCAACTCTTGTCCACGCAAAAGTAAGGCACCAATGCAAACAGTAAAAATTTACTTACAGCTGGTCTAGAAAGAGGATGATTTATTGTATGATTGAACACAAAACCATATGTTCCATGAATGAATATCCACAGTTTCACAGTTTCCCTTCACTTTTTCTGTGTAGTATTAATCATTTATGAAGCAGAATTTATTCAGCATTCATTCAAATAAGGAATGGAAAATGGATTTTGCCTACCAGAGAAAAATGCATTTCTCTCTTTCCCATGTATTTGCAAGTGTTTGCCAAAAACCAGATAAAATTCCAAGGGGGATGGGATATTTATGCAGGAAAAAAAAAATAATCCAGTGTTAGAATGCTAATGCTAACAGGAAAATATGGAGAGGATATTAAACTTCATGCATCAAGGATTGTTCCATTCTCTCTCACTGAAAGCTGAATTAGTTTACATTTCACACAGGGTAAAAGCTCTTTCTTGAGACCAGGTAATTCACTGAAATTTTGGGATGTATATTACTGTATGGTGACATGCTCATCTTGCCTTGCCTGTCTACCAGAGGAGCAGCTCACCCTGCTTCTTGCATGATCTTTCCCCCTACACCATATTTGTATCAACCACAGTAATCAACAGGATTCAAATTCAGAGACAAATTCAGAGAGTCTCTGAGTTCAGTCTTTGTACTCCAAACTGACTCTAATCTGATAATCTCCATGTGATCATAAAACAGATGAGAGACCTGGAAATACATGCAAAAGTAAACAGCATGATACCATTTAAAAAAATAACTTCTACAGACTAACGTGAACTCCTTGAGCCCAAAGCAGAATAAATGCAGACAGTACGTCTATTAGCTGCAAATGAATAAAACAGTATTTATAAAATGGGTAATTTAGATCTGATTAATGTTTATAAATGTGTTTACATAAGAATTGCATATTAACCTATAGCTTTAAAGGGTTTAATCAGCCTTGGAATATTGTCTCAGTGTACAATGAAAAATAACTAATTCACAAAGGAAAATGCAAAGAAAATCTGCAAGCGCAAATGAGGTCAATTAATTAAGCAATTTACATAAATTTGAATGGTTATTTTCAGGGCATTTTTGACATTTTGCACTTCCTATTCCCATCACACCAGGAAGAATTCTTTTTTATCACCCTATTTATATGATACATCAATCATCTCATGGGATCACAGAATACCAGCACACACTGCAGTATAACAGCTTCCACACACAAGCTTTCTGAACCATGCAGAATCTAGCATCCCATTTCCAGCTGTACTATCTTATCGCCAGCAGATGCATTTACAGGCTGTTATAGCTTCATTCTTACCTCCAAATGGAGAAAAGAATATGAAATATGACTTCATCTCCATTACATTTTTACATCCTGAATACCAAACAGATGGTAACAATTACAGATGGGAGTATATTTTTCACACAAGAAGCCAAATGCTGCATAGCTCACCAATTGAAACCTGGAATGAGGCAGTTAATACATTTAGTTTATCAAGATCTAAATTGGTGAAAAAGGGTAGAAGAATTCGACCTAACAGTTACATATTCCCATGTTTACCCTGGGAATACAACAGCAGCAACTTCCTCTTAATACAGCTGCGTCCACACAGTTCCTTTGCCTTCTTGCTATTATCCCTATAATAACCAAGGAAAATCTCCTAACTCAGATGTAAGAGAAAAATAATTGCTTCAGAATGGAGATTCTTCTGTGGCAATTCCTGCATATACTTATTTCCCAGAGTAGTGCCTGGAGTACAGGCGTAAAAAGCTGTAACACAGTCTGATTTGGTCTCTACTGGCTGAGCTGTGTCGATCCACCAGACAGAAGTCATGATCCAAGAGGTGTGTTGAGAGTGCTGCTTCCCAGCATCACCCAAAGTCCAGATCACTGGTGTGTTACCAGCTCAGCATCAGAAGCCAAAGCTGAAACTGTTGAAATAGCCTCCTCTCTCCTTTGGTCTACAACTCCGCAGCCTCTCTCAAGTGTATATTCCTCTAATTCATGTTTGTTTTGATAAGAATAATGTGGGACCTTTATCCAAGGCTGCCAAATAAATATAATGCCACAAATATATATTTTACTGTAATGCAATATTGCACCTATTTTGACATATTTTTTACAATACATTTTATAGTACACTTCATTGACTGTATTACTGAGAGCAGTGATTAATTTACTGAGTCTTTCTATTTTGTCACCCACCTGTTTAATATAATCACAAGTGATTTTTTCAGTGGTGTAGTTCTTTATTTGTATATAGCAATTCCTAGGCCATAACTTCAACCAGTGCAAATAGACATTTTATTAGCTGAAGCCAATTAAATGAAACTGCCTTCCACCAGTTGAGAACTAGGTTTTGTCTATGATGTATGTCAAGTGTTAGCAAGGAAGAGAACATATAAAGTGAATAGAATTAAAAGAAACAGTAAGATAATTAGTAATAAATATTTTTGGTTTGCTTTATTTTGTATGACTCTGGGATATCTGAGATTTTAAAAAAGGTCCATTTCAAAACTGATGTTAAAATTAAAATATCGATTCGTGTATGCACTGAAATCTGTAAAACTTTCAGGGGATGAAAGAATGCATTTGAATTGCTTCATGATGTTTCATTTGATTTTTATTATTTTTAATGACCAAAAATATTTGTCTATAGATCAACATACATTTCAAAATAAAGCCCACTTTTAACTCCAGTAATAGCAAATCTATTCATTTAGAAAATACCATTTTCATCCAGTTTAGCATTTGTCCCCTTGCTATTTTTGCAACACTAACCCTTTTCCTACAAGCATTTGTGATTGAACCATTCTAATATCATAGAGAAGATAAAAAGATCCCTTTAATTTGATGTTTTTCTTGTTACCTGTAACTGCAAAATTCTTGCACCAAAGCTAGCAAGTAAGCTTTCTTTCACTTACTGCCTTGCCAACCCATTTTACCTTCTTTATGCTGCTAAGTACCACTAAGTCTCTCAGGTATATTATTGTAATCATTAAAAAAATATCAGCAGCAGAAGTTACTTCCCTGACTTCCACACACCACTGGTTTCACCACAGAGACCGCTTTTCAGTACCCACAGTGTTACCATCTGTCTCAGGCTCAACCTAGTTGTGTAGAAAGCAGAACTTCCAAAGAGCTTAAAAGAAAAGATATATTAGACACATTAAGAAAAGAAGAAGTGATTAAGACAACCACCAGCTGGTGAAACATTGGAGAAGATCTACATGATCAGGACACACACTTTTGCCATACTTTGTCTGTTCCTCCTGAAGTGCTTGAGGGCTGAGTGTATTTTGATTAAAACTGCCCAGCAAAACCTATTTTATCACAGCATGGATCACTGAAATCAGAATTGCCTTCTCTTGGCACCTTCATCATCAAGCAGAAATCCTTACAAACCAGTTAGAATTGTTACAGATAAAACATGAAAAAAAGAATCCTCTTGCAGTACCATCATCAATTTGGTAGTGAAACTATTCACCAGAGGTGCAAGTGTCTTGTTGAACCCAGGATTTCCTTACGTTTTGGGTTAGTGCTTGAAGCACTGACTTTGTGATTACTGTAAGTTTGCTTATTCTAGTATTTTTCTACCCCCTTCCATGAGAAACTTGGCAGATTTTGTTACATTCCTGATGGGGGAACAACAACAACAACAACAACAACAACAAAATATTCTATATGATAGTAATATCATGACCTTTCTAGCTGTAATTCAATGTACAGTCTAATCTGAGGCATTTAAAAGCTGCTATGTCTATTATAAAATTTATGGCCCTCTGGGAATTACTTCTTGACTCCTGTGAGGAAACAAAGTTGAAAGGGATGCCTAGTGAGCTAAAATTCATCTTCACTGTGGAGAGAAATGGAGAGTCCAAACTTGCCTTTTCAGGATGAAGGCAACATGTTTATCTATTGAACTGCTTACAGCAAAAATGACTGATGTGCTATGATTGAGGGTTGAGATTTAAAGGACGTATGAGCTTTCTGCAGAAGTTGGTCAAGAAGGAGGACAGTTTAAAACTGCCTAAGTGATCTGCTGGTTTCTTTGGCCATTCTTATGTCCATAAAGTTCATGTTGGTCATTTATTGAAGTGTGGAAGATGAAAACGTCACAGAATCTTGCAATATATGAGCTGCATTCTAGCAGAAGTGGTTTAAACACCATGCAGACCTCTAAAAAATTGAACACTATCTCTATGTTGTGTTACAACAGAATACATAGTCCTTGTTCCCCCCGACACATCACCTCCACGGTACTTGCTGTCCTTCAATATCCCTTCCTGTCCCAGAATAACTGGAATCAATGCTTACTACATTCATATTTTTCAGAAATAGGTGCCATGCTTTCAAAGTACAATTCTTGCTCCTGGGCATCTAACGGCTGCTTCGTGCCCTGGCTATGGATGAAATAAACATGTCTGTTCGCAACCGTGCAAAATACTGCACCTGCTGATGTTGGAAAATATATCAGCACGTTCTTAAGCTCTGATATCTGGGGGCAGACATAGTTCCAGGCAAGGATATAGAGATTTATATAGAATTTGGCAAAAGTGATTTTGGTCTGTAAAGGGTTTAAATGCACATACTACCAAGTTTTTCTTCAAATTCTCTGCAAACTCTCCAGCTATGTCTTAACTGATAAATCACAGACAGGGCACAATTCTGAATGCTGTCCTGAGATTGTCACCACAGATTAATTATTAGCACAGTTCCTGGAATGGGCTTTGGCCAGGCCAAGTAGCTTTCTCACAGGTAAATCTCAGATATGTTTTGGGATTTTTCACAATCCGTTGTATGGATGAGGCTACTCTGGTTTGAAGGGGGAGCGAACTGACTATATGAATATGAATGGAGCTAAGTCACTTGCCTTCAGAGCCAGAAAGCAAGCCTTTTCCCATGCTATCTGCTCTTTTGACAAAGATATCCTCAGTGTAGTAAAGAAAATATAGTTTAAGATTATACTGGCTGCTTGAGAGTGTTGGAGGGTTGTGTAGGGCTAGGGCACACAAACCTGATGCCATCTTATCCATTCTGGAGCTTGGGAGGGTTCACGCAATGAACTGTGCCCACACCTGCAATTAGGGTTTTTTTTGTTGTTGAGTTGATTCACTCCAAAAGAAAACTCAGATGATGGTTAATATTTATGCAATTTGAAGGATTGGCTGGTCCCTGATGTTGAATTGCACTGGTGAGATATTTATAGAGCAGTAAAGACTAAGCGTATCCTCAGCTGCTATAAATTTATTCCATTACTATCAAAAAAAGTATCAGCTATCTCCAAGGGCAATGAACCAAGACAGAGGCAGCAGGGCCATTATGTGAGAAGGTGACAGGGATTACTCTTGGCCTTTCCCCATAAAAAGTGAGATGGGATTTGGGAAAGGCATGAAGCCATCTAAACCCAAGAATAAGCTCCCAAGAAAAGCTGAAGAAGGAGCCCTGACCCAAACACAGATGACGAAAGCTGGAGAGGGAAACAGCATAAAACAGGACAGCAGAGTTTACCAGTAATCCCACTTAACGCCACCAGATTGCCTCTAAGTAGAGTCATGGCTCAAATGAAATAGAAGATGACTACATTTACTGACGACTTGATCCAAGGTCCTTTCACTCACAAAGCTTGGTACAGAGCTGAGAGAAACTGATGAAATGTTGGATAAAAAATAAGATAGACTTTCTCTTGTTTTCATGCTAAAATTCTTTGATAAAAGGAACTCCTCAAGGGTGTTTCAATACTTTAACCTGAACAGTGAAATGGATGTTATTGGACTAACAGCTTCTGGGTGAGCGTTCAGAGGTAATGGAATAGCTTCCAAACGCAATGAGAAGGAAAAAAAATTGCTGAGATAAGTGAGTTTGGGGTGATTTATGAGTGAATTTCTGGGTTTTCAGCAGGACTAGAGTTTCATAAAGGTCTATATGTAGGTGTGATAATGTTTTCATCTATTTATAATGCAAATTAGAGAAACAAGTATTGAGAGGAGAAGAAAGATACAATTCTTAATTAGAAACTTATGGAAGTTTTTCCTGCAATGAGTTATTTTTTACCTGGGAGGTATTTGTAATAGTGCAGGGACACAGTGCTATCTTGTACATTATTTTGTTGTGATTAAGCCACCTTTGTTACAAGCAGCTACATCAAATGACCTCTAAAATATGAAAACAATCACTCTTCACTAGCATTTTCTAAGTCTCAGCTTTGGCAGACAGACTCATCAGCCTCAGGTGCTACTTCAGCCATCTCCCCATGCCTTAATCATTTCAATCTCTGCTTGAATTGTAAGCCTGAGAGCACCTGAATGCCTCCTGGCTGGTGGCAGCTAGACTGACTTGGTGAAGTCTGGAAGAAGACAAGAAGCTGGTTAAGCTTGTGAACTCGAATTAAATGGCTGACAGTGAAACCTGTTAACATTGCTCCTTAGAAAAGCATAGGAGGTTTTCAGATAGTAGCTAGGCCTGACAGCTTCTTAGCTTTCTAGGTTTTTTGCTGTTTGTCTTTGCAAAGAATGAAGAGAAAAAAATAAAAGAAAAAAAAAAGAAACCACACAAAAAAACGAACCCCAAACCCTACAACAGTACCTTTTCCAAGCAAGCTTACTTTGTTTCGATACTAGCCTTTATTGCTTACTAAAGAATCTTTAACAACTCCTCATGAGGGACATTATTAAATGTCTTTTAGTAATACTGTATGAGTATCAAGATTTCCAAGGGTATTTGGCAAGGTCCCTTGACAAACATGTTTGATTAAATTGCTCTGGGACAAGAAGGGACATTTTGACTTTAAGACTTCCTGAGCCAGAGATGATGGTTTTGTTTTTAATAGCTTTGATAAGCTTTCCTTTCCTTCCTTATTTTTTCACTTACTCTTTGGGCACATGCAAATTTTTGGCTTCTGCAGCATCAATTTTAACAGATGATCTATTTGCAGTAGTAGACACAATTAACTATCATTGCCTATTTATCTTCTCCAGCCCAGTCATGACCACACAAAAACCATAACCTCTTCTGTTCAAGCATCTCTTTGCAAAATTGTTCTTCTCCTTTTCTCTTAGAATCTGCAGCTGGGCGCTTCCAGAGAAATACTGGGCTAGAAGGACATAATATATGGCCAAAAGAGTGGGGTTTATGTTCACGTGTAACACAAACCTGTTAACCTTATCTATACCAGTGCTGATAGCTGGAAAGCATTATCCTGCAGGTTATGGTACCGCTCCCTGTAGCAAAGTGGGAAATGTCACACTGTCCCTTGGATGGAGGAAATGTCACACTGTCCCTTAGCTGGGGGAAATGTCACACTGTCCCTTGGATGGAGGAAATGTCACACTGTCCCTTGGCTGTAGATTCCCTGTGTGGAACTTATTGCAGCCACAAGGACCTTGCAAAGGAGGTGTCAGTAGCCTTCCAGAGACCCAGGGTCAGGTTCTCCACTAATATAAACCAACACCGTGGCATCAAAATTTAAACCAGAGGAGTTCCTGTTTCTGTTTACACTATAAGGCAAATCTGGAGCTTATGAAATCTCCACTGAAGCTAATAAAAGTCATCCCTCTGCAGCATTTTTTCATCATTCACTACTTTAAGGTTGCTTTTTGGGATGTAACCCACAAGACAAGGTCACAGGTCACCGTTTGGCTGAAGTTAAAGTTTATTCTGCTTTCTTCAGTGTTGTGGTTTTGTTGGGATCCCTCTGCTGGCTTTTCTGCTATTTGTTATTAATTGTTTAACTGCAGTATAACCTATTGAAACCCTTAGATGAGAAACCGCTGATGAAATTCCATGGCTTCTAAGTATAGCTGGCTTTATTAACTTTCAGATCAACTGGCTAGCCAGGCAATTAGCTGAGCTAGGTGGTAAAACCTGGCTGACATTCCTAAATGACATGTGTTTGCTAGCGCTGATTTAACCTTGTTTTTACAAAACATTAATGTATACAGACTCACTTTAAGATCTGCTTCCACAGATGATTATTTTAAGGGTTCTTTGTCAGATCCCTGCAAAGTTTTTGATGAACCCACATAGGAGCTGAAGCCGTGAGCCATGTCTGTATACAGTTTAGAGGCTGTTTTTCGCAGTTTGACACTGGAGACAATCTCAGTAGATTTCTAAGCAAAGTACAAAAAACAGACTGAAAATAAGCATGTCAAAATCCCTTTCTCTTGCATCAGCCTTCTCTGACACTTGAGAGTGTTGAAGACTCATAAATAAAAGGTGGCATTCTCAGTATTCTAGTTTTATGGAGATACCTTTCGTAAGTCACACATTTAAAAGCATGTTTCCCCTTTGCAAACAAAACTAGACTCTCTGCTTCAGTGCCTTTAATTTTCCTCTCCCAATGAAAGATTTCATGATTTTTCCTTAACAGCCATTCTAAAGAAGAGTTCATATTCATTGAAGATAAAAATTAAGGCGAAAACAAAAGAGGGAAGAGAAAAAGAAAGATGATGTGAGCAAGGCCATATGTACACATAACTGCATGTGGTTGAACCTGGAACTACCACACACAGTGCTCCTGTACTAAAACTAGATTTACCTAGGTTATCTGTCGGGAGCGACAACTGTGCTATCAAAGCTGTATCGCATATCTGCAGTACTTTCTAACTCAACATTTTCTAAACAGCACTGCACACCCATAGCACTTTCTCCTTTTGCATGTTACATTTGTAGTTTAGCATGGAAACATTCATGTGGCAAATCTCAAAAAAATCTTAGGGGCACTTTTCATAAGGTGAAGACTGCACAGAAACCAGGGTATCATTTTCTCTGCTGTTTGTGACACATTTTCTCATCGGTGTTTCCAGAAGGTTTTATATTCTATTTTAATTACAGAAATCTTAAAAACATTCCAAAAGCTTACTAGGTTTCCTTCTTCCATTCACAGCTGTAATATATTTCAGAGCCACTTTGACATTCCCTTTGACATGTTTGACAGGAGACTGATATCATATTGCTGTTTTTTCCATCCTTCTCATCTCATGATTAAAAATAGCATAATATTAAAGAGCTCAGATGACGTATGTTTTTATCCTCCAAAAAATAAATCTTTCACCATGGATGGGCAAACATGTTTGACTAATAAAAAAAAGTCAGAAAGCCTCTTTAACATTCATTTGAAACAAACGTGAGTTCTGAAGCCTTCAGGAAAGACTGTTCACAAAAAAATGGGAAAAGATCTTGTAAAAATAATTTTGAGCAGCCTTATTTTAAAAGATTTTTTCAAATCTATACTTACCTACGTACATTACACAAGACCATTAATGAAATGTTATTTCTAACACATTCAACAAGGGGTAACCAAGAAGGTTTCAATCCATAACTAAAATCCATTAAGCAAAGTTTATATGAAAGTTAATAACTTTTTTTTTTTTCCCCCCAAACTTACTGCTATAGATTATGGAGAAAAAAAAAGACACTTTGGGGTTCAAATCTTCTTTATGTCTGAAACAGAAATAGCAGGATTCAGGTTAAACATAGGTTGAGAGTCCTCTTAATCAGATCAACAAATTGGCATAAATATGGTTGGTACCTCATCAGAAAGAAATATTCTTGGGCATGGTAGAGTGACACTCAGAGAAAACAAGCAAAAATAAACATGAAATGCTAGTTCTTTAGAACAAAAAATTTTCTGTAAAACATACCAAGGATGTAATCGGGTGATGTGCACATTTGTGGGGGAAAGAGAGTAAGTGGATTTGTCTATTTTTAATCAATAAGCAATATGTAAGGGCATTAATATAAAACTGGAGGCTTACGTTCAAGCCCTTTCCTGGCTCAGGAGTACAGGGGCACTTCATATTAAAAGTAAGGCTCTAAAATCATCCTGGAAGGAAAAAAAACCTCTTTACTCTTCTATATAATATGTTAAAAACCCTCTTTACTCTTCTATATAATATGTTAAGTATCTTAATTTTATCCCAGAGAGGAACGACCATTTCAAAAAATCTTTAAAAAATCAGTCACACACTGGGAAAGTCAGATCCTGTGCACCTCCACCAATAACCTGCAGCATTAGATCATAGACCCAGGGAAATAATTTCATAAGCTGGTAGAAGTAAAGAGCTGTTAGCTTCTAGTGAGCCAGGCAGTGAACTGGGACATCAACCAAGCTTTCCGAAGTGTATATTGTACAAACTTGCCTATATTTCTTTATCTGTGATTTGGAAGTGTCAGAAATCTGGGGCAGAGAGGAGGGAAACAGTTATTCTCTGAGATTTCTACTGCAAAGTAGAGTTGGAAAGCGTGCAATTAACAGTGTGCATTTGCCTCTTTTTTTTCTGAATGACTGTAGTTGGGAAAAAAAAAACACCAAACCCAAAACAACCAAACACAAGAAAACCAAAAAAACCCCACAAATACATGAAAAATAAGTCCCGAATGATATCCTAAACTAAATTTTAATCACTGAAAAAAACAAGACTATTCATACTCTATATAAATTTTCATATTAGCCATGGTCACAATGCAAGTGCTTGTTTCTAACCTAACAGCAAACATTCAATAATCCATTATAAGAGTTAAGGGTCAACCCTAAAAGTGGGACACACCGTATTTCTGATCATGAAATATTGGTTGTGGGCTCTGCTGAAGTAGGACATAGGTAACTTGGACATAATTTGGTTGTATTTTGATCTATCTAATTATCCCCTCCTCATTGACAGAAATAATATGTCTACCACTTTTGCTTTGCCAAAGTAATGACAGTCTTCTACCTGTTGGCAGCTGAAAATATCTGGGAGTAACTGTATCAATAAGCACCCACACATCATAATGACTTTCTGTGGTTTATATATAAAATTTTAGATCAACAGAATACCATTTTATCTGACAAGGAAAAAGTACTCAAAAATAGGTTTCTGTTGATGTCCCCCCCAAAAATTATAAAGGTATACCTCTAATAGAAACATCACAGCTTTATTGTTAATTCCAGTCTAGAAGAGCACCTAACCTCTAATGCTGTTAATTAAATAAAAAATGAGATATCTAAAACAATGTTTAAAAAAAAAGCCTCGTTGTGTATGGTTCTTTGTCAGTTCCTGTACAGATTCAGGAAAGGAACTACAGCATGTCAAAGTCATATTCATATTCATTTTCAGCAAACAAAGATGATTAAAAACTTCTGGTGCCATCCTGGTCTTTGGATCAATACTACATTCCCAAGAGTAAAAGAGGAAGGAAACCATTTTAAAACTGGAATCAGATAGGTCAAATTAATATGAAAAATGGTAAATGCCAGTAAAAGTCAGTGACTGCTAGCTGGATTTCTAAAAGGCAAAAGGAGAACTCTGGGGTTATTTAGTGTGTCTTAACCGTATCTGTGGCAGATTTTGGTACTTAGGTGTGGTGCACATCTAATAACCTGAGATCCCTTGGCTAATCACTGGAGAAACAGAGAGTCACAGAATCATAGAATGGTTTGGATTGGAAGGGACCTTTAATGATTATCTAGTCCAACCCCTCTGCCATAGGCAGGGACATCTTCCACTAGATCAGGTGGCTTACAGCCCCATCCAACCTGACCTTGAACACTTTCAGTCATGGGGCATCCACAGCTTCTCTGGGTAACCTGTCCCAGTGTCTCCCCACCTTCACATATGGTACAGAATTTCTTCCCTATGTTCAATCTACATCTACCTTCTTTTAGTTTAAAGCCATTACCCCTTGTCCTGTCACTACAGGCCCGAGTAAGCAGGCTCTCTCTGTCTTTCTTGTAAGCCTTCTTTTATATTGAAAGGCTGCAATAAAGTCTCCCAGCAGCCTTCTCTTCTCTGGGCTAAACAACCCCATCTTTTTCAGCTTTTCTTCATAGGGGAGGTGTTCCACTCCTCTGACCATTTTTGTGGCCCTCCTCTGGAGGCATTCCAGATACTTCTTGAGCTGGATGCAGTACTTAAGGTGGGGTCTCATAAGAGTGGAGTAGAAGAGGAGAATCTCTTCCCTTGAACTGTTGGTCACAGGGATTTTTTTTTTTTTGATGCAGCCCAGGATATGATAGGCCTTCTGGGCTGCAAGTGAACATGGCCAGCTGATGTCCAATTTTTTATATACCAATATCGCCAAGTCCTTCTCTGCAGCACTACTCTCAATCAATTTATCACCCAGCCTGATACTGGAGATTGCTACAACCCAAGTGCAGGACCTGCACTTGGCCTTTTTGGACTGTGTGAGGTTCATATGAGCCCACTCCTCAAGCCTGTCAAGGCACCTCTGGATGGCATCCCTTCCCTCAAGAAAATCAACTGCACCACTCAGCTTTGTGTAACCTCTAAACTTGCTGAAGGTGCGCTCAGTCCCACTATGTCATTAACAAAAATATTAAATATTGGTCCCAATACAGAACACTGAGGGACACCACTTGATATCCATTGGAGTTCCTGATCTTCATTTGGACATTGAACTGCTGTCTGCAACACTTTGGGTGCAGCCATCCAGACAATTCCTTATCCATTTAACAGTTCATCCATCAAACCTGTGTCTCTCCAACTCAGAAGCAAGAATGTTGTGGGGGACCACATGAGAGGCCTTACAGAAGTCCAGGCCAGCGACTATTCCTTTGTCCAGTGATGCAGTCACTCCATCATAGGAGGCCACCAGATTAGTCAGGCATGAGTTGCCCTTGGTGAAGCCATGCTGGCTGTGTCTAATCACTTTCTAGCTTTCAATATGTTTTGACATGTTCTTCCAGGAGGATCTGTTCCATGATCTCACCAGGCATGGTGGCCAGGCTGGCTGGTCAGTATTTCCCAGGCTCCTCCTTTTGACCCTTTTTTTAAATGGCTCTGAAGTTTCCCTTTTTCCAGTCACTGGGTCTTCACCAGATTTCCATGACTTTCAAAATATGATGGAGAGTGGCTTAGCAACTACATCTGCTAGTTCTCTCAGGACCCTGGGATGCATCTCAGCAGGTCCCACGTCTCCTGGCAGTGTTTAAGCTACATCCTCAATGCTTTGATTTACCCCTGTCAAAGGGAAAATTTTAAAAGGGCCCTTTACCCCAAACAGACTGAAAAGGATTTGCTTTTTTAATAACTGAATAGTACACAAGGAAGTGAAATCCCATTTGATATATTTTTCAAGTTATTTATCTTAGCACAAATAAATCAATGTAGTAGTCATTCAATTAATGAGATACTGAAATCATCAAATGTTATGATTGTCATCAAATATGTCAAATCAATCATAAGAATCGGTTTCTACAGCTATGAAACCTTTTAACAATAGCAATCTAATGTTAAGTAATAGCAAACTAAACAGTACCTAATGCTGATAACAGGAGGAATTAAAGGGATAGAGTCATAGATTTGAAAATCAATAGGACTCATCAGATTTCATAATACTAAATAAAAGTTAATCAAGTCAAATTCAATAGCTCATTTTTGAGAATTAAGATCATCTCATTTTGCTAGATAAAGACTGAAGCAAGCCTTCGCGCAGGCTGTTCTGACTCAGTTCATCTCTACTTTTTTCTAGTTTTGAAAGCAGCGCAGGAAGGAGATACATTGTGTGTTGAAAACATTGAATGCCTGAAAAAATATTTTTTCTTTCATTTCCAAGATGCTAGCCACTAAATTGGTCTTTCTATCTCTACATGACAGCTGAAATAACCCTACGGTTTCTTGCACTCATTTAGTTCCCAACATCTCCGTTTTTCTGTTTCAACTGGTCATCACCTCCATTATTTGTTCTCTCTCTCCTAGAAGACCTCTTGTAAAAATGTATGCTCTGAAGCATAAATAAATTACCCGCAGAGGGAGCTTTGGAGCGCTGAACCTTGGATGGGTGCAGGCCTGTGGGGCTTCCTCCTGGCTGTTTCTTAACTCACTCCCTGCTTAATTGATGCTGCCAGGGTCCTCTGTACAGAAGGTACAAATAACTGATCTCCTCCTTTGGTGATCAAAGTTAATCTCCAAAAGTGCCTGGCTCACAGAGAACCCCATTTAGGCAATGTAGACTGAAGTTTTAAGCATCTAAATGGCAATTTATCTATATTAATACCATAATACCAAATGTAATGTGCACGGGGATACT